>NC_138303.1:15422500-16022500 GCF_965601325.2 Salmo salar | reverse complement strand
AATACCTGAGATCATAGGTGACTGCTGTATGGAAGAGTACCGGGATCGTAAGAAGGAGAACCAGGAGCGTTTGGCTGAGGACACAGAGGCAGAGAATGCCGGAGACGCTCCCCTGCCCCCAGACGCCACATTACGTGATAAGCTATGGAGGGCCTTCGAGAACCCTCACACCTCCACCATGGCTCTGGTGTTCTACTACGTCACCGGCTTCTTCATCGCTGTGTCTGTTATTGCCAACGTTGTGGAAACGGTTCCCTGCCGACCACTCAAAGGGAGTATAAAGGACCTGCCGTGTGGTGAGAAGTTTTCAGTGGCTTTCTCTTGTTTGGACACGGCCTGTGTGCTTATCTTCTCCTGCGAGTACCTCATGAGGCTGTATGCTGCCCCCAGCCGCTGTGATTTTGCACGTTCGGTGATGAGCGTGATTGACGTGGTGGCCATCTTGCCCTTCTACATCGGCCTTGTCATGCCTGAGAACGAAGAAGTCAGCGGGGCCTTTGTTACCCTGCGAGTCTTCCGGGTGTTCCGAATCTTCAAGTTCTCCCGCCACTCTCAGGGCCTGCGCATCCTGGGCTGCACTCTGCAGGCCTGCGCCTCGGAGCTGGGCTTCCTCCTCTTCTCCCTCACCATGGCTGTCATCATCTTCGCCACCGTCATGTTCTACGCTGAGAAAGGCACCAAGGGAACCACGTTTTCCAGCATCCCCGCCTCCTTCTGGTACACCATTGTCACCATGACAACACTAGGGTAAGTGTTTGGATGTTGTTATACTACTTAACCTTTATATACTGCAAGAGCATCATCACCAGTTCCATATCAACTTCTACCACCCACATACTGTTGCATAGGCCTCCGAATATTTTACTTTGCTGCTCTGAATATGAAATGGGTGGGAGTATTCCCAGTAGAATCAATCGAGAAATGTCTTGGACTGTGAATTAGTAATTTTATAGTGCCAATCCCTTGTCGTCACCTCAGTGCTACACTGCTCTCAGGTGTCACACTCTCAAACACTCTCCCTGCAGATGTGTTATGAATGGGGGAGTAATGGGTTGTGTGCTGTGAATGGGAAATGAATGGGGTTCAGAAGATTTGACAGCCCACTCCAGGCACTTGATGTACACGACCAGGGTTTAACAATACTGATTGTAGTTTGCATTTGCGATTGAGTAGTAAAAAAATCCTGTAGCATGTTTTATTTGACATAACGTTTATCATTATGTAATAATAGTACTCTGGGCTGTAGAAAGATACTGAATTTTGTATTACAGTTCCCCAATGTGGGGAACCTGTCACATCATTTCATTTACTTTGCGAACATGTAACCATTGCTAATGAATGCGGATCTTAACATATCAAAATACCACAAAAATATTTTTGGAAATAAGTGCAGCGTTTGGCAGATGAGTATCATGCTGTTGTGGAGGGGAATAAAATATGCGGAGTGAGTGCAGGAAAATAGATATTTAAGGGACTGCATGCTGTTTCAAACTGTCCTTCATCAGACTACCACTGCAGCAGAGAGTACATGTTGTTTTGGTGATTGAGGACTCATATGTTGGATTATTTCAAGTGCGGCTGGGCAATGACAGTACCCCAGTGAGCCATGGTCCTCGCCCTGTCTTCACCCAGGCCTCTTTCTTCAGTGCGCCCCATTTTCAACCTTTCACCCGGCTTGTTTTTATGGCAATCCCCCAGGCCATTAAACTCAAAACAGTATGTGTCCAAGCACTAAATAGGCTTAAGTAACGCAGCACATAAGCTTTTACTACTGTCTCCATTTTGCCTGACAAACTTCAGCCCCCATTATGATTTCAGCTTCGAACCAATTTGACTCTGAGACTATCAATGTGTTAATATGTAGAGAGATTTAATGTACCATGATGCCATAAAACTTCATGCAATCTCCTCGATTTCCTCTGCAGAATTACAAAGTCATCCAGTTGTAAAATATCTGTGTTTGCAAATTTCCTTCAATGGATTAGAAAATGGATGTGTGGTTTTGGCCTTTTAATGTAAAAAAATAAAAAAATAAAGTTATTTAACTAGGTAAGTCAGTTAAGAACAAATTCTTGTTTACAATGACGGCCTACCCTGGCCAAACGCAGACGACACTGGGCCAATTGTGCGCCACCGTATGGGACTCCCAATCACGGCCAGATGTGATACAGCCTGGATTCGAACCAGGGACTGTAGTGAAGCCTCTTACATTGAGATGCAGTTTGTTAGACCGCTGCGCCACTCGGGAGCCCATGTAGTGCCTGTAGTGTGGTAACATATATCTGTGTCCATCTTACCACATGTCGAATGACAGCCATCTAGCGCTGGCTTACGACTGTAGCTTCAACCTTAGCTAATGATCTAGCAAGAGATGCTTGATGAGCCTCTACTGAAGTGTAGCAACCATGCTATCAACGGAGAAATGGGCTCTGTCAGACGGACTGCTCCAGGTTTCTAGCTATCACCGCTACAACTGCATCTTTCCATTTGATTGATGAAGGTTGGAGCCTGTTTCAGTGTCAGCGTGCTAACGGTCAGAGCCAAAGAGATCAGAGAAGGGAGAACTAGCTTGGCCTATTGTTTTCCTCACACCAGTGGAGGCTGGTGGGAGGGGCTATATGAGGACGGGCTCATTGTAAGGGCTGGAATGGAGTAAATGGAACAGAGTCAAACGTGGTTTTCATGTTTGATGTGTTTGATACCATTCCATTTATTACATTCCAGCCATTACAATGAGCCCGTCTTCCTATAGCTCCTCCTACCAGCCTCCCCTGTGTGACACATGTATGTGTGATGTCAGGTGACCTGTTTTGACCTGGGTTTCTGCTATTGTTTGGAGGCTGCCTGAGAGTATGATGTAACAATGTAGATGCATGGGCTTTCCTCGGCAGTGACATTTTTCTGCTTTTCAAGAATTTATTAACAGTTCAATGGCAGTCAATAGCAGGGCTGTGTTAAAGGCCCAGTGCAGTGTTTAATGTATACACTGAGTGTACAAAACATTCTGAACACTTTTTGCCCTCATAACAGCCTCAATTCGTCTGGGCATAGACCCTACAAGGTGTCAAATGTTGATTCCAGTGCTTCCCACAGTTGTCAAGTTGGCTGGATGTCCTTTGGGCGGTGGACCATTCTTGATACACACGGGAAACTGTTTCACGTGAAAGACCCAGCAGCGTTGTAGTTCTTGACACACTCAAATCAGTGCGCCAGGCAACTACTATCATACCCCGTTCAAAGGCACTTAAATCTTTTGTCGTGCCCATTCACCCTCTGAATGGCACACATACACAATCCATGTCTCAGCTGTCTCAAGGCTTAAAAATCCTTCTTTAACCTGTCTCCTCCCCTTCATCTACACTTATTGAAGTGGATTTAACAAGTGATATCAATAAGGGATCATAGCTTTCACCTGGATTCACCTGGTTAGTCATGGAGAGTGTGTGTGTAGAGTGCTGGTGTTCTTAATGTTATGTACACTCTGTGTATTTTCACCCTATGAGGTTGGAATAATACTATCAAATTGTGAAAATGATGATAATGCCCTTTTAGTGTAAGAGCTGTTTGAAAAGACCACCTGAAATTTCTGCCTGTTTTGGTGGAATGATGTTTTGGCCTGCCTGGCAACATCACCATTCGGAAAGAGAGTTCCTAACATCTCTGCCATTAACAGCTAGTTTTCAGTTTCCCCTCCCCACTCGGACCAGTCCCAGACGATCCTAGCTAAATTCTTGCGTGAGAAATTGCTCTTTGCTAAGAAAGCTATTTTTGTTTTCAATTAAAATGGTTAAAAAAAGAATCACAGTAAGGTACTTATTTGTTACCCATAAATCATTTGATATATGAGACAAAAACGGCTGCATTGGACCTTTAACCACCATTTCAGATCAAAAGCTTTGCCTACTCATTCTAAAGAAAATGACCATGACAGAGGGAAGGAACATGGGGATGGAGATTACTATACTGTGGTTATTCTATGTTATACAGTAAGCTGTTTATTATTGTGCAATTATACAACAGAAAGGGAAAGTAAAGATATATTCTGGTATTATACTGTAGTCTGCCGGGTCCCCAACATCCGGATGTTCCGGTTTTCAGGGGAAATGGAAAGAGAGCCTGTGACGTTAAGAAGGTGACACTCCATCTTAACTCCTCCTCCACATTTACTGGATTGGTTGAGCAGTGCAGAAGAGAACCTCACCCAACAGTTATTTTTCTTCTCGTCAAGATCAGTATGTAGGGGACCTACTTTCAGGTCTTTCTTTTACGCCTGCTACGTTAGGTTAGCACCTACTTTATCCTCTCAGGTTTGGAGCACGTCCGGGTTATATGTATGACACCATCCTCCCAAAATGGAAACATGCATAATTATCCAAAACCCCTTATTCTTGCCGTTTCCTCTTGGAATGCTATCATAATTAAACTGAAGAGGAAAAAGGATTTGAAAACTGCAAATCTCACATTCTCATGATAACTGTTACACTATTACAGAACTTGTGTTTTCCTTTGATATGTTTTAATTTTCAATAATGATCTTAGATATTGTCAGAGCAGACTACTTTGAAGTAACTTGATGTCCCTGAAATTGACCTTATTTTGTCTAGATATAGGCGGCAGGTAGGTAGCCTAGTGGTTAAGAGAGTTGGGTCAATAACCAACAGCTTGCTGGTTTGACTCCCCTGAGCCGACTAGATGATAATCTGACTGTGCCCCTTTGAGCAAGGCACTTAACCCTAATTGCTCCTGTAAGCCGCTCTAAGAGTGTCAGCTAAATGACTGTAAATGTCTAAGCATGTAAATACAGTACTGGGCTGTAGTAGAATGTGCATACTGAAGAGGAATCAAAACACATTATCAGCCTGTCAACGTTTGACTTTTTGAGAGTGGATCCTGGCAGAATTACAGACAGATGGAACCGTTCCCTAATAGTGTAAAGAACTGCTACTGCTCAGAATAGAGCGCTATACAGTCATTCTTAATGGTAATTAAGCATTTTGTTTATGCTGGCATGGTTATACATTTTCCTATAATGTACTCTCTATCTGTTCAGGTTCTGAGTAATGTACTCTTTGTCTGTTCAGGCTAGACTCTGGGTAATGTATTCTCTATCTGTTCAGGCTAGACTCTGGGTAATGTATTCTCTATCTGTTCAGGCTAGACTCTGGGTAATGTATTCTCTATCTGTTCAGGCTAGACTCTGGGTAATGTATTCTCTATCTGTTCAGGCTAGACTCTGGGTAATGTATTCTCTATCTGTTCAGGCTAGACTCTGGGTAATGTATTCTCTATCTGTTCAGGCTAGACTCTGGGTAATGTATTCTCTATCTGTTCAGGCTAGACTCTGGGTAATGTATTCTCTATCTGTTCAGGCTAGACTCTGGGTAATGTAGTCTCTATCTGTTCAGGCTAGACTCTGCGTAATGTATTCTCTATCTGTTCAGGTTCTGAGTAATGTACTCTCTGTCTGTTCAGGCTAGACTCTGGGTAATGTACTCTCTATCTGTTCAGGTTCTGAGTAATGTACTCTCTATCTGTTCAGGCTAGACTCTGGGTAATGTATTCTCTATCTGTTCAGGCTAGACTCTGGGTAATGTATTCTCTATCTGTTTAGGCTAGACTCTGGGTAATGTATTCTCTATCTGTTCAGGCTAGACTCTGGGTAATGTACTCTGTCTGTTCTGGGTAATGTATTTTATATATTTTCAGGCTAGACTCTAGGTAATATGCTATGCTCACTGATGATAGTTCATTAAACATTATGCTTTAGTCTTCCTTTGCAGAAGTATTGCATGTAATGTAGCTATGCTGATCAAAGCAGAGGGGAAAGACTTATGGAGGCTCCAATAAGTGCATTTTTCTATTTGTAATTACTTGACCATGTCTCTAAGGCAACTGACTTGATTCCTCCTTAATAGGACTTCATATCTACCTTTTTTTCATTCCCCGTTTGAGCTTGGCCTATTCCCATCCAGCACATTGGCTAATAGTTTAGAAGGAAAGGAATTATTCAAGATAGTAGTACGAAATAACTAGCCGTGAAAACCTTCCCACAATATCATCACAGTCCCTTTTTCCTATATGCAGCAATTATTTATTTACTCTTATTACAAATATTATTAAGAAATAACCATTATTATATACAGTATTTATACATCATGCATACCTTGTTCATTGTGAAACTCTCCAATCCCATCAGGAACAGGTGAAATACATTACAAAAGGAGGTGAAATACCTAATTGACTTTGATCCTTGATTTTGGTTAAATGACAAGCCTCTTTACTTCTGTTGCATCATTTTCCTCTCTCTTGAGTAATTCACTCCCAACACACATCAGTCACCATCTGTTACTGTATTACGTAAGTGCCTTTTGGGAGCGCCTCTATCCTTGAACAATAATAGGCTGACTGACTGGGCTCACCAACACCAAAATGTTTTATGAGTGAGTGCACGTATCTTCCGTGACAAACTGTTGTATCTCAACGTGTAGTTCTGACTAAGAGCTCCTTTGCCTGAGATTGGGTTTAGTATTTATGAACAAATTGTTATCTTGTGATGTAACGTTCCTTAATCTTCATTTCTAATGTATGTGATACTTAGAAATCGCCTTCTACTTTCCAAATACTGTACCGGACGGCATGTCTTTTCTACCTACCTGCTGGTGGTATTAACATTGCTACTGGAGGTTGAGAACACCCATGAAGAGAAACTGATTTTAGTTGACTTGAAATTAGTTTTGTTTCCTTTTGTTGAAGAATCTCATTTTAACCATGTCAGCCAAGTACCATATATCGTATGATTTTTCATACTGGTCTGACCTTTTGTTCTCAAACTGCTCTCGCCCACTGGATGGCAGAACACAGTGTTCGCAGAAGTCAACACTCCTCAGAGAGAGAGGTGGAGAACAGCCGGTGCCAAAGCAGCGATCCAACATTCACTATATATTTTACTTTTCTGAGACGCTGACTGTTTGTCAGGACATGCAAGGGTTCGTTTTTCATGGAGCCTTTTCTAAGCTCTTTTCTATACCATTAGATGGATTGTCATGTATTATTATGCTATCATTTTGACAGTACTCTGCAGCTTGAAAATGACAAGCTATCCATAATCTTTGGAAAAAGCAGACAACTGGATTTTCTACAGATAACTGGATTTGTTGACCCATTAAGGTGTCCAGATTGGCTGTGCGTTGCGCGGATTAGTGTCATGTGAAACCATTTACATTTACATTTACATTTAAGTCATTTAGCAGACGCTCTTATCCAGAGCGACTTACAAATTGGTGCATTCACCTTATGATATCCAGTGGAACAACCACTTTACAATAATGCATCTAAATCTTTTAAGGGGGGGGGGGGGGGGGTTAGAAGGATTACTTTATCCTATCCCAGGTATTCCTTAAAGAGGTGGGGTTTCAGGTGTCTCCGGAAGGTGGTGATTGACTCCGCTGTCCTGGCGTCGTGAGGGAGCTTGTTCCACCATTGGGGTGCCAGAGCAGCGAACAGTTTTGACTGGGCTGAGCGGGAACTGTGCTTCCTCAGAGGTAGGGGGGCCAGCAGGCCAGAGGTGGATGAACGCAGTGCCCTTGTTTGGGTGTAGGGCCTGATCAGAGCCTGAAGGTATGGAGGTGCCGTTCCCCTCACAGCTCCGTAGGCAAGCACCATGGTCTTATAGCGGATGCGAGCTTCAACTGGAAGCCAGTGGAGAGAGCGGAGGAGCGGGGTGACGTGAGAGAACTTGGGAAGGTTGAACACCAGACGGGCTGCGGCGTTCTGGATGAGTTGTAGGGGTTTAATGGCACAGGCAGGGAGCCCAGCCAACAGCGAGTTGCAGTAATCCAGACGGGAGATGACAAGTGCCTGGATTAGGACCTGCGCCGCTTCCTGTGTGAGGCAGGGTCGTACTCTGCGAATGTTGTAGAGCATGAACCTACAGGATCGGGTCACCGCCTTGATGTTAGTGGAGAACGACAGGGTGTTGTCCAGGATCATGCCAAGGTTCTTAGCACTCTGGGAGGAGGACACAAGGGAGTTGTCAACCGTGATGGCGAGATCTTGGAACGGGCAGTCCTTCCCCGGGAGGAAGAGCAGCTCCGTCTTGCCGAGGTTCAGCTTGAGGTGGTGATCCGTCATCCACACTGATATGTCTGACAGACATGCAGAGATGCGATTCGCCGCCTGGTTATCAGAAGGGGGAAAGGAGAAGATTAATTGTGTGTCGTCTGCATAGCAATGATAGGAGAGACCATGTGAGGATATGACAGAGCCAAGTGACTTGGTGTATAGTGAGAATAGGAGAGGGACTAGAACAGAGCCCTGGGGGACACCAGTGGTGAGAGCGCGTGGTGCGGAGACAGATTCTCGCCACGCCACCTGGTAGGAGCGACCTGTCAGGTAGGACGCAATCCAAGCGTGGGCCGCGCCGGAGATGCCCAACTCGGAGAGGGTGGAGAGGAGGATCTGATGGTTCACAGTATCAAAGGCAGCAGATAGGTCTAGAAGGATGAGAGCAGAGGAGAGAGAGTTAGCTTTAGCAGTGCGGAGAGCCTCCGTGACACAGAGAAGAGCAGTCTCAGTTGAATGCCCAGTCTTGAAACCTGACTGATTAGGATCAAGAAGGTCATTCTGAGAGAGATGGCAGGAGAGCTGGCCAAGGACGGCACGTTCAAGAGTTTTGGAGAGAAAAGAAAGAAGGGATACTGGTCTGTAGTTGTTGACATCGGAGGGATCGAGTGTAGGTTTTTTCAGAAGGGGTGCAACTCTCGCTCTCTTGAAGACGGAAGGGACGTAGCCAGCGGTCAAGGATGAGTTGATGAGCGAGGTGAGGTAGGGGAGAAGGTTTCCGGAAATGGTCTGGAGAAGAGAGGAGGGGATAGGGTCAAGTGGGCAGGTTGTTGGGCGGCCGGCCGTCACAAGACGCGAGATTTCATCTGGAGAGAGAGGGGAGAAAGAGGTCAAAGCACAGGGTAGGGCAGTGTGAGCAGGACCAGCGGTGTCGTTTGACTTAGCAAACGAGGATCGGATATCGTCAACCTTCTTTTCAAAATGGTTGACGAAGTCATCCGCAGAGAGGGAGGAGGGGGGGGAGGGGGAGGAGGATTCAGGAGGGAGGAGAAGGTAGCAAAGAGCTTCCTAGGGTTAGAGGCAGATGCTTGGAATTTAGAGTGGTAGAAAGTGGCTTTAGCAGCAGAGACAGAAGAGGAGAATGTAGAGAGGAGGGAGTGAAAGGATGCCAGGTCCGCAGGGAGGCGAGTTTTTCTCCATTTCCGCTCGGCTGCCCGGAGCCCTGTTCTGTGAGCTCGCAGTGAGTCGTCGAGCCACGGAGCAGGAGGGGAGGACCGAGCCGGCCTGGAGGATAGGGGACAGAGAAAATCAAAGGATGCAGAAAGGGAGGAGAGGAGGGTTGAGGAGGCAGAATCAGGAGATAGGTTGGAGAAGGTTTGAGTAGAGGGAAGAGATGATAGGATGGAAGAGGAGAGAGTAGCGGGAGAGAGAGAGCGAAGGTTGGGACGGCGCAATACCATCCGAGTAGGGGCAGAGTGAGAAGTGTTGGATGAGAGCGAGAGGGAAAAGGATACAAGGTAGTGGTCGGAGATTTGGAGGGGAGTTGCAATGAGATTAGTGGAAGAACAGCATCTAGTAAAGATGAGGTCAAGCGTATTGCCTGCCTTGTGAGTAGGGGGGGAAGGTGAGAGGGTGAGGTCAAAAGAGGAGAGGAGTGGAAAGAAGGAGGCAGAGAGGAATGAGTCAAAGGTAGACATGGGGAGGTTAAAGTCACCCAGAACTGTGAGAGGTGAGCCATCCTCAGGAAAGGAACTTATCAAGGCATCAAGCTCATTGATGAACTCTCCAAGGGAACCTGGAGGGCGATAAATGATAAGGATGTTAAGCTTGAAAGGGCTGGTAACTGTGACAGCATGGAATTAAAATGAGGAGATAGACAGATGGGTCAGGGGAGAAAGAGAGAATGTCCACTTGGGAGAGATGAGGATTCCAGTGCCACCACCCCGCTGGCTCGATGCTCTAGGGGTATGCGAGAACACGTGGGCAGACGAGGAGAGAGCAGTAGGAGTAGCAGTGTTATCTGTGGTAATCCATGTTTCCGTCAGCGCCAGGAAGTCTAGGGACTGGAGGGTAGCATAGGCTGAGATGAACTCAGCCTTGTTGGCCGCAGACCGGCAGTTCCAGAGGCTGCCGGAGACCTGGAACTCCACGTGGGTCGTGCGCGCTGGGACCACCAGGTTAGAGTGGCAGCGGCCACGCGGTGTGAAGCGTTTGTATGGCCTGTGCAGAGGGGAGAGAACAGGGATAGACAGACACATAGTTGACAAGCTACAGAAGTGTTGTTTCTTGTATTATTGTCTCTTGTGTCTTTAGAGAACTGTTTCACTTTGATATCCTTTTTCTTCTGTCCTGATTTTCTCTTTCTTTTCTTCTGTTAACTAGATATTCTTTGTTGTTCTTCGTTAGCTAGCTAGCTTCTTCCAAAAGAGTCCCTAGCAACTGCTTAGCAACTGGTAAACAATTCAGCTAGCTAAGATAACTACAATTTTATGAAAAATAGTTTAAAAATAGTTATTTTTCAAAAGCCTATCTTCTTTGTTTGTTGCTTGTTTTTTCTCCTATTCAGTCTTGCAGTTTTCTTTTGCTTTTTTCCGATGTACTTCACTCTAAAAACCATGTAAATTTCAATATTTGTAGGAGCTCATTTTTCAGCTGCTGCTGCTCAAATTGGAATTCCGGAACCTTCAAACCACACACTGACAAGGACCTGGAAGTTGGGAGTCAGAAGAGTATGCTACTTTCTCTGGTCAATCAAATCGGTCAATAGAAATTGAAAAGATAATTGGTATTAGGTTAAAACTCTTGTTATAACCCAGTTATTGTAGAAGAGATTCAGTGTGCACTGTGCAAATGCTAAGCTGATTTGAGTTCTTTCAGGGACCATTCTGAGGTCACAGCAATTGAAAGCTGTTTTGTGGACTTTGATGAACCTCCAGGATAAAGCACACGTGAGGAGAGGTGGCTCCGTAGGGGATTCTATTCCAAAGAAGACAACATAAGCAAAACACAACAGGTTGAGGTAATGGCCCTTGGCTTAATTGATGTCATGCAGCCGATAGGGCAGCAGGTAGCCTAGTGGTTAAGAGCATTAAGCCAGTAACCGAAGGGTTGCTGGTTCGAATCCTAGAGCTGACTAGGTGAAAAATATGTTCGACGTGCCCATGAGCAAGGCACTTAGCCCTAATTGCTCCTGTAAGTCGCTCTGGATAATAGCACCTGCTAAATGACTCACATATAAAGTGGTATACGTCTGCACTGCAGTCAGGGAGTTTAACATAGACTGAACAAATAGAAGGGAAGATCTGCACCATGATGTCTTCTTTAATTTAATGGTACTGTATACTGTACAATCAATCACAATGCTGATCTCTGTTGTCCATGTAGCTTACAAGTTAAATAGCCACTCTGCATACATTGCATGACATGTAGTAAGTAGGTAGGTAGGCTATATCACAACCGGCCATGATTGGGAGTCCCATAGGGCGGCACACAATTGGCCCAGCGTCGTCCGGGTTTGGCCGGTGTAGGCCGTCATAGTAAATAAGAATTTGTTCTTAACTGACTTGCCTAGTTAAATAAAGTGTAATGACCAGGCTAGATCATAAATGAACAATTGTCCGGAAAGAGGTTTGAGTTTACGAAATCCCGGTTTATTAACCCAACTCAACACAGGCTACTGTTGAACTGTAGCTCACGCCAAATAAATGAAGGATACCCGTATAAAACAACTGTGACCATCTCTTGTTAAGACCTGACGTAAGAGAGAGAGAACAATGGCTAAACATGATCTTAAACTTGTGATGCTCCACCCCCCTGCCAAACCCCCTTCCGCCGCTCCACCAACCACCAGGATGCCCGGCACCAGAACATTCCAGGCATTCCCGTGGTTGGCAGATGGCAGGTTGACTGGCATGTCGGACCCCGTGAACACTGGATACTGCCTTCAGAAGGCAGGGACATGGGGGTCAAGGATGAGGGAACGGGAATACAGTCCGTGGCTCTGGGGAACCACGCGATAACACAGGGAGGGAGACCACGCGATAACACAGGGAGGGAGACCACGCGATAACACAGGGAGGGAGACCACGCGATAACACAGGGAGGGAGACCACGCGATAACACAGGGAGGGAGACCACGCGATAACACAGGGAGGGAGTCAGGGTGAGCGGGCTGTCTGGAGCCTTGTCTGCGGCGCCTGGGGGTGGGTGCTTGGGGAATGTCATTGCATGAAAGGGGAATTGTGGGAGAAAGGTGCACCCGGTACACAACCTCCCCTACCCTCTCCAGGACGCTGCAGGGCCCCACCCAGTGGCTGTCCAACTTGGGGCATCTGTCTTTCTTTCTCAGGGGGCTGTAGACCCAGACCAGCTCCCCAGCCACAAAGTGCCTTCCCCGGGTGTGCATGTCATAGTTCCTCTTCTGCCTCACACCTGCATTCACCAGCTGCTCTCTGGAGAAGGTGTGGGCTGTCTCCAGGCGGTCCTGGAGTCTCCGGGCATACTCTGGCCCCTGGGGGAACAGGAAGGCTATCCAGGGGCCGACCAAATGTCATCTCCACAGGGGTGCGGCTCTCTCTCCCCAGCATGAGGAGG
This sequence comes from Salmo salar, assembly GCF_965601325.2. Taxonomy (NCBI): domain Eukaryota; kingdom Metazoa; phylum Chordata; class Actinopteri; order Salmoniformes; family Salmonidae; genus Salmo; species Salmo salar. Next base: position 16,009,846 of record NC_138303.1, on the reverse strand, counting down.
GCAGGTGTGCAGGAGGTGGAGTCTTGGACAGCGGGGCGACATGCCATGAGGACCATGGGCAGGTGCTTGTCCCAGTCACGCCGGTGTTTGGCAGAGACTATGGCCAGCTGCTGTCCAAGCGTTTTGTTGAAGTGCTCCACAAGGAGTAGTGCGGGTCTTGTGCATACCCAGCCTCTCACACATGGTGGCGAACACACAGGACTCAAAGTTTCTGCCTTGGTCGCTGTGAATGGACTCCGCAGCTCCAAACCTGCTGAACATCCCCGCTGTCAGTGCGTTGACGATGGTCTCTGCCACCTGGTCAGGCAGAGCATAGGCCTCGGGCCATTTTGTGAAATAGTCCATGGCCGTGAGCACCCAGCGGTTTCCACTGTCTGTGGTGGGGAACGGCCCAACTACATCCACTCACACCCTCTCCATGGGAGCCCCAACTGGGAACTGTTGGAGCTGAGCATGAAAACGGCCTGGAGGGCCCTTTCTCGCTGTGCAGTTGTCACAGCGACGGCAAAAGTCCTCCACATCCCTCTTGTGCTACCCCCAGTTTTGTGACCCCAAAGTGTCCAGTCCCCATCTCCCCATGAGTGCTCTGGAGCACAGCCTCCTGCAGTGCTTTTGGGACTGCCATCTTTCCTCCCGTAGCTGGCTCCTTCCATGCCTGCTGTAGCACGCCATCAGCCAGCCACAGTCTCTCAAACTTTGACCACAACCCTTTGGTCACGAGTGAGAGCGCTGCCACCTCTTCCCACGGTGGTCTCAGCTGTGCCTCTACCCACTGTAGCACTGGCTGTAGGTCTGTGTCCCGTCCCTGCTGCTGTCCCCATTCAGCCACGTCGACAGTCTGCAGCTCACAGCAGACAGGGCCGCTCACCCGACACACTGTGGCACAGACCCCCTCCTCCCCACACAGCTCTCTCTCACGGCCCTTTCTCCACTCACAGTGGCATCACCCATCTGTAGTATAGGGCCGTCGGGACATGATGTCGGCATTGCCCCTGCCCTGTGCACCACTGTGAAGTCGTACGGCTGAAGCTCCTCCAACCAGCGTGCCAACTGCTCCTCTGGCTCTCTGAAAGACATGAGCCACTGGAGAGCAGAGTGGTCAGTCCTTACTGTAAAGGTACTTGAAGTGTTTGATGGAAGCCACAACAGTCAGGAGCTCCAGCCAGGTAACACAGTAGCAGCACTCATGTTTGTTGAATGTTTTGCTGAAGTACGCCACCACTCTCTCCCCTCTGGCCCCACCCCACACATGCCCACATTGCTTGCGTCTGTGTCCAGGAGAAAGGGCAAGGTGAGGTCATGGAGGGCTAGCACAGGGGCCTCGATCATTGCACGTTTGAGGGTGTTGAAGGCCTCCTCACACTCCACTGTCCAAGTGAAGGCCTCCTCACACTCCACTGTCCAAGTGAAGGCCTTGAACTTCGGCAGCAGGCAGTTCAGGGGAGCAGCGACGCTTGAGAAGCCCCGTACAAACCTCCTGTAGTACAAGGCCAGGCCCAGGAAGCCCTGTACAAACCTCCTGTAGTACGAGGCCAGCCCCAGGAAGCTCTTCATCTGATGCTTGTGGGGGTGGGCCAGTCTCAAACAGCCCCAACTTTGTCCTCCATGGTGCTGATACCCTCCTTCCCCACTTGGTGGCCCAAGAAGGACACCTCTCTTCTCATGAAGAGTCACTTCTCGGGATGGAGCTTCAGGCCTGCGGCAGCCACGCTCTCCAGCACACGCTGTAGCGCCCCCAGGGCTGACTGGAAGGAGCTGCCATGGGCCAGGATGTCGTCGAGGTATACCAGACAATCCTGTCGGGGGATGCCATCCAGCACCCTATCCATCAAACGCTCAAAAGTAGCTGGAGCGTTGCACAGGCCTGAAGCACAGGACCTTTAACTGCCAGTGTCCTCTGTTAGTGGAGAACTTAGTTTTGGCTCTGGCCTCTGGGGAGAGGGGCACCTGCCAGTAGCCACTGTGGAGGTGTAGTGAGGAGAACCAGGAGGACCCCCTAACCAGGTCCAGTGAGTCATCGATACGTGGTATGGGGTATGAGTCCTTCCTGGTTACCTCATTCAGCCGCCTGTAGTCTGCACAGTACCTCAGCTTGCCCCCCTTCTTAGGAACTATGACGACTGGTGCCACCCAGGGGCTGTCAGAGGGCTGCATCTCCAACACAGCCTTGTCTGCCGCCTCCTGGCGTGCCAGTGGGATACGGCGGGGCGCATCTTGATGGGCCGAGCATCACCTGTGTCGATCTCATGCTGCACCAGATGTGTCTGACCCACCTCTTCCTTAGTGCAAAGCTGTCTCTAAATTCAAAAAGCAACTGCCACAACCGTTCCTGCTGCTCGGGGTCAAGACCAACACAGTTCCTCCCCCATCTCTCCCTCACTGCAGACAGTGTCCTCTCCTCTCCCATCTGGGGTAGCTGGGCCGGGGGAGACGCGGCCCGGGCTCACGGCGTGATGTGTCATGGAGGTAGCTGGGGGAATGTAACACACAGCCGTAGGTGACAGAGGGGCTGGGGAAAAGTCACACACAGATGTGGGGGAGGGGGGGCAGCCATGAGTCTCTGCTGCTTCATCTGTTGGTGTAAGGGGGTTGTTGGGTTGTGTTAATGTGACATTAGGGGGGGCCATGGTAACTGCCGGCCCTCCCTGGAAGCTCAGTGTGCCCCCATTTAGGTCTAACTGGCAGCCTGTGCTCCTAAGTCCAACCCCAGGATACAAGGGTCCTGCACAGCCGCCACCCACACAGGATGACACACAGACCTGCCCCCTACTGTCAGTCATTATTCCCTTCCCTTTCATGGGTGCCAGCTCACCTGTGACTGTGCGGAGCTGCACAGTTGTGGGCTCAAACTGAGTCCAACCTGGCACAATATCCGGCCTCATCGGGGTTACTGTGGACCCAGTGTCCACCAGGGCAGGGCAGGGCACCCCCTCCACAGTGACAGGGACATGACAAAAGTCCCCAACACAGGTCCGGCCCATCACAACAACAGGCTCCATCCGCTTGCCCTCGTCTGCTTCTGAGGGATGTGGAGCCTTGCTTCCCCGTCTGTGTTGGTGGGCTCCTCCTGAAGATGGTGGTGGTTGGGAAAGAGAGCCATGGGTCCGCACTACCCCGTCTATGCGGACCCCGAGCTGTTTCCCTGAGCACTGGGGGACATGGAGCAATTCCGGCGCAGATGGCGTGTTGTGTGCCACCTGTAGCGACACAGCACGAATGAGTTCCGTCATTTCAGCCACCCATGCAGGCTTTTCCGGCTCTGGGTAGCTCTGCCCCGGTTAGTGGGTGTGTCTCCCTGCACCCCCAGCTGAAGCCCCAGCCCACAGGTGCTCCCTATCCAAAGCCATCTCCAAGGCTATCTGCAATGACTCAGGATGAACTAGCTGGGTCTGTATGCGCAGCTCCGTAGGAGAAAGCGCCTGGATGAACTGGTCCCGTGCTAGCTCGCTCTGCACGGAGGGGGGCATGTGAGCGAGAGAGGCTCTCAATGTCATTAGCTAGCACCCGTAGTGGCTCTCCAGGCTGCCTGTGTCTATGACTCAGTTCGGAGTGCAGCAGCCCGGGTTGTACACACTGTCCAAAGCGCCTCCTCAGTGCTCCCACTAAGGCACCATAATCACGTCTGTCCTCGGGGCTAATCAATATCAAACAGGACAGAGCCTCATCCGTGAGGCACAAAGCCAACTGCAGTGCCCCATCTTCATTCGACCACCCCCCAAAATGAGCTAACAGTTCAAACTGAGCATGAAAAGCTTCCCAATCCTCCTTACCGGAGTACTTTGTGGGTCTTAACAGATACGGATGCAATCGGAGACTGGGCGCCGCCATGTTTGTTAACATCCTGAGCCCCAGTCTCCTCGTCACGCAGCGTCGACGTCACCCCTTCGGTCCGCCCACCAGAATCCGCACAAACCACAGTCGACGAAGCGTTCATGCACGCTTCAGCCGCCATCATTCTAGCCGTCACCCTCAAGCGGTCTCTGTGCTCCGATGCCCTGGCGATCTCCTTGGCCGGATCCTCCGATGTCCATACACACGCACCTCCTTGGCCATAATCGTCCCCTACCTCCACCTTCACTTTCGGATTCCCTCGAAGCATTTTTAACACCCGTTCACCACGTAACGTTAGCTAGCCACAGTAGTCAGTTAGCTAGCTGGCTAACTTGTATCTAAGTTTTTACTTCTGACACCAATGTAATGACCTGGCTGGATCATAAATGAACAATTGTCCGGACAGAGGTTTGAGTTTACGAATTCCCTGTTTATTAACCCAACTCAACACAGGCTACTGTTTGGCCGTAGCCACGCCAAATAAATAATAAATCAAGGATACCCGTATAAAACAACTGTGACCATCTCTTGTTAAAACCTGACGTAAGAGAGAACAATGGCTAAACATGATCTTAAACTTGCGATGCTCCACCCCCCTGCCAAACCCCCTTCCGCCGCTCCACCAACCACCAGGATGCCCGGCACCAGAACATTCCAGGCATTCCCGTGGTTGGCAGATAGCAGGTTGACTGGCATGTCGGACCTTGCGGACACTGGGTACTGGTACGTACAACACAACCAATGAATAGCATAACACAACACACAGCTGTCTGTGCGGGTCGCTACAAAAGGTTAAATAAAAAAAGTATAGTAGTAAGTTAGTAGATAGGACGTTAGTAGGACGTTGGTAGTAAGTAAGTAGTACGTTAGTAGGAAGTTGGTAGTGAGTAAGTAGGAGGTAAGTAGTATGTTAGTTGTAGGTAAGTAAGTGCTTAGCATGAAACCTTAAACGAGGTCAGTAAAACGTATGACTAAGAGCACCAGTCTTACATGTTTCAGTAGAAAAAATACATCCTATTCTGCTATTCCTTTTTTCCCCTTCCTGTTCTTTATGTAGCTTTGTGTTGGCTTCCTCTCTAAGTAATTGGATGTGCTCACAGATTTGGGCAGGCTCTCGCTGTGGCCCTTCTGCCTTCTCAGGCTGACCTATTTACAGGCTGCGTGGAGCGATGACAACGCTGACGTATCTTCCTCCCAAGTCCCCGTCTGCCTCAGTAGTATCCACACCTCTCCCCGCGGAGCTCTCAGGAATGGGCCGACACTGTACAGCTGTGGCGCTTAGACTCTGTCTCTGAATATCTCTCTCGCTGAGGCAGAGAGCACAGCCACTGAACAAAAAAACTCCAGCGAATACTCTACTTTCATCAATTATTTTCATTAAGTTTCCTTGCACTTATAACTGCATCACAGTGTATATTTAAAGGGCCTGAAATCCACACTGGGCTAAGCTGGGTTATATCATTCTTTTGTTTCCATGGTTTTGTGTTACTTGATAATATAAACACTTGCATGCACGCACGAATACGTATGTAGCCTAGCCAAAATGTGAGATTGTGAGTTATTAGTGGAATATAACTCGGCTCAACCTCCACAATAAGATGAAAATAACAAAGATGACCCTCTGAGGACATACTGTACAGTGATCCATATTAATTTGTTCAAAATGGGAGCTCCTTAGCTCTAGCATAGCACCAAATCAATAACACAATTTGCTAAAATGGCAATACAATGCTTGAGATGAGCAATTTAACTGCATCTAACTGGGTCTTTACTGCAAATGAATTTCTGGACAGTTTACTCCATCAGTACTTATTGCAGTTTCCTTCTCTCCAAGAAAATCTACAAAAAAATGTTTTCTCTGTGCAGTGTTTATATTCTGTCTCTACTGTATGTGTTTAACATATATGACCCACATATTGCTACAGTAGATAGCTCTGGTTTGTTAGAAGCACACGCACATGCCATTGCTCTCGTTGTGTGATCAACGTAACACTCTCAATGGGGGAAAAATACATGTAATTGTGCCCATTCTGTGGTTAATCATCGTTCATTTATATGACTATAATGAGCAAAGCATGTTTCTTGTCTTGAGTGGGGGGAACACGGGATTCAGTCATGGCTCTCCAACCCTGTTACAGAAGGGTAGATCTCCAGGAACAGAATTGGAGTGTAAACCTACAGGAGAGTAGCTCTCCGGGAACAGGGTTGGAGTGAAAACCTACAGGAGACTAGCTCTCCAGGAGCAGGATTGGAGTGAAAACCTACAGAAGGGTAGCTCTCCAGGAACAGGATTGGAGTGAAAACCTACAGGAGACTAGCTCTCCAGGAACAGGATTGGAGTGAAAACCTACAGGAGACTAGCTCTCCAGGAGCAGGATTGGAGTGAAAACCTACAGAAGGGTAGCTCTCCAGGAACAGGATTGGAGTGAAAACCTACAGGAGACTAGCTCTCCAGGAACAGGATTGGAGTGAAAACCTACAGAAGGGTAGCTCTCCAGGAACAGGATTGGAGTGAAAACCTACAGAAGGGTAGCTCTCCAGGAACAGGATTGGAGTGAAAACCTACAGAAGGGTAGCTCTCCAGGAACAGGATTGGAGTGAAAACCTACAGAAGGGTAGCTCTCCAGGAACAGGATTGGAGAGTGGAATCCACTGGCACTTGGACTTGTCACAACAATCACTACCATTTCAATTACAGCACCATATGTTTTTCCTACCTGAATCTTGACGACATTTCCGCCCCATTTCACTGTGAGAAGATGCAAGAAGATAGCCTCTGTACTCACTATAACAAAATGTTTACATGGACTTCTTTTGCACAGCTTTCTAAATCAATTCTTACTTTCATCTGGATAAGAGCGTCTGCTAAATGACTCAAATGTAAATGTAAACAACAACAAAAAACATTGACAATACAGTTTCAGAGGCTATGACTCCTCATCCAGAGAGCATTATCAGAAGTATTCATCCCTTTGTTATGGCAAGCCTAAATAGGTTCAGGAGAAAACATGTGCTTCACATACTAAATTGCATGGACTCACTCTGTGTGCAATTATAGTGTTTAACATGATTTTTGAATGACTACCTCATCTCTGTACCCCACACATATACAATTATCGGTAAGGTCCCTCAGTCGAGCAGTGAACTTCAAACCCAGATTCAAACACAAAGACCAGGGAGGTTTTCCAATGCCTGGCAAAGAAGGGCACATATTGGTAGATGAGTAAACATTTTTAAAAAAGCAGGCATTGAATAAGCTTTTCAGCATGGTGACATTATCAATTACACTTTGGATGGTGTATCAATACACAGAGTCACTATAAAGATACAGGCATCCTTTCTAACTCAGTTGCCGGAGAGGAAGGGAACCGCTCAGGGATTTTACCATGAAGCCAGTGGTGACTTTAAAACAGTTACAGAGTTTAAAGTAAAGATTCACCCATTTTGAATGTTATATTGTGTTATATTTCTTATGTTTTATGTGTATCTGAGCTATGGCCGTTCAAGCAGGCAGAAATTCTGCCGGTATGATGCAGCATTGTGATAAAGTCTCTCACTACACTGGAAGTTAATAGGAATACGACTTTTAGATTGCGAAAATGTCTTTTATGCATGTCCATTCTGTGAGGCACATCGATCTGCAGGTTGAACATGGTGAGATTGTAGACTCCTAAATTGATAGCTGTAAAATCACCTAAACAAACTGTACTAACCTCTTGCATCTAGACGTTCCGCTAGTGGAACGCCTCGCCAAATATCCAATGGAAGAACGTGGCGCGAAATACAAATACCTCAAAAATGCAATAATTTCAATTTTTCAACCATACGACTATTTTACACCATTGGAAAGATAAGACTCTCGTTAATCCAACCACATTGTCCGATTTCTAAATGGCTTTACAGCAAAAGCAAAACATTAGATTATGTTAGGAGAGTACACAGCCCAAAAAAATCACACAGCCATTTTCAAAGCAAGCATATATGTCACAAAAATCCAAAACACAGCTAAATGCAGCACTAACCTTTGATGATCTTCATCAGATGACACTCCTAGGACATTATGTTATACAATACATGCATGTTTTGTTCAATCAAGTTCATATTTATATCAAAAAATAGCTTTTTACATTAGCATGTGATGTTCAGAACTAGCATTCCCACCTAAAACTTCCGGTGAATTTACTAAATTACTCATCATAAACGTTGACAAAATACATAACAAATATTTTAAGAATTATAGATACAGAACTCCATTATGCAATCGCTATGTCAGATTTTAAAATAGCTTTTCGGCAAAAGCACATTTTGCAATATTCTGAGTACATAGCTCAGCCATCACAGGCTAGTTATTCAGACACCCGCCAACTTCGGGGCTCACTAAACTCAGAATTACTATTAGAAAAATTGTATTACCTTTGCTTTTCTTCATCAGAATGCACTCCCAGGACTGCTACTTCCACAACAAATGTTGTTTTTGTTCCAAATAATCCATAGTTATGTCCAAATATCCCCGTTTTGTTCGTGCTTTCAGGTCACTATCCAAAGGGTAACGCGCGAGTGCATTTCTAGACAAAAAAATTCTAAATGTTCCATTACCGTACTTAGAAGCATGTCAAACGCTGTTTAAAGTCAATTTGTATGCTATTTTTCTCGTAAAATAGCGATAATATTCCAACCGTACAATGCTGTATTCATTCAAAAAGGAAGAGAAAAAATGGCGAGGTCTCGTGAACGCGCATCTCCAATCTCTGTCACCAGGCAGTCCACTGACAAACTGTGCTCCTGTTATCTGCCCAGAGACAGGAGATGCCTCAATCCGGTTTCTGAAGGCTTTAGAGAGCCAATGGAAGCCTTAGAAAGTGTCACGTAACAGCTCAGATACTGTAGTTTCAATAGAGAAGCAACAGAAGGACTACAAATTCGCAGAAAGGCCACTTCCTGCTTGGAATCTTCTCAGGTTTTTGCCTACCATATGAGTTCTGGTATACTCAGACACCATTCAAACAGTTTTAGAAACTTTTTAGAGTGTTTTCTATCCAAATCTACTAATAATATGCATATTCTCGTTTCTGGGCAAGAGTAGTAACCAGTTTAAATCGGGTATGTTTTTTATCCGGCGGTGAAAATACTGCCCCCTAAGTAGCTAATTCACATGCTGATATTGACTTTGGTATTATTGTGTGTAGCTTCGTTTGCTAGCTAGCTAGGCAGCCAGCCCATAGAGAGACCATTGCATTGTGGGTTTTGTAGGCAACTTGAGCTCCAACAGATTTCCACAACAATTTGAACATGTTGCTACCAACCTTATTATAACGTCAAAATAAAACTTTTGTTCACAAAAAATATTGTTCTCACATAGTAATGTTGTGTAACACTAAATTACAGGAATGAGTGGTTTTGGGTGGATTTTTCCTTTAATGGCTGTGATAGGAGAAAACTGAAGATGCATCAACAACATTGTAGCTACTCCACAATACTAACCTAAATGACAGAATAAGGACTTAATTAAACTGCAAAAAATATGGCTAAAGTGTTTACTGTATGTCCTGAATACAAAAGCCTTACTGTATGTTTGGGGCAAATACAACACATTACTGAGTAACACTCTTCATATTTCCTAAATAATCTGCCGTTTCCAGCTACAATAGTCATTTACATCATTAACAATGTCTACACTATTTCTGATCAATTTGATGTTATTTTAATGGACAAACATTTTTGCTTTTCTTTCAAAAACAAGGACATTTCTAAGTGACCCCAAACTTTTGAACGGTAGTGTATATTTCAGCAATTACATTTACTTTTGATGCTTAAGTATATTTAAAACCAAATCCTTTTAGACTTTTACTCAAGTAGTATTTTACTAGGTGACTTTCACTTTTATTTGAGTCATTTTCTAATAAGGTCTCTTTACTTTTATTCAAGTATGACAATTTGGTACTTTTTCCAACACTGCCCAGAAAGACTCAGCTGTAATCACTGCCTACGGTCATTCTAACATGTATTGACTCAGGGGTGTGAATACTTATGTAAATTAGATATTTCTGTATTTCATTTTCAATAAATTATCAACATTTCTGAAAACATGTTTTCACTTTGTCATTATGGGTTATTGTGTGTAGATGGGTATATTCAATCCAATCTGAATTCAGGCTGTAAGACAACAAAATGTGGAATACATAAAAGGGTATGAATACTTTCTGAAGGCACGGTACGTGTAAGAATAAGTGTTCTCATGCTTTTAAAACATTTACTTTAGATATGTTTTTTGTTTTTTTTGCAAAACACTTGTTTCATACCAAAACGCACTATATACCGAGCCATGTGTTTACATAGTTGGGACAATGAAGTTCCTGCATTATGATGCATTTACATAACTAAATACATGGCTCTGGCTATAGCCACTGTCCAGATGGATGGAACAGTCCATATAATTTTTACGATGGCATGGAAATGTGTGTCATTTAGCGAATTGTTTTCATATTTGTCTGTTCAGTCGTAAGTTAAGTTTCTCTAAATACTTTTTCCACACTTAGAAACGTAATCAGAACCTTATCTTATTCATTTAGGCTATCAGCTGTCACTCTCAGCTGGCTACCTAGTGTTACATTAGCTTTGAACTCTTGTGTGTCCTGGACCTTTTGATTATGGATCCCTTCAGCAGTTTATTGGAGCCTGTGATATCTGTTCCTGTTGGCTCATGGGTAATATTGCTGCAAACATATACGGAGGCTGCAAACATATACTGAAGCTGCAAACATATACTGAGGCTGCAAACAGCAGCCTGTGTCACTCTGACTATAAGAATCCGGCAGACTTTCAATGTCCTTACTAGTCCTTAAATCCTTCCCTTACTGTAAATAATCAAACAAAAAAACTGCCCTTGATTTATCCTAACGAAAAAACCTGTACATTTTTTCTAAAAGTTGCTTAAATGTCTGCAAAGAAAACACATTTTATACGCTGCTCACCCTCTGGATACAATAAATCGGTTATGTGATATGCATTCGGAAAGTATTCAGACCCCTTGACTTTTTCCACATTTTGTTACCTTACAGCCTTATTAGAAAATGTATTGTTTTTTTCCCTCATCAATCTACACACAATACCCCATAATGACAAAGAAAATACAGGGGTTTAAATTGAAATATCACATTTACATAAGTATTCAGACCCTTTACTCAAGTACTTTGTTGAAGCACCTTTGGCAGCGATTAAAGCCTTGAGTCTTCTTGGGTATGACGCTACAAGCTTGGCAAACCTGTATTTGGGGAGTTTCACCCATTCTTCTCTGCAGATCCTCTCAAGCTCAGTTAGGTTGGATGGGGCGCGTTGCTGCACAGCTTTTGTCAGGTCTCTTCAGAGATGTTTGATTGGGTTCAATTCTGGGCTCAGGCTGGGCCATTGAAGGACATTCAGAGACTGCTTCCACCACCATGCTTCACCATAGGGATGGTGCCAGGTTTCCTCCAGATGTGACGCTTGGCATTCAGGCCAGAGTTCAGTCTTGGTTTCATCAGACCAGAGAATCTTGTTTCTCATGGTCTGAGAGTCCTTTAGGAGCCTTTTGGCAAACTCCAAGCAGGCTGTCATGTGCCTTTTACTGAGGAGTGGCTTCTGTCTGGCCACTCTACCATAAGCGCCTGATTGGTGGAGTGCTGCAGAGATGGTGGTTCTTCTGGAAGGTTCTCCCATCTCCACAGAGGAACTCTGGAGCTCTGTCAGAGTGACCGTCAGGTTCTTGGTCACCTCCCTGACCAAGGCCCTTCTCCCCAATTGCTCAGATTGGGTGGCCAGTCTTGATGGTTCCAAACTTCTTCCATTTAAGAATGATGGAGGCAAGTGAGTTCTTGGGGACCTTCAATGCTGCAGAAATGTTTTGGTACCCTTCCCCAGATCTGTGCCTCAACACAATCCTGTCTCCGAGCTCTATGGACAATTTCTTCCACCTCATGGCTTGGTTTTTGCTCTGAAATGCACTATCAACTGTGGGACCGTATATAGACAGGTGTGTGCTTTTACAAATCATGTCCAATCAATTGAATTTACCACAGGTGGACTCCAATCAAGTTGTAGAAACATCAAGGATTATCAGTGGAAACAGGATTTACCTGAGCTCAATTTTGAGTCTCATAGCAAAGGGTCTGCATACTAATGTAAATAAGGTATTTCTGTTTTGTTTTTTCTACATTAGCAAAAATTGCTAAAACCCTGTTTTCACTTTGTCTTTATGGGTTATTGTGTGTAGATTGATGAGGGGAAAAAAATAATTTAATACATTTTAGAATAAGGCTGTAACGTAACAAACCTTGGAAAAAGAGAAGGGGTCTGAATACTTTCCGAATGCACTGTATACACACATAACCTATATAGTTGAAACAAATTGATTATTTTAATATTTATGTATCAATACTTTTTTACTTGTAGCCCAACCGGGATACAGTACTTTTTCTTATTTAACCAGGTAGGCTAGTTGAGAACAAGTTCTCATTAACAACTGCGACCTGGGAAAGATAAAGCAAAGCAGTGCGACACAAACAACAACCCAGAGTTACACATGGAAGAAACAAACGCAGTCAATAACACAATAGAAAAAGTCTATATACAGTGTGTGCAAATGACGTAAGATAAGGGAGGTAAGGCAATAAATAGGCCATAGTGGTGAAATAATTACAATTTAGCAATTAAACACTGGAGTGATAGATGTGCAGAAGATGAATGTGCAAGTAGAGATACTGGGGGTGCAAAATAAATAAATAAATAAATAAAAGTATGGGGATGAGGTAGTTGGATGAGCTATTTACAGATGGGCTATGTACAGGTGCAGTGATCTGTGAGCTGCTCTGACAGCTGGTACTTAAAGTTAGTGAGGGAGATATGAGTCTCCAGCTTCAGTGATTTTTGCAGTTTGTTCCAGTCATTGGCAGCAGAGAACTGGAAGGAAAGGCGGCCAAATGAGGAATTGGCTTTGGTGGTGACCAGTGAAATATACCTGCTGGAGCGCGTGCTACGGGTGGGTGCTGCTATGGTGACCAGTGAGCTGAGATAAGGTGGGGCTTTACCTAGCTATTTGTCACGTGCGCCGAATACAACAGGTGTAGACCTTACAGTGAAATGCTTACTTACAGGCTCTAACCAATAGTACGAAAAAAAGGTGTGTGTGTGTGTGTGTGTGTGTGTGTGTGTGAGTGAGTAAAGAAATAAATATTGCATAGCGGTGTCTTTGTTTAGGTATTTGTAGTTGTCCACATATTCTAAGTCAGAACCGTACAGAGTAGTGATGCTGGATGGGCGGGCGGGTGCGGGCAGCGATCGGTTGAAGAGCATGCATTTAGTTTTTTTTGTATTTAAGAGCAGTTGGAGGCCACGGAAGGAGAGTTGTATGGCATTGAAGCTCGTCTGGAGGTTAGTTAAGTGTCCAAAGAAGGGCCAGAAGTATACAGAATGGTGTCATCTGCGTGGAGGTGGATCAGAGAATCACCAGCAGCAAGAGCAACATCATTGATGTATACAGAGAAAAGAGTCGGCCCGAGAATTGAACCCTGTGGCACCCCCATTGAGACTGCCAGAGGTCCGGACAACAGACCCTCCGATTTGACACACTGAACTCTGTCTGAGAAGTAGTTTGTGAACCAGGCGAGGCAGTCATTTGAGAAACCAAGGCTGTTGAGTCTGCCGATAAGAATGTAGTGATTGACAGAGTCGAAAGCCTTGGCCAGGTCGATGAATACAGCTGCACAGTATTGTCTCTTTTTGATGGCGGTTATGATATCGTTTCGGACCTTGAGCGTGGCTGAGGTGTACCAATGACCAGCTTGGAAACCAGATTGCATAGCGGAGAAGGTACGGTGGGATTCGAAATGGTTGGTGATCTGTTTGTTAACTTGGCTTTCGAAGACCTTAGAAAGGCAGGGAAGGATAGATATAGGTCTGTAGCAGTTTGGGTCTAGAGTGTCTCCCCCTTTGAAGAGGGGAATGTCCGCGGCAGCTTTCCAATCTTTGGGGATCTCAGACGATATGAAAGAGAGGTTGAACAGGCTAGTAATAGGGGTTGCAACAACTTCGGTGGATAATTTTAGAAAGGGAGTGTCCAGATTGTCTAGCCCGGCTGATTTGTAGGGGTCCAGATTTTGCAGCTCTTTCAGAACATTTGGAAAAACGCATGTCAAAAATGTTATAAATTGATTTGCATTTTAATGAGGGAAATAAGTATTTGACCCCCTCTCAATCAGAAAGATTTCTGGCTCCCAGGTGTCTTTTATACAGGTAACGAGCTGAGATTAGGAGCACACTCTTAAAGGGAGTGCTCCTAACCACAGCTTGTTACCTGTAAAAAAGACACCTGTCCACAAAAGCAATCAATCAATCAGATTCCATGTCAGGGACAAGATTGTAGACCTACACAAGGCTGGAATGGGCTACAAGACCATGGCCAAGCAGCTTGGTGAGAAGGTGACAACAGCACAAAAGAACTGTCAATTTCCCTCGGCCTGGGGCTCTATGCAAGATCTCACCTCGTGGAGTTGCAATGATCATGAGAACGGTGAGGAATCAGCCCAGAACTACACGGGAGGATCTTGTCAATGATCTCAAGGCAGCTGGGACCATAGTCACTAAGAAAACAATTGGTAACACACTACGCCGTGAAGGACTGAAATCCTGCAGCGCCCGCAAGGACCCCCTGCTCAAGAATACATACACAGGCCCGTCTGAAGTCTGCCAATGAACATCTGAATGACTCAGAGGATAACTGGTGAAAGTGTTGTGGTCAGATGAGACCAAAATGGAGCTCTTTGACATCAACTCAACTCGCCATGTTTGGAGGAGGAGGAATGCTGCCTATGACCCCAAGAACACCATCTCCACCGTCAAACATGGAGGTGGAAACATTATGCTTTGGGGGTGTTTTTCTGCTAAGGGGACAGGACAACTTCACCGCATCAAAGGGACAATGGACGGGGCCATGTACTGTCAAATCTTGGGTGAGAACCTCCTTCCCTCAGCCAGGGCATTGATAATGGGTCGTGGATGGGTATTCCAGCATGACAATGACCCAAAACACACGGCCAAGGCAACAAAGGAGTGGCTCAAGAAGAAGCAGATTAAGGTCCTGGAGTGGCCTAGCCAGTCTCCAGACCTTAATCCCATAGAAAATCTGTGGAGGGAGCTGAAGGTTCGAGTTGCCAAACGTCAGCCTCGAAACCATAATGACTTGGAGTATCTGCAAAGAGGAGTGGGACAAAATCCCTCCAGAGATGTGTGCAAACCTCGTGGCCAACTACAAGAAACGTCTGACCTCTGTGATTGCCAACAAGGGTTTTGCCACCAAGTACTAAGTCATGTTTTGCATAGGGGTCAAATTCTTATTTCCCTCATTAAAATGCAAATAATTTTATAACATTTTTGACATGTGTTTTTCCCGATTTTTTGTTGTTGTTATTCTGTCTCTCACTGTTCAAATAAACCTACTATTAAAATTATAGACTGATCATTTCTTTGTAAGTGGGCAAACGTACAAAACAAGCAGGGGATCA
The DNA here is from genome assembly GCF_965601325.2 of Salmo salar. NCBI lineage: Eukaryota > Metazoa > Chordata > Actinopteri > Salmoniformes > Salmonidae > Salmo > Salmo salar. The sequence continues at coordinate 15,994,481 of NC_138303.1, read as the reverse complement.
AATACTTTCCCCCCCCCACTTGTATCTGGATTTGGGTGAGGGAGAAATGGGGCGAGGCTTGGGCAAGTTGCTGTGGGGGGTGCAGGGCTGTTGACCAGGGTAGGGGTAGCCAGGTGGAAAGGATGGCCAGCTGTAGAAAAATGCTTGTTGAAATTCTCAATTATCGTGGATTTATTGGTGGTGACCATGTTTCCTAGCCTCAGTGCAGTGGGCAGCTGGGAGGAGGTGCTCTTATTATCCATGGACTTTACAGTGTCCCAGAACTTTTTGGAGTTTGTGCTACAGGATGCAAATTTCTGTTTGAAAAAGCTAGCCTTTGCTTTCCTGACTGCCTGTGTATATTGGTTCCTAACATCCCTGAAAAGTTGCATATTGCGGGGGCTATTCAATGGTAATGCAGTACACCACTGGATGTTTTTGTGCTGGTCAAGGGCAGTCAGGTCTGGAGTGAACCAAGGGCTATATCTGTTCCTGGTTAATAAAAAATGAATGGGGCATGCTTATTTAATTAAGATAGTGAGGAAGGCACTTTTAAAGAATAACCTGGCATCCTCTACTGACGGAATGAGGTCAATATCCTTCCAGGATTCCCGGGCCAGGTTGATTAGAAAGGCCTGCTCGCTGAAGTGTTTTTGGGAGCGTTTGACAGTGATGAGGGATGGTCGTTTGACCGTAGACCCATTACGGGCGCAGGCAATGAGGCAGTGATCGCTGAAATCCTGATTGGAGACAGCAGAGGTGTATTTGGAGGGCAAGTTGGTTAGGATGATATCTATGAGGGTGCCCATGTTTACAGATTTGTGGTTGTACCTGGTGGGTTCATTGATAGTTTGTGTGAGATTGAGGGCATCAAGCTTAGATTGTAGGATGGCCGGGGTGTTAAGCATGTCCCAGTTTAGGTCACCTAACAGCACGAGCTCTGAAGATAGATGGGGGCAATCAATTCAAATATGGTGTCCAGGACACAGCTGGGGGCAGAAGGTGGTCTATAGCAAGCGGCAACGGTGAGAGACTTGTTTCTGGAAAGGTGGATTTTTAAAAGTAGAAGCTCAAATTGTTTGGGCACAGACCTGGATACTAATACAGAACTCTGCAGGCTATCTCTGCAGTAAATTGCAACTCCGACCCCTTTGGCAGTTCTATCTTGTCGGGAAATATTATAGATAGGGATGGAAATTTCAGGGTTTATTGAGCAGGGCTGGAGGCTCTACAGTGAAATAAGACAATAATCACTAACCAAAACAGCAATGGACAAGGCATATTGACATTAGGGAGAGGCATGCATAGCCGAGTGATCATAGAGGTCCAGTGAGTAGCTAGGCGGGCTGGAGACACGGCGATTCAGACAGCTAGTGGGCCGGGCTAGCAGAAGGGCCTTATAGGGACATCGCGGCGGAAGAAGTCTGTTGTAGCCACCATCGTGCGGTTACGTCGGCAGACCGGTCGTGATGGATCAGCAGGGCTCCGTGTAGTAAAAGGGTCCAGGCCAATTGGCAAAATAGGTATTGTAGCCCAAGAAATTGGCTGATGGACCTCTTCAGCTAACAGTCCGATATGCTCTTTACAGCTAGCGGGCCGCAGCTAGCAGGCTAGCAGATGGGCATTCAGGGGTCATTGCGACAGAGGAGCCTGTTGAAAAAAACCCTCGGGCGGATTACGTTGGTAGTCCAGTCGTGATGAATCGGCGAGGCTCCGTATCGGAAGTAAAAGGGGTCCAGGCCAATTGGCAGAAGAGGTATTGTAGCCCAAAGAGTGGCTGATGGACCTCTTCAATTAGCTGGGAGATGTGCCTAGCATATGCTAGCTCCAGGCTAATTGGTGCTTGCTTTGGGACAGAGACATTAGCCAGGAGTAGCCACTTGGATAGCAACTAGCTAGCTGCGATGATCCAGGTGAAAAGGTTCAGAGCTTGCGGTAGAAATCTGGAGATATGGAGAAGAAGTCCGATATGCTCTGGTTTGAGTCGCGCTGTGCAGACTGGCAGGAGTTGTCCGGGCTAAAGGTTAGCTGATGACCGCTAGTTAGCTGGCTAGCTTCTGTTGGGGGTTCTGGTTCTAAAGTAAAGAAAATAGCAGATCCATACCACATTGGGTGAGGCGGGTTGCAGGAGAGTATGTTGAAGTTGAGGTTCAAATCAAATCAAATTTATTTGTCACATACACATGGTTAGCAGGTGTTAATGCAAGTGTAGCGAAATGCTTGTGCTTCTAGTTCCGACCATGCAGTAATATCTAACAAGTAATCTACCAATTCCACAACAACTACCTTATACACACAAGTGTAAAGGAATGAAAACGAATATGTACATAAAAATATATAAATGAGTGATGGCCGAACGGCGTAGGAAAGATGTAATAGATGGTATGGAGTACAGTATATACATATGAGATGAGTATTGCAGGGTATGAAAACATATAAAGCGGCATTGTTTAAGGTGGCTAGTGATACATTACATCAGGATGGCATAGAGTACAGTATATACATATGAGATGAGTAATGTAGGTTATGAAAACATTATATAAAGTGGCATTGTTTAAAGTGGCTAGTGATACATCTAATACATCAAGATGGCAAGATGCAGTAGATGGTATAGCGTACACTATATACATATGAGATGAATAATGTAGGTTATGTAAACATTATCTAATATAAATAATATAAAGTGGCAAGTGATAAATTGATTGCATACATTTTCCCAGTATTAAATTGGCTTGAGTTGAGTCAGTATGGTGGCAGCAGCCACTCAATGTTAGTGATGGCTGTTTAACAGTCTGATGGCCTTGAGATAGAAGCTGCTTTTCAGTCTCTCGGTTCCAGCTTTGATGCACCTGTACTGACCTCACCTTCTGGATGTTAGCGGGTGAACAGGCAGTGGCTCGGGTGGTTGCTGTCCTTGATGATCTTTTTGGCCTTCCTGTGACATCGGGTGGTGTAGGTGTCCTGGAGGGCAGGTAGTTTGCACCCGGTGATGCGTTGTGCAGACCTCACTACCCTCTGGAGAGCCTTCCGGTTATGGGCGGAGCAGCTGCCGTACCAGGCGGTGATACAGCCCGACAGGATGCTCTCGATTGTGCATCTGTAATAGTTTGTGAGTGTTTTTGGTGACAAGCCAAATTTCTTCAGCCTCCTGAGGTTGAAGAGGCGCTGCTGCGCCTTCTTCACCACGCTGTCTGTGTGGGTGGACCATTTCAGTTTGTCCGTGATGTGTACACCGAGGAACTTAAAACTCTCCACCCTCTCCACTACTGTCCCGTCAATGTAGATAGCGGGCTGCTCCCTCAAGTCCACGATCATCTCTTTTGTTTTGTTGACATTGAGTGCGAGGTTATTTTCCTGACACCACACTCCGAGGGCCCTCACTAGGCCGTTTCGTCGTTGTTGGTAATCAAGCCGACCACTGTAGTGTCGTCGGCAAACTTGATGATTGAGTTGGAGGCGTGCATGGCCACGCAGTCATGGGTGAACAGGGAGTACAGGAGAGGGCTGAGAACACACCCTTGTGGGGCCCCAGTGTTGAGGATCAGCGGGGTGGAGATGTTGTTACCTACCCTCACCACCTGGGGGCGGCCCGTCAGGAAGTCCAGGACCCAGTTGCACAGGGCGGGGTCGAGACCCAGGGTCTCGAGCTTAATGACGAGTTTGGAGGGTACAATGGTGTGAAATGCTGAGCTGTAATCGATGAACAGCATTCTTACATAGGCATTCCTCTTGTCCAGATGGGTTAGGGCAGTGTGCGGTGTGATGGCGATTGCGTCGTCTGTGGACCTATTGGTGTGGTAAGCAAATTGGAGTGGGTCTAGGGTGTCAGGTAGGGTGGAGGTGATTTGGTCCTTGACTAGTCTCTCAAAGCACTTCATGATGACGGAAGTGAGTGCTACGGGGCAATAGTCATTTAGCTCAGTTACCTTAGCTTTCTTGGGAACAGGAACAATGGTGGCCCTCTTGAAGCATGTGGGGACAACAGACCGGGATAAGGTTGATTGAATATGTCTGTAAACACACCAGCCAGCTGGTCTGCGCATGCTCTGAGGACGCGGCCGGGGATGCCGTCTGCTGCGTCCTCAGAGCATGCGCAGACCAGCTGGCTGGTGTGTTTACAGACATATTCAATCAACCTTATCCCGGTCTGTTGTCCCCACATGCTTCAAGAGGGCCACCATTGTTCCTGTTCCCAAGAAAGCTAAGGTAACAATCAATCAATCCTTATCCCAGGTTAAGAAAAATATAAAACAATATATGCGAAGAAAAAAGATATTAAAAGATATATACAGTGCCTTGCGAAAGTATTCGGCCCCCTTGAACTTTTCGGCCTTTTGCCACATTTCAGGCTTCAAACATAAAGATATAAAACTGTAATTTTTTGTGAAGAATCAACAACAAGTGGGACACAATCATGAAGTGGAACGAAATTTATTGGATATTTCAAACTTTTTTAACAAATAAAAAACTGAAAAATTGGGTGTCCAAAATTATTCAGCCCCCTTAAGTTAATACTTTGTAGCGCCACCTTTTGCTGCGATTACAGCTGTAAGTCGCTTGGGGTATGTCTCTATCAGTTTTGCACATCGAGAGACTGTAATTTTTGCCCATTCCTCCTTGCAAAATAGCTTGAGCTCAGTGAGGTTGGATGGAGAGCGTTTGTGAACAGCAGTTTTCAGTTCTTTCCACAGATTCTCGATTGGATTCAGGTCTGGACTTTGACTTGGCCATTCTAACACCTGGATATGTTTATTTGTGAACCATTCCATTGTAGATTTTGCTTTATGTTTTGGATCATTGTCTTGTTGGAAGACAAATCTCCGTCCCAGTCTCAGGTCTTTTGCAGACTCCATCAGGTTTTATTCCAGAATGGTCCTGTATTTGGCTCCATCCATCTTCCCATCAATTTTAACCATCTTCCCTGCCCCTGCTGAAGAAAAGCAGGCCCAAACCATGATGCTGCCACCACCATGTTTGACAGTGGGGATGGTTGGTTCAGGGTGATGAGCTCTGTTGCTTTTACGCCAAACATAACGTTTTACATTGTTGCCGAAAAGTTCGATTTTGGTTTCATCTGACCAGAGCACCTTCTTCCACATGTTTGGTGTGTCTCCCAGGTGGCTAGTGGCAAACTTTAAACGACACTTTTTATGGATATCTTTAAGAAATGGCTTTCTTCTTGCCACTCTTCCATAAAGGCCAGATTTATGCAGTATACGACTGATTGTTGTCCTATGGACAGAGTCTCCCACCTCAGCTGTAGATCTCTGCAGTTCATCCAGAGTGATCATGGGCCTCTTGGCTGCATCTCTGATCAGTCTTCTCCTTGTATGAGCTGAAAGTTTAGAGGGACGGCCGGGTCTTCGTGGATTTGCAGTGGTCTGATACTCCTTCCGTTTCAATATTATCGCTTGCACAGTGCTCCTTGGGATGTTTAAAGCTTGGGAAATCTTTTTGTATCCAAATCCAGCTTTAAACTTCTCCACAACAGTATCTCGGCCCTGCCTGGTGTGTTCCTTGTTCTTCATGATGCTCTCTGCGCTTTAAACGGACCTCTGAGACTATCACAGAGCAGGTGCATTTATACGGAGACTTGATTACACACAGGTGGATTCTATTTATCATCATTAGTCATTTAGGTCAACATTGGATCATTCAGAGATCCTCACTGAACTTCTGGAGAGAGTTTGCTGCACTGAAAGTAAAGGGGCTGAATAATTTTGCACGGCCAATTTTTCAGTTTTTTATTTGTTAAAAAAGTTTGAAATATCCAATAAATTTTGTTCCACTTCATAATTGTGTCCCACTTGTTGTTGATTCTTCACAAAAAATTACAGTTTTATATCTTTATGTTTGAAGCCTGAAATGTGGCAAAAGGTCGAAAAGTTCAAGGGGGCCGAATACTTTCGCAAGTCACTGTACACGGGACAAGACAAAGACGCCTGACTGCTACGCCATCTTGGATTGTTTAGTAGTTCTGTTCTTGTAGTTCTGTTCTTTGAAGTGCGTTTTGCTACAATACATGATTATTAGTCTCTCAAAAATAATCACCTTGCAATTATATTTCAAACTAAATCACGTCTGTCTGTTCACTAGCCCATGTCATGGTAAGATAAAAAAAATTATAGCTGTCTTTCACAGATGTATTTTTAATAAATGTCAAGTTACCAACATTTCTGAAAATGTATATATTGCGTTTTGGAATGAAACTCTTCAATTATGTTAATCCAAGTTATATATATACTGCTCAAAAAAATAAAGGGAACACTTAAACAACACATCCTAGATCTGAATGAAATAAATAATCTTATTAAATACTTTTTTCTTTACATAGTTGAATGTGCTGACAACAAAATCACACAAAAATAATCAATGGAAATCCAATTTATCAACCCATGGAGGTCTGGATTTGGAGTCACACTCAAAATTAAAGTGGAAAACCACACTACAGGCTGATCCAACTTTGATGTAATGTCCTTAAAACAAGTCAAAATGAGGCTCAGTAGTGTGTGTGGCCTCCACGTGCCTGTATGACCTCCCTACAACGCCTGGGCATGCTCCTGATGAGGTGGCGGATGGTCTCTTGAGGGATCTCCTCCCAGACCTGGACTAAAGCATCCGCCAACTCCTGGACAGTCTGTGGTGCAATGTGGCGTTGGTGGATGGAGCGAGACATGATGTCCCAGATGTGCTCAATTGGATTCAGGTCTGGGGAACGGGCGGGCCAGTCCATAGCATCAATGCCTTCCTGTTGCAGAAACTGCTGACACACTCCAGCCACATGAGGTCTAGCATTGTCTTGCATTAGGAGGAACCCAGGGCCAACCGCACCAGCATATGGTCTCACAAGGGGTCTGAGGATCTCATCTCGGTACCTAATGGCAGTCAGGCTACCTCTGGGGAGCACATGGAGGGCTGTGCGGCCCCCCCAAAAAAATGCCACCCCACACCATGACTGACCCACTGCCAAACCGGTCATGCTGGAGGATGTTGCAGGCAGCAGAACGTTCTCCACGGCGTCTCCAGACTCTGTCACGTCTGTCACGTGCTCAGTGTGAACCTGCTTTCATCTGTGAAGAGCACAGGGCGCCAGTGGCGAATTTGCCAATCTTGGTGTTCTCTGGCAAATGCCAAACGTCCTGCACGGTGTTGGGCTGTAAGCACAACTCCCACCTGTGGACGTCGGGCCCTCATACCACCCTCATCCAGTCTGTTTCTGACCGTTTGAGCAGACCCATGCACATTTGTGGCCTGCTGGAGGTCATTTTGCAGGGCTCTGGCAGTGCTTCTCCTGCTCCTCCTTGCACAAAGGCGGAGGTAGCGGCCCTGCTGCTGGGTTGTTGCCCTCCTACGGCCTCCTCCACGTCTCCTGATGTACTGGCCTGTCTCCTGGTAGCGTCTCCATGCTCTGGACACTACGCTGACAGACACAGCAAACCTTCTTGCCACAGCTCGCATTGATGTGCCATCCTGGATGAGCTGCCCTACCTGAGCCACTTGTGTGGGTTGTAGACTCCGTCTCATGCTACCACTAGAGTGAAAGCACCGCCAGCATTCAAAAGTGACCAAAACATCAGCCAGGAAGCATAGGAACTGAGAAGTGGTCTGTGGTCCCCACCTGCAGAACCACTCCTTTATTGGGGGTGTCTTGCTAATTGCCTATAATTTCCACCTGTTGTCTATTCCATTTGCACAACAGCATGTGAAATTTATTGTCAATCAGTGTTGCTTCCTAAGTGGACAGTTTAATTTCACAGAAGTGTGATTGACTTGGAGTTACATTGTGTTGTTTAAGTGTTCCCTTTATTTTTTGGAGCAGTGTATAAATGTCCTCAAAGAAAATACAAAATACCACCAATTTATGTAGTTATTTATCTTGAAAATCAGGGAGGGAATCCATTAACTTTCGAATAGCCAGAGTATTTAAAAATAGGATTTCTCCATGGAGAAAAATAATGCATCTACGTATTCTAACAGTCCCCAAGGCATTCCACTGCGAATTATAATAATATATGCAATGAAATATCTTAGCACAAGCCATAATATAATCAGCCTACCATGGATAGTGTTTGTTTAGTGAAACTGGGTGTTTTTTTATGTAAAGGATCAGGGAAGACTAATGGATGTTCTGGATCCACTAATGTAGCCTAATAATGAAACAGTATAATGTATCGCTGCTGAGAAACATCTTTCAAAGGAAATTATGTCATTTCCGTCATTATGAATTCAATGTTTTGTTTCGATATAAATTTAAAGCTGTAATACTCTTCTACAGCCCACTATAAATGAACTACTTCCCCAATTTCGGTCATGCCACAAGGTATGGTCATTTTTTTAAATGAAATTTAGATGCCTCATGGTGACAGTGAAGAGCTAACACTTTTATACATATTTTATTTGGCCCCCAAAACATGTTCCTGATAGCCTGAGCAAGTACCCCTCCCTGTCCTGCCCCCGCTTTTTCCAGAGTCAGTGAACACATTAACTACAAGATGCCTTCCCCTAAAATACGTTGGAAGAAAATCGATCAGCTCTGCATCGCACAGCATTCTCTCTTATTCAGTCACATACACACATATCCACTTACTAAGGATACAAGAAAGCAATTATAGAATTATACAATTATATTTACAACAGTATGCCCATAACTGGACATTGAAGATGATGTGTAGCAACCAGTACAGTGGCATATGTCAAGTTGTAACTCAATTGGCGGTTGAGATATGCACATTGGATTATGTTATTATGCTTCTTCCAAAATCACTCCACCATATCATCTTCTCTCTTGTCTACTGCTGTGCCTTAACTAAATTAAGACCACTGTTTACATTGTGCAGAATGTTCTGGCATTGGCTGTTCCTAACAATACCTGATACTGCCAACCCATGTTACAGCTATTGAACAATGTTGATTTAACGAAACAAACTCTGTCTGCAACACTTTTTAAAACTGTCTACACACAAACCAAACAGCAAAAAGAGAATGTTATATACAGTTACAGTAGACATGGTCAGCAACACACTTACTTACATACAACAGTCTTGTGCAGAAAAGGTCCATGCCGGGATGTGAGAGATGATTACTCCCTGTGTTTCTTCAGCCCCAACTCTTACAGGTAGACTACAGCAGAGCCATGTATTTAGAGAAATGGGACATTGAGGATTGTATATTATGATGCATTTACATGACACTATAACATTCTATGGCAGCCATGTTAGTGCCCCATTATGTCACGTCCTGACCAGTAAAGGGGCTGTTTGTTATTGTAGTTTGGTCAGGGCGTGGCAGGGGGTGTTTGTTTAGGGTGTTTCGGGGTTGTTTGGGTTATGTTCTATGTTAGTGTATTTCTATGGTTTCTAGTTGGTCTATTTCTATGTGGTGTTTATTGGGTTGACCTTCAATTGGAGGCAGCTGCTTCTCGTTGCCTCTGATTGAAGGTCCTATTTATAGGGGTGTTTGTTCTATGGGGGTTTGTGGGTAGTTATTTCCTGGTTTAGTGTTTGTTGCACCTGACGGGACTGTTTGGAGTCGTTTGTTTTGTATACGTGTTTATTTTGTTTTTCCTTCTTCAAATAAAAAAAGAAGATGAGTATACATTTTCCCGCTGCGTTTTGGTCCACTCCTTACGACAGTCGTGACACTTTAAGTATTCCCCATGTAATGTTAATGTAACTGTCCAGTGAAATCCTCACTTTAAATGTTCATATTCTGTTAACTCATACCCAAATAATGTTGTTGACTCATCCTATACTCGTATTTGTGGCCAAAGCAAACATTGGAGAAAAAACACTTAAAGAAAACCCCTGGAAACACTGGACAGTTACTTTAAATAACTCTATCTAACTGTATGTCTAGAATTACAACAATATCAAAAATGACAAGTTTGCCCAACTCTCTAAATATATGGCTTTGGCCTACAGTACCTGTATTTTAATACAGTATAGCCTACAGTACCTGTATTTTAATCCAGTATATCTCCAGGATCTCATTGTCCTCGTGATGTGTGGTCCTCGTGATGTGTGGTCCTCGTGATGTGTCGTCCTCGTGATGTGTGGTCCTCGTGATGTGTGGTCCTCGTGATGTGTCGTCCTCGTGATGTGTCGTCTCCAGGAGACAGCAGCTCCCAATCGCTCTCTGAAAATAAACAGACAGGAACACATTTCTAAAGCGAGCTTCCTCATAATCATGAAATGTTTTCTGCAAATTCCACTCCTCTGTATGCTAATGAACTCTCAGCCATCAATCAGAATTACATAAATGGAAATAACCATTGCAACTGTAATGTAATAACACTCTTTTTTTATATATGTGTACATTTTCTCACCTTGTTGCTGTAATCCTGAGGTACAGTAGTTTAAGATGCCTTTTGTAGTCTTGTACATCCAATCATATAACTACAATATTTGTTGAGACAATTAACAGGTGGTCTAAATCTTTATTTCTGGTCTACAAACAACCTCTGCCCATACTTCACCTACTGTAGGCCTAAATGTGGGTAGTTTAAGGTTTGGAAACTGAGTAATTGAACATGAACAATCAGCGCGTTAATGTACAGTTGAGGTGTCAAAACCTGTAAAAATTGCCCAAATGGCAATTCAGTGTCATGTTTCTCCTTAAATTATGAGGTAATTTGCAGTGTTCAGAGGACTTTGTTGCGAGGGGCGATGCCTCACATTCATTCTCAGCACAGCCACTAATTTAACACCTTTTATGCACAGTTCTGGATTTATGTCCTCTGTCAATTCTAACATTAATCACAGGAGATGGCTGGGATGCATCGCCTCTGCTTTCAGCCATTACAGCCAGCCTTGTCAGACTGGGCTGGGGTCAGCACCGGGACTGGGCAGGGCAGTGTTTTCACCGGGACTGGGCAGGGCAGTGTTTTCACCGGGACTGGGCAGGACAGTGTTTTCACCGGGACTGGGCAGGGCAGTGGTTACTGGGCGGGGCACTGGTTACACTGAGACTGGGCAGGGCACTGGTTACACTGAGACTGGGCAGGGCAGGGTACCAGTTACACTGAGACTGGGCAGGCCTCTGGTTACACTGAGACTGGGCAGGGCACCGGTTACACTGAGACTGGGCAGGGCAGGGCACCGGTTACACTGAGACTGGGCAGGGCACCAGTTACACTGAGACTGGGCAGGGCGGGGCACTGGTTACACTGAGACTGGGCAGGCCTCTGGTTACACTGAGACTGGGCAGGGCACCGGTTACACTGAGACTGGGCAGGGCAGGGCACTGGTTACACTGAGACTGGGCGGGGCACTGGTTACACTGAGACTGGGCGGGGCACTGGTTACACTGAGACTGGGCAGGGCACCAGTTACACTGAGACTGGGCGGGGCACTGGTTACACTGAGACTGGGCAGGGCACCAGTTACACTGAGACTGGGCAGGGCACCGGTTACACTGAGACTGGGCAGGGCAGGGTACCAGTTACACTGAGACTGGGCGGGGCACTGGTTACACTGAGACTGGGCGGGGCACTGGTTACACTGAGACTGGGCAGGGCACCAGTTACACTGAGACTGGGCGGGGCACTGGTTACACTGAGACTGGGCAGGGCACCAGTTACACTGAGACTGGGCGGGGCACTGGTTACACTGAGACTGGGCAGGGCACCGGTTACACTGAGACTGGGCAGGGCAGGGCACTGGTTACACTGAGACTGGGCAGGGCACTGGTTACACTGAGACTGGGCAGGGCACCAGTTACACTGAGACTGGGCAGGGCACCGGTTACACTGAGACTGGGCAGGGCACTGGTTACACTGAGACTGGGCAGGGCACTGGTTACACTGAGACTGGGCAGGGCAGGGCACTGGTTACACTGAGACTGGGCAGGGCAGGGCACCAGTTACACTGAGACTGGGCAGGGCACTGGTTACACTGAGACTGGGCAGGGCACTGGTTACACTGAGACTGGGCAGGGCAGGGCACTGGTTACACTGAGACTGGGCAGGGCAGGGCACCAGTTACACTGAGACTGGGCAGGGCACTGGTTACACTGAGACTGGGCAGGCCTCTGGTTACACTGAGACTGGGCAGGGCAGGGCACTGGTTACACTGAGACTGGGCAGGCCTCTGGTTACACTGAGACTGGGCAGGGCAGGGCACTGGTTACACTGAGACTGGGCAGGGCACCGGTTACACTGAGACTGGGCAGGGCAGGGCACTGGTTACACTGAGACTGGGCAGGGCAGGGCACTGGTTACACTGAGACTGGGCAGGGCACCAGTTACACTGAGACTGGGCAGGCCTCTGGTTACACTGAGACTGGGCAGGGCACCAGTTACACTGAGACTGGGCAGGGCAGGGCACTGGTTACACTGAGACTGGGCAGGGCACCAGTTACACTGAGACTGGGCAGGCCTCTGGTTACACTGAGACTGGGCAGGGCACCGGTTACACTGAGACTGGGCAGGGCAGGGCACTGGTTACACTGAGACTGGGCAGGCCTCTGGTTACACTGAGACTGGGCAGGCCTCTGGTTACACTGAGACTGGGCAGGGCACTGGTTACACTGAGTCTGGGCAGGGGAGACTGGGCAGGGCACCGGTTACACTGAGACTGGGCAGGGCACCGGTTACACTGAGGCAGGTGGAACATACACTGAGTGTTTAGGGGGGGGAAATAGTCTCCCTCCCACATTAACAATGTTTCCATAGCGCTGTTTCCCTACATCTGGGATTTAATAGACTAGGAAAAAGTTGTACAACATGACTGGGACTACTGACTGCTCAATACCCCAACGTTGTATCTTCAGTACCAGCCTCATTCAGGCTGTATCTACCAGCCTACCGCTGTATCTACCAGCCTCATTCAGGCTGTATCTACCAGCCTCATTCAGGCTGTATCTACCAGCCTCATTCAGGCTGTATCTACCAGCCTACCGCTGTGTCTACCAGCCTCATTCAGGCTGTATCTACCAGCCTACCGCTGTATCTACCAGCCTCATTCAGGCTGTATCTACCAGCCTACCGCTGTGTCTACCAGCCTCATTCAGGCTGTATCTACCAGCCTACCGCTGTATCTACCAGCCTCATTCAGGCTGTATCTACCGCTGTATCTACCACCCTCATTCAGGCTGTATCTATCAGCCTCATTCAGGCTGTATCTACCAGCCTCTCAGGCTGATCTACCAGCCTCATTCAGGCTGTATCTACCAGCCTCTTTCAGGCTGTATCTACCAGCCTCTTTCAGGCTGTATCTACCAGCCTCTTTCAGGCTGTATCTACCAGCCTCTTTCAGGCTGTATCTACCAGCCTCATTCAGGCTGTATCTACCAGCCTCATTCAGGCTGTATCTACCAGTCTACCGCTGTATCTACCAGCCTCATTCAGGCTGTATCTACCAGCCTCATTCAGGCTGTATCTACCAGCCTCATTCAGGCTGTATCTACCAGCCTACCGCTGTGTCTACCAGCCTCATTCAGGCTGTATCTACCAGCCTACCGCTGTATCTACCAGCCTCATTCAGGCTGTATCTACCAGCCTCATTCAGGCTGTATCTACCAGCCTCATTCAGGCTGTATCTACCAGCCTCATTCAGGCTGTATCTACCAGCCTCTTTCAGGCTGTATCTACCAGCCTCTTTCAGGCTGTATCTACCAGCCTCTTTCAGGCTGTATCTACCAGCCTCATTCAGGCTGTATCTACCAGCCTCATTCAGGCTGTATCTACCAGTCTACCGCTGTATCTACCAGCCTCATTCAGGCTGTATCTACCAGCCTCATTCAGGCTGTATCTACCAGCCTACCGCTGTGTCTACCAGCCTCATTCAGGCTGTATCTACCAGCCTACCGCTGTATCTACCAGCCTCATTCAGGCTGTATCTACCGCTGTATCTACCAGCCTCATTCAGGCTGTATCTACCAGCCTCATTCAGGCTGTATCTACCAGCCTCATTCAGGCTGTATCTACCAGCCTCTTTCAGGCTGTATCTACCAGCCTCTTTCAGGCTGTATCTACCAGCCTCATTCAGGCTGTATCTACCAGCCTCATTCAGGCTGTATCTACCAGCCTCATTCAGGCTGTATCTACCAGCCTCATTCAGGCTGTATCTACCAGCCTCATTCAGGCTGTATCTACCAGCCTACCGCTGTGTCTACCAGCCTCATTCAGGCTGTATCTACCAGCCTACCGCTGTATCTACCAGCCTCATTCAGGCTGTATCTACCAGCCTCATTCAGGCTGTATCTACCAGCCTACCGCTGTGTCTACCAGCCTCATTCAGGCTGTATCTACCAGCCTCATTCAGGCTGTATCTACCAGCCTACCGCTGTGTCTACCAGCCTCATTCAGGCTGTATCTACCAGCCTCATTCAGGCTGTAACTACCAGCCTACCGCTGTATCTACCAGCCTCATTCAGGCTGTATCTACCAGCCTCATTCAGGCTGTATCTACCAGCCTACCGCTGTGTCTACCAGCCTCATTCAGGCTGTATCTACCAGCCTCATTCAGGCTGTATCTACCAGCCTCATTCATGCTTTATCTACCAGCTTCATTCAGGCTTTATCTACTAGAGATAACGTTCCCCGGGACGAGAGATAACGTTCCCCGGGACGAGAGATAACGTTCCCCGGGACGAGAGATAACGCTGCCCCCATTGCCACTCACACTATTTTACAGTTTGATTCTGATAAATCAATGCACATACTACCCATAATCTAAAGGTTTCATACCTCCATTTGATTCTACTGCTGCACAACACTACTTAAACTGCTCCTTCATTTTAAACCACTGAGACGAGCACGTCAAAGCCGTTAAAGGTGTGAACAAAGTTGATGTTTATACTGTAATAAAACAATTATAATCTCTTCAGGTCTGTCAAGCAGAATGGAGTGAACGTGTTGAGTAGCGATCTACAAGCAACTTCAATGCACAGTGCTCTTGTGTCTCACTAGGGTGTGTGTGGTTCTGTCGCTCCATTTCAGCTGCATACCACAGGATCACTGAAGAAAGAGGTGTAAACAATTCAATATCAGGGACTAGCAAAGAGCATAGTAACACAAAATACCAATCCTTCCGCCTGCAACTTTTATACGTTTCTTATCAATAAATAATATTCAATTGAATATTACACTGTTTTGATGAACTGTTGGAATGGGAGAAGATATGCACACGCTACCTACTGTATGTGGTACTGAAAAGGACATAGACGCTTAGCTAAGTCTTTTTGAATTGAGTGATTTAAAAAATATATATATTGCATAGTGCTATTTACATTATTCATGAACATACTTTACAGTAATATATAAGCAAATGGCTCAATGGAACAGTAATGTTGGTCCTTTAGTTCCTTCTATGAAAAGACAGTTTCTCTGACAACTACATGACAGTTCTCCGTTGCACTTGAGCAATCTGCTATTATGGAGACTTGATTTAAATGTAATTTCCCTGACAGAAGATTGTCTTTAATATTCATGGAAAATCTAATGAAATTGTATTTGTCACATTCGTTGAGTACAAAAGCTTGTCTTGGTCGACAATGGCAGTCTACAGTCGGTTATTCTGTTAGTATGATAAAATACAGTTTTATTCCAGACCTATAGTAGGCCAAATAGAATTATGTTCTTATCGTGTTGATATTTGGTCATGCATAAAATGACAGTGTAATGGTTATAATAAGATTCTCTAAATGCTCATGAGGACTTACTTTGACCGAGTCATTCTTTCGAGAATACAGTACTGTACATGATGACTGAAAGTAGACTATATGAGAATGTTATGTCACGGGTGTCGTAGGGTAGAGACCAAGACGCAACAGGGAAGTGTATACTCATCTTCTCTTTTTTAATATATAAGAAGGAGAAACTAAATAAACACGTATACAATTAACAGAAACGACACTAACAGTTCTGTCAGGTGACAAGCACAAAACAGAATACAACTACCCACAATACAAACACCCCTAATTATAGGACCTTCAATCAGAGGCAATGATAGACAGCTGCCTCCAACTGAAGGCCCCAACACCAATTAACTAAACATAGAAATACAAATGACTAGACAGAACATAGAAATAAGCTAACATAGAACAATAACCAAAACCCTGGACTAATAAAGCAAATACCCCTCTCTACATGGACACATACACACAACCACCCTGAACCACATAAAACAAATACCCCCTGCCACGTCCTGACCAAACTAAACACTAACAAATAACACCTTTACAGGTCAGAACGTGACAGTATATCTCTTTATGAAGGCCATTATAAACCACGTCGTTCAAGCCCTAGATGCTGATTGGCTGAAAGCCGTGGTATATGAGACAATATACCACGGATAAGATGCACAACTACTTGTTTACTGTTCTAATTATGTTGGTGACCTGTTTGAGGTATATGGCCAATATACCACGGCTAAGGGCTGTATCCAGGCACTTCGCTTTGTGACTAAGAACAGCCCTTAGATGTAGTATATTGCCCATATACCTCAAACAGGTTACCAACATAATTAGAACAGCAAACAAGTAGTTGTGCATCTTCCCCTCTGGCCTTATTGCTTAATTATGACATTATAATTCCTAATGTCATTTATAAATGACAGAATATCTCATAAATCATCTCTGGGTGAAAATACAAGGATCATTAGTTAAAGGTTAAAAGGTTAATGTGATGGAGTTACGCATTATGTTCTCTAAGAGGTACTGTATCTGTAGCCCTTTTCTGCAGTCAAAAGACAAGTGGCCTCATGGGTGGAATGTTATTCATCTTTTTCATAATTTCATCATGTTTTTTTTTTTTACAGCCGGAAATGTAATGCATTTCAACTCTATACCTAACATGGTCCAGGTGTCTTCGTTTTTAAACCCATTAACCATGTGTTTGAGGTGTATACTTTAGTTTCAAAGACTACCAAGATACTGAGAGGTGTCTTCTGAGAAGTGTCTTCTGAGAGGTGTCTTTAAGAGGTATCTTGAAGAAGTATCTTTCTCTAGTAGATTTGCAAATGGCAAAGGCGTTATTTGCAAAGTGATCTTTGTGTTCATTGCATTAACCCTCTGCATGGACGTGGCTATATTTAGAACAGAAAATAAGTCCCTATTTGAAGTAGCGGACGTGAATTGCTCTGCAGTGATGTGTTCACTGCAATTCATTGAGGCTTTGTCATTATTATCTGAGAGATATAAGAAACATTTGTTATTTTTTTTAACATGTATTTAACCCTTTATTTTTGGTACTAAACAATCTAAACTCTGTCTAAGCCGGCGGAGGATAATTTTGCTATTTGATTTAGAATTTTAATAACTCTTGAAGTATCCAAAACACTTTTTATTTGGCCTTACTGCTATTAGCCCATAAAAACGCGTTGAATAACAGATTCACTACATGGAACAACAGATAGTCCCCTCAAAAAAAGTTTGTCCTGAAGTGTCTATCCTATATCTGAGAGACATAAGAAAGACATAAGAAAGATCAAGAAACAATATATATATTATATTATACATATTTAACCCCTTATCTTTGGAACTAAACAGTGGATGTGGATTAAGGCAGCCCTCCACACCTCTCTGATTCAGAGGGGTTGGGTTAAATGCGGAAGACACATTTCAGTTGAATGCATTCAGTTGTACAAGTGACTAGGTACCCCCCCCCCCTTTTCCTTTTCCATATATACTTCCATACATTTTTTTCAACTGGTTCCGGGAGACCTTCAGACGAGTCTTGTGAGGCCTGTGGGAGTCCTATATTAAAACAACAAACATGCATGTGTTCGTGAGAGTCTCACCTTTACCCAGAGGATCATAGTGTGTAGCACTAATTGTTCGGACGCTACATACAGAAGTTGGCAGATTGGCTGTACCGACTTCAGATAAGTCCCAAGACACCTATGGGGTTACATTTTGTGAGAATACCGATTTTTGGGATGTCTCATGGTCTGACAAACACAGCTCTAGCTCTGTCACCTTTCACCGCATATGCGGAAGTGTGACATAGGCGGATGTGGTGGATTGAGACGCTGGTGGATTGAGACACATCCAATGCAAAAACGGATAGCTCTAGCTTAAACTGACAGATTTGTATGGGGATTTTTGTATTATGCTAATTCGATTTCCATGAGGGTTAAGTTATAGGCAGAGTATGGATTAGATAGCATGGTGCTAGGCTTTGAAAGAGTGGACCTCTGCTTTTAATTGCATTCTTTGTTTCTCCCTAAGCCCCAAGCTGTAGGGAGGTATATATTTTACTGTAGCTTCTAGTAGTATAGAATTGATATTCCACCAGATGCTGGTGGAATATACCTCTTCTCTGGGGTAATATTTACCTCACAATACCATTATCCTTCCAGGTCCTGCACTCCAGTCAGACAATTTATACATAATAACCAGAGGCCGAACTTACTGTATATTTTTTGATATTTACAAAAATCTAATATCACTTCCCCTCAAGTTTTAGCTGGGGCACAGAGAATAACCAACTGGCCACCCAGAAGATAGAAGTTCAATGCAGTGGTTTTTAAAAGAGAGAGATTTCACAGTATATTGTTTGTTTGGGTTATGATAATTCAATTTTAATGCACCAGTAACTAAGCCTAAGTAAATTGAATGGGCCGATCGTGATCGTTCATCTTAAGAATAATTACTTTTGCCTACGTAATTTATTTTTAATTGCATGTACAGTATAAACAAATATTAACTTAGAGAAAAGTTCATGAGCTACTTGCAAAAATGTGCATGTAGGCTAGCTGAAAAATATTGACAAAACAATATAATTAGTCTATTCTGAAATAGTGTAGTAAACCAGGAAATGACCATTAGCAAAAATACTTAAAACAAACAACCACATATGGCATCCAAACCAAAGTCAAATCAAATCAAATTGTATTGGTCACATACACATGGTTAGCAGATGTTAATGCGAGTACAGCGAAATGCTTGTGCTTCTAGTTCCAACAGTGCAGAAATATCTAACAAGTAATCTAACAATTCCCAACAACTACCTAATACACACAATCTAACAAGTAATCTAACAATTCCCAACAACTCCCGTGTGGCTCAGTTGGTAGAGCATGGAGTTTGCAACGCCAGGGTTGTGGGTTCGATTCCCACGGGGGACCAGTGCGGAAAAAATGTATGCATTCACTACTGTAAGTCACTCTGGATAAGAGTGTCTGCTAAATGACTAAAATGTAAAAATGTACCTAATACACACAATCTAACAAGTAATCTAACAATTCCCAACAACTACCTAATACACACAAATCTAAAGGGGGTGAATGAGAATATGTACATATAAATATATGGATGAGCGATGGCTGAGCAGCATAGGCAAGGTGCAGTAGATGGTATAAAATACACTATATACATGTGATATGAGTAATGTAAGATATGTAAACAATATTAAAGTGGCATTATTTAAAATGACTAGTGATCCATTTATTAAAGTGTCCAGTGATTGGGTCTCAATACAGTATATATTTTTTATTTAACTAGGCAAGTCAGTTAAGAACAAATTCTTATTTACAATGACGGCCTAGGAACAGTGGGTTAACTGCCTTGTTCAGGGGCAGAACAACAGATTTTTACCTTGTCAGCTCGGGGATTCGATCCACCAAACTTTCGGTTACTGGCCAAACGCTCTAACCACTAGGCTACCTGCCGCCCCACATATACATGTGATAAGAGTAATGTAAGATATGTAGACATAATTAAAGTGGCATTATCTTACATTACCATCATTAAGTTTGCTGATGATACAACAGTGGTAGGCCTGATCACCGACAACGATGGGACAGCCTATAGGGATGAGGTCAGAGACCTGGCCGTGTGGTGCCAGGACAACAACCTCTCCCTCAATGTGATCAAGACAAAGGAGATGATTGTGGACTACAGGAAAAAGAGGACTGAGCACGCCCCCATTTTCATCGACAGGGCTGTAGTGGAGAATTCTGAGAGCTTCAAGTTCCTTGGCGTCCACATCAACAACAAACTACCATATTTTATTTATTTTTTATTTCACCTTTATTTAACCAGGTAAGCTAGTTGAGAACAGGTTCTCAATTACAACTGCGACCTGGCCAAGATAAAGCAAAGCAGTGCGACAGAAACAACAACACAGAGTTACACATGGAATTAACAACCGTACAGTCAATAACACAATAGAAAAAAAAGTCTACCTTGGTCCAAGCACACCAAGACAGTCGTGAAGAGGGCACGACAAAACCTATTCCCCCTCAGGAGACTGAAAAGATTTGGCATGGGTCCTCAGATTGTCAAAAGATTTTACAGCTGCACCATCGAGAGCATCCTGACAGGTTGCATCACTGCCTGGTATGGCAACTGCTCGGCTTCCGACCGCAAGACACTACAGAGGGTAGTGCATACGGCCCAGTACATCACCGGGGCCAAGCTTCCTGCCATCCAGGACCTGTATACCAGGCGGTGTCAGAGGAAGGCCCTAAAAATTGTCAAAGACTCTAGCCACCCTAATCATAGACTGTTCTCTCTGCTACTGCAGGGCAAGTGGTACCGGAGCACCAAGTCTAGGTCCAAGAGGCGTCTAAACAGCTTCTACCCCCAAGTCATAAGACTCCTGAACAGCAAATCAAATGGCTAGCAAGACTATTTGCACCCCCCCACTACGCTGCTGCTACTCTCTGTTATTATCTATGCATAGCCACTTTAACGACCCTACCTGCCCAACCCAACCCTACCTATACATAATTATCTCAAATACCTCGACACCGGTGCCCCCGCACATTGACACATTGACTCTGTACCGGTACCCCCTGTATATAGCCCCGCTATTATTATTTACTGCGGCTCTTTATTTGTTTTTCTTATCTCTTACTATAAAAAAAGTAAGGTTAAGGGTTCGTAAGTAAGCATTTCACTATAAGGTCTACACCTGTTGTATTCGGTGCATGTGACAAATACGATTTGATTTGAAAGTGGCATTGTTAAAGTGACTAGTGATCCATTTATTAAAGTGTCCAGTGATTGGGTCTCAATGTAGGCAGCAGCCTCTCTGAGTTAGTGATTGCTGTTTAACAGTCTGATGGCCTTGAGATAGAAGCTGTTTTGAAGCTTCTCGGTCCCAGCTTTGATGTACCTGTACTGATCTCGCCTTCTGGATGATAACGGTGTGAACAGGCAGTGGCTCTTGATGATCTTTTTGGCCTTCCTGTGACATCGGGTGGTGTAGGTGTCATGGAGGGCAGGTAGTTTGTCGCTGGTGATGCGTTGTGCAGACCACACCACCCTCTTGAGATCCTTGCGGTTGAGGGCGGTGCAGTTGCCGTACCAGTCGGTGATACAGCCCGACAGGATGCTCTCGATTGTGCATCTGTAATAGTTTGTCAGGGTTTTGGGTGACAAGACAAATTTCTTCAGCCTCCTCTTGTTGAAGAGGCGCAACTTCTTCACCACACTGTCTGTGTGGGTGAACCATTTCAGTTTGTCTGTGATGTGTACACCCAGGAACTTAAAACGTTCCACCTTCTCCACTACTGTCCCGTCGATGTGGATAGGGGGGGTGCTCCCTCTGCTGTTTCCTGAAGTCCGCGATCATCTCCTTTGTAGCTGCAGTAAACATTACGTTTAGTTGCCCTTTCTCGTCTCCTTCTGAAATCAGATTAGATGTGGGTTGTGTATGATATACTGTTGATTGCGATCTAATGCCTCTCTCTGCCTTAGTCATCACAAATGGATTTGTATCTGCTCAATCTGGCTCGACACAACCAGCTAAGGATGCTCTCCGAGTACTCTCTTTGATATGCTGAACAATTAATCAAATGGCTACCTGGACTATTTACACTGACTCCCCCCACCCTTTGTTTTTACACTGCTGCTACTGGCTGTTTATTATTTATGCATAGTCACTTTACCCCTACCTACATGTACAAATTATCTCGATTTACCTGTACCCCCGCACATTGACTCGGTACTGGTACCCCCTGTATATAGCCTCATTATTGTTATTTTATCGTTTAACTTTTTACTTCAGTTTATTTAGTAAATATTTTCTTAACTGTATTTTTACAGCTTACTGAACCTCTGTTTAGTGTATAATCCATGTATAATCCATCAGGTTTCATTTAACTCCAATGGGTCTGCTTTGATTGATCTAATATTTTGGTAGGGTTATCCCTTAGAGCAATGGTCACCTCAAGCTCAAAATGAAAATGGAAGATGGCAACATCTAATTAGAGGTAAATAAATGGTGCCAATCTTTTATTTGGGATTTACTTTGTTTTCTGTTTGATATAGAGTACTTTGAGTGCCATGCAAAGATTAAAGTCATTGTTATTATTATTCTTGCGTAATGACTTTCTGTAATCTGCATTAGAATATTCGCTCAAAATGAATGTACACATTGTCTACACTGTGTACTTCCAGGACATTCAGATCCCCTGGCACACTGGCTGACTCCTCTAAATAGCAGACTCCTTATCCATTGGAGCATAGGGGGCATTTCGAATGCCCTTCCTGCTAAGAGAGCCACAACATTCCACCTGACCCCTTTGACATGGTCACAAACAGCCACTCTGGGGATGTGTACAGGTTTTATGTTCTATCTCAAGGCCCTGCTCCTTTTATCAGCATGTTCACTGGTGTCCTCTTGATCATCAGCCTGTTCCCCCATGCTCCTCTTGTTTCCTTGACCTCTCCTGGACTTCCTCTTCCTTACCCTTTTATTTGTCCTTGGCCCACCTCTTCCACTTATCCACCTCTGGCGTCCTGACAAGCCGGCACTCACACCTCCTTTCCTTATTATCACTACACCTTTACATTTAGCTGGTGTCCATTTCTCTGCTCTTTCCTTTTTACCTTCACTACTCTCTCTTCCTCCTCTCTCTCTCTCTGTCTCTATGTGTCTGTCTCTCTGCGCTTTCTCTCTCTGTCTGTCTCTCTGTCTCTCTCTCTGTCTCTCTTCCTCCTCTCTGTCTCTCTGTCTCTCTCTGTCTCTCTTCCTCCTCTCTCTCTGTCTGTCTGTCTCTCTCGCTGTCTCTCTGTCTCCCTGTGTTTGTCTCTGTCTGTCTCTCTGTTGCTCTTGCTCTCTCTGTACCCTGCCCCTGCCCCTCTCTCTCTCTCTGTCTCTGCCCCTCGCTGCTGTCCTACCTAGACTATAGGATGGATTCCTGTCTCGATACTACACTCAGATAATAACGTCAATGTCTAACAGAGATGAGTGAGAACAGGTCTGGAGAGGAGGGTAGAGGGGTAGACAGGTACACAGTCTGGAGAGGAGGGTAGAGGGGTAGACAGGTACACAGTCTGGAGAGGAGGGTAGAGGGGTAGACAGGTACACAGTCTTGAGAGGAGGGTAGAGGGGTAGACAGGTACACATAGAAGGATACAATCTTAGAAAAAATGGTTCTATCTAGAACCTTAAAGGGTTATTCAGCTTTCCCCATAGGAGAACCCTTTGAAGAACCATTTTTATAAATAAATACAGTAGGGGAAGAGGTAGTTGTTTGGGCTATTTACAGATGGGCTATGTACAGGTGCAGTGATCTGTGAGCTGCTCTGACAACTGGTGCTTAAAGCTTGTGAGGGAGATATGAGTCTCCAGCTTCAGTGATTTTTGCAGTTCGTTCCAGTCATTGGCAGCAGAGAACTGAAAGGAAAGGCGGCCAAAGTAAGAATTGGCTTTGGGGGTGACCAGTGAGATATACCTGCTGGAGCGCGTGCTACGGGTGGGTGCTGCTATGGTGACCAGTGAGCTGAGATAAGGCGGGCTTCCTAGCGGCGAGAGCCGGAGCCAGGGGGGCGGCGGTAGGCGAGGCCGCCCGGGGCGGTCGCAGTGGTGGGTAGTATATGGGGCTTTGGTGACAAAACGGATGGAACTGTGATAGACAAAAAAATATATATATATTTTTTTTTTTTTTTTATTTTTTTATTTCACCTTTATTTAACCAGGTAGGCAAGTTGAGAACAAGTTCTCATTTACAATTGCGACCTGGCCAAGATAAAGCAAAGCAGTTCGACAACATACAAAAACAGAGTTACACATGGAGTAAAACAACATACAATCAATGATGCAGTAGAAAAAAATTAAAAAATAAGACTATATACAATGTGAGCAAATGATGTGAGATAAGGGAGGTAAAGGCAAAAAAATGCCATGGTGGAAAAGTAAATAAAGTATAGCAAGAAAAACACTGGAATGGTAGATTTGTAGTTTGAAGAAAGTTCAGAGATAAAATATAAATAATATGGTGCAAAGGAGCAAAATAAATAAAATAAATAAATACAGTAGGGGAAGAGGTAGTAGTTTGGGCTAAATTATAGATGGGCTATGTACAGGTGCAGTGATCTGTGAGCTGCTCTGACAGCTGGTGCTTAAAGCTAGTGAGGGAGATAAGTGTTTCCAGTTTCAGAGATTTTTGTAGTTCGTTCCAGTCATTGGCAGCAGAGAACTGGAAGGAGAGACGACCAAAGGAGGAGTTGGCTTTAGGGGTGACCAGAGAGATATACCTGCTGGAGCGCGTGCTACAGGTGGGTGCTGCTATGGTGACCAGTGAGCGGAGATAAGGGGGGACTTTACCTAGCAGGGTCTTGTAGATGACCTGGAGCCAATGTGTTTGGCGACGATTATGAAGCGAAGGCCAGCCAACGAGAGCGTACAGGTCGCAGTGGTGGGTAGTATATGGGGCTTTGGTGACAAAACGGATGGCACTGTGATAGACTGCATCCAGCTTGTTGAGTAGGGTATTGGAAGCTATTTTGTAAATGACATCGCCGAAGTCGAGGATTGTTAGGATGGTCAGTTTTACGAGGGTATGTTTGGCAGCATGAGTGAAGGATGCTTTGTTGCGAAATAGGAAGCCAATTCGAGATTTCACTTTGCATTGGAGATGATTGATGTGAGTCTGGAAGGAGAGTTTACAGTCTAACCAGACACCTAGGTATTTGTAGTTGTCCACAAATTCTAAGTTAGAACCGTCCAGAGAAGTGATGCTGGACAGGCGGGCAGGTGCAGGCAGCGATCGGTTGAAGAGCATGCATTTAGTTTTACTTGTGTTTAGGAGCAGTTGGAGACCACGGAAGGAGAGTTGAATGGCATTGAAGCTCGTCTGGAGGGTTGTTAACACAGTGTCCAAAGAAGGGCCAGAAGTGTACAGAATGGTGTCGTCTGCGTAGAGGTGGATCAGAGATTCACCAGCAGCAAGAGCGACATCATTTATGTATACAGAGAAAAGAGTTGGCCCAAGAATTGAACCCTGTGGTACCCCCATAGAGACTGCCAGAGGTCCAGACAGTAGGCCCTCCGATTTGACACACTGAACTCTGTCAGAGAAGTAGTTGGTGAACCAGGCGACGCAATCGTTTGAGAAACCAAGGCTACTGAGTCTGCCGAAGAGGATGTGGTGATTAACAGAGTCAAAAGCTTTGGCCAGGTCAATGAATACGGCAGCACAGTATTGTTTCTTATCGATGGCGGTTACGATGTCGTTTAGGACCTTGAGCGTGGCTGAGGTGCACCCATGACCAGCTCTGAAACCAGATTGCATAGCGGAGAGGGTGCGGTGGGATTCGAAATGGTCGGTAATCTGTTTGTTGACTTGGCTTTCGAAGACCTTAGAAAGGCAGGGTAGGATGGATATAGGTCTGTAGCAATTTGGGTCAAGAGTGTCACCTCCTTTGAAGAGGGGGATGACAGCAGCTGCTTTCCAATCTATGGGAATCTCAGACGACACGAACGAGAGGTTGAACAGGCTAGTAATAGGGGTTGCAATAATTTCGGCAGATAATTTTAGAAAGAAAGGGTCCAGATTGTCAAGCCCAGCTGATTTGTAGGGGTCCAGATTTTGCAGCTCTTTCAGAACATCAGCAGAATGGATTTGGGAGAAGGAGAAATGGGGGAGGCTTGGGCGAGTAGCTGTGGGGGGTGCAGTGCTGTTGAATGCAGTAGGGGTAGTTAGGTGGAAAGCATGGCCAGCCGTAGAAAAATGCTTATTGAAATTCTCAATTATAGTGGGCTTATCGGTGGTGACAGAGTTTCCTATCCTCAGTGCAGTGGGCAGTTGGGAGGAGGTGTTCTTATTCTCCATGGACTTTACAATGTCCCAGAACTTTTTAGAGTTGGAGTTGCACGAAGCGAATTTCTGTTTGAAAAAGCTAGCCTTGGCGTTTCTAACTGCCTGTGTGTATTGGTTTCTAACTTCCCTAAAAAGTTGCATATCGCGGGGGAAGTTCGATGCTAATGCAGAACGCCACAGGATATTTTTGTGTTGGTTAAGGGCAGTCAGGTCTGGGGAGAACCAAGGGCTATATCTGTTCCTGGTTCTAAATTTCTTGAAAGGGGCATGCTTATTTAAGATGGAGAGGAAGGCATTTAAAAAAAATAACCAGGCATCCTCTACTGACGGGATGAGGTCAATATCCTTCCAGGATACCAGGGCCAGGTCGAATAGAAAGGCTTGCTCGTTGAAATGTTTCAGGGAGCGTTTGACAGTGATGAGTGGAGGTCGTTTGACCGCTGACCCATTACGGGTGCAGGCAAAGAGGCAGTGATCGCTGAGATCTTGGTTGAAAACAGCAGAGGTGTATTTAGAGGGCACGTTGGTTAGGATGATATCTATGAGGGTGCCAGTGTTTGCGGCTTTGGGGTTGTACCTGGTGGGTTCATTAATAATTTGTGTGAGATTGAGGGCATCAAGCTTGGATTGTAGGATGGCTGGGGTGTTAAGCATGTCCCAGTTTAGGTCACCTAGTAGCACGAGCTCTGAAGATAGATGGGGGGCAATCAGTTCACATATGGTGTCCAGAGCACAACTAGGGGCCGAGGGGGGTCTATAGCAGGCGGCAACGGTGAGAGACTTGTTTTTGGAGAGGTGGATTTTTAAAAGTAGAAGTTCAAATTGTTTGGGTACAGACCTGGATAGCAGGACAGAACTCTGCAGGCTATCTCTGCAGTAGATTGCAACACCGCCCCCTTTGGTCGTTCTATCTTGTCTGAAAACGTTGTAGTTAGGGATGAAGATTTCAGAGTTTTTGGTGGACTTCCTAAGCCAAGATTCAGACACAGCTAGGACATCCGGGTTGGCAGAGTGTGCTAAAGCAGTGAATAAAACAAACTTAGGGAGGAGGCTTCTAATGTTAACATGCATGAAACCAAGGTTATTACGGTTACAGAAGTCATCAAAAGAGAGCGCCTGGGGAGTAGGAGTGGAGCCAGGCACTGCAGGGCCTGGATTCACCTCTACATCCCCAGAGGAGCAGAGAAGAATAAGTATGAGGGTACGGCTAAAAGCTATAAGAATTGGTCGTCTGTGACGTCCAGAATAGAGAGAAAAAGGAGCAGGTTTCTGGGGGCGATAAAATAGCTTCAAGGTATAATGTACAGACAAAGGTATGGTGGGATGTGAGTACAGAGGAGGTAAACCTAGGCATTTAGTGATTATGAGAGAGATATTGTCTCTAGAAACATCATTGAAACCAGAAGATGTCATAGCATGTGTGGGTGGAGGAACTGAGAGGTTGGATAAGGTATAATGAGCAGGGCTAGAGGCTCTACAGTGAAATAAGCCAATAAACACTAACCAGAACAGCAATGGAGAAGGCATATTGACATTAAGGAGAGGCATGCTTAGCCGAGTGATCAAAGGGTCCAGTGAGATTCAGACAGCTAGCCGGGCCATAGGTAGCAAGCTGGTGGAAGATGGGAGGGAGGTCTGTTTTTAGCCACCTCGTGCGTTTCCGTCTGTGGGTTAGTGGGGTTCCGTGTGGAAGGGGGGACCAGTCCAAGTTGGCAAAATAGTTAGTTATAGTGGCCCAAGAAAAGTGTCCGATAGACCTATTCAGATCGCAGCCGAAAAGACAGCTAACGATTAGCGGGCCGCAGATGGGCGATCAGGTTACGTCGCGACGGAGGGGCAGTTGGATAACTCCCTCGGGCAGATAACGTCGGTGGTCCAGTCGTGAAGACCCGATGGGGCTCCGCATCGGCAGTAAAACGGGTCAGGATAGGTGAGTTGTAGCCCAGGAGACACTTCAGCTGGCTAGCTCATGAATAGCCCAGGAGTGGCTGACGGAACTCTTCAGCTGGCTAGCTGGCTAGCTCCGTAATAATGTGTGTTAATTCCGTGACCGACGTTGCCAATAGTCACTCAGGTAGCAGCTAGTTAGCTGCAAGATCCAGGTGTAAATGTCCAGAGCCTGCGGTAGAAATCGGGGAAAGGAGAGAGAATAGGTCCGGTATGCTCTGGTCTGAATCGCGCTGTACAAAAACTGGCGATAGCTTTTCGAGCTAATGGATAGCTGAGGACAGCTAACCGTGGCTAGCTGAACTTCAACGTTAGCCAGTGAAAATGGCTAAACACTTGCTAGCTTCTGTTGTGGAATTCAGATGAGGTAAATAATACTTTCTTTTTTAAATTGGTGAGGCGGGTTGCAGGAGGTGCTGAGTATTTAGAATTAAGAAAAAAAAAAAAAATATATATATATATATATATATATATATATATATATATATATATATATATAAAGATAAGTGAAGAAAAAAAAATATGTAAATATATATATACACGGGACACGACAAGAGGAGGGTAGAGGATGTCTGAACTGCTACGCCATCTTGGAAAATAACTCACTTCTCTTTGTATTCACACTGCCACTGCCTTTGAATGAGGACTCAACTCTTTTGCCAGTTAACTTCTCCTATATTGTGGTCCGAGTCCTCTTTGCATTCACATTGCTATGTTTTGAAAGGAACCATGATCTTTTTTGTAACATTCACTCAATGATCTCTGGGTTTTTACAAAGTGCAGGACAAGCCATTCCATCAGAACGTGTTATCGGACGGCTAGATATACATACTTACATTTTGTCAAAAAGATGAGACATAATAATTGTAATCAGAAGATGCTATTAACATGTAGATATTATTGGTAAGAGAATAAATAGCAGAAGAATAACTGCAGTTTATATAATGCTGTAATTGAACATTGTACTCCCAATGTAGGCTACTGGCCCTTTAAGAGCTAGAATAGATTTTGTACCCTATGTTGTGATTCTCACCAAATATGTTGTTGTCTTCTCACACTATTCAAACCCCACAATGGAATAAACAGCTTATGAAGCTCTCTTAGCATTTAAATCACATATTGCAGACAAATCATCAGAAATAAAAACTCCACACATACTGTATTTTGGCATTTCTGTGCGTCCTTGACAATCACTAATCATTAGCTCCCGAGTGGTGCAGCGGTCTAAGGCACTGTATCTCTGTGCTAGAGGTGTCACTACAGACCCTGGTTCAATCCCGGGCTGTATCACAACTGCTGTAATTGGGAGTCCCATAGGGCAGTGCACAATTGGCCCAGCGTCGTCCGGGTTTGGAGGGTTTGGCTGGGGTAGGCCGTCATCGTAAATAAGAATTTGTTCTTAACTGACTTGCCTCGTTAAACAAAGATAAAATAATCAATATCCAAAAATCTGCACATAATTGAACCCCCCCAAAAAGTATCTTACTGTTGAGAGTTAGAATTGTAGAATACACAAATTTGCTTCTGCATCAGAAATGTTTTTATTTTTATGTCAATCACTCACAGTCACTCAATTAGCCATGTCAGCTACCAGTTTTCAGATTGGTAAATTAGTCTAGCTAGCAATCTAAAACTTGTAGTAATCAAGGCCACATACCGACCTGTCATGCAGGGCATGTGCCCAGGGGTCCTGACCTCCAGGGGTCCCACATTGATTTTGTTAGTCACAAAATGTGTAGAATTTCAGGAAATTTGCTTTAAAACTGAAAAAAGTAAGTATTTCAGTTAGTCCACACCTGTTGTTTACGAAACATGTGATGAATACAAATTGTTTTGATTCTACCCCATTGCCAAATGGGTAGAATTGCAGGAAATTAGCTGTTTGCTCAACCAAATCTTGCTTAGGGCCCCCACAAACCTACAGCCGGCCCTGCACATTTCCCTCTCACGATGGTCTCAATTCGGTTCGATTCAGGGACTCTTTTAAGGGGTCTGAGTTCCTTTGGAGTGTTCACACTAATCAAAAAAATCACAAAGATTGGCTGTAAGGGAGCAGGTGTGAATACACCATAAGAATGTAGTTATCCGCAATATCCATCCGTCAAAACTCTTCTGGAGGCCTTTCACTCTTTGTCATTAGATTCCAGTTGAGTATCTGTTACCAGTTCCTCAATATTTACTTCAAAGCCACAATCATTTTTAAACGAGTTAGCCTGCTTTAGACAGAGCAAAATCCTGATTTTATGAAAGCAAGCAATGAACCTCGGTCGTGCTGAGGGAAGTAGCCTACTTATACTGTAACTTATGACGTCATCAGCTTTAGCGCTCGGCTATGCAGACCGAAGGCTCTGGGTATGGTGGTAGAACATTCCAGATTAAATATTGAAAGGCAAAGAACAAAAACCTCAAATGATCATCCTCTGAATAAAGTTCCATTAAAAAGTTATCTGTTACAGCCAGACTGTCAATGACTTGTCTGTATAATTAAAATTTTCTTGATTGTAAATCCATATCTTGGGGATATTTTTAGTAATATATGTAGATTGTCCTTGGTCTGAAATAGCGTGTTGGTCCCGGTCTAGTCTGACAGCGATGCTGCAGTCTCTCAGTCCTTCGCCCTGGGCTTGAAGCCAATAGACGCTGTCGGCTTGGGTTGCATTTCCCTTTTTAAACAGAGGTATCTTGAAGGGCAAGGCTAAAAGCAAATATGATACAACTGCCTGCATTGTGTCTGTCCATTATTTATCATGAGAGCTCTGCACACTAAAATCATTTCAGCCATAATGAGGTGCGGGTACTTATTCAAACCACTGAGATGCAGATAGGAAGCCCCAGTGCAGGTGATATAATGTAATGGTTAGCTGTGTATTCCCCTCTAGCGTTGGAAAGGTTTATTAAGACTGGCGTACACCTGAACAAGCATACCTTATAAACAGGCAAGCATATTTCTAGAACTGGTATTAATATGACATTTTGAGACAAAACAGCTCTGAAACAAAATTATGAACCAAGTCTGTAAGTTAAGTAGATGGAGGAAGAGGAGGAGGGGGAGGAGGAAGGGGGATTATGAAATCTTGTGGATGCATTATTGCTTTTGCTAGAAAATGAAAACACCCATTGAGGAACAGTTCTGTTTTGAGATTATGAAATGGACGTTTTTTATTTTATTTTTGGTATTATTGTTGGTAATTAGTCTTCGTCATTTGTGTTCCCTGTAGAATGACATTTACAATGGAATGAGAGTGCTTCCAGAATGACCTCAAATGGAATGTTGTGCCCGTCCAAGGCCTGGCATACAGCAGACATTGGAATGTAGAGGTACACACGTCATAGTCATGCTTTATGTGGCTGAGGATGCCGAGCATCAGGTGGAAGGTTCAGGTTTATGTTAAGGATACATACAGTACAGCACACAACAGTAGTTGTAGTGAATGACGGCATGAGAAAGACGTATAGTGTGTCATCAGTAAACTGATTGACCTTTTCATACATGATGACACACTGTACGGTACGTCTTTTTATGAGGTCATTTACTACAACCACTGTTGTTGTGTACAGTTTCCATCCGTGTCACATGTGGTAACTCTTTATTTCAGAGGCCTTCAGTTGATCCCTCTGGGGAGGAATAACACATTCTCTCTGTGCTACTATGTGGAATCCCATGGGAGGAATAACACATTCTCTCTGTGCTACTATGTGGAATCCCATGGGAGGAATAACACTATCTCTCTGTGCTACTATGTGGAATTTGTGTATATTCTGCAGTGGCAATACAGAATGTTCTTCCTCAAATTAGATGTAGCTTCACTGTTTTTAATAAAGGATCCTGAATGAGATCTAGCTTCACTGTTTTTTAATAAAAGATCCTGAATGAAATCTAGCTTCACTGTTTTTAATAAAGGATCCTGAATGAGATCTAGCGTCACTGTTTTTAATAAAGGATCCTGAATGAGATCTAGCTTCACTGTTTTTAATAAAGGATCCTGAATGAGATCTAGCTTCACTCATTTTAATAAAGGATCCTAATGAGATCTAGCTTCACTGTTTTTAATAAAGGATCCTGAATGAGATCTAGCTTCACTGTTTTTAATAAAGGATCCTGAATGAGATCTAGCTTCACTGTTTTTAATAAAGGATCCTGAATGAGATCTAGCTTCACTCATTTTAATAAAGGATCCTAATGATATCTAGCTTCAATGTTTTTAATAAAGGATCCTGAATGAGATCTAGCTTCACTCATTTTAATAAAGGATCCTGATGAGATCTAGCCTCACTGTTTTTAATAAAGGATCCTGAATGAGATCTAGCTTCACTCATTTTAATAAAGGATCCTGAATGAGATCTAGCTTCACTGTTTTTAATAAAGGATCCTGAATGAGATCTAGCTTCACTCATTTTAATAAAGGATCCTGAATGAGATCTAGCTTCACTCATTTTAATAAAGGATCCTGAATGAGATCTAGCTTCACTGTTTTTAATAAAGGATCCTGAATGAGATCTAGCTTCACTCATTTTAATAAAGGATCCTGAATGAGATCTAGCTTCACTCATTTTAATAAAGTATCCTGCATATAGTGCTCAGCTAATGAAGACCTTTGACCTAATTATCTAGTTTGTAGCGTCAACACCTCAATGAGCATCATGTCAAGATGGCTTATTGAATGTAAAAAGTGTCTATTCGCTCAAGAGAACCATTTAGCTAAACCTGTGAAAAAGAGGAGAACAGTTTGTTTTGAGTGAATTCCTTCAGGCTGTTTTGTTAACTCACTTAACGGTGCAGTTCAGTATTTGGATTCCTTATCTCTGGAGTGTAAAACAGTCAAACAAACACAAAGGAGAACTTCATCCACATCTTTCTCACTGAGAAAACGGAAAGGTTTTTCTTCACTTTATCTCCATCAGTACAGAACTGGATGTAATCTGTTTTCTGAGGATAATGTAAAGTCATTTATATTGGTCCAGAGATCCAATAACACAGTCAACATTCTCATACAGTATCACTCTGCATGTATGTCTTGCACTCCCACGTTAGTCACCTTGTCATGTTTACATTTACAGTCATTTAGCAGACACTCTTATCCAGCGTGACTTACAGGAGCAAATGCCTTGCTCAAGGGCACATAAATAGATTGTTGACCTAGTCGGCTTGGGTGTGATGCTACAAGCTTGGCACACCTGTATTTGGGGAGTTTCTCCAATTCTTCTCTGCAGATCCTCTCAAGCTCTGTCAGGTTGGATGGGGAGCGTCGCTGCTCAGCTCTTTTCAGGTCTCTCCAGAGATGTTTGAGTCCGGGCTTTGGCTGGGCCCTGAAGGACATTCAGAGACTTGTCCCGAAGCCTTTCCTGCATTTTCTTGGCTGTGTGCTTAGGGTTGTGGTCCTGTTTAAAGGTGAACCTTCGCCTCGGTCTGAGGTCCTCTTGGAGTTCAATCTTCGTTTCATCAGACCAGAGAATCTTGTTTCTCATGGTCTGAGAGTCCTTCAGGTGCATTTTGGTCAATTCCAAGCGGGCTGTCGTGCCTTTTACTGAGGAGTGGCATACGTCTGGCCACTCAACCATAAAGACCTGATTGGTGGAGCGCTGCAGAGATGGCTGTCCATCAAGGAGTTTCTCTCATCTCCACAGAGGACCTCTGGAGCTCTGTCAGATTGACCATCGGGTTCTTGGTCACCTCCCTGACCAAGGCCCTTCTCCCCCGATTGCTCAGTTTGGCCGGACGGCCAGCTCTAGGAAGAATGTTGGTAGTTCCAAACTTCTTCCATTTAAGAGTGATGGAGGCCACTGTGTTCTTGGGGACCTTCAATGCTGCAGAAATGTTTTGGTACCCTTCCCCAGATCTGTGTTTCGACGCAATCCTGTCTCGGAGCTCTATGGACAATTTCTTCGACCTCATGGCTTGCTTTTTGCTCTGACATGCACTGTCAACTGTGGGACCTTATATAGACAGTTGTGTGCTTTTCCAAATCCTGTCCAATCAATTGATGTGAAAATGGGGTCGCGAAAGACACTCTGTGCTTGGTTCATAGAACAGGGGTTATTAACCTTTGTTAGCTGCTAGATGCGGTTGTAGTAAACAGAGCAGTTTCTGTTTTATTCCTACAAATGTGGCTCTACCTTTTGAATGGTTTAAGCTACAAAATAGTCTATAGACTGAGGGAAAAAGAACATCATCAATGATGAAAGTCTTTTCTACACAGAAGATCATACAAAATGATTGCCTGATGATCTTCTGAACTTCTCAAGACCATACTTCCTTCAGATTGAAACACTGTCAAAAGTACTGACAGACTCATTTGTAATAGACTGTCATAGCCCCAATAAAAAAAGTAAATATTGGCCGTTGATTACATCACCTTTTTTTTTTACATGGTGGAGTCTCAATTCTTTTTTAATATCAAAATGAGGTCACGGGCCAAAAGAGTTTGGAAACCTCTCCATAGCAGCTGTTTATCATGTACAGTGGATCAGTTTTAAACCAATCACAGCTGCCGCACACAATCACCATTCCACTCACAACTAACAAGTCAATATCAGTTCCATGCATATTATGTGATAGTCAGTATTGATTAGGTGAGACTCCTGATCTTAGACGGTAGGTTCAACTTGGGTGACTCCAGCACAATGGACTTGTTTGTGGTCACTTCATGAACTTGTCTTCTAACATTTTAGGTTCGGATCATCCTATGAGAACGCTGGATGTGGCTCGTTTGAATCAGACCTCTTAGTCACAGTTGGGTTTTTTTCTCAGGCTTGCCGTCCAACACAGGAGGTTGGTGGCACCTTAATTGGGGAGGACGGGCAAGTGGGGATGGCTGGAGTGGAATCAGTGGAATGGTATGAAACACACTGTTTCCGTTCATGTCATTTCGTTACACTGTTCCATCCATTATTATGAGCTGTCCTCCCCTTTAGCAGCCTCCACTGACGTGCAACATATAGCACTGTTATTAGACATGAAAACAGCCTTTGGGCTGGATACATTGATCATGGACAAAACCTCTCCTTCAAGCAGCCAAATATCATGACTTGATTGTAAAGAGACAGGCATAAAGCGATGCAGTGTCTGTAGTGCTAATGGTGTTTCATCTGAAAAGCATTGTTGTACTGCATTCACATGGCTACCAAGCATTTTGGGTAGCCATAGAAATAACAGTTGACCTTAAAAGACATGTTCAAAATGAATTTTGTGAATCATTTACCAGTAGGGCTGTTTTTAGAAAAAGAGGAGTTAACAGTCTTTTTACATTTTTCGGTTCACTCCTCTCTTCTCAATCTTACATTTTAACTACTGAAATCCATCCCTTGACCCTTTTCTGGACCCACATCTAGGCCAGGCTGCCTCTCTCTCTCCTCTTTCTCTCCTCTTTCTCTCTCTCTCTCTCTCTCTCTCTCTCTTTCTCTCTCTCTCTCTCTCTTTCTCTTTCTCTATTGCTCTTTCTCACAGCGGGGAGGCATCTGTCTAAGACATTATTCTATTATGGCTGATGAGAAACACATGGATATTGCTGTGTAAGAAAACACAGATACGCTGATACTGATCGCCTGCCTGTGTACAGTAGTTTTCTGGTTTTCATATCAAATTTTCATTTGAATAATATTAATGCCTGTGTTCAATCGAATGTAAATATTCCCTTGGTAAAATTGATATGGTTTGCAATTATGCAGTATAGCTTTCATAGCATGATATCAATGAGCATTAACATTCGTTGCACATAGAGAGACAATTATGATAATGACCATCTTTCTACAGATCTATGTATATCATTGAACCCAGAGCCATCTGCAGATATCATTCCTTTTGATCGTTTTGATGTTTTCCAGTGCGGAGATTAGAGGCTGGGGTTGATGTAGATTGGTCCAGGGAGCGCAGAGCCCCTTAAGGGCTATTGAAGAAAGGGAATGCAACAATGGGCAGCATCTTCCCATTAGAAGCAGGCAGCAGGCAGGATTTGAGCAAACACTTTGTGTTATGGGCTTTCTGAGAATTATTCTTCCGGGTATGGGCTGGTCGCTTTGTTTCCTCGCTAACTTGCAACCAGGTAAAACGTTGCTCACATTCATCTATTTTTTTATTTCAAAGGGAAAACAGTTAGCTGTGGAATTTATTAGGATCAGACCTAGGATGGATTTGAATGATTCTGCAGTAAACAAATATATACTGTTGTTTCTTATACTTCATAAAGTCCCATTTGCTTATGATAGATTACTTGTTTAATAAGACGTGTGAGTCTCGCTGTGAGCATGTCAATTCTGTCCTGAATGAAGATATACAGTTTTCATGTACAGTATCAGCATACTAAACCAAAGGCCAATACTAATTCTACTAATATTACTGAACAACCATCTCCACTGCAGCTCTACCTTTACAGTGCTCTTACAACTACTGAGATGGTTGTAAATGGCTGAAGCTCTACCTTCACAGTGCTCTTACAACTACTGAGATGGTTGTAAATGGCTGAAGCTCTACCTTCACAGTGCTCTTACAACTACTGAGATGGTTGTAAATGGCTGAAGCTCTACCTTCACAGTGCTATTACAACTACTGAGATGGTTGTAAATGGCTGAAGCTCTACCTTCACAGTGCTCTTACAACTACTGAGATGGTTGTAAATGGCTGAAGCTCTACCTTCACAGTGCTATTACAACTACTGAGATGGTTGTAAATGGCTGAAGCTCTACCTTCACAGTGCTATTACAACTACTGAGATGGTTTTAAATGGCTGAAGCTCTACCTTCACAGTGCTGTTACAACTACTGAGATGGTTGAAAATAGCTGAAGCTCTACCTTCACAGTGCTATTACAACTACTGAGATGGTTGAAAATGGCTGAAGTTCTACCTTTACAGTGCTATTACAACTACTGAGATGGTTGTAAATGGCTGAAGCTCTACCTTTA
This sequence comes from Salmo salar, assembly GCF_965601325.2. Classification (NCBI taxonomy): domain Eukaryota; kingdom Metazoa; phylum Chordata; class Actinopteri; order Salmoniformes; family Salmonidae; genus Salmo; species Salmo salar. Next base: position 15,957,665 of record NC_138303.1, on the reverse strand, counting down.
CAGTGCTATTACAACTACTGGGATGGTTGTAAATGGCTGAAGCTCTACCTTCACAGTGCTATTACAACTACTGAGATGGTTGTAAATGGCTGAAGCTCTACCTTTACAGTGCTATTACAACTACTAAGATGGTTGTAAATGGCTGAAGCTCCTAAGCATGATTATGGTGTGTTGCAATAACTACAATTTGAGGCACAAAAAAAAGGCTTCAAATGGTGCCAATCTAAAGGGCTTGGTTGGTTTACAAATGTCCCCAGTCCCAAGTAACTCCATTAGCTTTCCTATCAATTGTAGAGTCATCTTTCTCAGCACTCTGTTTCCCCCTGCAGTTATCCAGCACTGATTTCAACTGTAGAAACAAGGGTTCCAAAAGGGTTATTCGGCTGTCCCCATAGGAGAACCCTTTTTGGTTCCAGGTAGAACCCTTCTTGGAAATGATTCTACATGGAACCCAAAATAGTTCTACCTGGAACCAAAAGGGTTGGACCTGGAACCAAAACGGTTCTTTAAAAGGGTTATCCTATGGGGACAGCCGAAGAACAATTTTAAGCTCTAGATAGCATCTTGTTTTTCTAAGGCTGTGTGCCTTGAGGAGTCCATCAGTAGCTTAACATTTCAGCAGTAAATCAAATATGTTTGTGGGCAGTGTTCCTATATATTTTAATCCTACAGCATTAGACTTTTGTATCAATATTTTCTGAATCAATATACTACTGTAACAGTGATTGGCTGTTTAGGTATGCAGATCCCAATATGTTCATGCTTGTTATTGTACCTACAGAATGTTGTCAAATGGGCAACCTGTTGAGAATATTAGTGTGCTACATACTGTAGTACCACTGTGTGGTCTGATTGTTGTTACATACTGTAGTACCACTGTGTGGTCTGATTGTTGTTACATACTGTAGTACCACTGTGTGGTCTGATTGTTGTAACATACTGTAGTACCACTGTGTGGTCTGATTGTTGTAACATACTGTAGTACCACTGTGTGGTCTGATTGTTGTTACATACTGTAGTACCACTGTGTGGTCTGATTGTTGTAACATACTGTAGTACCACTGTGTGGTCTGATTGTTGTTACATACTGTAGTACCACTGTGTGGTCTGATTGTTGTTACATACTGTAGTACCACTGTGTGGTCTGATTGTTGTTACATACTGTAGTACCACTGTGTGGTCTGATTGTTGTTACATACTGTAGTACCACTGTGTGGTCTGATTGTTGTAACATACTGTAGTACCACTGTGTGGTCTGATTGTTGTTACATACTGTAGTACCACTGTGTGGTCTGATTGTTGTTACATACTGTAGTACCACTGTGTGGTCTGATTGTTGTAACATACTGTAGTACCACTGTGTGGTCTGATTGTTGTTACATACTGTAGTACCACTGTGTGGTCTGATTGTTGTAACATACTGTAGTACCACTGTGTGGTCTGATTGTTGTTACATACTGTAGTACCACTGTGTGGTCTGATTGTTGCTACATACTGTAGTACCACTGTGTGGTCTGATTGTTGTTACATACTGTAGTACCACTGTGTGGTCTGATTGTTGTAACATACTGTAGTACCACTATGTGGTCTGATTGTTGTTACATACTGTAGTACCACTATGTGGTCTGATTGTTGTAACATACTGTAGTACCACTGTGTGGTCTGATTGTTGTAACATACTGTAGTACCACTGTGTGGTCTGATTGTTGCTACATACTGTAGTACCACTGTGTGGTCTGATTGTTGTAACATACTGTAGTACCACTGTGTGGTCTGATTGTTGTTAAATACTGTAGTACCACTATGTGGTCTGATTGTTGTTACATGCTGTAGTACCACTGTGTGGTCTGATTGTTGTTACATACTGTAGTACCACTGTGTGGTCTGATTGTTGTAACATACTGTAGTACCACTGTGTGGTCTGATTGTTGTAACATACTGTAGTACCACTGTGTGGTCTGATTGTTGTAACATACTGTAGTACCACTGTGTGGTCTGATTGTTGTAACATACTGTAGTACCACTGTGTGGTCTGATTGTTGTAACATACTGTAGTACCACTATGTGGTCTGATTGTTGTAACATACTGTAGTACCACTGTGTGGTCTGATTGTTGTTACATACTGTAGTACCACTGTGTGGTCTGATTGTTGTTACATACTGTAGTACCACTGTGTGGTCTGATTGTTGTTACATACTGTAGTACCACTGTGTGGTCTGATTGTTGTAACATACTGTAGTACCACTATGTGGTCTGATTGTTGTTACATACTGTAGTACCACTGTGTGGTCTGATTGTTGTTACATACTGTAGTACCACTGTGTGGTCTGATTGTTGTAACATACTGTAGTACCACTGTGTGGTCTGATTGTTGCTACATACTGTAGTACCACTGTGTGGTCTGATTGTTGTAACATACTGTAGTACCACTGTGTGGTCTGATTGTTGCTACATACTGTAGTACCACTGTGTGGTCTGATTGTTGCTACATACTGTAGTACCACTGTGTGGTCTGATTGTTGTAACATACTGTAGTACCACTGTGTGGTCTGATTGTTGTAACATACTGTAGTACCACTGTGTGGTCTGATTGTTGTAACATACTGTAGTACCACTGTGTGGTCTGATTGTTGCTACATACTGTAGTACCACTGTGTGGTCTGATTGTTGTAACATACTGTAGTACCACTGTGTGGTCTGATTGTTGTAACATACTGTAGTACCACTGTGTGGTCTGATTGTTGTAACATACTGTAGTACCACTGTGTGGTCTGATTGTTGTAACATACTGTAGTACCACTGTGTGGTCTGATTGTTGCTACATACTGTAGTACCACTGTGTGGTCTGATTGTTGTAACATACTGTAGTACCACTGTGTGGTCTGATTGTTGCAACATACTGTAGTACCACTGTGTGGTCTGATTGTTGTTACATGCTGTAGTACCACTGTGTGGTCTGATTGTTGTAACATACTGTAGTACCACTGTGTGGTCTGATTGTTGTAACATACTGTAGTACCACTGTGTGGTCTGATTGTTGTTACATGCTGTAGTACCACTGTGTGGTCTGATTGTTGTAACATACTGTAGTACCACTGTGTGGTCTGATTGTTGTTACATACTGTAGTACCACTGTGTGGTCTGATTGTTGTAACATACTGTAGTACCACTGTGTGGTCTGATTGTTGTAACATACTGTAGTACCAGTGTGTGGTCTGATTGTTGCTACATACTGTAGTACCACTGTGTGGTCTGATTGTTGCTACATACTGTAGTACCACTGTGTGGTCTGATTGTTGTAACATACTGTAGTACCACTGTGTGGTCTGATTGTTGTAACATACTGTAGTACCACTGTGTGGTCTGATTGTTGTAACATACTGTAGTACCACTGTGTGGTCTGATTGTTGTTACATGCTGTAGTACCACTGTGTGGTCTGATTGTTGTAACATACTGCAGTACCACTGTGTGGTCTGATTGTTGTTACATACTGTAGTACCACTGTGTGGTCTGATTGTTGTAACATACTGTAGTACCACTGTGTGGTCTGATTGTTGTAACATACTGTAGTACCACTGTGTGGTCTGATTGTTGCTACATACTGTAGTACCACTGTGTGGTCTGATTGTTGTAACATACTGTAGTACCACTGTGTGGTCTGATTGTTGCAACATACTGTAGTACCACTGTGTGGTCTGATTGTTGTTACATACTGTAGTACCACTGTGTGGTCTGATTGTTGTTACATACTGTAGTACCACTGTGTGGTCTGATTGTTGTTACATGCTGTAGTACCACTGTGTGGTCTGATTGTTGTAACATACTGTAGTACCACTGTGTGGTCTGATTGTTGTAACATACTGTAGTACCACTGTGTGGTCTGATTGTTGTTACATGCTGTAGTACCACTGTGTGGTCTGATTGTTGTAACATACTGTAGTACCACTGTGTGGTCTGATTGTTGTTACATACTGTAGTACCACTGTGTGGTCTGATTGTTGTAACATACTGTAGTACCACTGTGTGGTCTGATTGTTGTAACATACTGTAGTACCTGTGTGTGGTCTGATTGTTGCTACATACTGTAGTACCACTGTGTGGTCTGATTGTTGCTACATACTGTAGTACCACTGTGTGGTCTGATTGTTGTAACATACTGTAGTACCACTGTGTGGTCTGATTGTTGTAACATACTGTAGTACCACTGTGTGGTCTGATTGTTGTAACATACTGTAGTACCACTGTGTGGTCTGATTGTTGTTACATGCTGTAGTACCACTGTGTGGTCTGATTGTTGTAACATACTGTAGTACCACTGTGTGGTCTGATTGTTGTAACATACTGTAGTACCACTGTGTGGTCTGATTGTTGTTACATGCTGTAGTACCACTGTGTGGTCTGATTGTTGTAACATACTGTAGTACCACTGTGTGGTCTGATTGTTGTTACATACTGTAGTACCACTGTGTGGTCTGATTGTTGTAACATACTGTAGTACCACTGTGTGGTCTGATTGTTGTAACATACTGTAGTACCTGTGTGTGGTCTGATTGTTGCTACATACTGTAGTACCACTGTGTGGTCTGATTGTTGCTACATACTGTAGTACCACTGTGTGGTCTGATTGTTGTAACATACTGTAGTACCACTGTGTGGTCTGATTGTTGTAACATACTGTAGTACCACTGTGTGGTCTGATTGTTGTAACATACTGTAGTACCACTGTGTGGTCTGATTGTTGTTACATGCTGTAGTACCACTGTGTGGTCTGATTGTTGTAACATACTGCAGTACCACTGTGTGGTCTGATTGTTGTTACATACTGTAGTACCACTGTGTGGTCTGATTGTTGTAACATACTGTAGTACCACTGTGTGGTCTGATTGTTGTAACATACTGTAGTACCACTGTGTGGTCTGATTGTTGTAACATACTGTAGTACCACTGTGTGGTCTGATTGTTGTAACATACTGTAGTACCACTGTGTGGTCTGATTGTTGTAACATACTGTAGTACCACTGTGTGGTCTGATTGTTGTAACATATTGTAGTACCACTGTGTGGTCTGATTGTTGCTGCTCCAAGGTGCTGACAGTGCCACAGCTGCCATATGTGTCTTACTGTATGGACTTTTTTGTGCATTTATTATAAATGTTCAATTGGTAGTTACAGTCTTGTCCCATCGCTGCAACTCCTGTACGGACTCACAGGTCGAGAGCCGTGTGTCCTCCGAAACACGACACAATACTCGCTTAACCCAGAAGCCAGCCGCACCAATGTGTCGTAGGAAACACCGTACATCTGGCGACCGTGTCAGCGTGCACTGCGCCTGGCCCGCCGCAGGAGTCGCTAGAGCGTGATGGGACAAGGACAAACCGTCTGGCCAGACCCTCCCCTAACCCGGACGACGCTGGGCCAATTGTGCGCCGCCTCATGGGTCTCCCGGTCGCGGCTAGCAGCGACAAAGCTTGGGATCGAACCAGGATCTGTAGTCATGCAGCTCGCAATGCAATGCAGTGCCTTAGACTGAGGCGCCTCTCGGGAGGCCCAAGAGACTGTATGTTGATAAGCAACTGCTTGCTAAGGTTAGGGTTAGGTTTATAATAAGGGTATTGGTTAAGGTTAGGGTTAGGGTTAGTGGACAGTAAGTTGAAATGTGGTTGACAGTTATTGACCATCTACAAACCATCTACAAACCATCTACAAACCATCTATCCAAATAAAGTGTTACCGGGGTTTGTAGTGTTTGTCTCGGACAGCAGCCCCCTTCCCTGTTGGAGCACAGCTTCTCTATGTACAGTAGGGTAGTCCTTACTGTAATGAGACAGCTTCTCTATGTACAGTAGGGTAGTCCTTACTGTAATGAGACAGCTTCTCTATGTACAGTAGGGTAGTCCTTACTGTAATGGGACAGATTCTCTATGTACAGTCAGGGTACTCCTTACTGTAATGGAACAGCTTCTCTGTGTACAGTAGGGTAGTCCTTACTGTAATGGGACAGCTTCTCTATGTACAGTAGGGTAGTCCTTACTGTAATGGGACAGCTTCTCTATGTACAGTAGGGTAGTCCTTACTGTAATGGGACAGCTTCTCTATGTAGGGTGGTCCTTACTGTAATGGGACAGCTTATCTATGTAGGGCAGGCCTTACTGTAATGGGACAGCTTCTCTATGTAGGGCAGGCCTTACTGTAATGGGACAGCTTCTCTATGTAGGGTAGTCCTTACTGTAATGGGACAGCTTATCTATGTAGGGTAGGCTTACTGTAATGGGACAGCTTCTCTATGTAGGGCAGGCCTTACTGTAATGGGACAGCTTCTCTATGTAGGGTAGTCCTTACTGTAATGGGACAGCTTCTCTATGTAGGGCAGGCCTTACTGTAATGGGACAGCTTCTCTATGTAGGGTAGGCCTTACTGTAATGGGACAGCTTCTCTATGTAGGGCAGGCCTTACTGTAATGGGACAGCTTCTCTATGTAGGGCAGTCCTTACTTTAATGGGACAGCTTCTCTATGTAGGGCAGGTCATACTGTAATGGGACAGCTTCTCTATGTAGGGTAGTCCTTACTTTAATGGGACAGCTTCTCTATGTACAGTAGGGTAGTCCTTACTGTAATGAGACAGCTTCTCTATGTACAGTAGGGTAGTCCTTACTGTAATGGGACAGCTTCTCTATGTACAATAGGGTAGTCCTTACTGTAATGGGACAGCTTCTCTATGTACAGTAGGGTAGTCCTTACTGTAATGGGACAGCTTCTCTATGTACAGTAGGGTAGTCCTTACTGTAATGGGACAGCTTCTCTATGTACAGTAGGGTAGTCCTTACTGTAATGGGACAGCTTCTCTATGTACAGTAGGGTAGTCCTTACTGTAATGGGACAGCTTCTCTATGTAGGGTGGTCCTTACTGTAATGGGACAGCTTATCTATGTAGGGCAGGCCTTACTGTAATGGGACAGCTTCTCTATGTAGGGCAGGCCTTACTGTAATGGGACAGCTTCTCTATGTAGGGTAGTCCTTACTGTAATGGGACAGCTTCTCTATGTAGGGTAGGCCTTACTGTAATGGGACAGCTTCTCTATGTAGGGCAGGCATTACTGTAATGGGACAGCTTCTCTATGTAGGGTAGGTCATACTGTAATGGGACAGCTTCTCTATGTAGGGCAGGCCTTACTGTAATGGGACAGCTTCTCTATGTAGGGCAGGTCATACTGTAATGGGACAGCTTCTCTATGTAGGGTAGTCCTTACTTTAATGGGACAGCTTCTCTATGTAGGGCAGGTCATACTGTAATGGGACAGCTTCTCTATGTAGGGCAGGCCTTACTGTAATGGGACAGCTTCTCTATGTAGGGTAGTCCTTACTGTAATGGGACAGCTTCTCTATGTAGGGCAGGCCTTACTGTAATGGGACAGCTTCTCTATGTAGGGCAGGTCATACTGTAATGGGACAGCTTCTCTATGTAGGGCAGGCCTTACTGTAATGGGACAGCTTCTCTATGTAGGGTAGTCCTTACTGTAATGGGACAGCTTCTCTATGTAGGGCAGGCCTTACTGTAATGGGACAGCTTCTCTATGTAGGGTAGGCCTTACTGTAATGGGACAGCTTCTCTATGTAGGGCAGGCCTTACTGTAATGGGACAGCTTCTCTATGTAGGGTAGGTCATACTGTAATGGGACAGCTTCTCTATGTAGGGCAGGCCTTACTGTAATGGGACAGCTTCTCTATGTAGGGCAGGTCATACTGTAATGGGACAGCTTCTCTATGTAGGGTAGTCCTTACTTTAATGGGACAGCTTCTCTATGTAGGGCAGGTCATACTGTAATGGGACAGCTTCTCTATGTAGGGCAGGCCTTACTGTAATGGGACAGCTTCTCTATGTAGGGTAGTCCTTACTGTAATGGGACAGCTTCTCTATGTAGGGTAGGCCTTACTGTAATGGGACAGCTTCTCTTTGTGGGGTAGCCCTTACTTTAATGGGACAGCTTGCTGATCAGAAATCAGGTGGCATATTCCTCCAATGCACTGCAATGGTTATGATGAATGTGGGAAATGTTGTCTCCACCACACCTGAATGGCTTCTGACACCCCTCCACTTTAATTTATTTTCAACAGTCGCTCAGCTCAGCACCAATGGAACAAACTATGCCAATCAGAGGCCAGATGGTGTACTTCATGAGGCAACCACCAGCAACTTGTGTGCATGATAGCATGTGCTAACAGAAAGTGGAAAAAAAGTGTGTGCGCGTGTGTGTGTTCAGTCAGAGGGAAGGAGAGAGACAGAAATATTTTTCTTAACTGCTCTGGCGTGATCATTCTCAGTCATGATAAGGGATGGATGGAAATGTACAGAGTGGTTACCTGGATGAAAATGGGGGAGGGTCATGCTTTTTCCATTTCAGTCAAGGGCAGGTTTAGTATTATTTAGATCTAGTCCTGGGGAGGGTCATGTCATTTGTAATTGATGAAGTGTCAATATTTCTCTGTGTTTTAGAATGAGTTGGTTGTTAGGCTGTATATCGATGTGTGCCCGATGCTGCCCCTCATCTCTGATTCTCCGCTGGGCGCACAATATCAAGTGTACCTATATGCTAGATTAGTGTGGTCTCAATAAAATGATCCCTAGCCTATAGGCTATTTAGTGTGGTCTCTATCAAATGATCCCTAGCCTATAGGCTATTTAGTGTGGTCTCAATAAAATGATCCCTAGCCTATAGGCTATTTAGTGTGGTCTCAATAAAATGATCCCTAGCCTATAGGCTATTTAGTGTGGTCTCAATAAAATGATCCCTAGCCTATAGACTATTTAGTGTGGTCTCAATAAAATGATCCCTAGCCTATAGGCTATTTAGTGTGGTGTCTATCAAATGATCCCTAGCCTATAGACTATTTAGTGTGGTCTCTATCAAATGATCCATAGCCTATAGACTATTTAGTGTGGTGTCTATCAAATTATCCCTAGCCTATAGGCTATTTAGTGTGGTGTCTATCAAATGATCCCTAGCCTATAGACTATTTAGTGTGGTGTCTATCAAATGATCCCTAGCCTATAGACCATTTAGTGTGGTCTCTATCAAATGATCCCTAGCCTATAGACTATTTAGTGTGGTGTCTATCAAATGATCCCTAGCCTATAGACCATTTAGTGTGGTCTCTATCAAATGATCCCTAGCCTATAGACTATTTAGTGTGGTCTCTATCAAATGATCCCTAGCCTATAGACTATTTAGTGTGGTGTCTATCAAATGATCCCTAGCCTATAGACTATTTAGTGTGGTCTCTATCAAATGATCCCTAGCCTATAGACTATTTAGTGTGGTGTCTATCAAATGATCCCTAGCCTATAGACTATTTAGTGTGGTGTCTATCAAATGATCCCTAGCCTATAGACTATTTAGAAGCTATAGACTCTGAGAAGCTGCTGGGATGGTGTAAACAAAACTAAACTGCATTACACCCTGCAATGCGCTCTAAAAAGAAAAGGTTCCTGGAGTATCTTTTAGGGGTTCTTCAAATTGAAACTGTTGTGGAACCTCTATAAGTTCTTTAAAGAACCCCTTTTAATGGGTCCTCGAAAAACCTTTTGAAGAACCTTTTGGGGTAAATGTTTAACTACCCCCCTCCCCTATTATTATTATTAATAATATGCATAACAATAACAACAATAACAACAATAACACAATATTTTAGTTCTCAGTGTTTATTATGATTTTAGTGGCAAAGCAATATGCTTACAGGACGAAGTTCCTGGTCTGTCCAAGAAGTGAGGGTAAATGGTAGGCATGTTCTCTGCTATCCACTTTATGTTTTAATTATTATTTCGGGTTTAGGTGATGTTCACTTGTTTTTTTTAAGCGTTCAGGGAAGGTTTAGTTCAAATATATTTTGCTAAAGGGAGAGCCATCCATTCTCATTTCAGAGAGGTCTGATTTTTCTACAGGTAACCCTTATTATAAACAACGTACACTCCCTAATCAGCCTTTCTTTAATGAAGTGTTCAATTACAAAGATACGGTTCTGAATTTGGACAAGTACTGAATTATAAATATGTTCATACATGCGCAGTGAAGACCTGTCACCATGGACATACAGTATTGAAGTCTCACTACACATACTGCAGTAAGAGTATGCTTCAGTTGATTTCATTCTCTTCTCACCCTATGTGTTTCCAATCTGAATATGTTTTCTCACTGGTGGTAGAGTGCTGTAATTGTCATCTATTTCTGCCACATTGAAATTCAAGGCAGGACGATTGACACGCTTACACTCACAGCCGCTGGTTTGTACCTCTTTCTGTCTGTCTATACTGTGATGTTGAGATACAACTGTTCCGTCGCACTAGTCCCCGTAATGCCCCGAGAGAAGCGTTGCTCACATTAACCCCCCGCTGGCTTGTTGTTGCTGTTTTCAGATACGGAGACATGGTTCCAGACTCCATAGCGGGCAAGATATTTGGCTCCATCTGCTCTCTCAGTGGCGTGCTGGTGATTGCTCTACCTGTGCCTGTCATAGTCTCCAACTTCGCCAGGATCTACCACCAGAACCAAAGGGCAGATAAGATGAGGGCACAGCAGGTAAATGAGAGAGAGGCATGATGTCATTCTTATCATGTGTGTGTCACATTGTTGTTCTTTTGCTGTATTGTGTGATATGTGTGATAACTAAGTAGGAGGAATCTACCTTCAAATAACAAGGTGCGCTTGTCAGGTAAAAAGCCTATTGTAAAGCTACGAGGAAACACACTGTCTTGTGAAATGGGAGTGTTGTTTTTATTCCCCAGATATTGCTCACTGGGTTGTATGTGGAACAAGTGCTGACACAGGCATTTTTGTCCATTTCTTTTCCATTCTCCAGAAAGTGCGTCAGGCAAGGATTCGAATGGCTAAAAAAGGGGCCACCAATGCATTCTTGCAGCACAAAGAGGATGGGGGATTGCAGGTGAGGAATTCACATGAACAAATGTTACCTTATGGTCATACACAGACAATCAAGGTTATTTCACGTGTTCACGTTTGGATTTGAAATGTACAGAATACAGTATTTAATCTAAAGTATGTTCAACACAGTAGGGAAGAGTGAATAGTGAAAGGTTAAATATACCTACATTAATGCTTTTAGCAGAGGCTACAAAGTGCTGGGATGGACTGATAAGATCAAGCACTTGTTCAGCCTTGTGATGAAACAAAATAACACTAAAGCTTTTTTCTCTGAAGCTTTTTCTGTTCAGGAGACAGTTTTGTTGCCATGGTATCATTTATTGTAGCTTGTAACTAACTGCAGCTTGTAACTAACTGTAACTTGTAACTAACTGTAGCTTGTAACTAACTATAGCTTTTAACTAACTAGAGCTTGTAACTAACTGGAGTTTGTAACTAACTGGAGCTTGTAACTAACTGCAGCTTGTTCTTGGCCAGTAATGACTGTATTCACTTCAGAATTAGACAGATAACTGTTCTCTCTGTCTCTCTTTCTCTCTCTCTATTTCTATCTCTTACGCTCTCTCTCCATTCTGGAACACCTTCCTTTCACCAGCACGTTCTGCTGCAGTTCCACTAAATCTGCATAAGAATGTCATGTCACTGTGATTGTTGTGGGGATCAGTCATCTTCAGTTCTCATTTACAACTGCGACCTGGCCAAGATAAAGCAAAGCAGTTCGACACATATAACAACACAGAGTTACACATGGAGTAAAACAAACATACAGTCAATAATACAGTAGAAAAATAAGTCTATATACAATGTGAGCAAATGAGGTGAGATAAGGGAGGTAAAGGCAATAAATAGGTCATGGTGGCGAAGTAAATACAATATAGCAATTAAAACACTGGACTGGTAGATTTAACAGTAGATGAGTGTGCAAAGTAGAAATACTGGGGTGCAAAGGAGCAAAATAAATAAATAAATACAGTAGGGGAAGAGGTAGTTGTTTGGGCTATTTACAGATGGGTTATGTACAGGTGCAGTGATCTGTGAGCTGCTCTGACAGCTGGTGCTTAAAGCTAGTGAGGGAGATAAGTGTTTCCAGTTCCAGAGATTTTTGTAGTTTGTTCCAGTCATTGGCAGCAGAGAACTGGAAGGAGAGGCGGCCAAAGGAGGAATTGGCTTTGGGGGTGACAAGTGAGATATACCTGCTGGAATGCGTGCTACGGGTGGGTGCAGCTATGGTGACCAGTGAGCAGAGATAAGGCGGAACTTTACCTAGCAGGGTCTTGTAGATGACCTGGAGCCAGTGGGTTTGCCGACGAGTATGAAGCGAGGGCCAGCCAATGAGAGCGTACAGGTCGCAGTGGTGGATAATATATGGGGCTTTGGTGACAAAACGGATGGCACTGTCATAGACTGCATCCAATTTGTTGAGTAGGGTGTCGGAGGCTATTTTGTAAATGACATCACCAAAGTCGAGGATCGGTAAGATGGTCAGTTTTACGAGGGTATGTTTGGCAGCATGAGTGAAGGATGCTTTGTTGCAAAATAGGAATCCATTTCTAGATTTAACTTTGGATTGGAGATGTTTGATGTGAGTCTGGAAGGAGAGTTTACAGTCTAACCCCCACCTAGGTATTTGTAGTTGTCCACATATTCTAAGTCAGAACCGTTCAGAGTAGTGATGCTAGTCGGGCGGGCGGGTGCGGGCAGCAATCGGTTGAAGAGCATGCATTTAGTTTTACTAGCATTTAAAAGCAGTTGTAGGCCACGGAAGGAGAGTTGTATGGCATTGAAGCTCGTCTGGAGGGTTGTTAACACAGTGTCCAAAGAAGGGCCAGAAGTATACAGAATGGTGTCGTCTGCGTAGAGGTGGATCAGAGACTCACCAGCAGCAAGAGCGACATCATTGATGTATAAAGAGAAGAGAGTCGGCCCGAGAATTGAACCCTGTGGCACCCCCATTGAGACTGCCAGAGGCCCGAACAACAAGCCCTCAGATTTGACACACTGAACTCTGTCGGAGAAGTAGTTGGTGAACAAGGCGAGGCAGTCATTTGAGAAACCAAGGCTGTTGAGTCTGCCGATGAGGATGTGGTGATTGACAGAGTCGAAAGCCTGGCCAGGTCAATGAAAACAGCTGCACAGTACTGTTTCTTATCGATGGCGGTTAAGATATCGTTTAGGACCTTGAGCGTGGCTGAGGTGCACCCATGACCAGCTCTGAAACCAGATTGCATAACGGAGAAGGTACGGTGGGATTCATATTTTATTAATAATTAATATTTCATCCCAAACTTCCACTTGATTAAATCTATCCACTGGAGTCAGTCCTGCAATTATGAAGGGTCACTTGCTACACAAAAATGGAATCCTGGCAAATATGAACCCCCTCCCCCTTCCTCAGAATGAGACAAAGTCTCATTGACACTGTGTTAACCAATGACATAAGGTCCCTGGCTATATGTGGCATTCTTGTGAGGTGTGTGTTTGTAATGTGGAATCCTATTGTGAGGTCATCGAGTCAGAGGACAGAAAGCAGATGTTGTGGACAGGTGGGTTATGGACACACAGAGATAATGATGTTAGCAACGGGGACCAGAACAGATAAAGAGAGTTACTAGAGGATGAGTTGCAATGCACTGCTCTCAGTAGTCACCCTCCACTCCTAGCTGTTTTCACCTCAGTTGTATTTCCAGTACCCAGAACCTCACCTAAATGAAACATTCTAACATACAGTATCTAGCTTGTTATCACTTGGATTTCCCTAGTTATTGCCCTCCTGAGGAAAAATCACATCATATACTGTAAAATCATGTCATATAGTATAAAATCATGTCATATAGTATAAAATCATGTCATATAGTGTAAAATCATGTCATATAGTGTAAAATCACATCATATAGTGTAAAATCATGTCATATAGTATAAAATCACGTCATACAGTATAAAATCACGTCGTATAGTGTAAAATCATGTCATATAGTATAAAATCATGTCATACAGTATAAAATCATGTCATATAGTATAAAATCATGTCGTATAGTATAAAATCACGTCATATAGTGTAAAATCATGTCATATAGTATAAAATCACATCATATAGTGTAAAATCACGTCATATAGTAAATTGGCCATATCCTGTTTTGAAATGCCCTGTCCTATATGGAATATAGGCATTGGGTAACTATTCTAATGTTATCATCATTGCACATAACACATAACCCCTCCAGGATGACCCCTCCTCACAGAGATTTTACCCCATGTAATTATTGCAGTTCATGGGGTTGCTATGCCAACGGCGGTTGGTAATCATTGGTTGTTTTATTTGTGTTGTTTGATTTTAAAGAAATTCTGCATTCTACCGTAAGAGGAGAGAATAGCCTGTGGGTAAAGCTTTGACTGCAGCTGTACCTACAGACATACAGTACTGTGTGCATGGCAGATTAGTGTATTTAGTAACTGTGTGTTGAATGCATTCTTAGAACAGAAGGTGCTACCTAGAACCATAAAGTATTCTTCAATTGTCAAATTACTATTGTTTTGGTTCCAAGTGGAACCCTTTCACAAATACAAGGTTGTAAGTGTTATATTTACCTTTATTTAACTAGGCAAGTCAGTTAAGAACAAATTCTTATTTACAATGACGGCCTACACCGGCCAAACCCGGACGACACTGGGCCAATTGTGGACCGCCCTATGGGACTCCCAATCACAGCCGGTTGTGATACAGCCTGGATTCAAACCAGGGTGTCTGTAGTGACAACTCTAGCACTGAGAGTGCCTTAGACCGCTGTGCCACTCGGGAGCCATATCCATATACATGGAACCCTTTCACCACTAAAAAGTATTACCTGCTTCACCACCAAAGGGTTTGACTACCTGAAACCAAAAAAGGGTTCTCCTATGGGGACAAACGAAGAATTCTTTTTTTTTCTAAGAGCGTGCCAATTATGATTGAAAACAATTCAACTGTAAATATCTCCTGTAACTTTCCTTAATAGCCGTAGCCAGGGGAAGGAGGTGAAGAAGTGTTCCATCTTCCTTGCAGACATATTTCAGTATCCTAATCTCTCTTCACACCAGTGGAGGACAGAAGAATATGAGAAGACATTCTGCTGATTTAAGGACTAGAGGTGATAGAGGAGGAGGAGGAGGCAAAGATAGAGAGAAATTGAATTCCCATCTTTACTAATGTACCAGGTTGAGTCCTGAGTAGTCTTTATTCTGTTTCTTCTCAGCAGTTGAAGTCACTATAATCCAATATTTACAATCCCAGAGTGAGATCAGGGATCTATAAACCCATTACTAGCAGGACTGCAGAGCTATTTATAAATCTAGAGGGGTTGTTTTCTCTCCCAGGTCTTTTCTTGGTTTTGGCTGCAGTGTAGTCTCTATATCAGTTCGTGGGACGATGTTATCAGACATGTCTGTAGTGAATCCAGCAGGTCTCCAGACTGGCTTTGTGACTAACAGAGCTATTTCCCTGCTCCCTCCCTCCCAGCCTGGCACACTCATGTCTCTCAGTCTAACAAAGTAGATCATCTGTATGCTAAGGATTTTGACAGGCTGTTCACCGTCTATAACAGTTATGATGGTGATCAACCACCTTGACCTGGAAATCTCAGCTCCACAGCCAGTTATTTATCTCTGAACGAACCACAAAGAAACAGCTTTTTAGGAAGCATCTGAGGTGCCACTGGTTCTCTGGGGTTCTGTGTTCAAATCAGAGTTTATTATTCACAGATGTACAGTAATTGAAGGGTACAATGAAATTCTTAAGCTTAAGCTGCAAGCTCCATCAATGCAGGTCAAAGATAAGTGAGTGAGACAATAGTAATAATACCAGTAATAATACAATAAATAATATTACCAGTACTAATAATAGTAATAATACTAGTAGTAATATAAGTAATCATAGCAATAGTACTAATAATAGTAACAATACTAATAATAAAGTAATAATTGCAATAATACTAATACCAGCACTAATAATAGTAATAATGATAGTACTCACACATGCAATAATAATAGCACTACTAGTAATAATACTAGCAATAATAGAAATAGCAACAACACAAGTAATAATACTAGTAATATTACTAGTAATAATACAAGTAATAATATTAGTAGTAGTACTGGTAATAATACAAGTAATAATGGTAATAATAATAGTAATAATAGTAGTACGAATACCAGCAATAATACAAATAATAATACTAGTAATACAAGTAATAGCAATAATACAGTAACACCAGTAATAACACCAGTAATAATAGCGATAGTAATAATAGTGATAGCGATAATACACGTAATAATACTAGTAATAATACAATTAATAATAGTAACAGTAATAATAATAGTACTAATAACAGTAACAACAACAGTAATAACACTAATAATAATACTAGTAATACTAGTAATAATAATAGTACTAATAATAGTAATAATACCAGTAATAATACCAGTAACAATAGTGATAGTAATAATAATAGTACCGATAATAGTGATGATACAAGTAACAACACTAGTAATAATAGTACCAACAATAGTAATAATATCAGTGATAACAGTAATGGTAATAATACTGGTAATAATTCTAGTAATAATAGTAATAAAACTAATAACTGTAATAATAATAGTAATAGTAATAAAAATAATACCATTGATAACACTAGTAATAATAGTAATAGTAATAATACTAGCACTAATAACAGTAATAATAACAGTACTAAAAATACTAATAATACAACTAATAACATTTATAGTAATAATAATAGTACTAATAATAGTAATAACACCAGTTATAATACCAGTAATAATACTAGTGGTAATAGCAACTATAATAGTAGTAACAGTAGTAATAATACTAGTAGTAATACTACTAGTAAGAGTAGTAACAGTACTAATAATAGTATCAATAAGAGTAATAATAATAATACTAATAATAGTAATAATAATAGTAATAATACTAGTAGTGGTACCAGTAATACTAGTAATAATAGTAGTGGCAAAATAATAGTACAAATACTAGTGATAATACCAGTAATAATGGTAATAGTAATAATAGCACTAATAACAGTAATAATAACAGTACTAATAATAGTACTATCACTAGTAAAAACACCAGTAATAATACTAGTAAAATTGGTAAAAGTAATACTAATAGTACTAATAACAGTAATAATAACAGTACTAATAAAAGTAATAATACTGGTAATGACAGCAATAGTAATAATAATAGTACTAATAATAGTAATATCACCAGTAATAATACCAGTAATAATACTAGTAATAATACCTGTAATAATACCTGTAATAATAGCAATAAATGATACTAGTAATAACAGAGATAATAATACTATTGATAGTAATAGTACTAATACCAGTAACATTAGTAATACCACAAGCAATAATAGTGGTGATAATAGTAGGAATATTACAAGTAATAATACTAGTAATAATGTTAATAGTAATAATAATAGTACTAGTGTTAGTAATGATACTAGTAATAATAGTAACAACAATAATAATACTGCTAACAATAATAGTAATAATACTTGTAATAATGCTGGTAATGATACTAGTGATAATAGTAATAATAATAATAATAATTATAATAATAATACTGGCAATAATAATAGTAATAATACCTGTAATAATACTAGTAATAATGCCAGTAATAATATCAATATTACTAATATCAGTACTAATACTAGTAATAATAGTAATAGTAATAATACCAGTAATAATACCTGTAATAATAGCAACAGTAATAATAATAGCACTAATAATAGTAATGATTCTAGTAACAATGCTAGTAATGACACTAGTAATAACAGTGTTAATAATACCAGTAATAATAATTGTACTAATACTAGTAATAACACCAGTAATAATAGTAGTTCTAATAGCAGTAATAATAGTAGTAGTATTACTAGTAATAATAGCAATAATAATAGTACTAGTGATAGTAATGATACTAGTAATAATGCTGGTAATGATACTAGTAATAATATTAATAATAATACTTGTAATTATACTAGTAATATTACAAGTAATAATACCAGTAATAGTAGCAATAGTACTAATACTAGTACTGATACCGGTACAAATACAGGTAATACTAGTAATAGTAATAATATTAGTAATAATACTCGCAATAACAGTAATAGTAATAATACTAGTACTAGTAATAGAAATGGTACTAGTAATAATAGTAATAATAATAATACAAGTGATAATAAATGTACTAATACCAGTAATAACACGAGTAATAATACAAGTAATAATACCTGTAATAATAGTAATAGTAATAATAATAGCAATAGTAATAGTACTGGTAACAGTAATGATACTAGTAATAATACTAACAATAATAATACTGGTAATAATAAAAGTACTACCACTAGTAATAACACGAGTAATAATACCAGTAATAATACCAGTAGTGATAGTACTGATACTAGTATTAATACTGGATAATAGTAGTAATAGTTACAATAATAGTATAGATAATAGTAATGATACCAGTAATAATACTAGTAATTATACCAGTGATAATAGCAACAATAATAATACTAGTAATAGCAATAGTAATAATACTAGTAGTTATGTTGGTAATAATACTAGTAATAATACAACTCGTAATAATACTAGTAATAATGGCAGCGATAATAGCAGTAGTACTAATAATAGTACCAACAATAGTAATAATACTAGTGATCATACTGGTGATACTACTAGTACTAATAGCAATAGTAATAATAATAGTAATAATAGTAATAATAATAGTACTGATAATAGTAATGATACTGGTTATAATGCTAGTAATTATACTGGTAATACTAGTAACAATAATAGTACTTGTGGTAATAGTAATAATACCAGTAATAATAGTAATAGCAATAATACTAGTAATACCACTAGTAATACTACTAGTAATAATAGCACTAATAATAGTAATAATAATGGTAATAATAATAGTAATAATACCAAGTAAAATAATAGAATATCGAAAGATCACAAGACAGCACCTTGTCTTGTCTACATTTATATATTTACAATTAGTTAAAAATTCTATACAGTTGCTGCAGTTAAGTGGCGAAGTGTGTAAACAAAGATTGTGACAAGTGACTAACAAGTATAAATGTTTATTGGGGGGTGAGGGGGTGCAGGGGCCAGTGGATAAATATATGTTTGGGGGGAGAACAGGCTGGCTCAGGCTGGGTTCCCTGATGATTTTCTTTGCCTTCCTGTGACACCTGGTGTTGTAGTTGTCCTGGAGGACAGGCAGTGTGCAGCCAGTGGTGCGTTCGGCTGAGCATACAACCCTCTGTAGTACCTTGTGGTCAGCGGTGGTGGAGTTGCTGTACCAGGCTGTGATGTAGCCTGACAGAATGCTCTCGATGGTAATCCTGTAGAACACTGTGAGTGCTCTCAGGGACAGGCCGAATTTCTTCAGTCTCTTGAGGTTGAAGAGTTGCTGTCGTGCCTTCTTCACTACGGTGTCTGTGTTGTTTGACAATTTCAGCTCCTTGAAGATGTGGGACTTTACAAGGGACTTGACGTTTTTGACCGTCTCCATGGCGGCTCCGTTGATGAGGATGGGGGCGTGCCCAGCCTGGTTCCTCCTGAAGTCCACAATCAGCTCTTTTATTTTGCTGACGTTGAGGGAGCGGTTGCTTACCTAGCACCACGACGTCAGAGTACCTACCTCTTCTCTGTAGGCCGTCTCGTCGTTGTTGGTACTCAGGCATAATATTGTCGTCTGCAAACTTGATGATGTAGTTGGAACCGTGTGAGACCACGTAATCGTGGGTATAAAGGAAACAGTTCTTTGTGTCCGGGTTAACATCACTAGAGAGGGAGAAGACTTACTGTACAATCAGACAGTCAAGGGCAGTCACTCAGTAATAAGCTGTGGAGGTATACTGTCTACTCATCAGTATACCGTCTACTCATCACTATACTGTCAACTCATCAGTATACTGTCAACTCATCAGTACACTGTCTACTCATCATGATACTGTCGACTCATCAGTATACTGTCTACTCATTTGATTTATTTATTTTAATTTTATTTGACCTTTATTTAACCAGGTAGGCTAGTTGAGAACAAGTTCTCATTTACAACTGCGACCTGGCCAAGATGAAGCAAAGCGGTGCGACACAAACAACAACACAGAGTTACACATGGAATAAACAAACATACAGTCAATAACACAATAGAAAAAAAGAAAGTCTATATACAGTGTGTGCAAATGGCGTGAGGAGGTAGGCAATAAATAGGCCATAGTAGCAAAATAATTACAATTTAGCAGATTAACACTGGAGTGATAAATGAGCAGATGATGATGTGCAAGTAGAGATACTGGTGTGCAAAAGAGCAGAAAAGTAAATAAAAACAATATGGGGATGAGGTAGGTAGATTGGGTTGGCTATTTACAGATGGACTATGTATAGCTGCAGCGATCGGTTAGCTGCTCAGATAGCTGATGTTTAAAGTTGGTGAGGGAAATATAAGTCTCCAGCTTCAGCGATTTTTGCAATTTGTTCCAGTCACTGGCAACAGAGAACTGGAAGGAAAGGCGGCCAAAGGAGGTGTTGGCTTTGGAGATGACCAGTGAGATATACATGCTGGAGCGCGTGCTACGGGTGAGTGTTGTTATCCTGACCAGTGAGCTGAGATAAGGCGGAGCTTTACCTAGCATAGACTTATAGATGACCTGGAGCCAGTGGGTCTGGCGACGAATATGTAGCAAGGGCCAGCCGTCTAGAGCATACAGGTCGCAGTGGTGGGTGGTATAAGGGGCTCTGGTAACAAAACGGATGGCACTGTGATAGACTGCATCTAGTTTGCTGAGTAGAGTATTGGAAGCTATTTTGTAGATGACATTGCCCGAAGTCGAGGATCGGTAGGATAGTTAGTTTTACGAGGGTAAGTTTGGCGGCGTGAGTGAAGGAGGCTTTGTTGCGAAATAGAAAGCCGATTCCAGATTTGATTTTGGATTGGAGATGTTTAATATGAGTCTGGAAGGAGAGTTTACAGTCTAGCCAGACATCTAGGTATTTGTAGTTGTCCATATATTGTAACTCAGAACCGTCCAGAGTAGTGATGCTAGTCGGGCGGGCGGGTGCGGGCAGCGAACGGTTAAAAAGCATGCATTTGGTTTTACTAGCGTTTAAGAGCAGTTGGAGGCCACGGAAGGAGTGTTGTATGGCATTGAAGCTCGTTTGGAGGTTAGTTAGCACAGTGTCCAAAGAATGTCCAAAGCAGGATGGATATAGGTCTATAACAGTTAGGGTCTAGAGTGTCACCCCCTTTGAAGAGGGGGATGATCGCAGCAGCTTTCCAATCTTTAGGGATCTCGGACGATACGAAAGAGAGGTTGAACAGACTGGTAATAGGGGTTGCAACAATGCCGGCGGATAGTTTTAGAAATAGAGGGTCCAGATTGTCTAGCCCAGCTGATTTGTACGGGTCCAGGTTTTGCAGCTCTTTCAGAACATCTGCAATCTGGATTTGGGTGAAGGAGAAGCTGGGGAGGCTCGGGCAAGTAGCTACGCGGGGGACGGAGCTGTTGGCCGGGGCTGGGGTAGCCAGGTGGAAAGCATGGCCAGCCGTAGAGAAATGCTTATTGAAATGTTCGATTATCGTGGATTTATCGGTGGTGACCGTGTTACCTAGCCTCAGAGCAGTGGGCAGCTGGGAGGAGGTGCTCTTGATCTCCATGGACTTTACAGTGTCCAATAACTTTTTGGAGTTAGAGCTACAGGATGCAATTTATTTTAGAAAAAGCTAACCTTTGCTTTCCTGACTGACTGCGTGTATTGGTTCCTGACTTCCCTAAACAGTTGCATATCGTGGGGACTATTCGATGCTATTGCAGTCCGCCACAGGATGTTTTTGTGCTGGTCAAGGGCAGTCAGGTCTGGAGTGAACCAAGGGTTATATCTGTTCTTAGTTCTACATTTTTTGAAAGGAGCATGCTTATTTAAGATGGTGAGGGGATTACTTTTAAAGAACGACAAGGCATCCTCGACTGACGGGATGAGGTCAATATCCTTCCAGGATACCCGGGCGAGGTCGATTAGAATGGCCTGCTCACAGAAGTGTTTTAGGGAGCGTTTGACAGTGATGAGGGGTGGTCGTTTGATCGCGGACCCATAGCGGATGCAGGCAATGAGACAGTGATCGCTGAGATCCTGAATGAAAACAGCAGAGGTGAATTTGGAGGGCAGGTTGGTCAGGATAATATCTATGAGGGTTACATGTTTACGGATTTAGGGTTGTACCTGGTGGGTTCCTTGATGATTTGTGTGAGATTGAGGGCATCTAGCTTAGCTTGTAGGACTGCCGGGGTGTTAAGCATATCCCAGTTTAGGTCACCTAACAGAACAAACTCTGAAGATGGATGAGGGGCAATCAATTCACATATGGTGTCCAGGGCACAGCTGGGAGCTGAGGGGGGTCTATAACAGGCGGCAGCGGCAAGATACTTATTTCTGGAGAGATTAATTTTTAAAATTAGAAGCTCGAACTGTTTCGGCATAGACCTGGAAAGTATGACAGAACTTTGCAAGCTATCTCTGCAGTATAGTGCAACTCCTCCCCCTTTGGCAGTTCTATCTTGACGGAAAATGTTGCAGTTGGGTATGGAAATCTCCGAATTTTTGGTGGCCTTCCTAAGCCAGGATTTAGACACGGCAAGGACATCAGGGTCGGCGGAGTGTGCTAAAGCAGTGAGTAAAACAAACTTAGGGAGGAGGCTTCTGATGTTAACATGCATGAAACCAAGGCTTTTTCGATTACAGAAGTCAACAAATGAGAGTGCCTGGGGACACGCAGGGCCTGGGTTAACCTCCACATCACCCGAGGAACAGCGGAGGAGTAGGATGAGGGTACTGCTAAAGGCTAGCAAAACTGATCGTCTAGTGCGTTGGGGATAGAGAATAAAAGGAGCAGATTCCTGGGCGTGGTAGAATAGATTCAGGGTATAATGTGCAGACATGGGTATGTTGGGTTGCGGGTACAGCGGAGGTAAGCCCAGGCACTGAGTGATGATAAGAGAGGTTGCATCTCTGGACGTGCTGGTTATACTGGGTGAGGTCACCGCATGTGTGGGAGGTGGGACAATGGAGGAATCTGAGGCATGTTGAGTGGGACTAGGGGCTCCACTCTAAACTAAAACAATGATAACTATCCTAAACAACAGTATACAAGGCATATTGACATTTTGAAAGAGACATAAAGCGAGGCATAAAGCAATCACAGGTGTTGATTGGGAGAGCTAGCTAAGACAACAACGAGTAAGACAACAACAGCTAATCAACTAAGACAACAAAAGGTAAAATGGCGATGAATGGGCAGAGAGGGTCGGTTAACTACACACAGGGCCTGAGTTCGGGGCTAGGGCCAACAGATAAAAAAAGTATACTGTCTACTCATCAGCATACTGTCTACTCATCAGTATAATGTCTACTCATCAGTATACTGCCTACTCATCAGTGTACTGCCTACTCATCAGTATAATGTCTGCTCATCAGTATAATGTCTGCTCATCAGTATACTGTCTACTCATCAGTATAATGTCTACTCATCAGTATAATGTCTACTCATCAGTATACTGCCTACTCATCAGTGTACTGCCTACTCATCAGTATACTGCCTATTCATCAGTATAATGTCTACTCATCAGTATACTGTCTACTCATCAGTATACTGTCTACTCATCAGTATACTGTCTACTCATCAGTATAATGTCTACTCATCAGTATACTGCCTACTCATCAGTGTACTGCCTACTCATCAGTATAATGTCTGCTCATCAGTAAAATGTCTGCTCATCAGTATACTGTCTACTCATCAGTATAATGTCTACTCATCAGTATAATGTCTACTCATCAGTATAATGTCTACTCATCAGTGTACTGCCTACTCATCAGTGTACTGCCTACTCATCAGTATACTGCCTATTCATCAGTATAATGTCTACTCATCAGTATACTGTCTACTCATCAGTATACTGTCTACTCATCAGTATACTGTCTACTCATCAGTATACTGTCTACTCATCAGTATACTGTCAACTCATCAGTATACTGTCTACTCATCATGATACTGTCTACTCATCAGTGTACTGCCTACTCATCAGTATACTGTCGACTCATCAGTATAATGTCTACTCATCAGTATAATGTCTACTCATCAGTATAATGTCTGCTCATCAGTATACTGTCTACTCATCAGTATAATGTCTACTCATCAGTATAATGTCTACTCATCAGTATACTGTCAACTCATCAGTATACTGTCTACTCATCATGATACTGTCTACTCATCAGTGTACTGCCTACTCATCAGTATACTGTCGACTCATCAGTATAATGTCTACTCATCAGTATAATGTCTACTCATCAGTATACTGTCGACTCATCAGTATAATGTCTACTCATCAGTATAATGTCTACTCATCAGTATACTGCCTACTCATCAGTGTACTGCCTACTCATCAGTATACTGTCTACTCATCAGTATAATGTCTACTCATCAGTATAATGTCTACTCATCAGTATACTGCCTACTCATCAGTGTACTGCCTACTCATCAGTATACTGTCTACTCATCAGTATAATGTCTACTCATCAGTATACTGCCTACTCATCAGTGTACTGCCTACTCATCAGTATACTGTCTACTCATCATGATACTGTCTACTCATCAGTATACTGTCTACTCATCAGTATAATGTCTACTCATCAGTATAATGTCTACTCATCAGTATACTGTCTACTCATCAGTATACTGTCTACTCATCAGTATACTGTCTGCTCATCAGTATAATGTCTACTCATCAGTATACTGTCTACTCATCAGTATACTGTCTACTCATCAGTATACTGTCTGCTCATCAGTATAATGTCTACTCATCAGTATAATGTCTAGTCATCAGTATACTGCCTACTCATCAGTTTACTGTCTACTCATCAGTATACTGTCTACTCATCAGTATAATGTCTACTCATCAGTATACTGCCTACTCATCAGTATAATGTCTACTCATCAGTATAATGTCTACTCATCAGTATAATGTCTGCTCATCAGTATACTGTCTACTCATCAGTATAATGTCTACTCATCAGTATAATGTCTGCTCATCAGTATACTGTCTACTCATCAGTATAATGTCTACTCATCAGTATAATGTCTACTCATCAGTATAATGTCTACTCATCAGTATACTGTCTACTCATCAGTAAAATGTCTACTCATCAGTATAATGTCTACTCATCAGTATAATGTCTGCTCATCAGTATACTGTCTACTCATCAGTATAATGTCTACTCATCAGTATAATGTCTACTCATCAGTATACTGTCTACTCATCAGTATAATGTCTACTCATCAGTATACTGCCTACTCATCAGTGTACTGCCTACTCATCAGTATAATGTATGCTCATCAGTATAATGTCTGCTCATCAGTATAATGTCTGCTCATCAGTATACTGTCTACTCATCAGTATAATGTCTACTCATCAGTATAATGTCTACTCATCAGTATAATGTCTACTCATCAGTATACTGCCTACTCATCAGTGTACTGCCTACTCATCAGTATACTGCCTACTCATCAGTATAATGTCTACTCATCATGATACTGTCTACTCATCAGTATACTGTCTACTCATCAGTATACTGTCTACTCATCAGTATACTGTCAACTCATCAGTATACTGTCTACTCATCAGTATACTGTCTACTCATCAGTATACTGTTTACTCATCAGTATACTGTCTACTCATCATGATACTGTCTACTCATCAGTATACGCTCTACTCATCAGTATACTGTCTACTCATCAGTATACTGTCTACTCATCAGTATACTGTCTACTCATCATGATACTGTCTACTCATCAGTATACTGTCTACTCATCAGTATACGCTCTACTCATCAGTATACTGTCTACTCATCAGTATACTGTCTACTCATCAGTATACTGTCTACTCATCAGTATACTGTCTACTCATCAGTATACTGTCTACTCATCATGATACTGTCTACTCATCAGTATACGCTCTACTCATCAGTATACTGTCTACTCATCAGTATACGCTCTACTCATCAGTATACTGTCTACTCATCAGTATACTGTCTACTCATCAGTATACGCTCTACTCATCAGTATACTGTCTACTCATCAGTATACTGTCTACTCATCAGTATACTGTCTACTCATCAGTATACTGTCTACTCATCAGTATACTGTCTACTCATCAGTATACTGTCAACTCATCAGTATACTGTCTACTCATCAGTATACTGTCTACTCATCAGTATACGCTCTACTCATCAGTATACTGTCAACTCATCATGATACTGTCTACTCATCAGTATACGCTCTACTCATCAGTATACTGTCTACTCATCAGTATACTGTCTACTCATCAGTATACTGTCTACTCATCAGTATACGCTCTACTCATCAGTATACTGTCAACTCATCATGATACTGTCTACTCATCAGTATACGCTCTACTCATCAGTATACTGTCTACTCATCAGTATACGCTCTACTCATCAGTATACTGTCTACTCATCAGTATACTGTCTACTCATCAGTATACGCTCTACTCATCAGTATACTGTCTACTCATCAGTATACGCTCTACTCATCAGTATACGCTCTACTCATCAGTATACTGTCTACTCATCAGTATACTGTCTACTCATCAGTATACGCTCTACTCATCAGTATACTGCCTACTCATCAGTATACTGTCTACTCATCAGTATACGCTCTACTCATCAGTATACTGCTCTACTCATCAGTATACGTCTACTCATCAGTATACTGTCTACTCATCAGTGATACGCTCTACTCATCAGTATACTGCCTACTCATCAGTATACTGTCTACTCATCAGTATACGCTCTACTCATCAGTATACGCTCTACTCATCAGTATACTGTATTCTACAATGTTTGTTGGACAAAATCACCTCCCATTTGTGTTTATAATGTGAAGTTTGCTTACCACAGCAATAAGTTGCCAACTACTAATTCAACTATTGATGTGATCGTGTTTACACTGACAATGTCTTTTCATGTGTGGCTATGTTGGGCTAAGCGAGTTGCTATCTTGCTGTGTCCCTCAGGGTGGTGATGGTGACAGCACAGCCCTTTGTGTGAAGAACAGGTCCGCCTTTGAGCATCAACATCACCATCTATTGCAGTGCTTGGAGAAAACCACTGTGAGTGCTGCTTTTTTTATCTCATGGATTATTTTGTCTGATATGTTTATTGCTCACTTTGATGTACTGTATCTATACTCGGCAGTGTTTCACACTGTTTCACACTTTCAGCAGTTATGAGAAGTTATCATATAGTATACAGCCACCTGCAGCTAGTTTAAAGATGGCCATTCAGAGGCCAGGATAGACGTCTTTCTTTCTTTTATGTGTCGACAGAATCACGAGTTCACCGATGAAGTCACCTACAGTGAGGTGTGTATGATGGACTCGATGGGCTTCCGCACCAGCCGCAGCACTTCCTTGTCCAGCCAGCAGGGGGCCACCACCACCTGCTGCTCCCGGCGGGCCAAGAGGAGGGCCATCCGCCTTGCCAACTCCACCGTATCTGTCAGCCGGGGAAGTGTGCAGGAGCTGGACACGCTGCACGTCACCAAGACACCTGTTGGTACTCAGTACCCACAGAGGTACTGTACAGCACACACTACCCACCTGATCCAAGGAGCCCACTCCTCCCTTTCTATCTTTGCCTCACCACTTAATCACCTGTAGAGGCTGTTGATGTTTTACTACGTTTAGCTCTGGCCGATTAATTAACAAGAACATTCTGCTGATCCTGAATTACAAGCTGAGTTCGAACCGTTTCTAAGTTGTTCAAACTCTGCTTGCTCTAACTATTTTGATGCTGTTGATGTTTTTCAAAACAACCTCCATGGATTTAATGAGAAATGTTTTATTGAGCGCTTGCATTTTTATACATAGTTGCTATGATGGATGTATCACTATACAGACGGTGGAAGAACAAACTACTAGAATACACTGATCTAATTACAATGATGACACATAAAAGTCCTCTCAACATAAACACATTTTGACTATTTTGGGGTAATAGTGACAGATACGTGCATTGTCTAACTTTATTTCTCTCTCTCTGTGTGTGTGTGTGTGTGTGTGTGTGTGTGTGTGTGTGTGTGTGTGGTGTGTGTGTGTGTGTGTGTGTGTGTGTGTGTGTGTGTGTGTGTGTGGGTGTGTGTGTGTGAGAGAGCAGTCGCTCCAGTCTAAACGCCAGAACTGAAGACCTGAAGCTGAACTGTACTGACTACACAGCAGCCATCATCAGTATCCCCACTCCCCCAGCCAACAGTCCTGATGAGAGTCTACCTAACTCACCCGCCATCCCTGGCATCCTACGCAACTCTCGCTCCAGTATCTATAACACCCAGGAAACTGTCAAGATCTCCTCTTTATAACCCTCTAAAGCACAGGACCTTGACCCATTGCACAAAACAAGAGGAATGGGGTCCGTCAGAGAAGGACATTGGAAAGAAGGATGATAACGTCCACACTCTTTGCAAATGCTTCACTCTGATACCAACGTAATGTCTACTGAATAGTCAAGGTAGGGGAAGCGTGAGAAAAAATATATAAATGAATTGTAACTATTTGATGTGCTGGAACAGATACTGTGAGGTTGACCTTTTGGCCCAAGGAGATACGGGGGGGTGTTGAAGCAGTACCACAGACACAATCTGAGCTGACCAGGAACAGATGACAATGCCTGTTGGACTCAGAGAAGGGACACAGATGGATGGTGTGGTTAGTAAGAGTGCTTTTCAACAATAATATACCCACCGTGGCATCGAAAGCCTTTAACTTTTTCAAGATATGCAACGTTAGAACAAGCAGGAAAAACTAATATACATAATTGGTGTAAAGAAATTGCAGGGAGAGATTATAAAGGTTATGAATAATTGCACAATCATATTGATATTTAAATACATCTTTACAGACGGAAATATGAATACTGTATTCTGCAATAGATATTCTTAACACAAATGAATGAGAAAATAAAGGAGTGATCGTTAGATGGAACTACATATGTAACATATTTTGTATCATACGTCTCTAAATCACATGCATCTTCAAACTTTACCAAAAAATGTCAGTGTACTGACTAGCTTAATACAGCAGTGCATGTTCCTGTTCAGTAGACGGTGGAGAAGAGAAGCTACTGATATTAGTGGTGTCAGATATGACTTGCTCATCTGGTTTTTTGCATGTTATCTTATTCTTTCTCTCAGAACAGTTTGTTTGATTTATTTTTCCTGACAACAACATTGTAACGTAATAATGATGTCTGCACCGGAAGTGTACATTAGGTAAAAAATGAATTAAATAAAAAACATTCAGGCATGTTCCTCGCCAGAATGCAAAGTGGGTGAGTCCGATTGTATGGTCTGTGTGTAGTAGGTTGGGAGGACTTGTGTTAATTGATCGCAGATATGCATGGATACCGTTTTAGGTATTTTACATGTTTTTTCCCTTGGGAAATCAAATGTAGAGGAGGGATTGAGCAACATCCATTGTCAATGAGTCAGAAATAAGGGAGAAGAGGTTACCAGTAAGAAAAAAGTATCTATCCATCTTTGAGTTCACAGTAACCTATCATTGACATCCATTATCATCACAGTGTTATTCAGTTTAGACCCTCTTGTAATATTATGTTACAGGTTTAAGTGTATGCAGCCTGTTGACGGCTGTGTAATACACAAACTACTTTTCTGTTCAACATGCTAACATATCGGTGCTGTTACTGTACTTGATTGGACTATGAGATCTGGCGTTTACAATCCTACTTTTTTTCTCCTACAATTATTATTATTTGCATAATATTGCAATGAAAAATCTGAAACTGTGCACTACAGCTGTTTTAAAGTTACTTTAGTATTTATTCGTTAGCTTTATTTTGGGTTATATAATGCAGATAGGACTAGAGTAATGAGCACTGTTATGGATAACTACAGATTGTACACCAGACAATGAGATATAACCAAAGATTTTTGGCATCTATTCCTGGACACTACAGGTTTGCCTATTCAAAACGATGCCATAGATTCTTCAACAACTTGAGGCTCCCGAGTGGCGCAGCAGTCTAAGGCACTGCCTCTCAGTGCTAGAGGCGTCACTACAGACCCTGGTTTGATTCCAGGCCGTATCACAACGATTGGCCCAGCGTCGTTAGGGTTTCGCTGGGGTAGGCCGGCATCGTAAATAAGAATTTGTTCTTAACTGACTTGCCTAGTTAAATAAAAATAAAATACTAACCTGGTATTGGCGATACTCTTTCTTTTGAAATCTGGAAAACAGTTGTCTTATACAGTAAAGGTCGTTTATAAGACAACTGTTTTCCAGAATCGAGAACGAAGAGAGTATCGCCAATACCAGGTCAGTTGAAGAAGCTATGGCAGCGCTTTGTGTAGGCCAACCTGTAACGTGCAGTAATGGATGCCAAAAATCTGTGGTTATATCTCATTATCTGGTGTACAATCTGCAGCTATGTTATGGACATCTCACACATATTTGCCAACATTAATTTCCAAACATATATAGCTATATGAATCACATTATTTACACAATGTCATTTTCTGATGGAAGTGATAACAGCTGGGTAAAGTTGTGTCATATGATATATATATATATGGATGGTGTACGAATAAAATAAATGTTTGCGTGGAAGGTTGTGTAGTAGCCATGAGAACCTTATACATACTGCTCCTCATAAACCTGATCCAATGACAAGTGAGCGGATGTGCAGGTTCAGCAGAGGTGGCACCAGTACTCATGCTGGCAATAGAGATACACTGATTCCCTAGAGCAGGGGTATTGAACTCTGAGCCTGCGAGGTCTGGAGACGACTGCTGGTTTTCTGGTCTACCTGATAATTAACTTTCACACACCTGGTGTCCCAGCTCTAAAGCAGTCCCTGATTAGAGGAGAACAATAAAAATATGCAGTGAAACTGACTTGGAGGTCCAGAGTTGAATTTGAGGGCCCTAGAGGATGATGGCTGAAAGAGACCAGAGGCACAGAGGTGCGTATTCTGTTCCACAAATAAAGCAACAAGAATTCAGAAAATGGTTTTGCTATCAAGTTGTTTGTTTGTTCTAGTGTTTCTCCCCCTGAATGATGGTGATATGTTTATATTTTTATTTTACATATATTATTTGTTTTTACCTATAATGCCCTCCATGGTGAGATTTGATAAGTCACCAGTAGGGGGCGCTACAGTGTGTGATACAAAATCTTCACCTTTCACCTTTACGCTCAAATGACGGTAGAGTCCTGTTTCTTAATCCTGGTCCTGGGGACCTAAAGAGACAAACTTTTTGTTTTTTGTCCTAGCACTACACAGCTGATTCAAATGATCAACTCATCATAAAGCTTTGATTATTTGAATCAGGTGTGTAGTGCTTGTGCAAAAAATTAAATGTTTGTCCCTTTAGGTCCCCAGAACCAGAATTAAAAAACACAACTGTAAATGAAAAATGTCTCCCCTTTGTGTCCCCAGAACCAGGATAAAGAAACACTGCAAGTAGACAACGGATGACATAATCCCAATAGTTTATTCTTTTTTTCATTTATTACAATTACCAACGGTCTGTTTTCATAAATAGTGCAGAATAAATACCTTGCAGTTAAAATCTCAAGTACTGTGTGATTAGTTTAAGACCACTGGATGATCTAACCATAATATGACCTGTATTCGCTGACGCTGTCCATCTCTGTCTGTCAGTCTGTCTTAATCTTCCTGACATTGGCACTGACCTTTGAAGTGCCACTTAACCTGTTTAAAATGACATCACTAACATGATTTGTGGCATTGACTGTCAGAGCTAGCTAGAGAATGACTGAATGGTATTCACGGCTTCACTCCTATATGACAATAGACCATTAGGCCTCACTGTCACCATGGTTACTGGGGTGTCTTATGCAATAGCCCGTTTTAGAAACCCACATGCTTTGTATTACACCTAAACTTTTTCAATGAAATAAATGAATAACAAACAAAGAAAGAGATGGAGACACCGTATAATATAAGAGTTCATCTAAATTGCAAGTTCAATTTAAGGACATTCAATACCTACAGTATGTGAAAGAAACAGTCAGTGCATCGCCTCACTACGATGGAAGATGTGGTTTCTGTTAGCAGAGATGTCTCTGTGGTATGTGTTTTTCTCATGAAATGAAAGCAAGCATTGCAAGTACAGTAGTTTTATGATAATCATCATCGTAGACATCCAAGCATTTCTTTAACACATGTTGGCTACTAAGTTACATCCAAAGCAAAAATTAATTAACATAAACATGATGCATACAATTATTATCTTCAGTCATATTGCAACAGAGGAAAGTTTCAGAGTGCATTTTATCTGTGCTTAACTAAGTGCTTCTTTAAAAGTACCCTGGCAGGCAGCCCTGCCACAAAAAAAGATCTTGGCTCTTAGATGGCAATCACCTCACAATTAAGGCCTGGACAAATATACTTGACTCCGTAAAGAATAATCTCAGCTAAAGCCCAATACATACAGTTTACATATACCTTAGCCAAAGACATTTAAACTCAGTTTTTCACAATTCCTGACATTTAATCCTAGTAAAAATTCCCTGTTTTAGGTCAGTTAGGATTACCACTTTATTTTAAGAATGTGAAATGTCAGAATAATAGTAGAGAGAATGATTTATTTCAGCTTTTATTTCTTTCATCACATTCCCAGTGGGTCAGAAGTTTACATACACTCAATTAGTATTTGGTAGCATTGTCTTTAAATTGTTTAACTTGGGTCAAACATTTTGGGTAGCCTTCCACAAGCTTCCCACAATAAGTTGGGTGAATTTTGACCCATTCCTCCTGACAGAGCTAGTGTAACTGAGTCAGGTTTGTAGGCCTCCTTGCTCACATACGCTTTTTCAGTTCTGCCCACAAATTTTCTATAGGATTGAGGTCAGGGCTTTGTGATGGCCACTCCAATACCTTGACTTTGTTGTCCTTAAGCCATTTTTCCACAACTTTGGAAGTATGCTTTGTCCATTTGGGAGACCCATTTGAGACCCATTTGCAACCAAGCTTTAACTTTCTGACTGATGTCTTGAGATGTTGCTTCAATATATCCACATCATTTTCCTTTCTCATGATGCCATCTATTTTGTGAAGTGCACCAGTACCTCCAGCAGCAAAACACCAATACAACATGATGCTGCCACCCCTGTTCTTCACGGTTGGGATGGTATTCTTCGGCTTGCAAGCCTCCCCCTTTTTCCTCCAAACATAACGATGTTCATTATGGCCAAACAGTTCTATTTTTATTTCATCAGACCAGAGGACATTTCTCCAAAAAGTACGACCTTTGTCCCCATGTGCAGTTGCAAACCGTAGTCTGACTTTTTTATGGCAGTTTTGGAGCAGTGGCTTCTTCCTTGCTGAGCGGCATTTCAGGTTATGTCGATATAGGACTCGTTTTACTGTGGATATAAATACTTTTGCACCTGGTTCCTCCAGCATCTTCACAAGGTCCTTTGCTGTTGTTCTGGGATGGATTTGCACTTTTTGCACCAAAGTACGTTAATCTCTAGGAGACAGAACGTGTCTCCTTCCTGAGCGGTATGACGGCTGCGTGGTCCCATGGTGTTTCTACATGCGTACTATTGTTTGTACAGATGAACGTGGTACCTTCAGGCGTTTGGAAATTGCTCCCAAGGATGAACCAGACTTGTGGTCTACAAAATGTTTTCTTAGGTCTTGGTTGATTTCTTTTGATTTTCCCATGATGTCAAGCAAAGAGACACTGAGTTTGAAGGTAGGCCTTGAAATACATCCACAGGTACACCTCCAATTGACACAAATTATGTAAATTAGCCTATCAGTAGCTTCTAAAGCCATGACATCATTTTCTGGAATTTTCCAAGCTGTTTAAAGGCACAGTCAACTTAGTGTATGTAAACTTCTGACCCACTGGAATTGTGATACAGTGAATTTTAAGTGAAATAATCTGTCTGTAAACAATTGTTGGAAAATTATTTGTGTCATGCACAAAGTAGATGTCCTAACCGACTTGCCAAAACTATAGTTTGTTAACAAGAAATTTGTGGAGTGGTTGAAAAATGAGTTTTAATGACTCCAACCTAAGTGTATGTAAACTTTTGACTTCAAATGTACAAATAAACAATCTTTACAGCCCAACACATATATAAGAAAATATAAACACAACATGCAACAATTTCAAAGATTTTACTGATTTACAGTTCATATAATCAAATCAGTCGATTGAAAGATGTGAAGTTTCGGGATGTTGGCGGGAACTGGAAAATGCTGCTGTACACGTCAATCCAGAGCATCCCAAACATACTCAATGGGTGACATGTTTGGTGAGTATGCAGGCAATGGAAGAACTGGGACATTTTCAGCTTCCAGGAATTGTGTACAGGTCCGTGTGACATGGGGCTGTGCATTATCATGCTCAAACATGAGGTGATGAATGGCACGACAATGGGCCTAAAGATCACATCACGGTATGTCTGTGCATTCAAATTACCATCAATAAAATGCAATTGTGTTTGTTGTCCGTAGCACGCTGTTCACAACATTGACATCAGCAAACCGCATCAGCAATCCGCTCGCCCACATGACGCCACACACATATATATATATATACCTACCGTACCAGTCAAAAGTTTATACCTATTTTAATCTGTGTGTTACTTTCTTTGCTTTCAGACCCATGGGGAAGGGGTAGTATGTAGACGGTTTTCTCTGTTCACTGGGGGGAGGGGGGGAATCTAGGGGGTGAGGGGTGACTAGTTTATAGGTGGGTTGGGAAGGGTGGAAACATTGTTTCCAGGAGTGGGGGGTGGGGGGAGGGGTTGGATGGAGACATGCTAGCTGGGTGGGGTTTGGTGAATGGGATGGGAGGTTGGGGTGGAGGCGTGTTGGCTGGGTGGGGTTGGGTGAATGGGATGGGAGGTTGGGGTGGAGGCGTGTTGGCTGGGTGGGGTTGGGTGAATGGGATGGGAGGTTGGGGTGGAGGCGTGTTGGCTGGGTGGGGTTGGGTGAATGGGATGGGAGGTTGGGGTGGAGGCTTGTTGGCTGGGTGGGGTTGGGTGAATGGGATGGGAGGTTGGGGGTGGAGGCGTGTTTGCTGGGTGGGGTTGGGTGAATGGGATGGGAGGTTGGGGGTGGAGGCGTGTTGGCTGGGTGGGGTTGGGTGAATGGGATGGGAGGTTGGGGTGGAGGCGTGTTGGCTGGGTGGGGTTGGGTGAATGGGATGGGATGGGAGGTTGGGGTGGAGGCGTGTTGGCTGGGTGGGGTTGGGTGAATGGGATGGGATGGGAGGTTGGGGTGGAGGCGTGTTGGCTGGGTGGGGTTGGGTGAATGGGATGGGAGGTTGGGGTGGAGGCGTGTTGGCTGGGAAGGGTTGGGTGAATGGGATGGGATGGGATGGGAGGTTGGGGTGGAGGCGTGTTGGCTGGGTGGGGTTGGGTGAATGGGATGGGAGGTTGGGGTGGAGGCGTGTTGGCTGGGTGGGGTTGGGTGAATGGGATGGGATGGGAGGTTGGGGTGGAGGCGTGTTGGCTGGGTGGGGTTTGATGAGTGGGATGGGAGGTTGGGGTGGAGGCGTGTTGGCTGGGTGGGGTTTGATGAGTGGGATGGGAGGTTGGGGTGGAGGCCATGTTAGCTGGGTGGGGTTGGGTGAATGGGATGGGAGGTTGGGGTGGAGGCGTGTTGGATAGGTGGGGTTGGGTGAATGGGATGGGATGGGAGGTTGGGGTGGAGGCGTGTTGGCTGGGTGGGGTTGGGTGAATGGGATGGGAGGTTGGGGTGGAGGCATGTTGGCTGGGTGGGGTTGGGTGAATGGGATGGGATGGGAGGTTGGGGTGGAGGCGTGTTGGCTGGGTGGGGTTTGATGAGTGGGATGGGAGGTTGGGGTGGAGGCGTGTTGGCTGGGTGGGGTTGGGTGAATGGGATGGGATGGGAGGTTGGGGTGGAGGCGTGTTGGCTGGGTGGGGTTTGGTGAATGGGATGGGAGGTTGGCTTGGAGGCGTGTTGGCTGGGTGGGGTTGGGTGAATGGGATGCGAGGTTGGGGGTGGAGGCGTGTTGGCTGGGTGGGGTTGGGTGAATGGGATGGGAGGTTGGGGTGGAGGCGTGTTGGCTGGGTGGGGTTGGGTGAATGGGATGGGAGGTTGGGGTGGAGGCGTGTTGGCTGGGTGGGGTTGGGTGAATGGGATGGGAGGTTGGGGTGGAGGCGTGTTGGCTGGGTGGGGTTGGGTGAATGGGATGGGATGGGAGGTTGGGGTGGAGGCGTGTTGGCTGGGTGGGGTTTGATGAGTGGGATGGGAGGTTGGGGTGGAGGCGTGTTGGCTGGGTGGGGTTGGGTGAATGGGATGGGATGGGAGGTTGGGGTGGAGGCGTGTTGGCTGGGTGGGATTGGGTGAATGGGATGGGAGGTTGGCTTGGAGGCGTGTTGGCTGGGTGGGGTTGGGTGAATGGGATGCGAGGTTGGGGGTGGAGGCGTGTTGGCTGGGTGGGGTTGGGTGAATGGGATGGGAGGTTGGGGTGGAGGCGTGTTGGCTGGGTGGGGTTGGGTGAATGGGATGGGAGGTTGGGGTGGAGGCGTGTTGGCTGGGTGGGGTTGGGTGAATGGGATGGGAGGTTGGGGTGGAGGCGTGTTGGCTGGGTGGGGTTGGGTGAATGGGATGGGATGGGAGGTTGGGGTGGAGGCGTGTTGGCTGGGTGGGGTTTGATGAGTGGGATGGGAGGTTGGGGTGGAGGCATGTTAGCTTGGTGGGGTTGGGTGAATGGGATGGGAGGTTGGGGTGGAGGCGTGTTGGCTGGGTAGGGTTTGATGAGTGGGATGGGAGGTTGGGGTGGAGGCGTGTTGGCTGGGTGGGGTTTGATTAGAGGGATGGGAGGTTGGGGTGGAGGCCGTGTTAGCTTGGTGGGGTTGGGTGAATGGGATGGGAGGTTGGGGTGGAGGCGTGTTGGCTGGGTGGGGTTTGATTAGTGGGATGGGAGGTTGGGGTGGAGGCCGTGTTAGCTTGGTGGGGTTGGGTGAATGGGATGGGAGGTTGGGGTGGAGGCGTGTTGGCTGGGTGGGGTTGGGTGAATGGGATGGGAGGTTGGGGTGGAGGCGTGTTGGCTGGGTGGGGTTGGGTGAATGGGATGGGAGGTTGGGGTGGAGGCGTGTTGGTTGGGTGGGGTTGGGTGAATGGGATGGGAGGTTGGGGGTGGAGGCGTGTTGGCTGGGTGGGGTTGGGTGAATGGGATGCGAGGTTGGGGGTGGAAGCGTGTTGGCTGGGTGTTTTTTAAATGTATTATTACTTCAACTTTATAATATTATCAAAATGATCAATACTTTTTAGTTATGTGCAGCAGGTAGCCTAGCGGTTCAGAGGGTTGGGCCAGTAACCGGAAGGTGTAGGTTTGCATCCCTGAGACGGCAAGGTGGGAAAAATGCCGTTCTGCTCTTGAGCAAGGCAGTTAACACCAACAACAACGGCTCCCTGGGTGCAGTGGACGTCGGTTAAGGCAGCTCCCCGCACCTCTCTGATTCAGGTTGGGTTAAATGCAGAAGACGCATTCAGTTTTGCAACTGACTAGGTATCAGTCTGTATTGTATTCATTATGTTCTGTGGGAAATAATGAATTGAAATATATGAACAGAATATGGATTGAGGTTCATTTAAATATTGTAACTTTAACCCACCCGCCCACCCCCACCTCCCAACAAAAAAATGACAAAACATGTTTAAATATTTGCCACAAAAAAAAAGTACACTTGGATGATTGATAGGCCTACTCATAGTCTGAAGAGGTGTCCTCTTTGGAGAAGGAGAATTTCCCCTTCTACACATATAGAAGAACAGTGTGTACGAATGAAAATGCCTCTGCTAAAGACGATGAGCTTAATAAAAGTGTCCCTACCCTTTCCTCCTCTGAGATGGTAGGAGATAACTGCATCTCCCTCAGTAAGCAGACAGACCACAAAGCCACAGATCACTCAACATTTCCACTTAGCTGTCAAATCTCTTATCTCAGCCACAGCCACAGCCTGGCATAATGACGTCTTGCTGAGGGTCTCAGATTCGTTTTTTTGCTCATGAAAAACATAGTTGTTCAAGTTAAACTC
Source organism: Salmo salar (assembly GCF_965601325.2). Taxonomy (NCBI): domain Eukaryota; kingdom Metazoa; phylum Chordata; class Actinopteri; order Salmoniformes; family Salmonidae; genus Salmo; species Salmo salar. The sequence continues at coordinate 15,919,523 of NC_138303.1, read as the reverse complement.
ATTTATATACCATGTTGAAAAATGCCATATGATACCTTACATGTTAAAAAAAATAAAAAAATAATGTTTTATTGTCACATACACCAAATAGCTGCATTGAAATGTGTTGTTTTACAGGTTCAGCCATAGTTGTACAGCGTCTCTGGAGCAAATTATGGTTATGTTCCTTGCTCAAGGGCACATTAAACAGTTTTTACACTTTGTCGGCTCGGGTATTCAAACGCAGAAACCTTTCAGTTACTGGCCCAATTCTCTAACTGCTAGGCTTCCTGCCACTCTATTGGTTACAAGAAGTGTGTGTTTACAGTAATTTAGGCTAATATAAGTTGCATTTGGTGTTCATATCTGGTTTTCACATGTCCTTTTTCTTTCTTAAGAGATATGAAACTCGATAATAACCTCTACTCTTGTAGTTATTTTAACAGTTGTAAGCACTCTGTGACAATAATGCATGTACCTTTACTGTAAATATATCAACCCTACTAAACTACATCTTACTATCATGAAATACTGATTCATATGACCACAAGAAAACCATGGTTTATCTAAGTGTGGATGGCTACTTTGTGTCAATATGCAAGGCCTCTTCATTTACAATGGACACCTACAGTAAAATGTAACTTTATTTGTCAATTTAAAATGACTCTGTAAAATATAATATAGCTTTATCAAAGTGTGTAATTTCTTAAACTCGGAATACAGTAATGTAACAAATAGTGGGATTATTGGAGCTACATTGTATGGCGTTTTCTAGGTGTGGTGACAAAGATGACCTGTATTTAAAGTTTAAGGAAATGCAACCCTTCCTTATAAACCAAGGTAGTTTTTCTCTGCCTCATTTTTTGGTTCTGTTGTGACTATGTGGTTCCTGCTACTGCTCTGGTATGCATCATCCCCACACCTGTCCTCCACTCAAGGCAAGTAGAAACTTTGATTAATAATGGAAGTCAATAGGATAGTAAATGTATTTTATATAAGGGATATGTAGCCTTCTTGGCGTGCGTTATAGATAATATAACTGAAACAATTTCCCTCCACGCATTTACAGTTCCGGACAAATATATTGGTACCCTTGCACTTTTCTTAAACAATTTCCTATTTCTTCTAAATTCAGTTGAAATTGAAAAAAACTTTTGGTCTCCACACATTGTTGCTGAATTTTCAACGTTGTAGAACAAATTTTGTTTTTTTAAACTTAAATTAGCATTTTTTTTATGGAGAAAACTAATACTTGGTTGTATGGCCATGATAACTACTGACAAACACTTCTTGTAGCCATCAATGAGCTTGCTGCACCTATCTGCTGGAACTTTGGCCCACTCTTCAGCTGCAAACTGCTCCAATTCTGCAATATTTGAGGGGTGCATTCCACCAACTGCTTTTTTCAGAACAGGGATTCAGATCTGGACTCAATGCTGGTCACTCTAGAAGAGCGTTTCTTTTTTTGAACCATTCTTGGGTGCTTTATGATGTGTGCTTGGTGTCATTGTCCCTCTGGAAGACCCACAACCTTTGGTGGAGATCCAGTTATTGGACACTGTGTTAAACATTGGACTCCAAAACACCTTGATAATCTGCTGATTTCATGATGCCTTGCCCCCGGGAATCAGAAGCAGCAAAGCAACCACACAGCATTATCAAACCTCCTCCATGTTTGATTGTAGGGAGGGTGTTATTTTCTTGGAATGCTCCAATAAGTTGGTTTACATAGGAATACCCCAATGCTGAAAGAGACACAAGGGCCTTCAGGGCCTCGTTTCCGAGAGCGTTCGTAGTGTTAAGATCATCGTTAGAACCTTCTTACGATGTATCTTTAGTAGCCGAGGTGTTTCCCAAAGCCTTCGTTAGTAACGTGGTTCTTAAAAACCTTTACACATCTACTAGTGCTCCAGACCATTCGTAGAGCAGCCAAAGTGCGTCGTTAGATGCTTTTTTTTTGCCCTTCTGCATCACTTTATTCACAGAAGATCTCCGCTAAACATAGAATCCAGATGTTTCTCCGTCTGTGTGACGGTGACTGCCGATAATTTCAGAACGAAGTTGACTACAAATACAAAGTTGCCAAAGTATTTGCAATCGTTACAAATAAGTGAAGAATAAAATGAAGCTTCAAATGAAAAATTGAGATGACGGCATTAAAAGATACGTAGGCTACATGGGCGTATATAGGCTATTTCAATCATATTGAAATACATGTAATGTTCAATCAATTGAGTTATATTTTGCGACTGGGCTACTGTCTGAAATGTTTGCCTCAATGTGTTTCATGATGTGCCCAGTCTGTGATTTAGTGCATTGTTATTGATTAAGCATAATAAGCCTCCTCAATAGCCTATTTGCAGCCTTGGGTGGTAATATCTCTCTAGGGTCATTTTCACCGCTTTTCAACCTAATTTTCAATATCTCCAGCACAACACTAGGTTCTACATACAGTGAATGTACAAAATATTAGGAACACCTTCCTAATTTTGAGTTGCACCCCTTTTTTCCCTAAGAACAGCCTCAATTCGTCGGGGGCATGGGCTCTACAAGGTGTCAAAAGCGTTCCACAGGGATGCTGGCCCACGTTGACTCCAATGCTTTCCACAGTTGTATCAAGTTGGCTGGATGTCGTTTGGGTGGTGGGACATTCTTGAAACACACGGCGGGAAACTGTTGAGCGGGAAAAACCCAGCGGCGTTGCAGTTCTTGACACAATTTCAACTTATTTTAGAAAAAATATATTTAAGAAAAGTGCAAGGGTGACAATATATTTAGCTATAACTGAATTATTTCTATAAGATGTTAACACTGGAAGTAAATTGTCCAACAATACATACAGTATCCCTTCATAGGCCTACAATGTATTTGTTAATTATAGATCATACAGATGTGCCTGCATTAGGCCTAGTTCTAAATGAGTAAATCAATTATTTTGTATGATTTCTAAACGTATGTTATTAATATTTGTACAATTATTGTCCTGGATTTTGGTTTAAAAGCTTTTTTTTGTTGTCTAATCTTAACCTGTCCTAGATGCTTTTAACAAGCAATCAAACAAGCAGTTTTGTCTTTTGAAGAATAATACAAAAAATACGTACTGTAGAGCCAAACTGAGTATACTCCTCTATCATATCAGATTATGAATATTGTGCCATATTTCTATTACATTCAAAAATTGGGGCTAACATTTTTTGGTAATATCCCCACCATTAAATAGCTAGTAAATGAGGATTTCACTCCGAGATTTCCCCAATTACAGTAACCTAATAGCCGACCTGGGTTCAAATATCTCAATTACTTTAAAATACATTTCAAAGTAAGTATTCAGATGTTTATTTTAAGAGACAAGTAGTTGAATATTGGAATTAACTTTGGAAATAGACTTGGAAAGTATTGGCATACAAAGACACTGACTCAAATACATTCCCAAGCATTTAACCTAGGTTTTTGAAAATAGTATTAGAAATAAGTATTTGAAAATACTTTCAAATATTATTGCAAAATATCTTCAAATACTTCCAATAGAAGTAGTTGATTTAGGCCTCATTATTAAAACATACTAAAATATACAGAACATTTGTATTTAAATAAAAGATAATCTACACATGTATATAAACCACAGGTCTGGTTATTAGAATAATATCTATTTTACTGTGCAGTGGCGGACAGGTTGATCCTGCAGGGTGGGGATGGTCCATGTGAGGGCTATGTTGAAGTCTTCCATGATAAGATATGGGGTATTGTTGGTGACCAGAAATGGCGGTTGAATAATGAGGAGGTCATCTGCAAGAGCATCGGCTGTGGGACATCCATGAGCTCTAAAGACATTCTGTTGACAAAGGCTAGGCCTACCACATGGATGAACGAGGTGGAATGCAATGGAAATGAGAAGTATCTATGGAACTGCATGTTTCCAGGGTGGAACAGAAGTTCTTATACCAAGGATACAGTCAAAAAAATCACATGTTCGGGTAAGTGTTCTTTTGAGTTATACACATTTGCTGTTGTGTATTGGTAACTCTATCAGGTTGGATATTTTACTACATTGACAGACATTCTTTCTTCCCCCTTTCCTCCCCCTTGTAACAATGTATTTTGTTGTTCTTTGGCTGTTTGGTAATTTACTTATGTTAATTGTTGGCTAATACTGACACCTCAATATTTTCTTTGTCACAATGGCCGATGCCTATATGCTATACCAAATATCAATATAAAAAAAGTTGTGTTACTAACTTTGATATTTAGCAAAATGACTTGTTACATCATCTGACTGTCAACTCGAATATTGAAAATATGGATTTTATTTTGTGTTGTATTTGCGATATTTAATTCCATAAGTTAAACACAAAATGAAGCATTTGAATGACATTTTGAGCCTCACAAGTCCTTTTTAACATTGTCATCAGAGAAGATTCAGCTTGATCTTGAGAGTTTGCCTGGGTTCAGATGTGCTGGAACTCTCAGGTACAAAACAACATCAATGGAGAAGGCCAACAAAATGGGCTACTTTTGTAGTCTGAACTGGGGTAAGAGCTACATCTTGTTAACTTGATTTCTGATAGTAACAATAAATACTATACTTTTTAGTTTTAGTTTTACCATTCGCATGGGTGAAATATGAATGAATCATTTTAGGCTGATTTTATTTTGTGTTATTATAAATTACTTTAAAATTTGGGACCCATGTAATTTTTTTTAAATGTACAATCTAATTATGCTTTATATCATTTCATAACAATTAACTTTCATTAGAACTTACTTTATATGCTTAATTAGGTTCTGCAAGCAATCACTATCCAGATTTTGTTTTAGGTAGTGAATAGCAAAACTACCAATGTGTCAATTATCCAGGTTGTTTCATTTGAAGATATTTCTTCTCCTTTATTTTAGAAAATGTATTTCAAGAAGTATGGCTAGACTGTGTGAGCAGTGAAAACAATCCTTTAGTGATGGTCTTAACATAGACAAAATTGTATTTTATTTTTGGGGGGTTAGGGGCATTTGCAGAATTGCAGAAAATTGCGAAAATGTGTTTTAATTGTCAAAACCAATTCCGGGGAGATACCCGGGACCCTCGTCTACTGTTCATCTTCCCCAATATCGACACCACAATTTCACCCTTGGGTCATAATGTCTGTTCTTTACCTCTGGCTCAGATAAAAAGCAGGCTGATCTTGTGTGTGAACATCTCAAATGTGGCCAATCTAAGCGTCTCCCAGCAGCCGGAACGTTCTCACAAACTGAGAAAGTTGTCAGCCTCCAAACTATACAGTGCAGCAACGTAGAGCATCTGAAACATATCTGGCAATGTATAACCACGACTGAAGAGTCATGTACAGAACCTGTCTCCGTGATTTGCTCAGGCAAGTATTTCATATTCACCTCACCACATTCACTGCTAACAGTCATTGATCTTACAACCACTATCTTATGCTCTAATCACAATTGTTTCATATAATTCTTACGCTGTATGTGTGATGCATTAAGGTGCTTTAGTGCCTAACTGTTTGCAGATTTCACACTTCACTTTTGGGGTTACATTCATAAGGTTTTGCAGTTCTATGCCCACTGAGTAGTTACAGTTAGTGGAACTGTATGTACAGTTAGTGGAGGTCTTAGTGGAACAACCTGGTCTCACAGCATTTCGTATTATTCTGTACGTAAACTCTGTGACACTCCGTTTAGTGTGATATCTTACGTTTCATACGGTATGTATTAATTTGTGGATATTCATCACATGATGATATGTTACGAATTACAATTTGTATTATATGTTACAAATTTACCAAACGTATGATATGTTACGAATTCTAGCTATGTGGCTAACATCCAGTCGAAGCTCCCATCAACTACAAGACCATGGTGCTTGCCTACAGAGCAGCAAGGGGAAATGCCCCCCCCCTACCTTTAGGCTATGCTCAAACTTTACACCCCAATCCTAGCACTTCGTTCTGTCACCTCTGGTGTCCTGAACCAACACTTGCACTTGATTCCCCTCCACCCCCCTCATTTCTAGCTTTGACTCTGATAACTACTTTATTGAGGAAAGTGTACTTACTGTTGTTAGCTATTTATTCTTCAATAACACAAACTCCAAAGCAAATGAGGGGGAGAAAAATAGGTTTATTTGAGAAGGACAAATCAAGATGTTATGCTGGGAGGTAGATGGTCAGTCTCCCCTGTCCTCAGCTTTTCTCCACAGAACAAAGGAACAGGATGCCATTTATAACCCTCCACCCTAGTCTGGGGTTGACCAATCAGAAGTCCTTGCAGGACAATTGGCCAATGGCCAAATACCAAGTATCCTGCCCCAGACTCAATGTACAGAACGTAGCACACGTGGCTCTGAGTTCAGGACTGACAGCACACAGATTCTAACAGATGTTGAACTGAAAACCAACTCCTGTTGATCGTTAATCCCAGTCATCTCATCCTCCGCGTTGTGCATTTATCTTCAAAATATTCTTATACTGTGACTGTGATATGTGGTTGTCCCACCTAGCTGTTTGAAGATGCTAAATGACTCAAATGTCAATGTATATGTATCAAAGTTCCGATTTTGGTATCTGCCTGTGCACTATGATCCCCTTCTGATTTTGACTAATTTAACAAGATATACTGTCTATGTCAACTCATTTTATAAAAGTGGAACGTTTACTGTTACCTTTGTAGGTGTAATTACAAAAAAAATGTATGATTTATGTCCAACAGATCATCACAACTTTCGTCTTCAAGGTGGAAGCAATGTCTGTTCTGGACAGTTGGAAGTGGAAGAGGATGAAGGTGTTTGGAAACCTGTATGCCAAAGCCAATACAAGCTGAACAAATCAAGTGATGATCTGTGCTCACACATGTTGTGTGGCAAAAGTCACAGTCAGGAAAACATGGTCTGTGACAGTTCCAAAAACATCTCACTGAATTGTACAGGTAAAGCTCTCTAAGAGGTCAATTTTTCATTCTTTGAGACAGCGCACAGTGTTCTCTAGACAAAAATCACAAATGTTCTAAGGTTTTGAATCATGAGTAAAGCTTTAAAAAGGCAATCTTAAAAAGGGAAAAGACTATCAGAGTAAAAGGCATTTATTGTATTTCTTTAATTTATTTGATATCCAAATACTGCATGTTTTTGTTTGTTGGTCTAAAGCAATGTGCATGGGAAAAAGAAAATAATATCTTTCTAGAAGTTTTTGAGAATTATTGTTCAATGTGTTTCAGACAAAGTCAACATATCCCTGTTGAAAGATGACCAAAGCCAGAATGTCAATCCTTGTTTTGGGTCAGTACACATCAACCACTCTGGTACCCTGGAGGCTGTGTGTTCTACTAGTTGGGATGAGAAGGATGGACGAGTCGTGTGCCGAGAGTTGGGTTGTGGAGAGGTTGTGTCAGTCAGCTATGGGAGTAAACTCCAGGAAGTTGGAAAGCATGACCGAGTAGATTGCAAAGACTCTGAGGCTTCACTGTGGCACTGTCTGGCCAAGCATTATAAGAACCCAACCTTATGCAAGAAAGCCAGTGTCATCTGCTCAGGTACTATACATTACACAACACAGAAAACTTGAGAGCAGTAGGATTGTTTTCAGCGTTGATTATAGAATTACAACAACATGAAAAATATGTGGAAAACTATTACCACTATTTTGTTAATTTCAAATGCTATATCTAAAGAAGTAGATTTTTGGTTTCTAATCTTCAAAAGGCAATTGCACATCTGAGCTATCTTAGTAGCAGGTGCATGGTAACAGCCGAATAAGATGAGAAAAGAAGAAGAAGGCCACACACTGCTCTTGCTAGTATCACTGCTCTTTATTTAGCTTGACGTATCGGCCTCAAGGCCCTCTAGGAGCAGTGATGCTAGTAAGAGCAGTCTGCAGGTTTCTTCTTCTTTCTCATTGGTTTATAATTTTCACATTTTTGCATTTGTAATGTGCTAAGTTGTAGGTTTATTAATACTTGGAATAATATCAATCGTTTTTCATACTCTTTTCCCCTGACATTGTTCTCCAGGTAGTGTGAAAGTGCGTTTGTCAGATGGCCCTGGGAGGTGTGCTGGAAGAGTAGAGATTCAGTATGAAGGGGTGTGGAAGAGCGTCCGTGCAAGCAACTGGAATGATGAAAACTCCAAAGTGTTCTGCAATCAAATGATTTGTGGTGATGCTTTGGCTGATACTGATTCCTTCATTCAAGGAACGAGTCAAGTATTGAACAATGAGGTGACCTGTACTAGTGACTCTAAATCTATCTCTAACTGTATCAAGTCAACCAACAAACGACAACAAGAACAGGATAAAAACAAGATGTTAATCTGCCAAGGTATCTGTTTTTTTCCTTTTTGTACAAAAAAGATATGCATATTAAACTTTACAGTTTGTTATGGAAAGTTTGTTTTAATCATAGGTACACTTTTACCCAAATATAACTATTTTCTGCTTTGATGCTGCAGTTTAATATGGTTTGTTTAGGATTACATGTGTTTTACTGATTTGTGGAACCTTTCCCCTGCCTCTCTTCTGATTGTTTAGAGCATGCGGTGGTGTTTCTGATGGGGGACTGCTCTGGCAAGGTGGGCATAGAGCAAGCTGGGAAGAATTACTGGCTGTCTGGGTCCAACGCCACTTTTGATCGTCAAACTGCCATGGTGGTGTGTCAACAGATGGACTGTGGGGATGCTACCTCATTTACCTTTGAATCCACTAGTGGAACCACTGATTTGTGGAAATACACTTACAACTGCCTGGAAAGGAAAAAATCCCTTTTTGACTGCGAGCAGAGTGAGCGTCTGTCAAACCACAGTACAGTCTCTGTCGTCTGCTCAGGTACACAGCATTCTATTGACAAAAAATGTGATATCCCATTCCATCGCGTCCCACTCCACTCCATCCCACTCCATCCCATTCCATCGCGTCCCACTCCATCCCATCCCATTCCATCCCATTCCATCGCGTCCCACTCCATCCCATTCCATTCCATCCCATTCCATCCCATTCCATCCCATTCCATCGCGTCCCATTCCATCGCGTCCCATTCCATCCCATTCCATTCCATCGCGTCCCATTCCATCCCATTCGATTCCATCGCGTCCCATTCCATCGCGTCCCATTCCATCGCGTCCCATTCCATTCCATCGCGTCCCATTCCATCGCGTCCCATTCCATTCCATTCCATCACGTCCCATTCCATCGCATCCCATTCCATTCCATCCCATTCCATCGCGTCCCATTCCATCGCGTCCCATTCCATTCCATTCCATCACGTCCCATTCCATCGCAACCCATTCCATTCCATCCCATTCCATCGCGTCCCATTCCATCGCGTCCCATTCCATTCCATCGCATCCCATTCCATCCCATTCCTCTCTCTCTCTCTCTCTTTATTTATAATGGTTGATTATTTTGTTTTTCGAAGGAGAATAACTGTATATGATGATAAAAGGTGATGAAATAATTTGATAATAATACTAATAGTAGGTCTTCATGGTGTTCCTCCTTATCTCGGGCTTTGCCCTGACAGGTAGTAAAACAGTAAGCCTGAAAGTTTCCACTAAAGACGAGGGGGAATGCTGGGGAAAGGTGGATGTGTGCCTCAACGGAGCGTGTGGAGGTGTTTGTGAGGATGCCTGGACGGATAATAAGTCTGACATGTTGTGTAAAGACTTGGATTGTGGATCAGCCATCTTTCCTCTGTCCAACCTGATAAAATCACCATCAGCTTTAGACAAAATCACCATCAGCAGTTTGCACAATACCCAGCATACAAAGAACATCAGTCAGTGCAACATGGTCAAAAACCTTGACCAGTCTAACTGTCAGGACAAGCCAGCCTATGTTGTTTGCTCAGGTAATATCATGTAACAGTCCCTGTTTTCCATTATATCCATATTTTTGTCATTTTATTCTCACATTATTTTGCTAATGCATGATTGTTTTTAATTTGATGTTATTGTTCCAATGCAGGAAGTGTCAAGGCCAGGCTAATGGAGCATAGAGAGAGATGCTCGGGCAACGTGCAGATGTTCTACCAAGGAAGTTGGATGCCTGTCTGTAAGACTGCCCTAACGAAACAAGATGTCCAAAACACTATCTGCCGAGAGCAGGGTTGTGGACATGGTGTCCAACCTCTCTCGTTCTTTGGCCCTTCATCTGCAAACAGTGGTGCTGTTGTGTCAGACCTCACATGTGGTGCAAACAGCAATTCTTCGGCAGAGTGCACAGTTACAGGTTCTAAGACCAACAACCAACACTGTGTCCTCGGTGGTCTCCAATGCTCTGGTATTTTGTTTGTTTCTATGTTTTCAACACCGGAGTCAAAATGAGAGAATATATTGTGTAAAGTTTATAATAATAGCTATACTTTTTTTTACTATTTACAATCTTCATATGAAAGTCATTATGTACACAATAACTCGTTCGTCTTTTTGTAAAAAGTATAGTTTGGGGCCCTTGCATTCTTAAAACTGTATTTGCCTGAGGGTTTCCTCACTTATCTTTGCAGTTTAGTCATTTAGCAGATACACTTATGCAGAGCAATTTGGATCAAGTATCTTGCTCAAGGGCAAATCCACACATTTTTCAACTAGTAAGCTCTAGGATTTGAACCAGCAACCTTTCGGTTACTGGCCCAACGCTCTTAACTCCTAGGCTACCTGCTGCACATTGTTTGCTGTGTTTAACTTGACCCAACCTTCACTGTGCCTTGTGTTATTTCACAGAATGGAGGAGAATGGTGTTGAAGCTAGGGAACGGGGCTTGTGAAGGCTACGTGTTCGTGTACAGTGAAGCAGACAGACGGGCTGTCAGCAGCGATGGTTGGACTGAGACAGAGAGCAAGGTTTTGTGCAAAGACTTGGGCTGTGGAGCCTACATAAAACATACTGCTAAGGAAAAGGCAGATTATCATGATCTCTTTTGGGGGAAGAAGTACAGCTGTAAAGGGGAGACAAACAGCATCTGGGACTGTGAACTAAACGACAGGCCCTCTCAAAACCAGTCGATCTACTTACAGTGCCAAGGTAAGATACTGATCAAATAATTGTACAAGACAAATAATTCCAAATACTCTCACTGATAATGGTATGATTTTTGCCTCTGCATATCTTTATTCCAAAATGACAACATTAGTCACTATAGAAACATATACACAATGAGCCTTAGGCCCCACGTGACATCCTATATCTATGAACACAGGGGTGATGTCCCAAATATCTCCCCTTCATTCCAAAGTGTGCACTTGTTCACCTGCCTTCACTGATTTGAAAGGAAAATAATGAAACTTCCAACATGGAGTAGGGAGATATGATTGGGATGTACCTAATATTTTCCTGAATGTACTGTATATTTAAGCAATAATGCCCGAGGGGGTGCGGTATATGGCCAATATACCACAGCTAAGGGCTGTTCTTATGCACGACGCATTGAGGAGTGCCTGTACACAACCCTTAGCCGTGGTATACTGGCCGTATAACACAAACCCCTGAGGAGCCTTATTGCTATTATAAACTGGTTATCAACTTAATTAGAGCAGCAAAAATAAATATTTTGTCATAGTACAGGCTCAAACCACCCAGTTTATAATACCATATAAATGTTGTGCTATCTAAGTTGCCAAGATTAGTGATGTTACTGCTGAAGGACTGAGAGGCCTATATATTCTTACACCTATGTTTCCCCATAGATGATCTCATAGCAAGCCTGGGAGAACCAGGTACCTGCTATGGGCAGGTGAGGTTAAATAACTTGCCAGTGTGTTATGATAACTGGGATGACAGTCACTCCAAAATAGTATGTCAAGAGCAGCGGTGTAGCAACATCATCTCATTCGAAAAAATCGACAAAGGAAGTCAAGGTGATGCACATTTCGTCAGCTGCATTGGCTCAGAGTCCAAACTCGGGCAGTGCAAAACAAGAAGAGGAAAGTGTGGTAGTGGATTGGTTTCTGTGTCCTGTGCAGGTAAGAGTTCAATATTAACTTTGAAGACGTGTAGATGACAAGCGATAACTAATCGTGTAGTTAATGCAGTAGTGATGTTTCCATAACAGAGGTTAACAGTGCAGTAAGTTGTGTAGCTTTATCATTTATTTTTCAGGTGGTGTGAAATTCAATTCAACTCAGAAATGTGGAGGGGAAATTAAGATATTTTATCGAGGCACCTGGAAGTCGGTATGTCAACCGAATGTGTTCGGAAAAGAAGGTGTTTTACTTTGCAAGGAGCTAGGATGTAGCTCTCCTATAGGTTTACGACGGGATCAGATTGAACAGTCAGAAGAGGAAAAAGAACAAACAATACCAGAGATATCTCTCCAATGTTCCCCTGAGAATCGCAAGTTACAGCATTGCGTCATCAAGAAGAATGAATGTAAAAAAACTGGTGTAATCTACTGTGCAGGTACTGCAACAATCACACCACCATTAGTTGTTCAAAGTCAATTTGTAAGTCGCTCTGGATAAGAGCGTCTGCTTAATAACGTAAATGTAAAGTGCTAATTTCCAATGTTTCAGGTTGTAAGTAGCTATAGTGTGATGTGGGAGGTAACCTTGTTTTCAGATATGTTGCTGACTGTGGGGCTCTATCTAGCTATAGAATGGCAAAACGATTTCTCTCAGAGTTGCTTTTGCCATCTTAGTAAAACTCAAAACACTCTTTCCCTAAAATCTTCGATTGACAAAATGTGTACAGTCTATGTCTTAAATTATAAAATTTCTCCCCAATCATGTAATATGATTTCAGGTTATCCAATCAAAGACTCCATTCCCCCGACCCCCATCAACTTGTATGTTGGTCTTTCCCTCGGACTGTTGTCTCTGGTCATGGTCGTTGCCCTCTGTCTCTTCCTGCGAAGACGATTTGTAACCAGGTTCAAGTGTAAGTGCAATTTCAACGGCTGATAATAATACTGTAGCGATTTACCAACTAAAGCCACTTACAGTAAAATAGCCAAATTGAAGGACGCCTTTGTAATAATTTGTGTATCTGTTTAGTTCTGTCACAATTAGGAAATTATCCTAAGGTGGTATAGATCCTAAACCATAGATATAAGACTCATCTTTTTATCTTTGCCATTATTGCGTCTGTGACGCATGGGCAGCGAAGTAGTCAATTTTCTTCTTCTTCATTGGCTGATTGCTCCCAATTTATAGGAATCCCCACCCAGTTGACTACTTTAAAATGGTGGAGCCCTCAATGGCAATGTTCATGCTAAAATAGGTTACATCCGTGATGAGTCCTCTATCTATCTCTATGTCCTAAACACATTATAAATGCATTTGTACAATTGAGCCACCACTAGAGGGCATTCAGTGAGCACTTTGACAGCATGGTCTAAACTAGAAACAACAAGTGACATTGAATCAAATGTTATGGAATATGTGAAAACAACAACTCGAATGCATTTAAATAAATGTTCTTAATATGTATGCTTTGGAGAGACTGAAAATGTTTTCATTTGTGTAATATTCTGGATCCAGCGAGATTCTCAATGAGAAAAGAGTCTGCTTTTGAGAGTGGAGACTATGAGGACGTAGAGACCAACGGAAGTGAGCTATTCGGACCATTGGAAATGAGAGATTTGAATCGCCACGGTGAGTCCAGCCCTTTTTGTTAAAACAACTCCACAAACATGCCTGTCATCCATTAAATTATTCGAATTTTCATTAATAAAACTATATATGTAAATATATATATATCAACAAAACATTATATAGTATTTATATTCAGTGCTTAGTGTAGCAGATACAGTGCCTTCGGAAATTTACAGACCCCTTGACTTCTTCCACATTTTGTTACGTTGCAGCCTTATTCTAAAAATGACTCGGCAATCTACACACAATACCCCATAATGACAAAGCAAAAACAGGTTTTTAGTAATATTTGCAAAATTATTCAACTTTAAAAACAGAAATACCTTATTTACATAAGTATTCAGACCCTTTGCTATGAGACACAAAATTGAGCTCAGGTGCATCCTGTTTCCACTGATCATCCTTGAGGTGTTTCTACTTGAAACTGTGGTAAATCCAATTGATTGGACATGATTTGGAAAGACACACACCCGTGTATATATAAGGGCCCACAGTTGACAGTGCATGTCAGTGCAAAAACCAAACCATGAGGTCGATGGAATTGTCCGTAGAGCTCCGAGACAGGATTGTGTTGAGGCACAGATCTATGGAAGGGTACCAACAAATTTCTGCAGCATTGAAGGTCCCCAAGAACACTGTGGCCTTCATCATTCTTAAATGGAAGAAGTTTGGAACCACCAAGACTCTTCCTAGAGCTGGCCGCCCGGCCAAACTGAACAATCGGGGGAGAAGGGCCTTGGTCAGGGAGGTGACCAAGAACCCGATGGTGACTCTGACAGAGCTCTATAGTTCCTCTGTGGAGATGGGAGAACCTTCCAGAAGGACAACCATCTCTGCAGCACTCCACCAATCAGGCCTTTATGGTAGAGTAGCCAGAGGGAAGCCACTCCTCAATAAAAGTCACATGACAGCCCGCTTGGAGTTTGCCAAAAGGCACCGATTGCTTAGACTCTCAGATCATGAGAAACAAGATTCTCTGGTCTGATGAAACCAAGATTGAATTCTTTGACCTGAATGCCAAGCATCACGTCTGGAGGAAACCTGGCACCATCCCTACGGTGAAGCATGGTAGTGGCAGCATCATGCTGTGGGGATGTTTTTCAGTGGTAGATGAATATAGCAAAGACAAGAGAGATCCTTGATGAAAACCTGCTACAGAGCACTCAGGACCTCAGACTGGGGTGAAGGTCCACCTTCCAACAGGACAACAACCCTAAGCACACAGCCAAGACAACGTAGGAGTGGATTCGGGACAGGTCTCTGAAGGTCCTTGAGTGGCCAGCCAGAGCCCGGACTTTAACCCGATTGAACACCTCTGGAGAGACCTAAAAATAGCTGTGCAGCGGACCTCCCCATCCAACCTGAAAGAGCTTGAGAGGATCTGCAGAGAAGAATGGGAGAAACTCCTCAAATACAGGTTTGCCAAGCTTGTAGCATCATACTGAAGAAGAGGACTCGATGCTGTAATCGCTGCCAAAGGTGCTTCAACAAAGTACTGAGTAAAGGGTCTGAATACTTAAGTAAATGTGATATTTCAGTTTTTTATTTGTAATAATTTTGCTAAAATTTCTAAAAACCTGTTTTTGCTTTGTCATTATGGGGTATTGTGTGTAGATTGATGAGGAAAAAAAACAATTTAATGAATTTTAGAATATGGCTGTAATGTAACAAAATTTGGAAAAAGTCAAGGGGTCTGAATACTTTCCGAAGGCACTGTAGACAATAGAAGGGATAACTACTGTAATGATCAGGGGTAGAGAATGGATCACTGTAGACAACAGAAGAGAGAACTACTGTAATGATCAGGGGTGGAGAATGGATCACTGTAGACAACAGAAGAGATAACTACTGTAATGATCAGGGGTAGAGAATGGATCACTGTAGACAACAGAAGAGATAACTACTGTAATGATCAGGGGTGGAGAATGGATCACTGTAGCTGTCCTGGTAAAATGCAGTGCTGCGTTGCTGTACCATCACATCCCTCTCTGTATCTCCGTTCCTACAGAATCAGAGAGTGGCGGAGACAAGGAGAATGGCCGGCGAAGTGCTGCGTCTTCCCTGTCTTATGACGACATTGCTGAGGAGGTGAATGTCCCAGCTCAACCATTATCCAGTGGAGAAGATGGAACTAGTAGCCCAGTCCCAGGTGCTGGACCTTCTGCTACCCACGGTAATATAAAGGTCCAGCTCAGTTACATACATGAATGTGTTGTGTCTTTGGTCCTGTGTGGCTCCGTCGGTAGAGAATGGTGTTTACAACACTGAGGGTCTTGGGTTTGTTTCCCACTGGGGCCACCCATACGAAAAATGTATGCATGCATGACTACAAGTCGCTTTGGATAAAAAGCGTCTGCTAAATAGCTTAGATTATAATATTCTTCATGTGCTGCTCTGTAATACATTTTTTACAGAACATGTTACCTACGAGGTGGAGGAAGATCAACAGGAGAGCTACGATGATGTGGTGTCAATGATCACGCCAGCTGAGACCAGAGAGGAGATTGCAGAGGTCCATGAGAGACCCAAGCCCAAGGGCCTGGCGATCCATGATGACGAGGATTACCTGGAGCCTGATGGCTAGAAGTGGGCAACATGGAGGCTTGACATGATCTGTTGTCAAACAGAACTATGAGAGGTGATTATGGTGTTTTGATGACATGGTTTATATCGGCACCATGCATCATTGAATGATATACATCATTGTTTCTACTTTATGAAGGAATTAGCCAGTAATTTGTAACTTTAATCATGTCATGTAAAATTACTACTGTATGGTTGGTTGAATTTTACAAAATAGAAAAAAACACATATTACCACATCAAATGTTGTCTGAAGGGTATTAACCCAGTATGTCTGTCAATTTGATTCTCATTGGTCTTTAGGATCCCAAAGTTGGAGGGGAAAAGCTGCCTGCGTAAAAAAACTCACATACCTTCATATAATATCAGTATTTCTTTTTCATATGTAAAGATACAATTATTCAAATTTCTTGACTTTTTTTTGTCTAATATTTGATATTGCTTTTCAAATCATCTGTTTTGATTAGTTTGTTGTGCCATGGCCTGTAAAACAGAACTGATTGACACAGAACGGAATCAATAGTGTCTGTCTCACCACAACACATGTATTCATGAAACATGATCTTGAAATGTGATATTTCCTTCCACGAAGACCTGCAAAATGAACTGCTTTTAGTGTATGCATCAAAGCTCATAGCCAACAGCTGTTTTACAACCTTTTTATTGTACTTTTTTTACCATTTATAAATGTAACATTTTAAACATTTGTATTTTTAATTACAATAGCATTGTGCAAAAAATTATGTTTTTATTCTTATCTTCAACTTCTCAGTAAAAGGTTTCTGGAAGTAATTTTTCTGATCTTACATCAATAATAGTCTTTTTCTTCCTTTAGAAGTTGTTTGATGTTAAGGTTTATAAAGTATGAATGTAGTAGTTAAGAGCTTGTCTGTCTTTTATTCGTTTAAACATGTTTGTTTAGTGTTTTGTTTTATCTATGAAATCATGTTTGGGATTTGGTGACTGGAATTTAAGAATATTATCAATAGGGAAAAAAATGTAATATCAAGTGTAAAGTTAAAATCAGTCGACTTAAAAAATTTTAACATTTGAGATGATGATGAGAAAATATAAGTATAAAATATATAATTAAGAATGCTGGCCCTGATTATGTGATTAAAGTGTCCGATTGTTTTTATTATGTAATTCACTTTTGCCAAAAATGAAAATGCACTGCTATAATAACATATACTGTGATGTCAGTATAGTGTTGTTTTGTAATGAGATCGAATTATTGCCTTTATTGATCCTGTCGTGTTTATACATTTCACATTATGAAATTATTCAAATGATGGTAATTATATAGTATATGGTTTTCCTACATATTTTTTAGGTTTACAATGCTCCAAAAATATTACAGTTTAGAGAAGTGAAAACAGTTGAGGGACATGCACATACTGTAGGTAAGAGTTGACAATACTGTGAAAAAGGACAATAAATGAATCTTAGTTAGACTGTAATATAATCTACTGTAAACACGGACTGACCAGGTGCTGAAGACATAGGAGATTGCTTTGGTGTTGTGTATTAAACTGTATGTTTTTGAACAGCTATAGTTTGATACACAGCATAAAAAGCCATTTACCATCACGTCACATTCTCTCAGGCAAACAAAAATGATTCTGTGACACACAGCCTGTTATATCTACAAAAAAAAGATTCCTATGGCCAGCTATGGTATTTCTTATGAGAGTACTGATATATGTTGTCCCTTTACGGGAGAGACATGCAGTACAACAGTATCCCGTAACCATGGATGTGTTAACCTTCAGAGCATTACATGTGCTGCCAGAAGGTATTCCGTGCCCATTGAGGTCCCAGGACTGAGGCTATACCCAGCGGGATTCATTTTTAACTGGTGATTCTAGTGTTATATGTAAACATCACACCCAGCCTCCCACTCTAGCAGGGGGCTCTTGTAAGGGTAGGGATGCATGATTAAAAAAGATACAGGCAGATCCTGGTTCGATCCCAGGCTGTGCCGCAGCCGGCAGCGACCGGAAGACCAATGAGGTGGCTTACAATTGGCCCAGCGTCGTCCGGGTTAGGGGAGGGTTTGGCCAGCCGCGATGTCCTTGTGTCATCGCGCTCTAGCGACTCATGTGGTGGGCCGGGTGCATGCATGATGACATGGTCGTCAGGTGTACGGTGTTTCCTTCGGCTGCGGCTGGCTTCCAAGTTAAATCAAGAAGCAGTGCGGCTTGGCGGGGTTGTGTTTCGGAGGACGCACTGCTCTCGACCTTAGCCTCTCCCGAGTCCGTATGGGAGTCATAGCGATGGAACAAGAATGTAACTACCAATTGGATATCACGAAAAAGGGGGAAAATAGGTTGCATATAAACAGAAATAGAACAGAGTACATACCAATATCTAAATATTGGATGGATAAAACAATGTTAAAATTATTTATTTTATTGCATTTAATTACACTACAATTAATAGCTAAATTAAAATGCAATTAACTAAGACCCTGCAGTTTGTGGAACTAACTGCTGAAATGTCAACCAGCTAACCTCTTTCACTTGATATTCAAAACAACAGCTCTGACATCACTAGCCTGCCATGGCCAGTTGCTGTGATTTTCATAGACAGCTTTGTTGGCCATGGACAAAGTAGGTGGAGCAAACTGCTGTGAAATGTTTCTTTAACTCATCACACGTGCCTTTTGATTGGTGTAATGGGGAGGCCAGTGGCTGTGCAACCTGGTGTCAGAGCATTTCGTATTATTCTATACACAAATCGAGACACTCCATTTAGTATGATATGTATTTATTTGTGGATGTCCAGCACCCATTTTGTATAATATGTTCCGAATTACAATTCGTATTATATGTTACAAATTTACAAAACGTACAATATGTTAAAAGTTTTTACGAGAATCATGCATCTAGCTAGGTGGGGGTTAAGTTTAGTAGTTAGGTTAAAGGGTTTAGGTTAGGGTTATGGGAAGGGTTAAAGTTAGGGTTATGGGAAGGGTTAGCTAAAAGGGTGTGCCATCGTAAATATGTGATTGGAACAGTAGCAACAGAAAGTATGATGCAACAAACGTGTCTAAACAGCATTGTTGTCTGAAAAGAATCTAAACAGTGTTTTGTACTGATGGGAAATAAAGGTCTTCACAACTTTATTCCTCAATTTCACTTTTTATTGTAAAAGATAATGTGAACTTCATCATCCAAGCATCACACAGAACACATCCACAGCCAAACTCATTCCATAAACCAGTCTAAATAATAGGTTTCGCTGACATAAAACAAAACATAAGTTAGCGACCTGACAGCTAGACTTGTTTAATATGTATGTTACGAATCCCTTTGGCCCTGCAGTCTAGGGGGGGATGGATACGAGACCCGTAACATAAATCATGCAAATTATAATAGTGATGAGTAACAATGAGAACAAAAACCACAGACAACTGAAATCTACCGTCAAACTCTAAAGGTTTATTGCTAAACACACGGTAATGGGGTGTGAGAAAAGGGGCTGAGCTGGACCCAAGCAAAGAAACAATAATCAAAAACACCCCTAAGCTAGACTAGCCTATTTCCACAACATCTAGCTAACTAACCAAAAATACATTGGGTGGTCCGCCCAGTTCTAACTAGGGTACCTAGACAAAGTATTCCCGCGGGTAATGTATGCCCATGGGCGACTTGTCTTGGTACCCCCTTTTCCCACCAAACAAACAGTCAAACAACACTCACAGGATTACCGGACAAATGTGACATGTAGTTGCAAAAACAAAAGAGATCAATACTGCGATAGAGAGAGGGGGACACAGAGAGAGATTGAGAGAATGAACACAAAGATTGATCACAGAGTGAGAATGAGCTAGCGAGAGATTGCAACTGACTGGGGTTTTAAACCAAGGGAAAGGGACTGTGATTGGGTGAGGGAAGAGGAGCAGGTGTCTTCTGATTGGGGACTGGTTGATGACTGATCGGGGAGTGATGATTGTCACCTGTGAGGAGGAGAAGGAGAGAAAAGAAACACAGGATACACACTTGTATCCGTAACAATGTACCACATC
Source organism: Salmo salar (assembly GCF_965601325.2). NCBI lineage: Eukaryota > Metazoa > Chordata > Actinopteri > Salmoniformes > Salmonidae > Salmo > Salmo salar. Next base: position 15,899,354 of record NC_138303.1, on the reverse strand, counting down.
TCTGGTGAGCACAAGGAAGAAATGTAATATTGTTTAGAAAAGAGATGCGTGTCAGCTAAACTAACAGCAGCTACATTCTTTATGGTGGCAGCCATGTTTGTTTATGTTTGGCAAACGAGAACTCCCTAATCCCAGAACGCCATTCACTATAAGACGCAAATAAACAAAGTTAAAGATGGCCCATTACCTGAAAAATATTAACTTAGTTTGGCCACTTTTCAGCATATTACAAATCTCTGATGTACTTGTTACAGTGAATACAAGAACCGAAGCGCATGACTTGACAAGTTGTTTACAGTTTTTGACAAATCACAAAGCAAATAAAATGTTATCACCTCACAGATCATCACCCCAAATATGGTGATTTGCCTAGCCTAACTGCCCTAGCCTAACTGTAGAGCGGAAGCTAAACAAGATTGCCAGATATGGATGAAACCACTTTTGGTGGCAGGGTTCATTTAATTTGTGGGGGGGAAATACTACTATGGTGGGGGATTTATCAATATATGGGGGGCAAACAAAGGAGAAGTCTATAAGCTAAATAAAATAAAAAATATATACAAATAAAACCCCAGGAAGGGGGGGTCTGAGCTAGCAACACTGAGGTACCATAGTTACAATCTGATGCTGTGTTCAAAACAACTGGGAACTGGGAGCTGGGAACTCGGAAATCTCAGACTTCTGACTTTAGTGTGTTCAAAACAACTGGGAACTGGGAGCTGGGGACTTGGAAATCTCAGACTTCTGACTTTAGTGCATTCAAGACAACTGGGAATTTTTGAACTGTCATCCAACTGGGAATTCCAACTTCGGAACTCGGGCCTCTTTCTAGAGCTCCGACTATCCAACTTGAAGATCACTGACATCATGATTTGACCTTGTGTTTTTTCCGAGTTCCCAGTTGTCTTCAAAGCACCATAAAACCTTAAAAAAAGTATTTTACACACATCATATGTGTCTATTACAATCTATGCAAAAATCTGAATTCATGATGTGCCACCAGTACTTGAAAAATTTGAATAAAACAGAAAATACATGATGCGTCATACATACATACAGTGCGCTACAGTAGAAATGACAACATGATATATGCACACATGTCTAAAGTTATTATTTGTAAGGAAAACAACAATGAAGGCAATGCGGGTGTGTGGTGGTTCATTTCTTTACCATAAAATGAGGAGAGACAAGCTTATCACACAAGTCAGAGTTATACTTAAACTAAATCTTTAATAGTGAGAGCTTTGCAATAGTGATGGCTGGTCGACGAATCACCATCTCTGATGATCTGTTGAGAGCGCCAACACAAAGGCTACTGAGATCTTTTATAGCAAAGATCCACCCCCTAGTCTACATAACAAACCACAGATGTTTGGAATGGGTCACAAGGTGAGACTTTTTAAATGAGAAAGGAATATCCCGTAGCCAGATAGCATTCACTATATATTATCGTTCAGTTTGGCCCCTAAGACGAGGTTACGATCTCGTTCCTGGTACTCATAGCACAAAACCACCAACTCGACCAATGGCATAAATCAATTGTCAACTCCAGATACTCCCATCTCAAGTAAAACCCCTTCTTGACCACACTCCTGGACAAGCTCACTGAGGGGAGTGAGCCTCTAGGTCATACACTATTCCAGGACAAGTGCAACATCAGAGATTACATACAATGGTTCCAGACACTACCACACACATCCCCCAATGCCAAAGGAGGGAGTGACTGGTGCACAGACATTGTGGAGACAAGTAATTGGTTCCCCATTAATCACGCCATCCCTTCACATGGTTTAAGAGTAGGTAAAGACACATTCACGTATGAAGACAATGTTCCCTCCTGTCCTCTTCCCTTTCTGATATTCTGCATAGCACCAGGGACATGTGAAAGACAAGCCTGACCTCTCCCCTCTCTGGGCCCCAGGTGACTGAGCCCCAGCTGAGGGAAGAAGTGCAACTACCATACCAGAGTCCAAAGGGATACATTCTAATAACAAGTATATCACATAAGCATATTATGCAGATAAGACATCTTAATTATCTATGTTACACAACTAATTTGGATTCTTCCACCACAGGTGCCAGACAGAAAATGTGTCAGGGGGAAAAAGTTTGTGATATGGGAAGGGTTTGCTAAAAGGGTTCTGAATAGAGATGCGAAAATGTCTGCATACTTGATCTGGGGAAGTGCTTGGGCTCTCGTGTTGTCCAGTTAAGTAAAGCCTCAAACATAAATTGTCCGCAACAGTGAAATGGGCAACTTCTATGCAAACTAATGAGGAGGCGGAACATACCTCAATTCAAACTGTTGTTAGAAAATAATTACAAATTGAGAAGTTGAAACATAGCCTTTAGATAATTAGCAGGCAGCGTGCCTTGGTTTGAGGGTAGCGCGGGTTAACTGTACATGTTGCGTAACAATCACATTCTGACATCACGCACATAAAAAAAATAAACTCACACTGACGACCGTTAATGATATTTGGAACTCACAAAGGGAAAAGGTTAAGTAACCATCATTCTTATGTAACCATACCAAACATATCACATCATACTCATTTCACTGTCCCGGATTTACTTTTATCTATGTTATGTCTAGTCTATGAGACCAGGCTGGGATGTGAGAAAGGCCCAGTTCTGTTGATTTGTGTAATGGGGAGGCCTTTGGCTGTGACAAAGGCCCAGTTTTGTTGATTTTCCATAACATGACGAGATGCATTAATTGGTAGTGCTTCTGCTTGGTGAAATCAATGATGTGCAAACAGTCCACCACATCAATGGCATGCTGTACAGGAAAGTGGTAAATGTTGTGATTGAGGAATCTGCCAAAGTATTAGATGACCAAATCGTGTGCACTGTTATGTCGTGTTAGGATGACTAATGGAAAATACTAGGAAAAGACTAGTTTAACAGGCGTTCCATTTTTGCAAAGCATTCTAACATTAGAATCCACTTATATATACTGTAGTTGACAGAATGACCATCAATGAATAGGCTTGTCATTTTACATGATTTTGTTCACATGTTTTATATATGCTGTGTATTACTACAAAAGTGTGGATTATATGCATCGGAAAGCATGTATGGACATAGATAAACCCCAATACCAGATAAACCCCTATACCATTTGAGGGACCTGTAAGAAGACTGATAATTCATCTCTGTAGTTTCCTGGAAGTGACACCGCAAGAACCTGTTACCACGAATAGACATGTTCTCACATATATACTGCATGACCAAAAGTATGTGGACACCTGCTTGTCGAACATCTCATTCTAAAATCAGGGGCATTAATATGGAGTTAGTGCCTTTTCTGCAACATCATCCTCCACTCTTCTGGGAAGGCTTTCCACTAGATGTTGGAACATTGCAGGGCTCTGTGCAGGCCAGTCAAGTTCTTCCACCCTGATCTCGACAAACCATTTCTGTAAGGACCTCACTTTGTGCATGGAGGCATTGTCATGCCTTCCCCAAACTGTTGCCACAAACTTGGAAGCACAGAATCATCTGGAATGTCATTGTATGCTGTAGCATTAAGATTTCCCTTCACTGGAACTAAGGGGCCTAGACTGAACCATGAAAACAGCCCCAGATCATTATTCCTCCTCCACCAAACTTTACAGTTGGCACTATGCATTGGGGCAGGTAGCGTTCTCCTGGCATCCGCCAAACCCAGATTCGTCCGTCAGACTACCAGATGGTGAAGCATAATTCATCACTCCAGAGAACGCGTTTCCACTGCTCCAGAGTCCAATGGCGGCGATCTTTACACCACTCCAGCCGACGATTGGCATTGCGCATGGGGATCTCAGGCTTGCATGCGGTTGCTCGGCCATGGAACCCCATTCATGACGAACAGTTCTTGTGCTGACGTTACTTCTAGAGACAGTTTGGAACTCGGTAGTGAGTGTTGCAACCGAGGACAGATGATTTTTACACGCTATGTACTTCCGCACTCAGCGGTCCCGTTGTGTGAGCTTGTGTGACCTGCCATTTTGCGGCTGAGCCATTGTGGCTCCTGCACGTTTCCACTTCAAATAACAGCACTTACAGTTGACCGGGGCAGCTCTAGCATGGCATGCTATGACAGTGCCATGTTGAAAGTTAATGAGCTCTTCAGTAAGGCCATTCCACTGCCAATGTTTGTCTATGGAGATTGTGTGGCTGTGTGCTCGGTTTTTATACACCTGTCAGCAATGGGTGTGGCTGAAATATCCGAAACCACAAATTTTAAGGGGTGTCCACATTCTTTTGTAACTGTGTGTGTGTGTGTGTGTGTGTGTGTGTGTGTGTGTGTGTGTGTGTGTGTGTGTGTGTGTGTGTGTGTGTGTGTGTGTGTGTGTGTGTGTGTGTGTGTGTGTGTGTGTGTGTGTGTGTGTGTGTCTCTCTCTCTCTCTCTCTCTCTCTCTCTCTATATATATATATATATATATATATATATATATATATATATATATATATATATATATATATATATATATATATATTACACACACACAGTGCCCTTGGAAAGTATTCAGACCCCTTGACTTTTTCCCCATTTTGTTACGTTACAGCCTTATTCTAAAATGGTTTAAAAAATATATAAAAATCCTCAGCAATCTACACACAATACTCCATAATGACAAAGAGAAAACAGGTTTTTAAACATTTTAGCAAATTTATTACAAATAAAAAACAGAATACCTTATTTACATAAGTATTCAGCCCCTTTGCTATGAGACTTGAAATTGAGCTCAGGTGCATCCTGTATCCATTGATCATCCTTGAGATGTTTCTACAACTTCAATGGAGTCCATCTGTGGTAAATCCAATTTATTGGACATGATTTGGAAAGTCACACACCTGTCTATATAAAGTCCCACAGTGGACAGTGCATGTCAGAGCAAAAACCAAGCCATGAGGTGGAAGGAATTGTCCGTAGAGCTCCGAGACAGGATTGTGTCGAGGCACAGATCTGGGGAAGGGTACCAAAACATTTCTGCAGCATTGAAGGTCCCCAAGAACACAGTGGCCTCCATCATTCTTGAATGGAAGAAGTTTGGAACCACCAAGCCTGCCTAGAGTTGGCCGGCAGCCAAAACTGAGCAATCAGGGAAGAAGGGCCTTGGTCAGGGAGGTGATGGTCACTCTGACAGAGCTCTAGATTTCCTCTGTGGAGATGGGAGAACCTTCCAGAAGTGCAATCATCTCTGCAACACTCCACCAATCAGGCCTTTGTGGTAGAGTGGCCAGACAGATGCCACTCCTCAGTAAAAGGCACATGACAGCCCACACAGAGTTTGCCAAAAGGCACCTAAAGACTCCCAGACCATAAGAAACAAGATTCTCTGGTCTGATGAAACCAAGTTTGAACTCTTTGGCCTGAATGCCAAGTGTCACTTATGGAGGAAACCTGGCACCCTCCCTAAGGTGAAGCCATGGTGGTGGCAGCATCATGCTGGGGGGATGTTTTTCAGCAGCAGGGACTGGGAAACTAGTCAAGATCGAGGCAAAGATGAACGGAGCAAAGTACAGAGAGATCCTTGATGAAAACCTGCTCGGGAGCGCTCAGGACCTCAGACTGGGGCGAAGGTTCCCCTTCCAACAGGACAACGACCCTAAGCACACAGCCAAGACAACGCAGGAGTGGCTTCGGGTCAAGTCTCTGAAAGTCCTTGAGTGGCCCAGCCAGAGCCCAGACTTGAATCCGATCGAACATCTCTGGAGAGACCTGAAAATAGCTGTGCAGCAACGCTCCCCATACAACCTGACAGAGCTTGAGAGCATCTGCAGAGAAGAATGGGAGATACTCCCCAAATACAGGTGTGTCAAGTTTGTATCGTCATAGAACCACTGTCAAAAGTTTGGACACACCTACTCATTCCAGGGTTTCTCTTTATTTTGAAAATGTTTGACATTGTTGAATAATAGTGAAGACATCAAAACTGTGATATAACACATGAAATAGCACTATTGGTTAGAGCCTGTAAGTAAGCATTTCACTGTAAGGTCTACACCTGTTGTATTCGTCGCATGTGACAAATAAACTTTGATTTGATTTGTAATACAAAAAAAAGTGTTAAACAAATCAAAACATATTGTATATTTGAGATTCTTCAAAGTAGTCACCCTTCGCCTTGATGACAGCTTTGCACACTCTTGGCATTCTCTCAACCAGCTTCATGAGGTAGTCACCTGGAATGGATTTCAACAAAGTACAGAGCAACGGGTCTGAATACTTATGTAATTGGGATATTTCAGTTGTACATTTGCAAACATTTCTAAAAAACCTTTTTTTTCTTTTTTTCTTTGATCTTTTTCTGAATAAGGCTGTAACAAAATGTGGGAAAGGGGAAGGGGTCTATATATAATTTCCAAATGCACTGACCCAGCAGCAGTGGCTGTCCAGCAGCAGGATGTTCTCAGGCTTGATGTCACGGTGGACCAGACCATGCTCGTGGATGAACTCCAGGGCACTGGTGATCTGAAGGACACAGCGCTTCACAGCACACTCTTGGATACCTACCGGGGAGCAGAGGGGTGGTGTGTTGTTTGTGTTAATAACATAAAGCCTACACTACCCATAATGCAATGCGCACCCATGCAGTGGTTATGGATAGTGTGCCTTGCAGCATGGCTACACCATTTGTTCTGGGGTCATTGTACCTGTCTAACATGTGAATTAGAAGACTGTACAGTCCATATGGAATTTGTTTGACAACACATTGAGCTTATGGATACTCAAAGGAATAACATTGATAACATGCACATTTTAATTGTTTTCTTTAACCCTTTATAGGTCATAGATTTACTACATCAACATGAAACAATGAGTTAAGTTTACTCTTTTACTTTCACTTGGATGACGGCAAAAAGGTGCCTCCCAATAACAAGCTCCTGGGCAACGCCGTAGTGCTCATTGGATTGGAAGGCGATTCCGAAGAGACCCACAATACAGGAGTGGTGTTCCTGCAAATCCTCCATAGTTTCTATTTACATTTTCATAACAACTTTCCAAGTGTGACCACTGACCATATGAGGTTTTTGAGCAGAAAACACTGTCCAGTTAGAAGACAGAATACATTGTATTAGTGTCTATAAAGGTTTATCTGGACAGTTTGTATTTTTGTAACAACTTGGCAAAATGTTATGACCATAGTCAATGTTTTGACCACTGTAGACAACTGTAGAAAACACTGTAGAAAACACTGTAGATATGGCAGACGGTATAAATTATATTAGCAGATTTTTTTGCCAGAATTGGCAGTAGTCTACACTAGGAAGCCAATTCTAAGGATACTTTGATATGAAAACTTTCAACCACTTTCAAGCTACGTGAAATAAATGAACCTTTCATTGTGTCATTGAACCAAAGAAAAGCTAATAGTATTTCAACCTATTAAACTATGAGTAGACTACTTACCCCTGCAGCGATGGGTGACCAGCAACACCTTGTCATACTCCCCCCGGACCATTTCCTTGATGATGTTGAAGTGCTCTTTAATCTCTAGGTGGCTCAGGCTCTGCGCCGTCAGCTCGATCAGCTCATCAAGGCCCAGCTCAATCAACTCTCTCTTTCTGTCTCTCAAATCTGACAATCAGAGAGCAATTGGGTTAATGATTGCTATGGTCCAATCAATGCCTCTGTACAATTCACAACAAACAAGTATTGATGTAAACACACTACAGATGTAGGATCTTAATTTGAGCTGGTTTGCTACAGCAGGAAAAGAATACTGCAGTAACAGGAAATGTAAATTATAATTAATGGACGTTTTTGTAGGGGTTGATACCTTTTTCGTAAGGGAAAATCATGTCTGAAATTTCTAATTAGAAACTACAAACTTTAGAAGCCTTTTTAAACCTCAAATACACTTCAAATTGGACATTTCCTGCATTGTAGGAAAGTTCTCCTGCATCAGGGTGATGAGATTCTACATCTGTAGATATTCCCAGTTTATACCAAGACAACAGAGCTCATTTTTGAGTATTTAAAAAAAAAGATTTTTACAAATGTATTTATCAAGCCAATCCTAATAATTGATTGACAGTCAATAAGGGGTGAACCACAATGACAATCTCCAGAAAAGAGAGGAATCCATAGCCAGTCTTACTACTGTAGATGTATGTCCCTCTACCTCTGTGACACCTTTCAGCTGAGCGGAGCTGGCCACCCAGTCTCTGTACAATGCTTACTCATGCACACTAATACAAAACCTACCATTTTACAGTATCACATGGTGTGAAGAACAATTATGGGATTAGATTAAATGTTGTGTAGACTTGTTGCAGGTGTTCAGAATTATCAGTGGATTATTTGTATGACAGGGTGGATTACTCCGAACATGTATTTCTGTATGGCCTGGTGATCTTATACGTGACAGCCTAAATACTTCTCAAAGATTTGTATGTTTTGTGAAGGCTGAGGTAAAATAAACGAGCAAATAATCACACTGACTGCTGAAACTCAGCAACAGTGATTCATAACAAACCTAATCAGGAAATTATTTTCCCCATTATACGGTACTGTGAAAGAACATGTCACTGTAATTGTAGCAGTATACTGTAATTGTAGCAGTATACTGTAATTGTAGCAGTATACTGTCATTGTAGCAGTATACTGTAAATGCCTCATTAAAATGTAGACAATAAAGAGACATTCAATTAATTCAACAACAATTTATTATAATTGCCTATGTAAATAATGTAAACTACTACAGTACAAATATCCAATTCTGTTGGACTTAAAATGAGTTACCCCAAATTAGTTATTTTGAATTATTGTATAATAAAATGTTCTGAAAAGGATGCATACTGTATGTACAGTTTATTTCACAATTATCAATAAATATAAAAAAAAAAAAATTGTGCTCCTACAAAATCATTTCCAATGTTATTTATTTAGGTTATTTCATAGATTTAATTTAATGCTTGAACCAAAAATATATAACATTAGAAATTATTTTGTAGGAACACTATTTTTTACATTTATTTCCAATCCTTAAAGTCCTAAACAAAAGGAAGCAATGTGTGTTTCACAATCACAATTGATAGTTTTTCACATTCAATATTGAAAAGTTCTATTTATAAATGTAGACTACTTTTAGTGTTTCTGTCATCATATCGTGTGTTATCATAAAAAATTACCCTGTTTTGCAATACCCAAGCCATGCCTGCAAGACGTATTAATGCACATTTTGTAGGCGTAGATATATAATTGGTGTCTAAGTACATATAAAATCTCATACCTATATAATATGCATAACAAAAACTATGGTTTCACAAATCTGCTATTTTTTCATTGCATTTGGCACTACATACTCAAGCATTAAAATTACATCAACCGAAATACTGTTTAGAAAACGGATTCATTGATGATTCATGGTTACCTGTCTTACCTTTTTAGTAGAGGATCCGATTGGCCTTGAACAACCAACATGCACACACGTTGCATCAAACACACAAACACAAACACCCATACACACAACCGGCATGTGACATGCATGTACAAATTAGTGTAGTAGCATAGCTAAGGTGAGCGACTGTCCCTCTGTCCTTCCCTCACCTTACTGCAGCTGTGCTGTGGATCAGAGAGCCGTGTGGCTGGCTGAGTGTCCCTCTGTCCTTCCCTCACCTTACTGCAGCTTTGCTGTGGATCAGAGAGCCGTGTGGCTGGCTGAGTGTCCCTCTGTCCTTCCCTCATCTTACTGCAGCTTTGCTGTGGATCAGAGAGCCGTGTGGCTGGCTGAGTGTCCCTCTGTCCTTCCCTCATCTTACTGCAGCTGTGCTGTGGATCAGAGAGCCGTGTGGCTGGCTGAGTATCCCTCTGTCCTTCCCTCACCTTACTGCAGCTTTGCTGTGGATCAGAGAGCCGTGTGGCTGGCTGAGTATCCCTCTGTCCTTCCCTCACCTTACTGCAGCTTTGCTGTGGATCAGAGAGCCATGTGGCTGGCTGAGTATCCCTCTGTCCTTCCCTCACCTTACTGCAGCTTTGCTGTGGATCAGAGAGCCGTGTGGCTGGCTGAGTATCCCTCTGTCCTTCCCTCACCTTACTGCAGCTTTGCTGTGGATCAGAGAGCCATGTGGCTGGCTGAGTATCCCTCTGTCCTTCCCTCACCTTACTGCAGCTGTGCTGTGGATCAGAGAGCTGTGTGGCTGGCTGAGTGGACCAGGGTGAGAGGAGGGATACAGCTACTACAGAGACCACTTCTGAATGCCCCAGTATGGGCACACACACACACACACACACACACACACACACACACACACACACACACACACACACACACACACACACACACACACACACACACACACACACACACACACACACACACACACACACACGTGCTAAATACACACCAATATAACTCCTCGTGGGAACCAAGGGTACATGTGCTCACACCACTATAACCTCTCAATGTGCTCCATGCTCACAGGACAGTAAAATGACACATTGGCAGGTGTGTTTAACAATACAATCATGCTTATCTTTAGTAAAGACTTGAGCACAGTGAAGAGAGTATACTGTATTAGCCCTGTATCAGTCTCAGTCACACACAGTGAAGAGAGTATACTGTATTAGCCCTGTATCAGTCTCAGTCACACACAGTGAAGAGAGTATACTGTATTAGCCCTGTATCAGTCTCAGTCACACACAGTGAAGAGAGTATACTGTATTAGCCCTGTATCAATCTCAGTCACACACAGTGAAGAGAGTATACTGTATTAGCCCTGTATCAGTCTCAGTCACACACAGTGAAGAGAGTATACTGTATTAGCCCTGTATCAGTCTCAGTCACACACAGTGAAGAGAGTATACTGTGTTAGCCCTCTATCACTCTCCAGTCACAAATGTAATAGGATAAAAAGTTGTTGCCTGATATTGCTTTCAATAAGCAAACATTTATTTGTATAAAAGATTTGAGAGCAAAACAGGTGTGTAGGGCGGGCCCCTTTTCCGTTTTACAGTTGGCGCCGCAACCCCCCCACCCACACTTTCAACCACGTTGTATTTAAGTCCTCATTGCTCTGTAACCAAGCCGACGTAAGCACTCTGAGAATGTACTCATTGAACAGACCACATATGCTCGAACTGATGTTCTGACTAGATTACCTCACCACACGCAGTGTGGTTTAGCTGTCACTGCTGACATGAAGGAAACTGATAATAACTCAGCACGGAATCCTTTATCTTATTACAGGATCTAAAGCAGATCCAAAACCTCTATTTGTTAAACCATATATACTGGTGACACATCCAGCCTGTTGCAACCAGCTTTCTATTGGCTTTTGGGTCACCGCTGGGTCACCGCTGGTTGTCCTGGCTGAAATGGATCCAGGTCCTGTGCAACACGGGGCTTATCTGCAGAGCCCAAAGTGCCAGCAATGAATGTACTCAAACAGTGTATACGGAAAGTATTCAGACCCCTTCCCCTTTTCCACATTTTGTTACGTTACAGCCTAATTCTAAAATGAATGTTAAAAAAAAGTTTCCTCATCAATCTACACACAATACGCCACAATGACGAAGCGAAACTGGTTTTTGGAAATGTTTGCAAATGTATTAAAAATTAAATACAGAAATACCTTATTTACATAAGTATTCAGACCCTTTGCTATGAGACTTGAAATTGAGCTCAGGTGTATACTGTTACCATTGATCATCCTTGAGATGTTTCTACAACTTGATTGGAGTCCACCTGTTGTAAATTTAATTGTCTATATAAGATCCCTCAGTTGACACTGCATGTTAGAACAAAAACCAAGCCATGAGGTCAAAGGAATTCTCCTTAGAGCTGCGAAACAGGATTGTGTCAAGGCACAGATCTGGGGAAGGGTACAAAAAACATTTCTGCAGGTCCCCAAGAACACAGTGGCCTCCATCACTCTTAAATGGAAGATGTTTAGAACCACCAAGACTCTTCCTAGAGCTGGCCGCCCTGCCAAAATGAGCAATCGGGGGAGAAGGGCATTAGTCAGGGAGGTGACCAAGAACCTGATGGTCACTCTGACAGAGCTCCAGAGTTCCTCTGTGGAGATGGGAGAACCTTCCAGAAGGACAACCATCTCTGCAGCACTCCACCAATCAGGCCTTTATGGTAGAGTGGCCAGACGGAAGTCACTCCTCAGTAAAAGACACATGACAGCCCGCTTGGACTCAGTCCATGAGAAACAAGATTCTCTGCTCTGATGAAACCAAGATTGAACTCTTTGGCCTGAATGCCAAACATCACCACTGGAGGAAACCTGGCACCATCCCTACGGTGAAGCCATGGTGGTGGCAGCATCATGCTGTGGGGATGTTTTTCAGTGGCAGGGACTGGGAGACTATTCAGTATTGAGGGAAAGATGAACGGAGCAAAGACAAGAGAGATCTCTGATGAAAACCTGGTCCATAGCGCTCAGGACCTCAGACTGGGGCAAAGGTTCACCTTCCAACAGGACAATGACCCTAAGCACACGGCCAAGACAACACAGGAGTGGCTTTTGGACAAGTCTCTGAATGTCCTTGAGTGGCTCAGCCACAGCCCAGACATGAACCCGATCGAACATCTCTGGAGAGACCTGAAAATAGCTGTGCAGTAACACTCCCCATCCAACCTGACAGAGCTTGAGAAGATATGCAGAGAAGAATGGGAGAAACTCCCCAAATACAGGTGTGCCAAGCATCATACTGAAGAAGACTTGAGGCTCTTATCGCTGCTAAAGGTACTTCAACAAAGTTTTTTGCAAAATAATTCTAAAAACCTGTTTGTGCTTTGTCATTATGGGGTATTGTGTGTAGATTGATAAGGGGAAAAAACAATTTAATCGGTGGGTTCCCACGGTGGGAACCATACATGTGGAGATCATCCGTTCACCTACTCTGCGTCTCACAAAGACACGGCGGTTGGAACCAAAAATATCAAATTTGGACTCGTCAGACTAAAGGACAGATTTCCACCAGTCTAATGTCCACTGCTCTTGCTTCTTGGCCCAAGCAAGTCTCTTCTTCTTATTGGTGTCCTTTAGTAGTGGTTTCTTTGCAGCAATTCGACCATGAAGGCCTGATTGATGCAGTCTCCTCTGAACAGTTGATGTTGAGATGCGTCTGTTACTTGAACTCTGTGAAACATTTATTTGGGCTGCAATTTCTGAGGCTGGTAACCATGAAGGCCTGATTCATGCAGTCTCCTCTGAACAGTTGATGTTGAGATGCGTCTGTTACTTGAACTCTGTGAAACATTTATTTGGGCTGCAATTTCTGAGGCTGGTAACTCTAATGGACTTATCCTCTGCATCAGAGGTAACTCTGGGTCTTCCTTTCTTGTGGCGGTCCTCATGAGAGCCAGTTTCATCATCTTGATTATCTTTTACAACTGCACTTGAAGAATTTTCCGTATTGACTGACCTTCATGTCTTAAAGTAATGATGCACTGTCATTTCTCTTTGCTGATTTGAGCTGTTCTTACCATAATATGGACTCGGTCTTTTACCAAATAGAGCTATCTTCTGTATAACCCTACCTTGTCACAACACAACAGATTGGCTCAAACGCATTAAGAAGGAAAGAAATTCCACAAATTCACTTTTAACAAGGCACACCTGTTAATTGAAATGCATTCCAGGTGACTACCTCATGAAGCTGGTTGAGAGCGTGCAAAGCTGTCTTCAAGGCAAAGGGTAGCTACTTTGAAGAATCTCAAATATGTTTTGATTTGTTTAACAGTTTTCTGGTTACTACATGATTCCATATGTGCTATTTCACGCACGCACGCACGCGCGTGCACACACACACACACACACACACACACACACACACACACACACACACACACACACACACACACACACACACACACACACACACACACACACACACACACACACACACACACACACACACACAGACAGAATATTTGCTTCGAGGCAATGTCAGACTGACAACGTCAGATGGGAGGTAAAATGCTGCCATCTAGTGAAACTAACCTATCTCTGAATTGTTGATCTCCACAGCACCAACTGAAGACATATTACTTTATTTTGGAGCAAAACATATGAATGTAAATGTCGCTCAAAGCCTCTGCTAACTATCTGACCATATCCAGAATGTTAAATGTTCTCAATGAAGGTCTTGATGAATGTAATTCAATAGTTGGATAACCATGTTAAACCTCTTTTCGAGGCCCTTGATTTAACCTGTTCCTGACTTGAAGTATGCAGTGATATGATTCCCATGGGAGCCGTTGATGTGCTTTTCTTACATTGACTAATGTGTTGAATACTGCATTGAATCACAACAGAAATTTGATACAGCAAACAAGATGCTTCATCTGCTGTAGGCCTTTAAGTCCACGCAGCATTACGCATTAAGATCTGTGACGGTATGGACACTTTTAAAGGGATTATCATCTCTCCCTGTGAAAAGGGGTAAACATAACTTGATCATAAGATTGTTCACAGGTACATTTTTCTACTTAACAAACCCCTTTCACATGACAGGTGTGTGGGCAGGCTATTTACCCAACCTGGCCGTTCCAATTCGTAACAAAGCATTTGAATTGGAGAACATAACATATCATGTTAAATGGAGGTACACAAATGTAAATTAACTAGCGTATTTTACATCAACCTCTGAATTCAAGTTGATTTATCAATACAGGATTTTCTGATTCTTTTTGTTTTGAGTGGAAATTGGAGCTGATGACCTATGTCTGACCTGTACCAACAATATAAATTCCTATCTGTCACGTGAACTGATTGAGATGGGGGTTGCTTCTCTTGAGAATAAAGTGACGTTTTACGAGCTCCTGTATGCAGCTTTTGTCTTGTCTAGTCCTCATTTTCTTTATAGTTGTTGTTCCATTCTCCGACCCATCAACACAGTTGGATAAGCCTACTAGCGTATCATAGGGATCAATGTCCAAGTCCAAATTCATCATACAGTGGTTCATTCCTTCTCAGTTTTGGTTAATGAATCAATTGATATGCGTTGGATAAAACAGCTAGACTACTTACCTTTGATCAAATTAGATTATTAGGCATTGAGCATCGTTTCCACTATCTATCAACTATTAGCTTACCTGCTTATGTCAAGATTCCATGCTCTGAATTGATTTAGCGCTAAGCATTATATATTTTTTTAAGTCAGTCATTTCACTTCTACTTGAGTTGGATATTTTCAGTACTTTTTCCACCCCTGGTGATGGAGTTTGTGAGGGAATGAGTGTCAAAGTAAGGGAAAGAGTTGGTGAATAGGAAACAGAGTTACCTAGTCAGTTATACAACTGAATGCCTTCAACTGAAATGGGTCTTTCGCATTTAATCCAACCCCTCTGAATTAGAGAGATGCGGGGGGTTGCATTAATCCACATCTACGCCTTCAGCGCCCGGGGAACCATGATTTAACTGCCTTGCTCAAGGGCTGAACGACAGATTTTTGACCCTGTCGGCTCTGGGATCTGATGCAGCAACCTTTCAGTTACAGGCCCGACGCTCTAACCACTAACCAGTCCTATGGACAAGTAAAAGTAAAAGAGGGGTGAATGAAGGCTAAGAAAGAATTAGACATGTTTATTTCTGGAGTCAGAAGTACAGTATATTGAATTTCTGGCAGCTTTATTGTTTATTAACTTTATTTTGTATTGCTTTTTAATTCATCAATACGTTTTAATTGCTTTGAATGTTCAATTTATATTCAAATGTTAATAGTATATTTTTGACAAAAAAATGTGTTTTTTACATACAGATGTGCCTTGTTGCAACATTATATAAGTGAACTTAGTTCGTACTGTACATTCATTTCTCTCTTCTTTTTTTAAATTTAATGCATGGAAAAGATCATGTTTAACAATGTTCCGTTAACCTTAGGGAAATGAGCTAATTATCAAGGTCAGTAGTTTTAATAGTAGTTTTACACCAGTCATTTTAAATGTCATTAAAGTAAATGTACTCCTACTTGAGTAGGATATTTCAATACTTTCCACCCCTGTAGTAGGCTTATGTGTTTCTTTTTTTGTTATAGGCAATCACACAAAAAAAATTAGGGATCCTCAAGGGTTCTTTGGGAAGGGTGATGGTTCTATGTGGAACCATAATGACTCAAAGAACCCTTTGAGCTCTTCAATGGTTCTTTACATTTCACAAAAGGGTTTCTTGCTCTTTTGCTGATAATTAAAATGTAGTTGAATATTTTGGGCCGTGGTTTGCTCACAGCTCTTTTTGTCCAACCATGAGTGAGTGTCATTCAGTCTACATAACGGGTTGTGCTTATGTCATTACATATTACAGTGCCTTCAGAAAGTATTCACACCCATTTACTTTTTCCACATTTTGTTGTGTTTCAGCCTGAATTTAAAATGTATTAAAATAAAAAATAAAATGTGAAAAGCTAAAATGTCTTGAGTGAATAAGAATTCAACCCCGTTGTTATGGCAACGCCTAAATAAGTTCAGGAGTAAAAATTGTTTTAGCAAGTCACATAATGAGTTGCATGGACTCACTCTGTGTGCAATACTAGTGTTTAACATTATTTTGAATGACTACCTCATCTCTGTACCACACACATACAATTATTTGTAAGGTCCCTCAGTCGAGCAGTGAATTTCAAACAGATTCAACCAGAAAGACAAGGGAGGTTTTCCAATACATCGCAAAGAAGGGCATCTATTGGTAGATAGGCAAAAAAAAAGCAGACATTGAATATCCCTTTGAGCATGGTGACGTTATTAATTACACTTTGGATGGTATATCAATACACCCAGTCACTAAAAAGATACAGGCGTCCTTCCTAACTCAGTTGCTGGTGCGGAATGAAACCGCTCAGGGATTTCACCATGAGGCCAATGGTGACATTAAAACAATTGCTGAGTTTATTGGCTGTGATAGAAGAAAACTGAGGATGGATCAACAACATTGCAGTTACTTCACAATACTAACCTAATTGACAGAGTGAAAATAAGGAAACTTGTACAGAATAAAAGGCACAAAAGTAATACTGACACATTTTTGTTTTTTTGTCCTGAATCCAAACTGTTATGTTTGGGCCAAATCCAATGCAGCATATTACTGAGTGCCACTCTCCATATTTTCAAGCAAAGTGGTGGCTGCATCGTGTTAT
This sequence comes from Salmo salar, assembly GCF_965601325.2. Taxonomy (NCBI): domain Eukaryota; kingdom Metazoa; phylum Chordata; class Actinopteri; order Salmoniformes; family Salmonidae; genus Salmo; species Salmo salar. The sequence continues at coordinate 15,882,274 of NC_138303.1, read as the reverse complement.
GGGTATGTTTGTAATCGTTAAGGACTGAGGAGTTTTTCAGGATAACAAATAAACGGAATGGAGCTAAGCACAGGCAACATCCTAGAGAAAACCTGCTTCAGTCTGCTTTCCACCAGACACTGGGAGATTTATTCACCTTTCAGCAGGACAATAACCCCAAATACATAGTCAAATCTACACTGGAGTTTCTTAGCAAGAAGACAGTAAATGTTCCTGGGCAGCCAAGTTACAGTTTTGACTTAAATCTACTTGAAAATCTTTGGCAAGACCTAAAAATGGTTGTCTAGCAAAGATCAACAACCAATTTGACAGAGCTTGAAGAATTAAACAAATAATAATGAGCAAGTGTTGAACAATCCAGTTGTGGAAAGCTATTAGAGATTTACCCAACTGCCAAAAGTGCTTCTACAAAGTATTGAATCAGGGTTGTGAATACTTACGTATGTAAATTCGATATTTCTGTATTTAATTTTCCATACATTTGCTAACATTTCTAAAAACAGTGTTTTCACTGTGTCATTATGGGGATTTTGTGTGTAGATGGGTGAATTAAAAAATATATATATATTTTGAATTCAGGCTGTAACAACAAACTGTGGAATAAGTCAAGGGGTATGAATAGTTTGTGAATGCAATAAGAGGAACATCTATCCAACATATTAAGTTACATTTCTGAAATTCTCAAGATGTTTCATAATTTAAAATATATATAAAACGTTGATCATATTCACAGGAGTTAAAACCATATTTTCAGTTCGTATTTGGTAGACTGGGACAAAATGTTTAATAAACTGGGACACCATCATTATAGTCCTAATTGTACCAAAATGACAATTACATTTTTGGTGATTAGGAAACATCTAAGGATTTCAGAAATGCCTAATGTGTTGGGATAATATGTCGAATAGACGTCTGACGGGGTAACAGAAGACGGAAATGTAAAAAGTTTTCCACTTTTTCAGAATTAACTCAAATAACCGTACTAATAACAGTACTAATAACAGTACTAATAACAGTATTAATAACAGTATTAATAACAGTATTAATAACAGTACTAATAACAGTATTATTAACAGTACTAATAACAGTACTAATAACAATATTAATAACAGTACTAATAACAGTATTAATAACAGTATTAATAACAGTACTAATAACAGTACTAGTAACAGTACTAATAACAGTACTAATAACAGTATTAATAACGGTGCTAATAACAGTACTAATAACAGTATTAGTAACAGTACTAATAACAGTACTAATAACAGTATTATTAACAGTACTAATAATAGTACTAATAGCAGTATTAATAACAGTACTAATAACAGTATTATTAACAGTACTAATAACACTACTAATAACACTACTAATAACCCTACTAATAACAGTATTATTAACAGTACTAATAACAGTACTAATAACAGTATTATTAACAGTACTAATAACAGTACTAATAACAGTACTAATAACAGTATTAATAACAGTACTAATAACAGTGCTAATGACAGTATTATTAACAGTACTAATAACAGTACTAATAACAGTATTAATAACAGTACTAATAACAGCACTAATAGCAGTATTAATAACAGTACTAATAACAGTATTATTAACAGTACTAATAACAGTACTAATAACAATATGAATAACAGTACTAATAACAGTATTAATAACAGTATTAATAACAGTACTAATAACAGTACTAGTAACAGTACTAATAACAGTATTAATAACAGTATTAATAACGGTGCTAATAACAGTACTAATAACAGTATTAGTAACAGTACTAATAACAGTACTAATAACAGTATTATTAACAGTACTAATAATAGTACTAATAGCAGTATTAATAACAGTACTAATAACAGTATTATTAACAGTACTAATAACACTACTAATAACACTAGTAATAACCCTACTAATAACAGTATTATTAACAGTACTAATAACAGTACTAATAACACTACTAATAACAGTATTATTAACAGTACTAATAACAGTACTAATACCAGTACTAATAACACTGCTAATAACACTACTAATACCAGTACTAATAACACTACTAATAACACTACTAATAACACTACTAATAACAGTATTATTAACAGTACTAATAACAGTACTAATAACAGTACTAATAACAGTATTATTAACAGTACTAATAACAGTACTAATACCAGTACTAATAACACTACTAATAACACTACTAATAACACTACTAATAACAGTATTATTAACAGTACTAATAACAGTACTAATAACAGTACTAATAACAGTACTAATAGCAGTATTAATAACAGTACTAATAACAGTATTATTAACAGTACTAATAACAGTACTAATAACACTACTAATAACAGTATTATTAACAGTACTACTAACACTACTAATAACACTACTAATAACAGTACTACACGAAAAAAAGAACAGGACATACAGTAGTACTTCAAGAACCAGAGCCCCCCCCAAACCTGAGTACAGGGGGTCCCGAATGTAAACTGGATCTCTTTCCTCAATTGGAAAAGCATATAAGACTGTCCCACTTTAGTTACTTCAAGTTGTCCTACTTGTCCCACTCTTTCCGAATTCACCCTATGACTATGGTCAGTAACGGTGTCTTGTGAAAGACTCCCGTACGGCCTAGTGCCATTTGAGAAAGGTTGTCTAAATCAGTCAGTGGTTCTTACTTCTCTCCCCAGGGACCGCCAGCTGTTCCAGAGGTATCTCTCTTGATTCAACTTGTCAATTAACACAATAATAACACCTATGGAATTTTCACTATATAATATGACTGACCAGAATACAAATCCCTGTACACTATAAAAGGAAAAGGTTCCTGGAGTATCCTTTAGGAGTTCTTCAAATTAAACCTATGGGGGAACACCTACAAAGAACCCCTTTTCATTTATCCTCAAATAACCTTTTGAAGAACCTTTTGAAGAACCTTTTGGAGAACCTTTTGAAGAACCTTTTGGAGAACCTTTTGGAGAACCTTTTGGGGTAAATGTTTTAACTACCCTCCCCTATTATTATTAATAATAATATGCATAACAATAACAACAATAACACAACATTTTAGTTCTCAGTGTTTATTGTGATTTTATTAGAAAAGCAGAGTTCTAAAATCCCAATATGAGGTAAACTCCCAGCAGAGTCCCAAGTCCAATGGGTTTATCCTCTGTCCTGTTGATGTTAATGTGTTGTTGTTCTCCGTATCCTCTGTCCTGTTGATGTTAATGTGTTGTTGTTCTCCGTATCCACAGCCAGAATGATTTTACAGTGCATGGTGATCTAACAGGTTTCTTGTTATATTCATCAGAAGTGTAGGTAGGGTGATGTCTGTGAATAAAAAATACAGATGATCAACAAAACATGCACTCAACAATATTCATACCTTGGTTTTTGTGGTAAAAATGAATGAAAAAAACTGTATTATGGACATACCTGGTCCATAATGTAGAGGACTATGGGATTTTCATTGAAGAGGTAAGGGAGGAGGATGGTTCATGTGATCTGCATAACACCTTTACCTACTGACATACCTTTTTATGCCTCCTCATATACCTACAGACACAAAAGTGTGCAGTTCAGTCATCCCAATACAGCTAGCCTTTAACATATTATTATAGCCTACAGTACATAGTCTTACCTCTTTGTTGAATGATATCCATTGAATTGTGTCCATTTGCACAAATATGAATAGATAGATAGTGTCATCAGAAAACAAAATCAATTTAGATCATACAAGGGACAAACCTTAAATTGAGGAGATCTTTACATTTTTCAGTTAAGTGCCTGCACCTGCTATCCTTTCAAATTCAAATCCAAATGTTTCAGTTGGGCAGTTAGGTTCCTGCAAGAGCCCCCACCAACTAAGGAGGTTCCTCGATGAACCCCACCTCCTATGGGGTTCTTGGAAGAACATTTTGGGGGCAATTTTCATCGTCAAGAGCCCTAAGATTCTTCAAAGAACTTTGAGGATCTTGGAAGAACCCTTGTTGATCCCCTAATACAGTGGGGCAAAAAAGTATTTAGTCAGCCACCAATTGTGCAAGTTCTCCCACTTAAAAAGATGAGAGAGGCCTGTAATTTTCATCATAGGTACACTTCAACTATGACAGACAAAATGCGAAAAACATTTCCAGAAAATCACATTGTAGGATTTTTAATGAATTTATTTGCAAATTATGGTGGAAAATAAGTATTTGGTCAATAACAAAAGTTTCTCAATACTTTGTTATATACCCTTTGTTGGCAATGACACAGGTCAAACGTTTTCTGTAAGTCTTCACAAGGTTTTCACACACTGTTGCTGGTATTTTGGCCCATTCCTTCATGCAGATCTCCTCTAGAGCAGTGATGTTTTGGGGCTGTCACTGGGCAACACGGACTTTCAACTCCCTCCAAAGATTTTCTATGGGGTTGAGATCTGGAGACTGGCTAGGCCACTCCAGGACCTTGAAATGCTTCTTACGAAGCCACTCCTTCGTTGCCCGGGCGGTGTGTTTGGGATCATTGTCATGCTGAAAGACCCAGCCACGTTTCATCTTCAATGCCCTTGCTGATGGAAGGAGGTTTTCACTCAAAATCTCACGATACATGGCCCCTTTCATTCTTTCCTTTACACGGATCAGTCGTCCTGGTCCCTTTGCAGAAAAACAGCCCCAAAGCATGATGTTTCCACCCCCATGCTTCACAGTAGGTATGGTGTTCTTTGGATGCAACTCAGCATTCTTTGTCCTCCAAACACGACGAGTTGAGTTTTTACCAAAAAGTTATATTTTGGTTTCATCTGACCATATGACATTCTCCCAATCCTCTTCTGGATCATCCAAATGCTCTCTAGCAAACTTCAGACGGGCCTGGACATGTACTGGCTTAAGCAGGGGGACACGTCTGGCACTGCAGGATTTGAGTCCCTGGCGGCGTAGTGTGTTACTGATGGTAGGCTTTGTTACTTTGGTCCCAGCTCTCTGCAGGTCATTCACTAGGTCCCTCCGTGTGGTTCTGGGATTTTTGCTCACCGTTCTTGTGATCATTTTGACCCCACGGGGTGAGATCTTGCGTGGAGCCCCAGATCGAGGGAGATTATCAATGGTCTTGTATGTCTTCCATTTCCTAATAATTGCTCCCACAGTTGATTTCTTCAAACCAAGCTGCTTACCTATTGCAGATTCAATCTTCCCAGCTTGGTGCAGGTCTACAATTTTGTTTCTTGTGTCCTTTGACAGCTCTTTGGTCTTGGCCATAGTGGAGTTTGGAGTGTGACTGTTTGAGGTTGTGGACAGGTGTCTTTTATACTGATAACAAGTTCAAACAGGTGCCATTAATACAGGTAACGAGTGGAGGACAGAGGAGCCTCTTAAAGAAGAAGTTACAGGTCTGTGAGAGCCAGAAATCTTGCTTGTTTGTAGGTGACCAAATACATATTTTCCACCACAATTTGCAAATAAATTCATTAAAATCCTACAATGTGATTTTCTGGATTTTTTTTTCTCATTTTGTCTGTCATAGTTGACGTGTACCTGTGATGAAAATTACAGGCCTCCCTCATCTTTTTAAGTGGGAGAACTTGCACAATTGGTGGCTGACTAAATACTTTTTTGCCCCACTGTAAATATTATTTATAGAACCATTCTCCATAAATGTTCTATAAAGAACCATACAAAAGGGTTCTATATAGCTCCCAAAAGGGTAGTAACCATAACGGAACCCTTTCTTGGTGCTATATAAAACCTTTTTAAATAGTTGTTTATTGGAGAGTTTCCCAAACTCGGTCCTGGGGCCCCCCTGGGTGCATGTTTTGTTTTTTGCCTTAGCACTACACAGCTAATTCAAATAATCTAAGCTTGACGATGAGTTGGTTATTTGAATCAGCTGTATAGTGCCAGGGCAAAAACCAAAACGTGCACCCGGTGAGGGGTGGGGTTGGTAAAAGGAGGATAAAAGGTCAAGACTGAGTCCCTAAATGTGTCCTCTGACGTGAGGATAAAAGGTAAAGACTGAGTCCCTAAATGTGTCCTCTGACATGAGGATAAAAGGTAAAGACTGAGTCCCTAAATGTGTCCTCTGACATGAGGATAAAAGGTAAAGACTGAGTCCCTAAATGTGTCCACTGACGTGAGGATAAAAGGTAAAGACTGAGTCCCTAAATGTGTCCTCTGACATGAGGATAAAAGGTAAAGACTGAGTCCCTAAATGTGTCCTCTGACATGAGGATAAAAGGTAAAGACTGAGTCCCTAAATGTGTCCTCTGACATGAGGATAAAAGGTAAAGACTGAGTCCCTAAATGTGTCCTCTGACGTGAGGATAAAAGGTAAAGACTGAGTCCCTAAATGTGTCCTCTGACATGAGGATAAAAGGTAAAGACTGAGTCCCTAAATGTGTCCTCTGACGTGAGGATAAAAGGTAAAGACTGAGTCGCTAAATGTGTCCTCTGACGTGAGGATAAAAGGTAAAGACTGAGTCCCTAAATGTGTCCTCTGACGTGAGGATAAAAGGTAAAGACTGAGTCCCTAAATGTGTCCTCTGACATGAGGATAAAAGGTAAAGACTGAGTCCCTAAATGTGTCCACTGACGTGAGGATAAAAGGTAAAGACTGAAGCTCTGTGTCCCACCTCACTGTCACACCTCCCTGACAATGACAGTCATTCAGTTTGTTGACACATGGACTGTGAAGTGACAGCTTTATGGGAGGCTCAGATCTGGCCAATGTCCCCTCACCACACTCATTTCTTATAGTGGACCTGTACTGACCTTCCTGTGCGTGTGTGTGTGTGTGTGTGTGTGTGTGTGTGTGTGTGTGTGTGTGTGTGTGTGTGTGTGTGTGTGTGTGTGTGTGTGTGTGTGTGTGTGTGTGTGTGTGTGTGTGTGTGTGTGTGTGTGTGTGTTAGTGTGTGCATTTTGGTGTGAGACATTGAAAAACAGGAAGAGGGTTGTCTTAACAAGAACGAGGAAGTCCTGGAGCCAGTTACTGGAAAGGGCCCGCCTGTTTTCTCATAGTCTCTTTTTTTTGTGTGGCTATTTTGTTATTCATAGTGCATTCATCAAACCAAAGACCAGCATACATTTCAGTAGTATTTCCTCTGTCAAACATTTGTGAGAACAAGAAAAAAAGTATTTGCCAAATGGTTTGTGAAAGTGTGGGGCTCTGTGGAATGTATAATGTAGCCAGTAGGGGGAACTAACAGATCATCCAACAACAAGAGTCACCAGAGTAGAGCCTGTAGTCAGGTCTAATTTGTTGCCCCCTTTACAAAATACAACCCATTAACGTAACATAATTGTCCTAATTTTAATCAAAACCATTTTAATAGCAGACTTATTGAGGATATGATATGATTCGATCCACTCTTTCTTTGTCTTGGTGTGTAGAGGGGACGTGGCTATTGGAAAACACCAGGGGCCTTATGAAACGCTTCTTATCACTCGTTCAGTGGCTACAGCGGTGACTGTTGTTTTAAAGGTCAGCAATGTGCTTCCTATCTAGCAATAGAACAGATCACATTCCTTTCTAGGAGCTCATGCTGACTATACATTTTGCCATGGGGCTTAATTGAACTATGACCTATAACGTTTGTAAACTCAGTATCTTTAACACTGATAACGGAAGGGGATACCTAGTCAGTTGTCCAACTGAAATGTGTCTCTGCATTCAACCCTCTGAATCAGAGAGGTGCGGGGGGTTGCCTTAATCCACGTCCACGGCTCCTGGGGAGCTGTTGTTGTGTGTTAACTGCCTTGCTCAAGGGCAGAACAGCAGATTTTCCCACCTTGCTGGCACAGGGATTCAAACCAGAAACCTTTCGGTTACTGGCCCAACACTCTTAACTGCTCTTAACCACTAGGCCACCATCTTGTTCTGCACTGAGAACTGGGGTATTTTGGAGACAGAAGTTCCTGCTCTGCTATAAAATACAATGTTAACTGTGGTCTTCTCCAAGTCAGTGGTCTCTTTAGATAGAAGTCTGTTCCACCATGCAATACTCTGAACTGGCAACTCATTTCTAATGTACCCCCATGGGCTAAATGACTAAAATCTAATGATAAAATAACAAATTCCATTTTAGGTACAAGGGGTTAGGGGAGTGGAAAATGACTGAAAAAGAAGGAAATGGTCAAAGAATTGGTTTGTTGAATTGATCCACTACAATGAGATAATGCAAAATATTCTGAGTTGTAAGCAAACCAGAGCAGCACTAGTAGGATTGGCTGTGTAGTAGCGTGCTTGAAAAGGCAGAGTTTTCTGTGACGTGTTTTGGAGAGCCAGACTCAGTCACAAGGGCGAGGCCAAAAATGCTTAAATTAGGTTGCTCCCCTCTGATGCCAGGCTGCAGCACGTTTCCAAGGTAACAGAGGAGTTTGGGCTTGAAGCCAGACCCTGCAGTGCAGAGTGCCACTGCATAGGAACCATCCTAAATATATCCACACACACACTCTACTTCAACGTAATACATACACACACACACACACGCGCACACACACACAGACACACACACATACACACACATTACGTTGAGCATTCTTCTCATCTTGTGTGCCCCAGACATTAGACATTATATAATGATATAAAATAATGTAGTGGACACACAGTGATAGTGGTGAAGTCTCTGGTCTGTATAGTAAGTCATCATAATACATGTGACAGTGAAGGTCTGGGGTTGGGTGGGAGTGCGTGCATGCTTGCTGATGTCAGAGCTGGAGTCAGCGTGCCGTGGGGCTGTGTGAGTTCCTGTGTCTGACGTCAGACTAGCATCATTCATTTAATCTGGAATATGGACAGCCCAAAAGTGTTTTTAAAATGTAGCCTACAGTACTGGGTTAACCTGGTGCAGCGTAGAATAATTATACAATCAAAAACGTTAAGAATGTATCTTCTCTTCATTGTGAATGTGTAGTTAATTGAACACCCTTGTGCATTTCTGTTATGGGTTCTGTATGTACTATTATTTGGATAGATTATGTATATAGATTATATATATATATATATATATCTAAAAAAATGTGCCTTTATTTAACTAGGAAGTCAGTTAAGAACAAATTCTTATTTACATGGAATAGTGCAGGGTTTTGACTTTAAACATCAATTAGGAGGTGTAAATTAAGGTATCGAGGGCCATGAATGTATATCAACTTCAGATGGTGTCATATTCAGATTCACAAAACGTTTTTCACCTTGTGAGTGAAGACCATAGCAGGGAAAGTCCACTGAGGATTAATGGTCCACACACTGTAGTTACTGGGACTGTCTCCAGGTTAGTCAGTCCACAGCATATCACAAGACATCCTTCTACTAATCTATTATGATTATACAAGCAACAATCCTAAAAATGTGTAATGTTAAGGATGATTTTCTATTCTGTCTGAATGTCAAAATGACCCTTTTCTGGAGAGGTTGTCTTTGTCCCTGAGCTTCTGGAAGTCTCCTCATGTCTGCAGCCATGCTCTGTAGAGGGGAGGAGCCACATGGTCGCCCCACGTGCAGGAGCCCCCTCTCCCCAGCCCAACATGTTTCTCCTCTGCTTGCTCTCTAAGGGTTTAAAAAAAGAACAGCTTTCAGATTCTGATGTCATTTGTGTTTTAGGACACCAACTGAACTTAATCGAACTGTATGTCGCTCTGAATAAGAAAGAGCGTCAGCTAAATGAAAAAAATTTGAAATGTAAAAAAAATTGAATCTGCTGAGCTTACATTTACATTTAAGTCATTTAGCAGACGCTCTTATCCAGAGCGACTTCATGAAAGCTATGTACAAGAGCCTTTTTTCTAAAAGCTCCTTTTCAAAAAGCTTCTTCCCAAACTTAATGTTGTCAAGCGGATTAGTATGCTACAGTGCAAGGTTTTGTTTAATTCAAAGTGCCATTCCAATAGACAGACGGACAAAGGTCTCCAGTAGCCCTGTGCACTACAAGATACTCCATAACCTCATAGCCTTCACCACATGCTTCTAAATTCACTGGGACCCCAATTTCATCCTCTAGTCTACTTTTATGGGAACCCCACATCACCAGTAATGGGTAGTGACCGTATTCTCCCCAATGCGTGTGTATGTGGGGCCTGGTGTGGTCCCATGTCCAGAGAGACCATGAGAAGATGTGTGTAACCCAGCCCAGAAGCAACTCCACCTTTCATCTCTCAGAGCTGCCTGCCTGCCTGTCTGTCTGCCGGAATCCCAACCATGGAATGCTGCCGGCAGCATAGTTCCGCCCACCCATCAGGCATTCCAACAAGGCATTGTGGGTGGGATTCAACAGGGTCACAGCCAAGGAAGTGAACTGGGAAGTTTTCACAAGAAGCTTCTATTTACGACCTCTTTAAACCACTCAAAGTGGCCCTCGTCTGCAACTGTGCATTCATTTCGGCAAACAAAGTCTGTGACAGTCATTTGAAAGCTCATTAACAGAAGATACACAGGGCCCTTGTATGTGTGTTATGTTTGAATATTGCATCTACAGCTATACTACCGCCACTCTTCTACAAATCCAAATTATTATTGCTATCATGAGAACGAAATGTTGATACAATAAAAATACAAATATATTTTTTTATATATATATATATAATATTTACACAGAGCTTATGTAAGTAACAATAAACAGTACTTTAATAACAAAAAAACTCATGACCAAAATTTCATGACCAATAAATGAAATTCTGGATATTTATTGCTGGAGTGTAGAACAGGCTAGGTTACAGAGGAAGGCCTGCTGAGAGTGAAGATTGGTGGTTCTAACTCTCTGAAAGGAGTGGTGTGTGGCAGCAGTGGCTGCAGAAGATATCTGGGACCATTCTTCTCAGCAGGCTTTGTATTAGATCCAAGGCCAGCAAGTTCACAGAGACACAAAGACCCTGGAAAAAGGGAGGGAAAAGGCCTGGACAGGTTTTTTTCAAAGGCAATTCCAGCGTTTGGATTACCATCATGATTCACACATGCAGCAGGGAATTCAAAAGATGCAGAAATGGCTTTGTTCCCCAGCTCTACTTTAGAAATCATTCCAGACATTCTTAATGCAACAAAGATGTCTCAAAAGAATGTGCAGTAGTACTGTTATGTTCCAGTAGTACTGTTCCAGTAGTACTGTTCCAGCAGTACTGTTCCAGTAGTACTGTTCCAGTAGTACTGTCCCAGTAGTACTGTTCCAGTAGTACTGTTTCCAGTATGTTCTAATTGTTAATCTCAGGTAAGAGGCTGATGCACATGAGTTCATGTGTAATCCGACCCTCCTACAGTTCAGTGGGTATGGATCTATTCACCACGCTTTCCCACTCGCTGAGCTATACAGTTACATCAAAATAAAAAAAATCCCCTTTCACTACAGTATCAGTCCTGATCAAATAAAAATACACATCACGTTGACTAATGCTCCATTTCTTTTTCATCCAACAAGAGAGACCCTCTGGAAAGAGTTTGAATTATCATCTGACTTGGAATCATCAGTTTCTCTTATTGAATCTTCTCCGTTAGACTGGGAATCAAGTCTCTCTCACACAGATGCTACTTTGTTGTACACAACTCAAGCAACAAGAGCCTTACATATGCCCCGATATTGCTTTTAGAGTGTTTCATCTGTGTTCACTTGTTGCTAATGAATGGTGCTGAGATGGGGAAGCATTTCCTCCTGCATTCCTCGGTTCTCCATTAATGTCCTAATCAATCACAGGAGAGGTTCTAACAGTCTGCCCTCCTGGGGCTGTGTTGGGGCTGTGACCTTGGGGAAGAAGAATGAAGAAGAGAGAGAGAGGAGCCCTCTGGGTACAGTGGAGCTGATAAACCTGATCTTTGTTGTGTTGAGGAAAGGCTGAGGGCATGCTGAGACACCGGCAACCCAGAGAGCGCAATGTGGATAACAGAACCAACAGGGATGACCTTTCCTCCACGCTGCCCCTGGGAGGTTGAGGGGGCCGCGGCACAGCGCGCCTGCCTCTCAACACTCCCCAGTCCCCAGTACCCAGCCCCCACTCCCAAGTCCCCACTCCCCAGTGCCCACTCCCCAGTCCCCACTCCCCAGTCCCCACTCCCCAGTCCCCAGTCCCCACTCCCACTCCCCGTCCCCACTCCCCAGTCCCCACTCCCCACTCCCCAGTCCCCACTCCCCAGTGCCCACTCCCCAGTCCCCACTCCCCAGTGCCCACTCCCCAGTCCCCACTCCCCAGTCCCCAGTCCCCAGTCCCCAGTCCCCAGTCCCCACTCCCCAGTGCCCACTCCCCAGTCCCCACTCCCCAGTCCCCACTCCCCAGTCCCCACTCCCCACTCCCCAGTCCCCACTCCCCAGTCCCCACTCCCCAGTCCCCAGTCCCCAGTCCCCAGTCCCCAGTCCCCACTCCCCAGTTCCCACTCCCCAGTTCCCACTCCCCAGTCCCCACTCCCCAGTCCCCACTCCCCAGTCCCCACTCCCCAGTGCCCACTCCCCAGTCCCCACTCCCCACTCCCCAGTCCCCACTCCCCAGTCCCCACTCCCCAGTGCCTGGGAGAGCTGGGGGAGGGGCCTCGTGGCGGGAGGGTGGATGGTTCTCATAGCTCTCTCTCTCTTCCTACAGGATTCCCGCCACTTCACTCCCCAATCTTGTTTCACGGCCAGTGGGTCTCAATGGCTGGCTCTGAAGGGGGGTTGGGGGGGGGGGTACTGTTGCACAGTGAATGGGTTTATTTTGGATTGTAGATTCTGGGTCTGATGGGTTCACAGAGAGCTGAGCTGTGTGGGGGGGGGGGGGGGGCTTCATTCTCTCAAAGTGGGTCAGGTGCTCGCTGTGTGAAAGTCTGGGAAACTCTAACAGAAAACGGAGTTCGGAGCAAATGAACATTTTTACGACAATGCTAACTGGTTGTTGAAAAAAAAAAACATTGCTGACCTAATGAGACTTTATTGCATGTCTGGTTGCTCTGGAGATGGTGAAGATGAGCTTTTGGATGGAAATTCAAGTTAACCGGTTCACTTTAGAACTGTTACTGTACGTAGTCATTTCAAATATTTTACATTATGATGATTTCAATTGGTTTCTTGAAAAGACTCGGATCAAGCAGCTAGTGGGATTGGATCCTCAGACCACCATGACTATACATCAACTGCCTACATTCTAAATGATTATCTGATGCCTAGAAAACTCACTGCTCCAAGCAGAGGATGTGAAAAGAACCCTTTGAACTCTCCGTTTGCCCCCCCCCCCCCCCCCCCCCACACACACACACACACACACACGGTCACAGATTGTAGAGAATGAGGATGGGATCACAGATCACTTAACTAGTCACATGAAGTAGTAACAATGTGTATGTGAAGTGGTTAACCCACGGACAGCCCCCTGTGGCACCATTCTCTGTGACATAAATCACCCTATAGTGGACGTTTGTCAGGGACTGGTCTCCTGGACAATGAGCTGCTCTCAATGACGGTGAAAGCGACAAACTCAACGGATGATGTGAAGATGAGAGAGAAGGGAGGTGGTTTTCTTCTGAGGTGCCCTGTCTGTAGAGGTTATTCAACATGAGTTATGCCTGTCAGTAAGATACTGGGTTCTGTTTGAATTTGTATCAAATACATTTAAAATGTCAAACAAATATGGAGGCACAATCATTTTAAGATGGTGTATGTTTAGTAATTACCTTCTTGTACCTGTGTGTTGTGAAAAAGAGATATGGTGAAATTACAGACCAGGGTAGGTTATGTTTATGTTTATCCCATAAGGAATCATGTTTACATACTGTAATTTACAATATATAAGTTATGAAACTATACATAATTTTCATAATTTTAAAGTACACAAAAAATGTATACACTGTATGTTGGGAATAACATCAGACATTTATCAGAATAAGTAACACATGAATTCTTCCCACAGAGCAATAAATCCAATTTGCTTATCTCCTGTGATAAAATATACGATTTTTATTATCAGCGTTTGTAGCTGCCTCATTTGTTTCTTCATTTAATAGCTAATTAAGAAATTTGGTATGAATTAATAAGTCTATCTCTTATGAATTCATTTGTGTGCTACCGTGTGTAAAACATACACACACGTTGTATGTGTTTGTCTGAGTGGCACACTGCTGCAAATGATAATAGTGTTAGCCTGGGAAAGGCTTCCAGTCTTCAATCTTCAGTCTTCCTCCATCTTGTGGTCCTGCAGTTGTAATCCTCATGCGGTAATGAGGCTGGGGGTGGGGAGGGGGGGGGGGGGGGGGGAGGGGTAATGAACAGGGTGCAGTGGGTTCACTCTAGTGGGAGGGGGAGGGGGTAATGGAGGGATAAGGGCAAGGAGAGGGAGGAGTTTTCAAGTCCTTTTGAATTAAATTCACTGTGGAGAAGACTAGCCTATCCATACCTCTATATCTGTTGTCATAGTTAATATTTGAAATGTTAGGGAAGGGTAAATGGTACAGAGATAATGCTCTGTTAATATTAGGAATGTTAGGGAAGGGTAAATGGTACAGAGATAATGCTCTGTTAATATTAGGAATGTTAGGGAAGGGTAAATGGTACAGAGCTAATGCTCTGTTAATATTAGGAATGTTAGGGATGGGTAAATGGTACAGAGATAAGGCTCTGTTAATATTAGGAATGTTAGGGATGGGTAAATGGTACAGAGATAATGCTCTGTTAATATTAGGAATGTTAGGGAAGGGTAAATGGTACAGAGCTAATGCTCTGTTAATATTTGGAATGTTAGGGATGGGTAAATGGTACAGAGATAATGCTCTGTTAATATTAGGAATGTTAGGGAAGGGTAAATGGTACAGAGATAATGCTCTGTTAATATTAGGAATGTTAGAGAAGGGTAAATGGTACAGAGATAATGCTCTGTTAATATTAGGAAAGTTAGGGAAGGGTAAATGGTACAGAGATAATGCTCTGTTAATATTTGGAATGTTAAGGAAGGGTAAATGGTACAGAGATAATGCTCTGTTAATATTAGTAATGTTAGGGAAGGGTAAATGGTACAGAGATAATGCTCTGTTAATATTTGGAATGTTAGGGATGGGTAAATGGTACAGAGATAATGCTCTGTTAATATTAGGAATCTTAGGGAAGGGTAAATGGTACAGAGATAATGCTCTGTTAATATTTGGAATGTTAAGGAAGGGTAAATGGTACAGAGATAATGCTCTGTTAATATTTGGAATGTTAGGGAAGGGTAAATGGTACAGAGATAATGCCCTGTTAATATTAGGAATGTTAGGGAAGGGTAAATGGTACAGAGATAATACTCTGTTAATATTAGGAATGTTAGGGAAGGGTAAATGGTACAGAGATAAAGATCTGTAGATGTTTTATTAAGCTCGATTTATAGAAAAATGCGCTTTGTCTCGTGCCTCATCCACATAGAACCATTACATGTCTATGTCTGCTGGTCACCCTGGGGGCTGTGGAGGTGGGGGGGGGGGCAAACAAAGAGGTCCTTGAAGAGGCCTGTCCTGTACCACGTGTCAGATGAGACTCAGGGTGTAACTGTCTGTGCATACGCTCATTTAACACTAATCATGTGAAGGATTTTTTAGGGACATATGAGGACAATATCAGAAAGGCTGTAGGATGTGCAGGGTTGGGTAGGTTATGTTCCGTTAAAGTTACTATAAAGTCTGTAGTTTGTGCGCATTTAAAATCAGTAAGGGTTTCCTGCACAACTGCAAAATGGGACTGTAGACTTGTCACAGCCAGGTCAGCAGCAGTCTGGGTAATTACCTACATGTAGCCTTGTCACAGCCAGGTCAGCAGCAGTCTGGGTAATTACGTACATGTAGCCTTATCACAGCCAGGTCAGCAGCAGTCTGGGTAATTACGTACATGTAGCCTTATCACAGCCAGGTCAGCAGCAGTCTGGGTAATTACGTACATGTAGCCTTGTCACAGCCAGGTCAGCAGCAGTCTGGGTAATTACGTACATGTAGCCTTGTCACAGCCAGGTCAGCAGCAGTCTGGGTAATTACGTACATGTAGCCTTGTCACAGCCAGGTCAGCAGCAGTCTGGGTAATTACGTACATGTAGCCTTATCACAGCCAGGTCAGCAGCAGTCTGGGTAATTACGTACATGTAGCCTTGTCACAGCCAGGTCAGCAGCAGTCTGGGTAATTACGTACATGTAGCCTTATCACAGCCAGGTCAGCAGCAGTCTGGGTAATTACGTACATGTAGCCTTGTCACAGCCAGGTCAGCAGCAGTCTGGGTAATTACGTACATGTAGCCTTGTCACAGCCAGGTCAGCAGCAGTCTGGGTAATTACCTACATGTAGCCTTGTCACAGCCAGGTCAGCAGCAGTCTGGGTAATTACGTACATGTAGCCTTATCACAGCCAGGTCAGCAGCAGTCTGGGTAATTACGTACATGTAGCCTTGTCACAGCCAGGTCAGCAGCAGTCTGGGTAATTACCTACATGTAGCCTTATCACAGCCAGGTCAGCAGCAGTCTGGGTAATTACGTACATGTAGCCTTGTCACAGCCAGGTCAGCAGCAGTCTGGGTAATTACCTACATGTAGCCTTATCACAGCCAGGTCAGCAGCAGTCTGGGTAATTACGTACATGTAGCCTTATCACAGCCAGGTCAGCAGCAGTCTGGGTAATTACGTACATGTAGCCTTGTCACAGCCAGGTCAGCAGCAGTCTAGGTAATTACGTACATAATAGTATCATCTGCATATAGATGAAATTTACAATTTTTAACAGATTGACCAATAGCATTTATATACAGTGTATTCGGAAACTATTCAGACCGCTTGACTTTTTCCACATTTTGTTACATTACAGCCTTATTCTAAAATGTATTAAACACATTTTTTTCCTTAGCAATCTACACACAATACCCCCTAATGACAAAGCGAAACAGGTTGTTCAAAATCTTTGCAAATTCATAGACATTTACAAACAGAACTGCCTTATTAACATAAGTATTCAGACTCTTTACTAGGTACTCTGTTGAAGCACCTTTGGCAGCGATTACAGCCTCGAGTCTTCTTGGGTATGACGCTACAAGCTTGGCATACCTGTATTTGGGGAGCATCTCCCATTCTTCTCTGCAAATCTTCTCAAGCTCTGTCAGGTTGAATGAGGAGCATTGCTGCACAGCTATTTTCAGGTCTCTCCAGAGATGTTCGATCGGGTTTAAGTCCGGCCTCTGGCTGTGCCAGAGAATATTGTTTCTCATGGTCTGAAAGTCTTCAGGTGCCTTTTGGCAAGCTCCAGGCAGGCTGTCATGTGCCTTTTACTGAAGAGTGGCTTCTTTCTGGCCACTCTACCATAAAGGCCTGATTGGTGGAGCACTGCAGAGATGGTTGTCCTTCTGGATGGTTCTCCCATCTCAACAGAGGAACTCTAGAGCCCTGCAAGAGTGACCATCGGGTTCTTGGTCACCTCCCTGACCAAGGCCCTTCTCCCCCTATTGCCGGGTGGCCAGCTCTAGGAAGAGTCTTGGTGGTTCCAAACTTCTTCCATTTAAGAATGATGGAGGCCACTGTGTTCTTGGGGACCTTCAATGCTGCAGAAATGTTTTTGTACCCTTCCCCAGATCTGTGCCTCGACACAATCCTGTCTCTGAGCTCTACGGACAATTCCTTTGACTTCATGGCTTGGTTTTTGCTCTGACATGCACTGTCAACTGTGGGACCTTATATAGACAGGTGTGTTACTTTCCAAATCATGTCCAATAAATTGAATTTACCACAGGTGGACTCCAATCAAGTTGTAGAAACATCTCAAGGATGATCAATAGAAAGAGGATGCACCTGAGCTCATCTTCGAGTCTCGTAGCAAAGGGTCTGAATACTTATGTTAATAAGGTATTTATGTTTTTTATTTTTAATACATTTTCCCCCAAAAAAATGCAACCTGTTTTTGCTTTGTCATTATGGGGTATTGTGTGTAGATTGCTAAGGAACAAAATATTTGTAATCATATTTAGAATAAGGCTGTAACGTAACAAAATGTGGAAAAAGTCCATGGGTCTGAATGCTTACGGAAGGTACTGTAAATAGTGAAAAGAACAGGTCCTAGTATCGACCCCTGCGGAACACCTTTATGTACTTCATGAAATGTGGACTATTCAGACAATATCAATATAAAGCCATGCCTTTCACGCTATCTTGTATTTAGCTATGCATCAACTACCGTTGTGTTTGTCCATTTACACCTGCTAATCTTCTCTAAGTTCACCATTCAGCTCAAATTCTACCTGCCTCACTGTCAGTTCCCCCCTCACAATGAAGGCCTGTTCCCACAACCACACCTGGTCAAATCCTACCACAGCCTAACAATCTCCATAGACAACCCAGGTCTGCAGTAACAACTCCACACTCAGACAGATGTGGTCATTATCTAATTGAAATTTGGAAATTACTGAGTACATTCATGTCGTTTGTCATGGTATGTAACCACCTCTAACAAAGGTGCCATACTCTGTGTTTATGGCATACCAGTCTGTCACCGCCTCTCATCTCTCCAGGTCTACCTGTTCCAACATGGACCCAACAGGAGACCCCAAGGGGACGGAGAACAGCTCTCATCTCTCCAGGTCTACCTGTTCCAACATGGACCCAACAGGAGACCCCAAGGGGTCAGAGAACAGCTCTCATCTCTCCAGGTCTACCTGTTCCAACATGGACCCAACAGGAGACCCCAAGGGGACGGAGAACAGCTCTCATCTCTCCAGGTCTACCTGTCCCAACATGGACCCAACAGGAGACCCCAAGGGGTCAGAGAACAGCTCTCATCTCTCCAGGTCTACCTGTTCCAACATGGACCCAACAGGAGACCCCAAGGGGACGGAGAACAGCTCTCATCTCTCCAGGTCTACCTGTTCCAACATGGACCCAACAGGAGATCCCAAGGGGACGGAGAACAGCTCTCGTCTCTCCAGGTCTACCTGTCCCAACATGGACCCAACAGGAGATCCCAAGGGGACGGAGAACAGCTCTCATCTCGCTAGTTCTACCTGTTCCAACATGGACCCAACAGGAGATCCCAAGGGGACGGAGAACAGTTCTCATCTCGCTAGTTCTACCTGTTCCAACATGGACCCAACAGGAGATCAGCTCTCGTTTCTCCAGGTCTACCTGTCCCAACATGGACCCAACAGGAGATCCCAAGGGGACGGAGAATCGCTCTCAGTTACAGGTGTCTAACATCTGTCCGGTCATTAGTTTTAATTGAAGGAGAATTTATGCATTGCGTTAAATCTGGTGTTAGCTATATGGAACAAAGGAGAGGGTCATTTTTAAAATGTCACCTTTATTTTAGCAGGGAGTCCCATTGAGACCAAGGTATATTTTACAAGGGAGCCCTGAATATATACAATTTACAAATACAACATTATACAAATATACAAGATTACAAAACAAACTCAAGAGAAACAATCACATTCCTCAGCAAAGAGGTCTTCAATCAACCATGAGAAGTGCCTGAGAGGCACCAGTTCATGTGGTTGTAGGAACTCTCTAGATTGTTCCATATGTGAAGTGCATAGAAACTAAACTCTGTGAAGACCGAAGGGATCTCCAGTTATCCATCCCTCAGACTGGGTATGGTAACTTTAAAAGTTATTCTTCCTGTTAGGTACGGCAAAGAAGATTCTCTACAAGAGCTAAATAAATAAGAGTACAGTAATGAATCGACCAAAGTGACTTCAAAAAGGGCCAGCCTATTTTCTGGTAAAGAATGCAGTGATGTGTACCGAAACAGTCGTTCGTAATGAAGCATAGTGCACTATAATAAACTGCATCTAACGGCTTTAATTTAAAAAATATTACATTTTACAGACGCTCTTATCCAGAGCGACTTACAGTAGTGAATGCATACATTTCATACAATTTTTTTTGTTGCATACTGGTCCCCTGTGGGAATCGAACCCACAACGCTGCCGTTGCAAACACCATGCTCTACCAACTGAGATACACGTGACTTTTATTTAACTGGCAAGCCAGTTAAGAACACATTTTTATTTTACAATGTTGGCCTTCCCCGGGCCAAACCCTCCTCTAACCCGGACGACGCTGGGCCAATTGTGCACCGCACTGCTTTCTGCTATTTAGCAAGAGGCATGATCTATTTCTATAGAAGAAGCCCATTTTTAACTAGAAGCACTAGCATCTTCAGTGCATCTTCATTTTACTCTGCTTCTAACAGAAGGAAAATAATCCTGCAGGAACAGGAAATGTGAATTATTATGTGAATTATAATTCATGGACATTTTTGTAAGGGTTTATACATTTTTCGTTAGGGAAAATCAAGTCCGGCATTTTAAAGTGGACATTACAAACTTTAGAAGCTGTTTAAATGGTTCTCTGCAACAACAAATTGATCAAATTAAGATAGCAGATCTGTAATTCATCAATATGCTTTTTAAAAGATAGCTTTTCGTATATCCAGATACCCAGATATTTATAAGCAGTGACACAATCAAGGTGGGCACCATCCAGTGTACAATTATGCCTAAATAATCAGATACATTTTGAAGTGTTTTGGAAAACATCATACACTTGGTTTTACCTGCATTCAGCACCAATTCAACAAAGATATTCTGTAAAGCAATACATGCAGACTGTAGCTCAGAAAGAATCTGGTCAACAGTAGGGGGAACAGCATACACAACAGTGTCATCAGCAAGTGCAGGATTATTTTAATATTTTTTTACAGATAAACCAATGTGGGGCAAGCTAGGAGCGTAACTCAGGTGGGGTGGGAGCGTCATCGCCCTGATGCTTGTGGAAAGCCCACTAGGCTCCATCAGAGGGAATTCCTGACTTCATCCCAAAATGGCACCCTATTCCCTATGTAGTGCACTACCTTTGACAAGAAATAGTGTACTATATAGGGAACAGGGTGCCATTTGGGATGCATTACTTGACGTAAATAGCCCAGGTAGAGAGTGCTGTTCCTCCTGATAGAGGAAGCAGGTCCTGCTCTAATGAAACTGATCCGGGGAAGGAGACAGACACACATCCCTGCATGGCATCTACAGCCTGCTCAGCAGTGGTGGAAAATACTTAACTACTACTTAATAAGTAGTTTTTTGGGGTATCTGTACTATACTATTTATATTTTGACTACTTTTACTTTTACTTCACTACCTTCACTTCCTAAAGAAAATAGTGTACTATTTACTCCATACTTTTCCCCTGACACCCAAAAGAACTCGTTACATTTGGAATGCTTAGCAGGACAGGAAAATGGTCCAATCCACACACTTATCAAGAGAACATCCCTGGTAATCTCTGCTGCCAGTTGATCTGGCAGACTTGTAAATTATGTCGGAGTGTTGGAGTGTGCCCCTGGCTATCCGTAAATAAATACAAAACTAGAAAATCATGCCGTCTGGTTTGCTTAATAATACGTGGAATTTGAAATAATTTATACATTTACTTTTACTTTGATACTTAAGTATATTTTAGCAATTAGATTTACTTTTGATACTTACATACATTTGAAACAAAATACTTTTAGACTTTTACTCAAGTAGATTTTACTTTCATTTTCTATTAAAGTATCTTTACTTTTACTCAACTATGACAATTGGCTACTTTTTCCACCACTGCTGATCAGGTAATCTCATTTTCAAATTCAAGTTACTGTGTGTGGACCTCACTCCTACTTGTTACTGTGTGTGGACCTCACTGCTACTTGATACTGTGTGTGGACCTCACTTCTACTTGATACTGTGTGTGGACCTCATTTCTACTTGTTACTGTGTGTGGACCCCACTCCTACTTGTTACTGTGTGTGGCTCTCACTTCTACTTGATACTGTGTGTGGACCTCACTGCTACTTGTTACTGTGTGTGGACCTCACTGCTACTTGTTACTGTGTGTGGACCTCATGCTACTTGTTACTGTGTGTGGACCTCACTGCTACTTGTTACTGTGTGTGGACCTCACTTCTACTTGTTACTGTGTGGACCTTACTTCTACTTGATACTGTGTGTGGACCACATTGCTACTTGTTACTGTGTGTGGACCTCACTTCTACTTGTTACTGTGTGTGGATCTCACTTCTACTTGATACTGTGTGTGGCTCTCACTCCTACTTGTTACTTTGTGTGGACCTCACGTCTACTTGTACTGTGTGTGGATCTCACCTCTACTTGTTACTGTGTGTGGACCTCACTACTACAGGTTACTGTGTGGACCTCACTCCTACTTGTACTGTGTGTGGACCTCACTTCTACTTGTTACTGTGTGTGAACCTCACAGCTACAGGTTACAGTGTGTGGACCTCACTTCTACAGGTTAGTGTATGTGGACCTCACTGCGACAGGTTACTCTGTGTAGACCTCACTGCTACAGGATACTGTGTGTGGACCTCACTCCTACTTGTACTGTGTGTGGACCTCACTTCTACTTGTTACTGTGTGTTGACCTCACTGCTACTTGTTTCTGTGTGTTGACCTCATTGCTACAGGTTACTGTGTGGACCTCACTGCTTCAGGTTACTGTGAGGAGCTCACTGCTATTTGGTACTGTGTGTGGACCTCATTGCTGCAGGTCACTTTGTGTTGAATTCACTGCTACGTGTTATTGTGTTTGGACCTCACTGCTGCAGGTTACTCTGTGTTGATCTCACTGCTTCAGGTTAATTTGTGTGGACCTCACTGCTAGAGGTTACAGTGTGGACCTCAATGCTACTTGTTACAGTGTGTGGACATCACTTCTACAGGTTACTGTGTGTGGAACTCACTATTAATGTTACTGTGTATGGACCTCACTGCTACTTGTTATTGTGTGTGGACCTCACTTCTACAGGTGACTGTGTGGACCTCACTGCTACTGGTTACTATGAGGACCTCACTGCTATTTGGTACTGTGTGTGGACCTCACTGCTACAGGTCACTTTGTGTTGAACTCACTGCTTCTTGTTACTGTGTGTTGACCTTACTGCTTCATGTTACTGTGTGTGGACCTCACTACTAAAGGTTACTGTGTGTGGACCTCACTGCTACTGGTTACTGTGTGTGGACCTCACTGCTACTGGTTACTGTGTGTGGACCTCACTGCTACTGGTTACTGTGTGGTTCTCACTGCTACAGGTTACTGTGTGGTTCTCACTGCTACAGGTTACTGTGTGGTTCTCACTGTTACTGGTTACTGTGTGGTTCTCACTGCTACTGGTTACTGTGTGTGGACCTTACTGCTACTGGTTACTGTGTGGTTCTCACTGCTACAGGTTACTGTGTGGTTCTCACTGCTACTGGTTACTGTGTGGTTCTCACTGCTACAGGTTACTGTGTGGTTCTCACTGCTACAGGTTACTGTGTGGTTCTCACTGCTACAGGTTACTGTGTGGTTCTCACTGCTACTGGTTACTGTGTGGTTCTCACTGCTACTGGTTACTGTGTGTGGACCTCACTGCTACTGGTTACTGTGTGGTTCTCACTGCTACAGGTTACTGTGTGGTTCTCACTGCTACTGGTTACTGTGTGGTTCTCACTGCTACAGGTTACTGTGTGGTTCTCACTGCTACTGGTTACTGTGTGGTTCTCACTGCTACAGGTTACTGTGTGCTCTGTGTGGTATTCATTGTCAATGGGATTCAGAATCAGAATGAATACAGATCTTAGTTTTAAAATGCAGCCATTCCGGTGTTGAATCCAGGGTTCTTCTCCTGTTCTGTCGTCATCTGGTCAGCAGATCACAGGAATCAAAGGACCGAAGCAGCAGAACAAGGCCAGAGTTCCTCATGACCTTATTAAAGCCTACAGAATCCACGCGTCACTCACGCCACTTCCCCTCATTCCTGGCATTCCAGGCCGGCATTCCAGGCCAGCATTCCGCTCGCCATGCCGCCACAGGCCTGGGGTTGCTTCTGGCTCTGCTCTGATCACATCATTCCTGGCTCGTGACTCCACTTCACTGTTAACAGTCAGGCTCTTTCAGATAAAAGGTCTGGTTGACGACAGTGACCAGCTCATCGCTTGGGGCCTCCTCTTTAAAACCATATAAGGAACTCTCTCATTCATGTTAGTCTCGCTATTATTAGTAAGTCTGGTTTCCCAGTGAGAGCAAAACAGACTGGAGGTTAATTCCCTTCGCTCAGCATTACGGTTAAAGACCAAACTAAGCTGTGTTTTGGTCTGACAAGCACATTGAATAAGATGTTTGCAAAACTGGACATGTGTAGGTTGCCAAGTAAACACTGATAGAATTTGCTAGAAATTCCTGGATAGTTACGCCTTGTGTTGATGGGATAGGCTAGATGTCACAATTTAATATTTATCAAAGACAATCAATAAAGCCACTAAAATAATTGAATGATGCGATGACATCCCAGATTTTATTTCAGGCTACTCACTGGCTTAGATAATGTATATCGTGGTTGTTTGTCATGTGTACCTCCATGCAGCCCCCTGGGGCCCCCCCAGGCTATGCCTGGTTTGGAGTCACCCTGCCTGGTGTAAGGCAGAGCAGCTGCTCCCCCCCTCCCATGCAGCTAAAGATGTAATCTTTCCCTGTGTGCAGAGCCAGGCTAAGCCACAGCACTGCACTGCACAGTGAAATCTGACCTAAGAGCTGTCCATGCTTAGGTCATGTTACCCCAGGAAAGCATAGCTATACTTAACTGGGTGAGGTATACCCGAAACTGGGTCTCACTTTCCTGTTCCTTCTGTTGCTGCACAGGATTCCATGTAGGTGAGGGGCCCCAGAACTGTAAGAACAGAAATGCACAGAAATGTACGTTTTTTTGGCTTGATGTGTGTGTTTCAAGTTTCAAGTTTTTATTATCACGTGCACAAGCTTGCTCTTTACCAACAATGCAGTAATCAAAATCAAATCAAAGTTTTTTTTGCAGATGTTATCGCAGGTTTCTAGCTCCAACAGTGCAGTAATATCTAGCAATACAAAACAATACACACATAATCCCCCAAAATGTAAGAAAGAAATGAAGAAATATCAGAACGAGCAATGTCAGAGACCGGAATATCCTACTGAGACTCGAAAAAAAACATGTGAAGAAATATTGTTATTTATCCTTGATTGTAAGTGCAAAAATGGCCTCTGTAGTGGTCATTAGGACATACATGTGAAAACGTAACATTACAGTCAATGGGTACAGTCGGTGAAAAACATAGCTGTGGCATTCGGGTGTCCACTACAGAGGTCATTTTCTTGATAAGCTCTTATTTATCTCTTATATAATGTGAAAACAATTATTACACAGTCCAGACAACTCACTTAACTTTTCCTGAGAAATTGACTTACCAGAAACAATTTTAATATCAAACTCACAAAAATGATCATTAATAATTAATCACACTTCTTTAAAACTTTTGATCAAATGTACTAATTTTGACTTTAACCATTTTTTTTTTAAAGAACCAGGAAGATAAAGTTGTCGAGGTCAAACCCCAACGAAAAGCCCAGACTGCTCTCTCAAAGGAACAACAGTAATTCGTACTGTGGTTTGTATGGCCCAGAGATACAGACCAAGAACGAATGCCCACAAAAATCAATTGCTGCGTCTCAGGAGGATATATATATATATAATGGTGTGTATAGAGATTGTGGACAGTATATCAGTAGAAAAGGTGTGTGCAGCAGTAGTTATATAGGATGAGCCATGACTAGAATACAGTATGTACATATGAAATAAGTAAAACAGTATGTAACATTATTAAAGTGACCAGTTTTCAATGACTATGTACATAGGGTAGCAGTCTCTAAGGTGCAGGGTAGAATAACAGGTGGTAGCCTGCATTTAACAGTGACTAAGGTTCAGGGCTGGGTACTAGGAGGAGGCCGGCTAGTGGTGACTATTTAACAGTGACTAAGGTTCAGGGCTGGGTACTAGGTGGAGGCCGGCTAGTGGTGACTATTTAACAGTGACTAAGGTTCAGGGCTGGGTACTAGGTGGAGGCCGGCTAGTGGTGACTATTTAACAGTGATGACCTGGAGATAGAAGCTGTTTATCATTCTCTTGGTCCCAGCTTTAATGCACCCTTACTTCCCTTGCCTTGTGGATGATAGCGGTGTGAACTGGCCGTGTCCCTGGTGAGTGAGGTCCTTGATGATCTTCTTGGCCTTCCTGTGACACCGGGTGCTGTAGATGTCCTGGAGGGCAGGCAGTGTGCCCCCGGTGATGCGTCTGGCTGACTGCACTACTCTCTGGAGAGCCCTGCGATTGCCATACCAGGCGGTGATACAGTCTGACAGGATGCTCTCAATGGTGCATCTGGAGAAAGATTGTTAGTGTTGTAGGGGCGAAGCCGCATTTCTTCAGCCCACCCATATGCCTTGCGACCATGATATACAGGCCTAAAGGCAGAGACAATAAGAAGGCACAGTGGCAGAATAAATTCAACCACACCTTTGTTTCATCACAAAACCGGATACCAATCTCTGTCCAGTGAAGTCCACAAAGCATAGTGCATGTACAGTAACAGACAGTTACATGACCTGTAGCATGGTTAAGCAAGTTAATGTTTCCCACATTTTCTGACCACTGAACTACTATTGATTTAGAACCGCAAGTCGCAAAGAAAACATGAGTTGGCTCCACTATTCCAGCGCCACCAACTTCAACCTTTCATCGTCCTCAAATCAAACCACCTATACTTAGTCTAATACCGTGACAACTAAAACATACCAAAAACGATTTAGTCAAATCAACGTAAGCTAAATATGATGTGGTTGTCCATGGTTCTGATTTCTGTGTGTGCGTGCATGTGTGTATGTGCACATTCGTGCAAGTAGAAAAACATGTTGACTCACCCTACTTGTAGAGAAAAGCCAACATCATCCTCCTCTCTTTCAAGTTGACGAAACGGTCTGTCACTCTATCATACAATACACGCTTTTATTTTTTGTTGTCCTAGGCTACCTGGCTAAAATGCTTTCTTGTTAGCTTAACTTCCATTCTTTGGCAACGTTAGCTAGTTAACATTAGCCTTCTACATCTAGCTACATATTGAACTTCCATCCTCTCAGGCCAGGGGCACAACAAACAATGAATGAATTAATGGTTGGATCGGAATCGCCGTTATAATCATTGGCCAGTACAAAGAATGAAGTAAAACCACAAGTCCAAATCCCTATGTCCATCCATTGCTAAATTAGGAAAGAGACATTTTTTCAAGCTGGCTTCCCTTAGCACTTTTTGGGGGTTTGCCAAGACCATTCACAGTTGAGCTCGCTCAGTTTAGCTCAACGCTGATTGGCACATTTTTTGTACTTTTTTTGTCAAAGGAGGCCAGATGCTAACTGGCTTCCCTTCCTTCATTGCTACAGGTGGCAACAATGTCATACTCACTTGGACCAGACAGCATCAGATAGATGGCCTACACATAGAGAGACAGAGGGGCGCTGTTTGGCTCGCTCAGATGCTTTCTCCTGTGAGATAAATTCAGCCTCTTGAATGAAACACAGAGAGATGAAAGATGAATCATTTTATATATTTAGTATTTTTTTATTGGTCCATTTTTGGGGGGAAGCCTGGCTTCCCTTGGCATCCATGAACACACTCCACTGCTGGGACAAGGAGAGGTTGAAAATGACTGTGAATATGCCTGCCAGCTGTTCTGAGAACGTGCCCTGGAATACCGACCAGCCCCATGGCCTTAGGAGTGTTTACCCGAATAAAAACCTTACTCACGTCGAGCGTGAAATCACCCAGTCCCCTGGGTCAACCGTGTGTGTGTGTTTGTGTGTTTGTGTTTGTGTGTGTGTGTGTGTGTGTGTGTGTGTGTGTGTGTGTGTGTGTGTGTGTGTGTGTGTGTGTGTGTGTGTGTGTGTGTGTGTGTGCCTGTGAGGACAGCATCTTGAGCTACTGTCTTTCTGCTGGTAGAGTAGAGCTTACTGGTGAATTCAAACTAACCCTAACCCCTAAGACAGACTTATTCTGGTCTGTCAGTGTGGGACTCAAATAGTCTGCTATTTGCACAATTTTAAGGAATGTGTGCGTAAATTCATCAACCAATTAATGTAAATGATCAATTATCCCCCTCACCTTTCCCTCAATTATGGAATTCTCTCAATGGAAGCCATTATATATTGCAATTATAATGCACCCAGAGTACAAAGATATCTCAAATGGCATGGGGTTTAAAATGATCATAGAAAAGCCAACTCCGGCATGCATCCCAGAGGACCATTCACATTACTTTTTGTCCTGCTTGCCCTTTGTGATATCTGGAGATAATCAGCAAATTCCAGCCTTGCCCTGCCTCTCCTCAAACGTGACTCTTGGGACTGTGCCTGCCTGCCTGCCTCCCTGCCTGTCTATCTGTGTGGGGGATGGGCGGCAGAGCCAAAGGTCAGCCTGTGGTTAAGTCCTTATTATCTCCCCAGAAACAAATTAAGAAAATTACTCAACTGCGCTGTGAAGAGAGAGGGCATGACCACTGGCAGCTAAAGGGACTGAGTTCAGGGGTCAGAGAGGCTGTGATCAGTGACCCAGAGAGGCGCAACTCAACTCCCAAAATTCCTCTGGGGTGGGGAAGTGGGTCACCCTTCCGGGGCGCCTTACGGCTCCCTCTCTCTCTCTATTGTCACCCCCTCTCTTCTCTCTCTCTCTTTCTCACAGTGCATGGGCACAGGACGGGCAGGAAGGGCTGAGCATGGCCGAGCCTGGATGGGGTGGGGGTAACACTGGAATGGGGTTAGTCGTTTAGGATAACTGACAATCTGTCTGTGTAGGATTCCATGACCTGACATTGACAGAATTAACTTTCACAGATCTTTAAGTAATGTATACCTTAACCCATTTACCAATGGCTTTGATAGCTGTATGTTCATGACATGGAAAATGATTGTTAAATTTTTTTTTACCAACAAAATGTGACTGCTTGAATTGAATGGAACAAAATGTGCCTACATAAGCACCCTTTGGTCGTAAATATCAACCATTGTTATGAAACCCTCCACGGTTATGTCTGCGTTAAATTGATTATTTCAGAAGATTTACACCACGTAGACACAGGCAGGGCCGTGAATCTGAACGATGTTCAGCATGAACAAGAGTCAGCATCTGCTTCATCATCTTTCTGCTCATCTGTTCCCGTGTCTGCTGTGCCTCCCTCTGCAGCACCACAGAGTCAACCAGTGAGGCTGTTCCACAGTTTAGCCAACCCTCTTCTCTGCAGCAGCAGCAGCAGCAACCCTCCCCACCCTCTGTAATGCATCAGCACCACGCGCTCTGACGAAAGCAGAGCGCGTCCTCTGCTGCACTGCACCCCCCGTCAGTCCCATCCACACGAGTCCCGTAGCTGCAGGCAAGCAGGAAGGCAGGCTTGTTAAGTTCCTCTCAGTTCATCCTCCACAAACGCTAGTAGTTTTTGTGCTGGGTGGTGTTGTGATGAGCAGTAAGCCTACAGTAACCTCTTGTAGTTTTTGTGCTGGGTGGTATTGTGATGAGCTGTAAGCCTACAGTAACCTGCAGTAGTTTTTGTGCTGGGTGGTGTTGTGATGAGCAGTAAGCCTACAGTAACCTGCAGTAGTTTTTGTGCTGGGTGGTGTTGTGATGAGCTGTAAGCCTACAGTAACCTGCAGTAGTTTTTGTGCTGGGTGGTGTTGTGATGAGCTGTAAGCCTACAGTAACCTGCAGTAGTTTTTGTGCTGGGTGGTATTGTGATGAGCTGTAAGCCTACAGTAACCTGCAGTAGTTTTTGTGCTGGGTGGTGTTGTGATGAGCTGTAAGCCTACAGTAACCTGCAGTAGTTTTTGTGCTGGGTGGTGTTGTGATGAGCTGTAAGCCTACAGTAACCTGCAGTAGTTTTTGTGCTGGGTGGTGTTGTGATGAGCTGTAAGCCTACAGTAACCTGCAGTAGTTTTTGTGCTGGGTGGTGTTGTGATGAGCTGTAAGCCTACAGTAACCTCACCATTTCACTGAGCGCAGCACAATCATGCACAGTCATTCTCTCTCTGTCACAATGGAGATGCCTCATTTTCCACACGTCCTCATCGAGCGAGCACACGCTACAGGGAGTCACGACTCTTTCATCTCTCTCACCGGATGCTTTTTGCAGCCCGAGTTCTCTCACTCAGAAAAAAGACTATTGTTGTCAGTTTTAGGATTACATTTTTTGTTGTTGTTGCTGACAGCATATTATTCTCAGACTGGATTCTGTCAATGAAGTAGCTTTATTGTGAACTCTTTTGAACACAGTCCCCCCAGCTAGTTGGTAACCTTGACTGAGGGGCAGATCATCGATTAAGTATCACGCTGCATGCCATGCCATGTGAAGCTGTGCTGTGGACATCTGTGTTCTTCACCTATGGGACAATGTGTTCTGTTTGTGTGACCGTGCTGAAGGCTGATTGATCAGCCACACCAGTCCCCACAGAGAGAGCAGTGGCTTGGGATGAACAGGATAGGACAGGACAGGACAAGACAGGGCAGGACAGGGTTTTTTAAACAAGAGAGAGAGAAGAGGATCAGATCAGCGCTAACTACACAGCTCGGGATGTTCCCGTGATGCTGCCTCCCTCCCTCCCTCCCATCCCGCGTGACTCCACGGGTCATGGAGGACGTTCACGGCTGGGCCTTCTGGACATTTGTGTAAATTCCTAATGAAGCAGGGTCGGGAAGTGCATCCTGTAGAGTCTGGGGGAGGGAGGAAGGGAGGGGGGAAGGGAGGGGGAAGAGGAACTGCAGATCTGTCCTGTGGGGTGAGGAGGAACACAGGAAGTGTGGCATCCCCTGCTGACCTCTGGGCTCCCAGCTGAAGGTCAGAACTCAGAGCAGAGCCCATCTATACCCATTTATACCCATCACTATACCCACCTCTATACCATCTCTATACACATTTATACCCATCACTATACCCATCACCAGACCCACCACTATACCATCACTATACCGTCTATACCCATCTCTATACCCGTTCATAACCATCACTACACCATCACTACACCCATCTATACCCATTTAAACCCATCACTATACCCATCTCTATACCATCACTATACTCACCACTATACCCACCTCTATACCATCACTATACCCATCACCAGACCCACAACTATACCATCACTATACCCATCTCTATACCCATTTATACCCATCTATACACCATCACTATACCCATTTATACCCATCACTATACCCATCTCTATACCATCACTATACCCACCACCAGACCCACCACTATACCATCACTATACCATCACTATACCCATTTACATCTCCATACCCATTTATACCCATCTCTACACCATCACTACACCCATCTATACACATTTATACCCATCACTATACCCATTCATAACCATCACTACACCATCACTACACCCATCTATACCCATTTAAACCCATCACTATACCCATCTCTATACCATCACTATACCCACCACCAGAACCACCACTATACCCATCAACACCATCTCCATACCCATTTATACCATCTCTACACCATCACTACACCCATCTATACACATTTATACCCATCACTATACCCATCACCAGACCCACCACTATACCATCACTATACCATCTCTATACACATTTATACCCATCACTATACCCATCTCTATACCCATCACCAGACCCACCACTATACCATCACTATAGCAATCTATACCCATCTCCATACCCATTTATACCCATCTCTATACCATCACTATACCCATCACTTTACCCATCTCTGTACCCATCACCAGACCCACCACTATACCATCACTATACCCATTTATACGCACCACTATACCCATCTATAACCATCTCTATACCAACACTATACCCATCGATACCCATCTCTATACCATCACTATACCCATCTATAACCATCTCTATACCAACACTATACCCATCGATACCCATCTCTATACCATCACTATACCCATCTCTATACCATCTCTATACCATCTCTATACCCATCTCTATACCCATTTCTATACCATCACCAGACACACCACTATACCATCTCTATACCCATTTTTACCCATCTCTATACCAACACTATACCCATCTATGCCCAATTCTATACCATCTCTATACCCATTTCTATACCAACAAGGGGTCCCGAGTGGCGCTGTGGTCTAAGGCACTGCATCTCAGTGCTAGAGGCGTCACTACAGACCCTGGTTCGATTCCAGGCTGTATCACAACTGGCCGTGATTGGGAGTCCTATAGGGCAGCACACAATTGGCTGAGCGTCATCCGGGTTAGGGTTTGGCTGGGGCAGGCAGTGATTGTAAATATGAATTTGTTCTTAACTGACCTGCCTAGTTAAAAAAAGGTTAAATAAAATATTTATACCCATCTATACCCATCACTATACTAATCTATACCCATTTATACCATCACCATACTCGTCTCTATACCATCACTATACCCATATATTACACATCTCTATACCTATCTCTATACCATCTATAATACAACACTATAACCATCTATTACCCATCTCTACACACATCTCTATACCAACACTATACTCATCTATACCCATCTCTACACCCATCACTACACCCACCTCTATACCCATCTCTATACCCATCTCTATACCCATCTCTACACCCACCTCTATACCCATTACTATACCCATCTCTACCATCACCATACCCATCTCTAATACAACACTATACCCAACTATACCCATATATTACCCATCTCTACACACATCTCTATATCAACACTATACTCATTTATACCTATCTATACCCATCTCTATGCCCATTTCTATACCCATCTATACCCATCTCTATACCCATTACTATACCCATCTCTATACCCATCTCTATACCCATCTATACCCATCTCTATACCCATCTCTACCATCTCTATACCCATCTCTACACCAATCACTATACCCATCTATACCCATCTCTACACCCATCTCTATACCCATCTACACCCACCTCTATACCCATCTCTATACCCATCTCTATACCCATTACTATACCCATCTCTACCATCACCATACCCATCTCTAATACAACACTATACCCAACTATACCCATATATTACCCATCTCTACACACTTCTCTATATCAACACTATACTCATTTATACCTATCTATACCCATCTCTATGCCCATCTCTATACCCATCTATACCCATCTACTATACCCATCTACTATACCCATCTCTATACCCATCTATACCCATCTCTATACCCATCTCTACCCATCTCTATACCCATCTCTACACCAATCACTATACCCATCTATACCCATCTCTACACCCATCTCTATACCCATCTACACCCACATCTATAGCCATCTCTATACCCATCTCTATACCCATTACTATACCCATCTCTACCATCACCATACCCATTTCTAATACAACACTATACCCAACTATACCCATATATTACCCATCTCTACACACATCTCTATATCAACACTATACTCATTTATACCTATCTATACCCATCTCTATGCCCATCTCTATACCCATCTATACCCATCTCTATACCCATTACTATACCCATCTCTATACCCATTACTATACCCATCTCTATACCCATCTCTATACCCATCTATACCCATCTCTATACCCATCTATACCCATCTCTACCCATCTCTATACCCATCTCTACACCAATCACTATACCCATCTATACCCATCTCTACACCCATCTCTATACCCATCTACACCCACCTCTATACCCATCTCTATACCCATCTCTATACCCATTACTATACCCATCTCTACCATCACCATACCCATTTCTAATACAACACTATACCCAACTATACCCATATATTACCCATCTCTACACACATCTCTATATCAACACTATACTCATTTATACCTATCTATACCCATCTCTATGCCCATCTCTATACCCATCTATACCCATCTCTATACCCATTACTATACTCATCTCTATACCCATCTCTATACCCATCTATACCCATCTCTATACCCATCTATACCCATCTCTATACCCATCTCTACCCATCTCTATACCCATCTCTACACCAATCACTATACCCATTTATACCCATCTCTACACCCATCTCTATACCCATCTACACCCACCTCTATACCTATCTCTATACCCATCTCTATACCCATCACTATGCCCATCTCTATGCCCATCTCTATACCCATCTATACCCATCTCTATACCCATTTCTATACCCATCACTACACCCACCTCTATACCCATCTCTATACACATCTCTATACCCATTATAATACCCATCTCTATACTCATCTCTAGTCCCATCTCTATACCCATCTCTACACCCATCACTACACCCACCTCTATACCCATCACTACACCCACCTCTATACCCATCTCTATACCCATCTATATTCCCATCACTATACCCATCTATACCCATCTCTATACCAATCACTTTACCCATCTATATACCAATCACTTTACCCATCTCTATACACATCTATACCCATCTCTATACCCAACTCTATACCCATCTCTACACCCATCTATACCCATCTCTATACCCATCACTATACCCATCTCTATTCCCATCACTATACCCATCTCTATTCCCATCACTATACCCATCTATACCCATCTCTACACCCTTCTCTACACCTATCTCTAGTTTATGCTACTATTAATGAAGGATTTCTAGGTCATTATTAGGATGCTTTTCAGGCCTTGTCATCATGGTTAGTGCATATTTTTCATGGATTCTTTCATTCTTCAGGAAAGTCAATTCCAGTGATTGGTCAACTATGAAATTACACTATTGTTGACGATCCATCAGAATTGTCTTGCTTCCCTTGATGTTTGGTGTGACTGAATACTTACCATGATGTTTGGTGTGACTGAATACTTACCATGATGTTTGGTGTGACTGAATACTTACCATGATGTTTGGTGTGACTGAATACTTACCATGATGTTTGGTGTGACTGAATACTTACCATGATGTTTGGTGTGACTGAATACTTACCATGATGTTTGGTGTGACTGAATACTTACCATGATTTTTGGTGTGACTGAATACTTACCTTGATATTTAGTTTGACTGAATACTTACCTTGATATTTAGTGTGACTGAATACTAACCATGATGTTTGGTGTGACTGAATACTAACCTTGATGTTTAGTGTGACTGAATAATAACCTTGATGTTTGGTGTGACTGAATACTAACCTTGATGTTTAGTGTGACTGAATACTAACCATGATGTTTGGTGTGACTGAATACTAACCTTGATGTTTGGTGTGACTGAATACTAACCTTGATGTTTGGTGTGACTGAATAATAACCTTGATGTTTAGTGTGACTGAATACTAACCTTGATGTTTAGTGTGACTGAATACTTACTTTGATGTTTAGTGTTTCCAAAAGACAGACCAACCCAATGCCCCACTTGAACCCAAAGAGATCGTGTCGCCTGTGGCTGATATGAGCTGAAGTGCTTTAATGAGAGGTGTGTTTTCACTGGATACCTTCCCCCGTCTGTCTGTCTGTCTGTCTGTCTGTCTGTCTGTCTGTCTGTCTGTCTGTCTGTCTGTCTGTCTGTCTGTCTGTCTGTCTGTCTGTCTGTCTGTCTGTCTGTCTGTCTGTCTGTCTGTCTGTCTGTCTGTCTGTCTGTCTGTCTGTCTGTCTGTCTGTCTGTTCTCTTTCATCTGTCCCAGCTATAAACATTAAAAACAGGAGATAGTGAAAGCGCTGAAGGTCATCCATGTCATCCGATGGAACATGAAGCCGGAAGAATTTGAAGTGCACCATATTGCTGAATGGGGCTGAATGGCACCGAAAAATCGCCAAGGATCCAAGTGAAAGTGGCCGTAACTAGCAAAGCATCATGGTCGATGTAGTCATTTTCATCCTGCCTGAGAGAGTCACCTTAATGTCTGTGGACCCTCCTCGTAGGCTGCCCGTTTGGTCCAGATTGGTCTACATATGTCAGCAGTTGGTCCTGTTTGACCACAAATGTAGTAGTCAGAATGGATCCCTATTTAATTAAATATCTTGGTTTGTAGCCAACTTTAAAATAATTCAATGTGGCAATCAAACTTGATTATAATAAGCATATTTTTGAGCCCAAAACAGCTGTTCTGGTTTGGCCATTCTCGCGATGGTTATTTACATAGGCTTTCTAGGGCATACCAGGGCTTTTGGCACCGCTAGGTTGCTATGCAGTAGCCAACCAGCAGAGCTAGCTGACCAGCAGAGCTTAAGACTTCACGCTCCAGACCGGACACTGGGGGCCTGGTCCCAGCAGCTGACGTGGAGTGGCAGACTCATCTCTCATCCTGCCTCTTATTGAGCTTCAGCTGCTGTTTGATAAGGGACACGTTCCCCAGTGGGTCCGGTCACACCGCTGAGCCAGCCACACGGATGTTATTAAACCACCAGTCTGTTAAGCCAGACTGAATGTCAGCTAAAAATGTCCCTGCATGAGGACATACCCTCAGACAGACGCAAATAAGGTATCTTATTGAGGAATATTTCTGACTGTAATAATGCCTTTCGTGGGGAAAAACTAATTCTGAATGGCTGGGCCTGGCTCCCAAGTGGGTGGGCCTGGCTCCCAACCATGGCTGCACCCCTGCCCAGTCATGTGAAATACATAGATTAGGGCATAATTCATTCATTTCACATGACTGATTTCTTTATATGAACTGTAACTCAGTAAAATCTCTAGAGATTGCTGCATGTTGCGTTAATATTTCTGTTCAGTATACAGTGCATTCAGAAAGTATTCAGACCCCTTGCCTTTTTCCACATTTCGTTACATTACAGCCTTATTCTAAAATGTAGTAAATAAATTAAAATCCTCATCGAGCTACACACAATACCCCATAATGACAAAGCAAAAACAGGTTTTAGACATTTTTCTAATGTATTAAAAATGAAAAAAAAACAGATATACCTTATTTACATAAGTATTCAGACCATTTCTATGAGACTCAATATTGACCTCAGGTGCATCCTGTTTCAATTGATCATTTGTTATATGTTTCTACAACTTGATTGGAGTCCAACTGTGGTAAATTCAATTGATTGTATATAATTTGGAAAGGCACACACACCTGTCTATATAAAGTCTCACAGTTGACAGTGCATGTCAGAGCCAAAACCAAGCCATGAGGTGGAAGGAATTGTCCGTGGAGCTCCAAGACAGATTTGTGTCAAGGCACAGATCTGGGGAAGGGTACCAAAACACCAAGACTCTTCCTAGAGCTGGCAGCCCGGCCAAACTTAGCAATCGGGGGAGAAGAGCCTTGGTGCGGGAGGTGAGCAAGAACCCGGTGGTCACTTTGACAGAGCTCCAGAGTTCCTCTGTGGAGATGGGAGAACCTTCCAGAAGGACAACCATTTCTGCAGCATTCCATCAATCAGGCCTTTATGGTAGAGTTGCTAGACAGAAGCCACTCCTCAGTAAAAGGCACGACAGCCCACTTGGAGTTTTCCAAAAGGCCCCTAAAGGACTGATGAAACCAAGATTGAACTCTTTGGCCTGAATGCCAAGCGTCACGTCTGAAGGAAACGTGGCACCATCCCTGCAGTGAAGCATGGTGGTGGCAGCATCATACTGTGGGGATGTTTTTCAGCGGCAGGGACTGGGAGACAAGTCAAAATCAAGTAAAAGATGAATGAAACAAAGTACAGAGAGATCCTTGATGAAAACCTGCTCCAGAGCACTCAGGACCTCAGACTGGGGCGAAGGTGCACCTTCCAACAGGACAACGACCCCAAGCACACAGGCAAGACAACGCAGGAGTGGCTTCAGAACAAGTCTCTGAATGTCCTTGAGTGGCCCAGCGTTATCACGGACATGAGAGGATCTGCAGAGAAGAATGGGAGAAACCAAATACAGGTGTGCCAAGCTTGTTGGGTCATACCCAAGAAAACTCAAGGCTGTAATCGCTACCAAAGGTGCTTCAATAAAGTACTGAGTAAAGTGGCTGAATACGTATGTAAATATAATACTTCATTTTTTTAATTATAGATCTGCAAAACATTCTGAAAACCTGTTTTTGCTTTGTCATTATGGGGTATTGTGTGTAAATTGGAGAGGGGGAAAAAACTACTTAATGTCACGTCCTGGCCAGTATAAGGGTTAATTGGTATTGTAGTTTGGTCAGGACGTGGCAGAGGGTATTTGTTTTATGTGGTTCAGGGTGGTGTTTTTGTAGTAAGGGCATTTGATTTAGTATTCCGGGGTTTTTGGGCACTGTTTGAGATTCACGTATTTCTATGTTGATCTAGTTAGATGTATGTCTATGTTTGGTTAATTGGGGTGGACTTCCAATTGAAGGCAGCTGTGTGGTGTTGCCTTTGATTGGAAGTCCTATATTAGTTGGGTGTGTTTGTCTGTTTAATTGTGGGAGATTGTTCCGTGTTTAGTGTGTGTAAACCTAACAGGACTGTCAGTGTATCGTGCGCTCGTTTTTTTGTTATTTTGTATGTTCGTTTTGGAATTTATTAAAAGTTCAAAATGAACCATCTCAACTCTGCTGCATATTGGTCCTCATTTTCCGATGATGATTTCGCCATATCGTCCTCCGACGAAGAAATCCCTGACACTTAATCCATTTTAGATTGTAACATAACAAAATGTGGAGAAAGTCAAGGGGTCTGAATACTTTCCGAATGCACTGTACTTTGTGAAAAATTATCATAGTCGTAGTCCATGACATCTGAAATGTCATGGAGTACAAATCTCAAGAACAGATCACTTTGGGGTTATATGTCAACAGAATGTGTAATTTAGCCTATCAAACACAAAACTATGCTTCAAATGAGAATTAGGTTGGTCTGATGCCAAAAAAGAAAGAAAATAATTGCCTATCTCACCCATATTTTGTTAGTGCGTAGTTCCAGTAGTTAGCTATACTACAACATGGCAAAAAAATATATTAACAACTGAAGTCATAACCTAGATTAGAATTTTGTTGAACTATCACCAATTATCTGGAAAATGTAGTTCAATGACTAGTTTAACTACTCCCCAACACTGGGCGGATGACAGACAAAGCACGGAGGCAGGAAGGGATTAGGGTCCTACCTCCATCCATCAATGTCAACGAACACAACCCTACTTCAGACAGATTCAGAGTATACTCATGCACACAAAGAAAGCCATATAGTCTTGGAAATGTTAATAAACCCGCCAGCATTTGAAAAGATGAGAGGCTTTGAAAGGGGGATTAGTGAGTTACAACAAAACCACAGTATTAATGTGATAGGTTACCACATAACCACAGCATTATTGTCATGGTTATCACAAAACCACAGTATTATTGTCATGGTTACCACATAACCACTGTATAATTGTCATGGGGTTACGCATAACCGCAGTATTATTGTCATGGTTACCACATAACCATATTATTGTCATGGTTACCACATAACCATTGAATTATTGTCGTAGTTACCACATAACCACAGTATTATTGTCATGTTACCACATAACCGCTGTATTATTGTCATGGTTACCACATAACCACAGTATTATTGTCATGTTACCACATAACCATAGTATTATTGTCATGGTTACCACATAACCATAGTATTATTGTCATAGTTACCACACAACCATAGTATTATTGTCATGGTTACCACACAACCACAGTATTATTGTCATGGTTACCACATAACCACAGTATTATTGTCATGGTTACCACGTAACCACAGTATTATTGTCACAGTTACCACGTAACCACAGTATTATTGTCACAGTTACCACATAACCACAGTATTATTGTTTTTTTGTCTTATTTATTGTTTGTTTCACAATAAAAAATATTTTGCATCGTCAAAGTGGTAGGAATGCTGGGTAAATGAAATGATACAAACCCCCCAAAAATCAATTTTCATTCCAGGTTTTAAGGCAACAAAATAGGAAAAATGCCAAGGGGGGTGAATACTTTCGCAAGCCACTGTAACCACAGTATTAATGTCATGGTTACCACATAACCACAGTATCATTGTAATGTTTACCACGTAACCACGGTATTATTGTGATGGGTTACCACATAACCACCGTATTATTGTCATGGGTTACCACATAACTACAGTATTATTGTCATGGGTTACCACATAACCACAGTATTATTGTCATGGTTACCACAAAACCACAGTATTATTGTCATGGTTACCACATAACCACTGTATAATTGTCATGGGGTTACGCATAACCGCAGTATTATTGTCATGGTTACGACATAACCATATTATTGTCATGGTTACCACATAACCATTGAATTATTGTCATAGTTACCACATAACCACAGTATTATTGTCATGTTACCACATAACCGCTGTATTATTGTCATGGTTACCACATAACCACAGTATTATTGTCATGTTACCACATAACCATAGTATTATTGTCATGGTTACCACATAACCATAGTATTATTGTCATAGTTACCACACAACCATAGTATTATTGTCATGGTTACCACACAACCACATTATTATTGTCATGGTTACCACATAACCACAGTATTATTGTCATGGTTACCACGTAACCACAGTATTATTGTCACAGTTACCACGTAACCACAGTATTATTGTCACAGTTACCACATAACCACAGTATTATTGTTTTTTTGTCTTATTTATTGTTTGTTTCACAATAAAAAATATTTTGCATCGTCAAAGTGGTAGGAATGCTGGGTAAATGAAATGATACAAACCCCCCAAAAAGCAATTTTCATTCCAGGTTGTAAGGCAACAAAATAAGAAAAATGCCAAGGGGGGTGAATACTTTCGCAAGCCACTGTAACCACAGTATTAATGTCATGGTTACCACATAACCACAGTATTATTGTAATGTTTACCACGTAACCACGGTATTATTGTGATGGGTTACCACATAACTACAGTATTATTGTCATGGTTACCACATAACCACAGTATTATTGTCATAGTTACCACATAACCACAGTATTATTGTCATGGTTACCACATATCTACAATATTATTGTCATGGGTTACCACATAACCACAGTATTATTGTCATGGTTACACATACCAAAGTATTATTGTCATGGTTACCACATAACCACAGTATTATTTTCATAGTTACCACATAACCAAAGTATTATTGTCATGGTTACCACATAACCTCAGTATTATTGTCATGGTTACCACATAACCAAAGTATTATTGTCATAGTTACCACATAACCAAAGTATTATTGTCATGGTTACCACATAACCAAAGTATTATTGTCATGGTTACCACATAACCACAGTATTATTGTCATGGTTACCACATAACCAGTGTATTATTGTCATGGTTACCACATAACCACAGTATTATTGTCATGGTTACCACATAACCACTGTATTATTGTCATGGTTACCACATAACCACAGTATTTGTAAGGGTGTGTGCTGGTGGCAGGGAAGTCAGGCGCAGGAGATCGAACTTGGTATAAAACGGAGCAGTTTAATAAACGCTCAAAAACTCTGAAAACCAAAATATACAAAATAATACAAGTGGGTACAAAACCCATCGCACACCAGAACATATCTTGCACATAGCTTACAAACACAATCACCGACAAGGACAATGAGGGGGAACAGAGAGTTAATACACAACATGTAATGAATGGGATTGGAACCAGGTGTGATACAAGACAAGACAAAACCAAAGGAAAATGAAAAGAGGATCAGCGATGGCTGGAAGGTCGGCGACTTCGACCGCCGAATGCCGCCCGAACAAGGAGAGGGACCAACTTCAGCGGAAGTCGTGACAGTATTACTGTCATGAATACCACATAACCACAGTATGATTGTCATGGGTCACCACACAACCACAGTATTATTGTCATGGTTACCACATAAAAATAGTATTATAGTTATAGATACCACATAACATATTATTATTGTCATAGTTACCACATAACCACAGTATTATTGCCATGGTTACCACATAGCCACTGTATTATTGTCATGGTTACCACGTAACCACAGTGTTATTCTCATGTGTTACCACATAACCACAGTATTATTGTCATGGTTACCACATAACCATAGTATTATTGTCATAGATACCACATAACCACAGTATTATTGTCATGTTTACCACGTAACCACAGTATTATTGTCATGGTTACCACATAACCATAGTATTATTGTCATAGATACCACATAACCACAGTATTATTATCATGTTTACCATGTAACCACAGTATTATTGTCATGTTTACCACGTAACCACAGTATTATTGTTGTGTTTACCACGTAACCACAGTATTATTGTCATGTTTACCACGTAACCACAGTATTATTGTCGTGTTTACCACGTAACCACAGAATTATTGTCATGTTTACCACGTAACCACAGTATTATTGTCATGTTTACCACGTAACCACAATATTATTGTCATGTTTACCACGTAACCACAGTATTATTGTTGTGTTTACCACGTAACCACAGTATTATTGTCATGGTTACCACATAACCACAGTATTATTGTTGTGTTTACCATGTAACCACAGTATCATTGTCATGTTTACCACGTAACCACAGTATTATTGTCATGTTTACCACGTAACCACAGTATTATTGTCATGTTTACCACGTAACCACAGTATTATTGTTGTGTTTACCACGTAACCACAGTATTATTGTCATGTTTACCACGTAACCACAGTATTATTGTCATGTTTACCACGTAACCACAGTATTATTGTCATGTTTACCACGTAACCACAGTATTATTGTTGTGTTTACCACGTAACCACAGTATTATTGTCATGGTTACCACATAACCACAGTATTATTGTTGTGTTTACCACGTAACCACAGTATTATTGTCATGTTTACCACGTAACCACAGTATTATTGTCATGTTTACCACGTAACCACAGTATTATTGTCATGTTTACCACGTAACCACAGTATTATTGTTGTGTT
This sequence comes from Salmo salar, assembly GCF_965601325.2. Taxonomy (NCBI): domain Eukaryota; kingdom Metazoa; phylum Chordata; class Actinopteri; order Salmoniformes; family Salmonidae; genus Salmo; species Salmo salar. The sequence continues at coordinate 15,839,546 of NC_138303.1, read as the reverse complement.
TACCACGTAACCACAGTATTATTGTTGTGTTTACCATGTAACCACAGTATTATTGTTGTGTTTACCATGTAACCGCAGTATTATTGTCATGTTTACCATGTAACCACAGTATTATTGTTGTGTTTACCATGTAACCACAGTATTATTGTCATGGTTGAGGAGATATGGTTCAAACCACATTCTCCTTTCTCAGTTGGGTCTGTAACAATGCCATGAAATCATTTTTTTCTTCCTAAAATTTAATGTTGTGGTCCACTGTCCTCTTAGGACTGCAAGCATCTGTCTCTCTTCCTCCTTGTATGACAAGCCATGATATATGATTGCAGTCCACTCCTGAGGTAGATCTCTTGATTTCTCTTAGTAATCAGAGATCTTATCCCCTTCTGCTGAGATGATGGGTCCATGAAGAGGCTGTATGTGTGGTCAGCTCCCCTTGCACTCTGAGAGGATACAGCTATCAGCCCCCTCTGGCCCTAACCGTGTTAAATGGATACTGATTCAGGAAGTGCTGTTATTGATTGGAGAGGGTTTCATGGTTATTAATAGCACCAGAGGAGATCCTAATGGGACTTCTACATCCTGGGGTTGCTTTATTCATCTCATTTGATCCATAATGAACTTCTTCCTGTCTGTCTGTCTGTCTGTCTGTCTGTCTGTCTGTCTGTCTGTCTGTCTGTCTGTCTGTCTGTCTGTCTGTCTGTCTGTCTGTCTGTCTGTCTGTCTGTCTGTCTGTCTGTCTGTCTGTCTGTCTGTCTGTCTGTCTGTCTGTCTGTCTGTCTGTCTGTCTGTCTGTCTGTCTGGCTGTCTGTCTCCCATCCATCTATTGTCTATGTGCTCACGTACTGTTTCTGTCAGTCTGTCAGTCTGTCAGTCTGTCCGTCTGTCCGTCTGTCCATCTGTCTGTATGTCTGTCTGTCTGTCCATCTGTCAGTCAGTGGTGTCACCACATATCCTGTTAGCAAGCTGGCTGAGGAGCAATGCTCTGATCAGGCAGCTAAATAATGTCTCTTGCAATGGCAAATAATTAATACAAAAATGTTCCTCCTATTAAAAATTGGCTTTTAAATAACTTTTTCTGCTCTGCAGTTGCAGTGCATCAAGTGTTAGCGCAGGCATGCACCTTATCTGCTCTGTGTTTCCTCACCAGGTTGGCCCAGAGCACGGCCCCAGGCACAGATCCAGTGGTACCGTACACTGCTGTGTGTTACTCCCTGCTGGTTAGGTCTTCCAGCTGGCTTGCTATAGCCTATTGCCCTACAACTCCCTGTTGCCCAACAGACAACCGTAGCCAGAGGCTCCTTCATTTCACACCCAGGAATCTAATCTCCTCTCTCCTGGCCTGCTGCCTCTCACTGCCCACCCACGCATCCTACCGCCTCAGATAACATTCTACCGTGGAGCTCAACTCTTTGTAGCTCAGTTGGGAGAGCATGGCGCTTGTAACGCCAGGGTAGTGGGTTTGATTCCCCAACACCACCCATATGTAAAATGTATGCACACATGACTGTAAGTCACTTTTGATAAAAGCGTCTGCTAAATGGTATACTGTATAATAACCTGCAAAGGCTTAATGGAGGATGCATTTACATGGTCTCTGCTCTTTATTTGTACTGGGGTATTTATTGTATTTTGTACTGGGGTATTTATTGTATTTTGTACTGGGTTATTTATTGTACTTTGTACTGGGTTATTTATTGTATTTTGTACTGGGGTAAATATGCTGCATAAATAAAGCGTGTAATGATGACCTGTCATTAAGAAACCATTTCTATGTTATTAGGACCTATTACATGTAGGATAATTTTTGTCATTCGGGGCAGAGAGAGAGTGTTGTCTTTCCTCCCCTCTATCTGTATCTGGGCTCTCCCTCTCTTCTAGCTGTACCTGGTCTCGTCCTCTCTTCTAGCTGTATCTGGTCTGTTCCTCTCTTCTAGCTGTATCTGGTCTCTTCCTCTCTTCTAGCTGTATCTGGTCTCTTCCTCTCTTCTAGCTGTATCTGGTCTGTTCCTCTCTTCTAGCTGTATCTGGTCTCTTCCTCTCTTCTAGCTGTATCTGGTCTCTTCCTCTCTTCTAGCTGTATCTGGTCTCTTCCTCTCTTCTAGCTGTATCTGGTCTGTTCCTCTCTTCTAGCTGTATCTGGTCTCTTCCTCTCTTCTAGCTGTATCTGGTCTCACCCTCCCTTCCTCTCTTCTAGCTGTATGTTGTCTCTCGCTCTCTTCCTCTCTTCTATCTGTATCTGGTCTCTTCCTCTCTTCTATCTGTATCTGGTCTCTCCCTCTCTTCTAGCTATATCTGGTCTCTTCCTCTCTTCTAGCTGTATCTGGTCTCTCCCTCTCTTCTAGCTGTATCTGGTCTGTTCCTCTCTTCTAGCTGTATCTGGTCTCTTCCTCTCTTCTAGCTGTATCTGGTCTCTCCCTCTCTTCTAGCTGTATCTGGTCTCTTCCTCTCTTCTAGCTGTATCTGGTCTCGTCCTCTCTTCTAGCTGTATCTGGTCTCTTCCTCTCTTCTAGCTGTATCTGGTCTCTTCCTCTCTTCTAGCTGTATCTGGTCTCTTCCTCTCTTCTAGCTGTATCTGGTCTCTTCCTCTCTTCTAGCTGTATCTGGTCTCTTCCTCTCTTCTAGCTGTATCTGGTCTGTTCCTCTCTTCTAGATGTATCTGGTCTCTCCCTCTCTTCTAGCTGTATCTGGTCTCTTCCTCTCTTCTAGCTGTATCTGGTCTCTTCCTCTCTTCTAGCTGTATCTGGTCTCTTCCTCTCTTCTAGCTGTATCTGGTCTCTTCCTCTCTTCTAGCTGTATCTGGTCTCTTCCTCTCTTCTAGCTGTATCTGGTCTCTTCCTCTCTTCTAGCTGTATCTGGTCTCTTCCTCTCTTCTAGCTGTATCTGGTCTGTTCCTCTCTTCTAGATGTATCTGGTCTCTCCCTCTCTTCTATCTGTATCTGGTCTGTTCCTCTCTTCTAGCTGTATCTGGTCTCGTCCTCTCTTCTAGCTGTATCTGGTCTCTCCCTCTCTTCTAGCTGTATCTGGTCTCTTCCTCTCTTCTAGCTGTATCTGGTCTCTTCCTCTCTTCTAGCTGTATCTGGTCTCTTCCTCTCTTCTAGCTGTATCTGGTCTCTCCCTCTCTTCTAGCTGTATCTGGTCTGTTCCTCTCTTCTAGCTGTATCTGGTCTCTTCCTCTCTTCTAGCTGTATCTGGTCTCTTCCTCTCTTCTAGCTGTATCTGGTCTCTCCCTCTCTTCTAGCTGTATCTGGCCTCTTCCTCTCTTCTAGCTGTATCTGGTCTCTTCCTCTCTTCTAGCTGTATCTGGTCTCTTCCTCTCTTCTAGGTGTATCTGGTCTCTTCCTCTCTTCTAGCTGTATCTGGTCTCTTCCTCTCTTCTAGCTGTATCTGGTCTCTTCCTCTCTTCTAGGTGTATCTGGTCTCTTCCTCTCTTCTAGCTGTATCTGGTCTCTTCCTCTCTTCTAGCTGTATCTGGTCTCTTCCTCTCTTCTAGCTGTATCTGGTCTCTTCCTCTCTTCTAGCTGTATCTGGTCTCTTCCTCTCTTCTAGCTGTATCTGGTCTCTTCCTCTCTTCTAGCTGTATCTGGTCTCTTCCTCTCTTCTAGCTGTATCTGGTCTCTTCCTCTCTTCTAGCTGTATCTGGTCTCTTCCTCTCTTCTAGCTGTATCTGGTCTCTTCCTCTCTTCTAGCTGTATCTGGTCTCTTCCTCTCTTCTAGCTGTATCTGGTCTCTTCCTCTCTTCTAGCTGTATCTGGTCTCTTCCTCTCTTCTAGGTGTATCTGGTCTCTTCCTCTCTTCTAGCTGTATCTGGTCTGTTCCTCTCTTCTAGCTGTATCTGGTCTCTTCCTCTCTTCTAGCTGTATCTGGTCTGTTCCTCTCTTCTAGCTGTATCTGGTCTCTTCCTCTCTTCTAGCTGTATCTGGTCTGTTCCTCTCTTCTATCTGTATCTGGTCTCTCCCTCTCTTCTAGCTGTATCTGGTCTCGTCCTCTCTTCTAGCTGTATCTGGTCTCTTCCTCTCTTCTAGCTGTATCTGGTCTCTTCCTCTCTTCTAGCTGTATCTGGTCTGTTCCTCTCTTCTAGCTGTATCTGGTCTCTTCCTCTCTTCTAGCTGTATCTGGTCTCTCCCTCTCTTCTAGCTGTATCTGGTCTCTTCCTCTCTTCTAGCTGTATCTTGTCTCTTCCTCTCTTCTAGCTGTATCTGGTCTCTTCCTCTCTTCTAGCTGTATCTGGTCTCGTCCTCTCTTCTAGCTGTATCTGGTCTCGTCCTCTCTTCTAGCTGTATCTGGTCTCTTCCTCTCTTCTAGCTGTATCTGATCTGTTCCTCTCTTCTAGCTGTATCTGGTCTCTTCCTCTCTTCTAGCTGTATCTGGTCTCTTCCTCTCTTCTAGCTGTATCTGGTCTCTTCCTCTCTTCTAGCTGTATCTGGTCTCTTCCTCTCTTCTAGCTGTATCTGGTCTCTTCCTCTCTTCTAGGTGTATCTGGTCTCTTCCTCTCTTCTAGCTGTATCTGGTCTCTTCCTCTCTTCTAGCTGTATCTGGTCTCTTCCTCTCTTCTAGCTGTATCTGGTCTCTCCCTCTCTTCTAGCTGTATCTGGTCTCTTCCTCTCTTCTAGCTGTATCTGGTCTCGTCCTCTCTTCTAGCTGTATCTATTCTCTTCCTCTCTTCTAGCTGTATCTGGTCTCTTCCTCTCTTCTAGCTGTATCTGGTCTCTTCCTCTCTTCTAGCTGTATCTGGTCTCTTCCTCTCTTCTAGCTGTATCTGGTCTCTCCCTCTCTTCTAGCTGTATCTGGTCTCTTCCTCTCTTCTAGCTGTATCTGGTCTCTTCCTCTCTTCTAGCTGTATCTGGTCTATCCCTCTCTTCTAGCTGTATCTGGTCTCTTCCTCTCTTCTAGCTGTATCTGGTCTCTTCCTCTCTTCTATCTGTATCTGGTCTCTTCCTCTCTTCTAGCTGTATCTGGTCTCTTCCTCTCTTCTAGCTGTATCTGGTCTCTTCCTCTCTTCTAGCTGTATCTGGTCTCTTCCTCTCTTCTAGCTGTATCTGGTCTCTTCCTCTCTTCTAGCTGTATCTGGTCTCTCCCTCTCTTCTAGCTGTATCTGGTCTCTTCCTCTCTTCTAGCTGTATCTGGTCTCTTCCTCTCTTCTAGCTGTATCTGGTCTCTTCCTCTCTTCTAGCTGTATCTGGTCTCTTCCTCTCTTCTAGCTGTATCTGTTCTCTTCCTCTCTTCTAGCTGTATCTGGTCTCTCCCTCTCTTCTAGCTGTATCTGGTCTCTTCCTCTCTTCTAGCTGTATCTGGTCTCGTCCTCTCTTCTAGCTGTATCTGGTCTCTTACTCTCTTCTAGCTGTATCTGGTCTCTTACTCTCTTCTAGCTGTATCTGGTCTCTTCCTCTCTTCTATCTGTATCTGGTCTCTCCCTCTCTTCTAGCTGTATCTGGTCTCTCCCTCTCTTCTAGCTGTATCTGGTCTCTCCCTCTCTTCTAGCTGTATCTGGTCTCTTCCTCTCTTCTAGGTGTATCTGGTCTGTTCCTCTCTTCTAGCTGTATCTGGTCTCTCCCTCTCTTCTAGCTGTATCTGGTCTCTTCCTCTCTTCTAGCTGTATCTGGTCTCTTCCTCTCTTCTAGCTGTATCTGGTCTCTTCCTCTCTTCTAGGTGTATCTGGTCTCTTCCTCTCTTCTAGCTGTATCTGGTCTCTTCCTCTCTTCTAGCTGTATCTGGTCTCTTCCTCTCTTCTAGCTGTATCTGGTCTGTTCCTCTCTTCTAGCTGTATCTGGTCTCTTCCTCTCTTCTAGCTGTATCTGGTCTCTTCCTCTCTTCTAGCTGTATCTGGTCTCTTCCTCTCTTCTAGCTGTATCTGGTCTCTTCCTCTCTTCTAGCTGTATCTGGTCTCTCCCTCTCTTCTAGCTGTATCTATTCTCTTCCTCTCTTCTAGCTGTATCTGGTCTCTTCCTCTCTTCTAGCTGTATCTGGTCTCGTCCTCTCTTCTAGCTGTATCTGGTCTCTCCCTCTCTTCTAGCTGTATCTGGTCTCTTCCTCTCTTCTAGCTGTATCTGGTCTCTTCCTCTCTTCTAGCTGTATCTGGTCTCTTCCTCTCTTCTAGCTGTATCTGGTCTCTTCCTCTCTTCTAGCTGTATCTGGTCTCTTCCTCTCTTCTAGCTGTATCTGGTCTCTCCCTCTCTTCTAGCTGTATCTTGTCTCGTCCTCTCTTCTAGCTGTATCTGGTCTCTCTCTCTTCTAGCTGTATCTGGTCTCTCCCTCTCTTCTAGCTTTATCTGGTCTCTTCCTCTCTTCTAGCTGTATCTGGTCTCTCCCTCTCTTCTAGCTGTATCTGGTCTCTCCCTCTCTTCTAGCTGTATCTGGTCTCTTCCTCTCTTCTAGCTGTATCTGGTCTCTTCCTCTCTTCTAGCTGTATCTGGTCTCTTCCTCTCTTCTAGCTGTATCTGGTCTCTTCCTCTCTTCTAGCTGTATCTGGTCTCTTCCTCTCTTCTAGCTGTATCTGGTCTCTTCCTCTCTTCTAGCTGTATCTGGTCTCTCCCTCTCTTCTAGCTGTATCTGGTCTCTTCCTCTCTTCTAGCTGTATCTGGTCTCTTCCTCTCTTCTAGCTGTATCTGGTCTCTTCCTCTCTTCTAGCTGTATCTGGTCTCTCCCTCTCTTCTAGCTGTATCTGGTCTCTCCCTCTCTTCTATCTGTATCTGGTCTCACCCTCCCTTCCTCTCTTCTAGCTGTATGTTGTCTCTCGCTCTCTTCCTCTCTTCTATCTGTATCTGGTCTCTTCCTCTCTTCTATCTGTATCTGGTCTCTCCCTCTCTTCTAGCTGTATCTGGTCTCTTCCTCTCTTCTAGCTGTATCTGGTCTCTTCCTCTCTTCTAGCTGTATCTGGTCTGTTCCTCTCTTCTAGCTGTATCTGGTCTCTTCCTCTCTTCTAGCTGTATCTGGTCTCTTCCTCTCTTCTAGCTGTATCTGGTCTCGTCCTCTCTTCTAGCTGTATCTGGTCTCTTCCTCTCTTCTAGCTGTATCTGGTCTCTTCCTCTCTTCTAGCTGTATCTGGTCTCTTCCTCTCTTCTAGCTGTATCTGGTCTCGTCCTCTCTTCTAGCTGTATCTGGTCTCTTCCTCTCTTCTAGCTGTATCTGGTCTCTTCCTCTCTTCTAGCTGTATCTGGTCTGTTCCTCTCTTCTAGCTGTATCTGGTCTCGTCCTCTCTTCTAGCTGTATCTGGTCTCTTCCTTGGCCTTCCCTGTAGCTCAGTAGGTAGAGCATGGTGTTTGCAACGCCAGGGTTGTGGGTTCGATTCCCACGGGGGGCCAGCACAGAAAAACAAAAATGTATGAAATGTATGCATTCACTACTGTAAGTCGCTCTGGATAAGAGCGTCTGCTAAATGACGTAAATGTAAATGTTCCTCTCTTCTAGCTGTATCTGGTCTCTTCCTCTCTTCTAGCTGTATCTGGTCTCTTCCTCTCTTCTAGCTGTATCTGGTCTCTTCCTCTCTTCTAGCTGTATCTGGTCTCTCCCTCTCTTCTAGCTGTATCTGGTCTCTTCCTCTCTTCTAGCTGTATCTGGTCTCGTCCTCTCTTCTAGCTGTATCTATTCTCTTCCTCTCTTCTAGCTGTATCTGGTCTCTTCCTCTCTTCTAGCTGTATCTGGTCTCTTCCTCTCTTCTAGCTGTATCTGGTCTCTTCCTCTCTTCTAGCTGTATCTGGTCTCTCCCTCTCTTCTAGCTGTATCTGGTCTCTTCCTCTCTTCTAGCTGTATCTGGTCTCTTCCTCTCTTCTAGCTGTATCTGGTCTATCCCTCTCTTCTAGCTGTATCTGGTCTCTTCCTCTCTTCTAGCTGTATCTGGTCTCTTCCTCTCTTCTATCTGTATCTGGTCTCTTCCTCTCTTCTAGCTGTATCTGGTCTCTTCCTCTCTTCTAGCTGTATCTGGTCTCTTCCTCTCTTCTAGCTGTATCTGGTCTGTTCCTCTCTTCTAGCTGTATCTGGTCTCTTCCTCTCTTCTAGCTGTATCTGGTCTCACCCTCCCTTCCTCTCTTCTAGCTGTATGTTGTCTCTCGCTCTCTTCCTCTCTTCTATCTGTATCTGGTCTCTTCCTCTCTTCTATCTGTATCTGGTCTCTCCCTCTCTTCTAGCTATATCTGGTCTCTTCCTCTCTTCTAGCTGTATCTGGTCTCTCCCTCTCTTCTAGCTGTATCTGGTCTGTTCCTCTCTTCTAGCTGTATCTGGTCTCTTCCTCTCTTCTAGCTGTATCTGGTCTCTCCCTCTCTTCTAGCTGTATCTGGTCTCTTCCTCTCTTCTAGCTGTATCTGGTCTCGTCCTCTCTTCTAGCTGTATCTGGTCTCTTCCTCTCTTCTAGCTGTATCTGGTCTCTTCCTCTCTTCTAGCTGTATCTGGTCTCTTCCTCTCTTCTAGCTGTATCTGGTCTCTTCCTCTCTTCTAGCTGTATCTGGTCTCTTCCTCTCTTCTAGCTGTATCTGGTCTGTTCCTCTCTTCTAGATGTATCTGGTCTCTCCCTCTCTTCTAGCTGTATCTGGTCTCTTCCTCTCTTCTAGCTGTATCTGGTCTCTTCCTCTCTTCTAGCTGTATCTGGTCTCTTCCTCTCTTCTAGCTGTATCTGGTCTCTTCCTCTCTTCTAGCTGTATCTGGTCTCTTCCTCTCTTCTAGCTGTATCTGGTCTCTTCCTCTCTTCTAGCTGTATCTGGTCTCTTCCTCTCTTCTAGCTGTATCTGGTCTGTTCCTCTCTTCTAGATGTATCTGGTCTCTCCCTCTCTTCTATCTGTATCTGGTCTGTTCCTCTCTTCTAGCTGTATCTGGTCTCGTCCTCTCTTCTAGCTGTATCTGGTCTCTCCCTCTCTTCTAGCTGTATCTGGTCTCTTCCTCTCTTCTAGCTGTATCTGGTCTCTTCCTCTCTTCTAGCTGTATCTGGTCTCTTCCTCTCTTCTAGCTGTATCTGGTCTCTCCCTCTCTTCTAGCTGTATCTGGTCTGTTCCTCTCTTCTAGCTGTATCTGGTCTCTTCCTCTCTTCTAGCTGTATCTGGTCTCTTCCTCTCTTCTAGCTGTATCTGGTCTCTCCCTCTCTTCTAGCTGTATCTGGCCTCTTCCTCTCTTCTAGCTGTATCTGGTCTCTTCCTCTCTTCTAGCTGTATCTGGTCTCTTCCTCTCTTCTAGGTGTATCTGGTCTCTTCCTCTCTTCTAGCTGTATCTGGTCTCTTCCTCTCTTCTAGCTGTATCTGGTCTCTTCCTCTCTTCTAGGTGTATCTGGTCTCTTCCTCTCTTCTAGCTGTATCTGGTCTCTTCCTCTCTTCTAGCTGTATCTGGTCTCTTCCTCTCTTCTAGCTGTATCTGGTCTGTTCCTCTCTTCTAGCTGTATCTGGTCTCTTCCTCTCTTCTAGCTGTATCTGGTCTCTTCCTCTCTTCTAGCTGTATCTGGTCTCTCCCTCTCTTCTAGCTGTATCTGGTCTCTTCCTCTCTTCTAGCTGTATCTGGTCTCTTCCTCTCTTCTAGCTGTATCTGGTCTCTTCCTCTCTTCTAGCTGTATCTGGTCTCTTCCTCTCTTCTAGCTGTATCTGGTCTCTTCCTCTCTTCTAGCTGTATCTGGTCTCTCCCTCTCTTCTAGCTGTATCTGGTCTCTCCTCTCTTCTAGCTGTATCTGGTCTCTTCCTCTCTTCTAGCTGTATCTGGTCTCTTCCTCTCTTCTAGCTGTATCTGGTCTCTTCCTCTCTTCTAGCTGTATCTGGTCTGTTCCTCTCTTCTAGCTGTATCTGGTCTCTTCCTCTCTTCTAGCTGTATCTGGTCTGTTCCTCTCTTCTAGCTGTATCTGGTCTCTTCCTCTCTTCTAGCTGTATCTGGTCTCTTCCTCTCTTCTAGCTGTATCTGGTCTCGTTCCTCTCTTCTTTAGCTGTATCTGGTCTCTTCCTCTCTTCTAGCTGTATCTGGTCTCTTCCTCTCTTCTAGCTGTATCTGGTCTCTTCCTCTCTTCTAGCTGTATCTGGTCTCTTCCTCTCTTCTAGCTGTATCTGGTCTCTTCCTCTCTTCTAGCTGTATCTGGTCTCTTCCTCTCTTCTAGCTGTATCTGGTCTCTTCCTCTCTTCTAGCTGTATCTGGTCTCTTCCTCTCTTCTAGCTGTATCTGGTCTCTTCCTCTCTTCTAGCTGTATCTGGTCTCTCCCTCTCTTCTAGCTGTATCTGGTCTCTTCCTCTCTTCTAGCTGTATCTGGTCTCGTCCTCTCTTCTAGCTGTATCTATTCTCTTCCTCTCTTCTAGCTGTATCTGGTCTCTTCCTCTCTTCTAGCTGTATCTGGTCTCTTCCTCTCTTCTAGCTGTATCTGGTCTCTTCCTCTCTTCTAGCTGTATCTGGTCTCTCCCTCTCTTCTAGCTGTATCTGGTCTCTTCCTCTCTTCTAGCTGTATCTGGTCTCTTCCTCTCTTCTAGCTGTATCTGGTCTATCCCTCTCTTCTAGCTGTATCTGGTCTCTTCCTCTCTTCTAGCTGTATCTGGTCTCTTCCTCTCTTCTATCTGTATCTGGTCTCTTCCTCTCTTCTAGCTGTATCTGGTCTCTTCCTCTCTTCTAGCTGTATCTGGTCTCTTCCTCTCTTCTAGCTGTATCTGGTCTCTTCCTCTCTTCTAGCTGTATCTGGTCTCTTCCTCTCTTCTAGCTGTATCTGGTCTCTCCCTCTCTTCTAGCTGTATCTGGTCTCTTCCTCTCTTCTAGCTGTATCTGGTCTCTTCCTCTCTTCTAGCTGTATCTGGTCTCTTCCTCTCTTCTAGCTGTATCTGGTCTCTTCCTCTCTTCTAGCTGTATCTGGTCTCTTCCTCTCTTCTAGCTGTATCTGGTCTCTTCCTCTCTTCTAGCTGTATCTGGTCTCTTCCTCTCTTCTAGCTGTATCTGGTCTCGTCCTCTCTTCTAGCTGTATCTGGTCTCTTCCTCTCTTCTAGCTGTATCTGGTCTCTTCCTCTCTTCTAGCTGTATCTGGTCTCTTCCTCTCTTCTAGCTGTATCTGGTCTCTCCCTCTCTTCTAGCTGTATCTGGTCTCTCCCTCTCTTCTAGCTGTATCTGGTCTCTTCCTCTCTTCTAGCTGTATCTGGTCTCTTCCTCTCTTCTAGCTGTATCTGGTCTCTTCCTCTCTTCTAGCTGTATCTGGTCTCTTCCTCTCTTCTAGCTGTATCTGGTCTCTTCCTCTCTTCTAGCTGTATCTGGTCTCTTCCTCTCTTCTAGCTGTATCTGGTCTCTTCCTCTCTTCTAGGTGTATCTGGTCTCTTCCTCTCTTCTAGCTGTATCTGGTCTCTTCCTCTCTTCTAGCTGTATCTGGTCTCTTCCTCTCTTCTAGCTGTATCTGGTCTGTTCCTCTCTTCTAGCTGTATCTGGTCTCTTCCTCTCTTCTAGCTGTATCTGGTCTCTTCCTCTCTTCTAGCTGTATCTGGTCTCTTCCTCTCTTCTAGCTGTATCTGGTCTCTTCCTCTCTTCTAGCTGTATCTGGTCTCTTCCTCTCTTCTAGCTGTATCTGGTCTCGTCCTCTCTTCTAGCTGTATCTATTCTCTTCCTCTCTTCTAGCTGTATCTGGTCTCTTCCTCTCTTCTAGCTGTATCTGGTCTCTTCCTCTCTTCTAGCTGTATCTGGTCTCGTCCTCTCTTCTAGCTGTATCTGGTCTCTTCCTCTCTTCTAGCTGTATCTGGTCTCTTCCTCTCTTCTAGCTGTATCTATTCTCTTCCTCTCTTCTAGCTGTATCTGGTCTCTTCCTCTCTTCTAGCTGTATCTGGTCTCGTCCTCTTCTAGCTGTATCTGGTCTCTCCCTCTCTTCTAGCTGTATCTGGTCTCTTCCTCTCTTCTAGCTGTATCTGGTCTCTTCCTCTCTTCTAGCTGTATCTGGTCTCTCCCTCTCTTCTAGCTGTATCTTGTCTCGTCCTCTCTTCTAGCTGTATCTGGTCTCTCTCTCTTCTAGCTGTATCTGGTCTCTCCCTCTCTTCTAGCTTTATCTGGTCTCTTCCTCTCTTCTAGCTGTATCTGGTCTCTCCCTCTCTTCTAGCTGTATCTGGTCTCTCCCTCTCTTCTAGCTGTATCTGGTCTCTTCCTCTCTTCTAGCTGTATCTGGTCTCTTCCTCTCTTCTAGCTGTATCTGGTCTCTTCCTCTCTTCTAGCTGTATCTGGTCTCTTCCTCTCTTCTAGCTGTATCTGGTCTCTTCCTCTCTTCTAGCTGTATCTGGTCTCTTCCTCTCTTCTAGCTGTATCTGGTCTCTCCCTCTCTTCTAGCTGTATCTGGTCTCTTCCTCTCTTCTAGCTGTATCTGGTCTCTTCCTCTCTTCTAGCTGTATCTGGTCTCTTCCTCTCTTCTAGCTGTATCTGGTCTCTCCCTCTCTTCTAGCTGTATCTGGTCTCTCCCTCTCTTCTATCTGTATCTGGTCTCACCCTCCCTTCCTCTCTTCTAGCTGTATGTTGTCTCTCGCTCTCTTCCTCTCTTCTATCTGTATCTGGTCTCTTCCTCTCTTCTATCTGTATCTGGTCTCTCCCTCTCTTCTAGCTGTATCTGGTCTCTTCCTCTCTTCTAGCTGTATCTGGTCTCTTCCTCTCTTCTAGCTGTATCTGGTCTGTTCCTCTCTTCTAGCTGTATCTGGTCTCTTCCTCTCTTCTAGCTGTATCTGGTCTCTTCCTCTCTTCTAGCTGTATCTGGTCTCGTCCTCTCTTCTAGCTGTATCTGGTCTGTTCCTCTCTTCTAGCTGTATCTGGTCTCTCCCTCTCTTTTAGCTGTATCTGGTCTGTTCCTCTCTTCTAGCTGTATCTGGTCTCTCCCTCTCTTTTAGCTGTATCTGGTCTCTTCCTCTCTTCTAGCTGTATCTGGTCTCTTCCTCTCTTCTAGCTGTATCTGGTCTGTTCCTCTCTTCTAGCTGTATCTGGTCTCGTCCTCTCTTCTAGCTGTATCTGGTCTCTTCCTTGGCCTTCCCTGTAGCTCAGTAGGTAGAGCATGGTGTTTGCAACGCCAGGGTTGTGGGTTCGATTCCCACGGGGGGCCAGCACAGAAAAACAAAAATGTATGAAATGTATGCATTCACTACTGTAAGTCGCTCTGGATAAGAGCGTCTGCTAAATGACGTAAATGTAAATGTTCCTCTCTTCTAGCTGTATCTGGTCTCTTCCTCTCTTCTAGCTGTATCTGGTCTCTTCCGCTCTTCTAGTTGTATCTGGAGGGAGGAAAGGAGAGAGGAAATAGAGCCACAGAGGAAAGCAAAGGAGAAGAGATGGAGAACGGGCTGGGGCTATATTTAGCAGGCCCTGGAAGGTGGACAGGGCTATAACAAGTCTATATATAGAGGTTGACTGGCTGGCTGCAGGTTGGGGAGTACTGGGTATTGAGCCATGGAGATGGGCAGGATGACTGTTCTCTGGGTCCTGGGTTCTGGGTCCTGGGTCCTAGTTTCTGGGTCCTGATCCTGGGTCCTGGGTCGTGGCCTGGGACACTTCCTCTGGCTGTTGTTCTGGTGTCGCCGCTGCCGTCATGGCAACCAGTCAGACTAGACCCCCCCCTTGCTGCTCTTCAATGCAACATAAAACAACACAATTGTAGGATGGCTGCGAGTACAAACAATAACATTAATATCATCCTGACACTTTGCTCTGATTCAACTCTTTGTTGGGATCACTGCTGAGTGAAGCGACAATGCAGAGAATATTTGAACACTTTCCAAAGCTGTCTTATTTAGCGGGGTATCTAAACTTACTAATGATCTGTTACAATTCTGGAATTAGTTTATGGACAGGTTCCTTTGTTGACATACCAACGTCTGCGAATGTTGTAGAGCATGAACCTACAGGATCGGGTCACTGCCTTGATGATAGTGGAGAACGACAGGGTGTTGTCCAGGATCACGCCAAGGTTCTTAGCACTCTGGGAGGAGGACACAAGGGAGTTGTCAACCGTGATGGCGAGATCATGGAACGGGCAGTCCTTCCCCGGGAGGAAGAGCAGCTCCGTGTTGCCGAGGTTCAGCTTGAGCTGGTGATCCGTCATCCACACTGATATGTCTGACAGACATGCAGAGATGCGATTCGCCGCCTGGTTATCAGAAGGGGGAAAGGAGAAGATTAATTGTGTGTCGTCTGCATAGCAATGATAGGAGAGACCATGTGAGGATATGACAGAGCCAAGTGACTTGGTGTATAGCGAGAATAGGAGAGGGCCTAGAACAGAGCCCTGGGGGACACCAGTGGTGAGAGCGCATGGTGCGGAGACAGATTCTCGCCACGCCACCTGGTAGGAGCGACCTGTCAGGTAGGACGCAATCCAAGCGTGGGCCGCGCCGGAGATGCCCAACTCGGAGAGGGTGGAGAGGAGGATCTGATGGTTCACAGTATCAAAGGCAGCAGATAGGTCTAGAAGGATGAGAGCAGAGGAGAGAGAGTTAGCTTTAGCAGTGCGGAGAGCCTCCGTGACACAGAGAAGAGCAGTCTCAGTTGAATGCCCAGTCTTGAAACCTGACTGATTAGGATCAAGAAGGTCATTCTGAGAGAGATAGCAGGAGAGCTGGCCAAGGACGGCACGTTCAAGAGTTTTGGAGAGAAAAGAAAGAAGGGATACTGGTCTGTAGTTGTTGACATCGGCGGGATCGAGTGTAGGTTTTTTCAGAAGGGGTGCAACTCTCGCTCTCTTGAAGACGGAAGGGACGTAGCCAGCGGTCAAGGATGAGTTGATGAGCAAGGTGAGGAAGGGGAGAAGGTCTCCGGAAATGGTCTGGAGAAGAGAGGAGGGGATAGGGTCAAGTGGGCAGGTTGTTGGGCGGCCGGCCGTCACAAGACGCGAGATTTCATCTGGAGAGAGAGGGGAGAAAGAGGTCAAAGCACAGGGTAGGGCAGTGAGAGCAGGACCAGCGGTGTCGTTTGACTTAGCAAACGAGGATCGGATATCGTCAACCTTCTTTTCAAAATGGTTGACGAAGTCATCCGCAGAGAGGGAGGAGGGGGGGGGGAGGGGGAGGAGGATTCAGGAGGGAGGAGAAGGTAGCAAAGAGCTTCCTAGGGTTAGAGGCAGATGCTTGGAATTTAGAGTGGTAGAAAGTGGCTTTAGCAGCAGAGACAGAAGAGGAGAATGTAGAGAGGAGTGAGTGAAAGGATGCCAGGTTCGCAGGGAGGCGAGTTTTCCTCCATTTCCGCTCGGCTGCCCGGAGCATTGTTCTGTGAGCTCGTAGTGAGTCGTCGAGCCACGGAGCAGGAGGGGAGGACCGAGCCGGCCTGGAGGATAGGGGACAGAGAAAATCAAAGGATGCAGAAAGGGAGGAGAGGAGGGTTGAGGAGGCAGAATCAGGAGATAGGTTGGAGAAGGTTTGAGCAGAGGGAAGAGATGATAGGATGGAAGAGGAGAGAGTAGCGGGAGAGAGAGAGCGAAGGTTGGGACGGCGCAATACCATCCGAGTAGGGGCAGAGTGAGAAGTGTTGGATGAGAGCAAGAGGGAAAAGGATACAAGGTAGTGGTCGGAGATTTGGAGGGGAGTTGAAATGAGATTAGTGGAAGAACAGCATCTAGTAAAGATGAGGTCAAGCGTATTGCCTGCCTTGTGAGTAGGGGGGGAAGGTGAGAGGGTGAGGTCAAAAGAGGAGAGGAGTGGAAAGAAGGAGGCAGAGAGGAATGAGTCAAAGGTAGACGTGGGGAGGTTAAAGTCACCCAGAACTGTGAGAGGTGAGCCATCCTCAGGAAAGGAATTTATCAAGGCGTCAAGCTCATTGATGAACTCTCCAAGGGAACGTGGAGGGCGATAAATGATAAGGATGTTAAGCTTGAAAGGGCTGGTAACTGTGACAGCATGGAATTCAAATGAGGAGATAGACAGATGGGTCAGGGGAGAAAGAGAGAATGTCCACTTGGGAGAGATGAGGATTCCAGTGCCACCACCCCGCTGGCTCGATGCTCTAGGGGTATGCGAGAACACGTGGGCAGACGAAGAGAGAGCAGTAGGAGTAGCAGTGTTAGAGACCATAAGGGACGGTTTGGGGTTTTGATGCTGTTTTTTATAACTATGACACCCTGCTGTTGTAATGCAGGTCTCAGCCACGCTGCTGGTCTCAGCCACGCTGCTGGTCTCAGCCACGCTGCTGGTCTCAGCCACGCTGCTGGTCTCAGCCACGCTGCTGGTCTCAGCCACGCTGCTGGTCTCAGCCACGCTGCTGGGGTCAGCCACATGGTGTGATCATCTGTTGTTTCAGGTGTCACATAGTGAGCTGAGGAGTGGACAGCTGCACACTTGACCAGTTAAATGAAATCAAAGCTCACTGGGATGCAGTTGGAGTCCCTTGTAGAGCAGGGATATCTGCTCAGAGGTAGAACCACATCTGGATGATCTACAACATGGAATTAATATATGGCATAATGGAATCATTCCATCAGGGAGCTATGACTAATTGACTAATCACGTTAAAAGGCATTCTAACCAGTTGATGAACAAAATGTTGCATTATATAAGAAGAACTCCCATATATCATAGTATCAGTAATGACTGGAGGAACAGAACAGAACAGTAGTATCAGTAATGACTGGAGGAACAGAACAGAACAGTAGTATCAGTAATGACTGGAGGAACAGAACAGTAGTATCAGTAATGACTGGAGGAACAGAACAGAACAGTAGTATCAGTAATGACTGGAGGAACAGAACAGAACAGTAGTATCAGTAATGACTGGAGGAACAGAACAGTAGTATCAGTAATGACTGGAGGAACAGAACAGTAGTATCAGTAATGACTGGAGGAACAGAACAGTAGTATCAGTAATGACTGGAGGAACAGAACAGTAGTATCAGTAATGACTGGAGGAACAGAACAGAACAGCGTAGTATCAGTAATGACTGGAGGAACAGAACAGTAGTATCAGTAATGACTGGAGGAACAGAACAGTAGTATCAGTAATGACTGGAGGAACAGAACAGAACAGTAGTATCAGTAATGACTGGAGGAACAGAACAGAACAGTAGTATCAGTAATGACTGGAGGAACAGAACAGTAGTATCAGTAATGACTGGAGGAACAGAACAGTAGTATCAGTAATGACTGGAGGAACAGAACAGTAGTATCAGTAATGACTGGAGGAACAGAACAACAGTAGTATCAGTAATGACTGGAGGAACAGAACAGTAGTATCAGTAATGACTGGAGGAACAGAACAGTAGTATCAGTAATGACTGGAGGAACAGAACAGTAGTATCAGTAATGACTGGAGGAACAGAACAGAACAGTAGTATCAGTAATGACTGGAGGAACAGAACAGAACAGTAGTATCAGTAATGACTGGAGGAACAGAACAGTAGTATCAGTAATGACTGGAGGAACAGAACAGTAGTATCAGTAATGACTGGAGGAACAGAACAGTAGTATCAGTAATGACTGGAGGAACAGAACAGAACAGTAGTATCAGTAATGACTGGAGGAACAGAACAGAACAGTAGTATCAGTAATGACTGGAGGAACAGAACAGAACAGTAGTATCAGTAATGACTGGAGGAACAGAACAGAACAGTAGTATCAGTAATGACTGGAGGAACAGAACAGTAGTATCAGTAATGACTGGAGGAACAGAACAGTAGTATCAGTAATGACTGGAGGAACAGAACAGAACAGTAGTATCAGTAATGACTGGAGGAACAGAACAGAACAGTAGTATCAGTAATGACTGGAGGAACAGAACAGTAGTATCAGTAATGACTGGAGGAACAGAACAGTAGTATCAGTAATAACTGGAGGAACAGAACAGAACAGTAGTATCAGTAATGACTGGAGGAACAGAACAGTAGTATCAGTAATGACTGGAGGAACAGAACAGTAGTATCAGTAATGACTGGAGGAACAGAACAGTAGTATCAGTAATAACTGGAGGAACAGAACAGAACAGTAGTATCAGTAATGACTGGAGGAACAGAACAGTAGTATCAGTAATGACTGGAGGAACAGAACAGAACAGTAGTATCAGTAATGACTGGAGGAAAAGAACAGTAGTATCAGTAATGACTGGTGGAACAGAACAGTAGTATCAGTAATGACCGGAGGAACAGAACTGTTGTATCAGTAATGACTGGAGGAACAGAACAGAACAGTAGTATCAGTAATGACTGGAGGAACAGAACAGTAGTATCAGTAATGACTGGAGGAACAGAACAGTAGTATCAGTAATGACTGGAGGAACAGAACAGTAGTATCAGTAATGACTGGAGGAACAGAACATTAATATCTGTAATGACTGGAGGAACAGAACAGTAGTATCAGTATTGACTGGAGGAACAGAACAGTAGTATCAGTAATGACTGGAGGAACAGAACAGAACAGTAGTATCAGTAATGACTGGAGGAACAGAACAGTAGTATCAGTAATGACTGGAGGAACAGAACAGAACAGTAGTATCAGTAATGACTGGAGGAACAGAACAGAACAGTAGTATCAGTAATGACTGGAGGAACAGAACAGAACAGTAGTATCAGTAATGACTGGAGGAACAGAACAGTACAGTAGTATCAGTAATGACTGGAGGAACAGAACAGAACAGTAGTATCAGTAATGACTGGAGGAACAGAACAGAACAGTAGTATCAGTAATGACTGGAGGAACAGAACAGTAGTATCAGTAATAACTGGAGGAACAGAACAGAACAGTAGTATCAGTAATGACTGGAGGAACAGAACAGTAGTATCAGTAATGACTGGAGGAACAGAACAGAACAGTAGTATCAGTAATGACTGGAGGAACAGAACAGTAGTATCAGTAATGACTGGAGGAACAGAACAGAACAGTAGTATCAGTAATGACTGGAGGAACAGAACAGAACAGTAGTAGCAGTAATGACTGGAGGAACAGAACAGTAGTATCAGTAATGACTGGAGGAACAGAACAGAATAGTAGTATCAGTAATGACTGGAGGAACAGAACAGTAGTATCAGTAATGACTGGAGGAACAGAACAGTAGTATCAGTAATGACTGGAAGAACAGAACAGTAGTATCAGTAATGACTGGAGGAACAGAACAGTAGTATCAGTAATGACTGGAGGAACAGAACAGAACAGTAGTATCAGTAATGACTGGAGGAACAGTACAGTAGTATCAGTAATGACTGTAGGAACAGAACAGTAGTATCAGTAATAACTGGAGGAACAGAACAGCACAGTAGTATCAGTAATGACTGGAGGAACAGAACAGTAGTATCAGTAATGACTGGAGGAACAGAACAGTAGTATCAGTAATGACTGGAGGAACAGAACAGAACAGTAGTATCAGTAATGACTGGAGGAACAGAACAGTAGTATCAGTTATGACTGGAGGAACAGAACAGAACAGTAGTATCAGTAATGACTGGAGGACCAGAACAGTAGTATCAGTAATGACTGGAGGAACAGAATAGTAGTATCAGTAATGACTGGAGGAACAGAACAGAACAGTAGTATCAGTAATGACTGGTGGAACAGAACAGTAGTATCAGTAATGACCGGAGGAACAGAACAGTTGTATCAGTAATGACTGGAGGAACAGAACAGAACAGTAGTATCAGTAATGACTGGAGGAACAGAACAGTAGTATCAGTAATGACTGGAGGAACAGAACAGAACAGTAGTATCAGTAATAACTGGAGGAACAGAACAGAACAGTAGTATCAGTAATGACTGGAGGAACAGAACAGTAGTATCAGTAATGACTGGAGGAACAGAACAGTAGTATCAGTAATGACTGGAGGAACAGAACAGTAGTATCAGTAATGACTGGAGGAACAGAACAGAACAGTAGTATCAGTAATGACTGGAGGAACAGAACAGTAGTATCAGTTATGACTGGAGGAACAGAACAGAACAGTAGTATCAGTAATGACTGGAGGACCAGAACAGTAGTATCAGTAATGACTGGAGGAACAGAATAGTAGTATCAGTAATGACTGGAGGAACAGAACAGAACAGTAGTATCAGTAATGGCTGGTGGAACAGAACAGTAGTATCAGTAATGACCGGAGGAACAGAACAGTTGTATCAGTAATGACTGGAGGAACAGAACAGAACAGTAGTATCAGTAATGACTGGAGGAACAGAACAGTAGTATCAGTAATGACTGGAGGAACAGAACAGAACAGTAGTATCAGTAATGACTGGAGGAACAGAACAGTAGTATCAGTAATGACTGGAGGAACAGAACAGTAGTATCAGTAATGACTGGAGGAACAGAACAGTAGTATCAGTAATGACTGGAGGAACAGAACAGTAGTATCAGTAATGACTGGAGGAACAGAACAGTAGTATCAGTAATGACTGGAGGAACAGTACAGTAGTATCAGTAATGACTGGAGGAACAGAACAGTAGTATCAGTAATGACTGGAGGAACAGAACAGTAGTATCAGTAATGACTGGAGGAACAGAACAGTAGTATCAGTAATGACTGGAGGAACAGAACAGAACAGTAGTATCAGTAATGACTGGAGGAACAGAACAGAACAGTAGTAGCAGTAATGACTGGAGGAACAGAACAGTAGTATCAGTAATGACTGGAGGAACAGAACAGAATAGTAGTATCAGTAATGACTGGAGGAACAGAACAGTAGTATCAGTAATGACTGGAGGAACAGAACAGAACAGTAGTATCAGTAATGACTGGAGGAACAGAACAGTAGTATCAGTAATGACTGGAGGAACAGAACAGTAGTATCAGTAATGACTGGAGGAACAGAACAGTAGTATCAGTAATGACTGGAGGAACAGAACAGTAGTATCAGTAATGACTGGAGGAACAGAACAGAACAGTAGTATCAGTAATGACTGGAGGAACAGTACAGTAGTATCAGTAATGACTGTAGGAACAGAACAGTAGTATCAGTAATGACTGGAGGAACAGAACAGTAGTATCAGTAATGACTGGAGGAACAGAACAGAACAGTAGTATCAGTAATGACTGGAGGAACAGAACAGTAGTATCAGTAATGACTGGAGGAACAGAACAGTAGTATCAGTAATGACTGGAGGAACAGAACAGAACAGTAGTATCAGTAATGACTGGAGGAACAGAACAGTAGTATCAGTTATGACTGGAGGAACAGAACAGAACAGTAGTATCAGTAATGACTGGAGGACCAGAACAGTAGTATCAGTAATGACTGGAGGAACAGAATAGTAGTATCAGTAATGACTGGAGGAACAGAACAGAACAGTAGTATCAGTAATGACTTGTGGAACAGAACAGTAGTATCAGTAATGACCGGAGGAACAGAACAGTTGTATCAGTAATGACTGGAGGAACAGAACAGAACAGTAGTATCAGTAATGACTGGAGGAACAGAACAGTAGTATCAGTAATGACTGGAGGAACAGAACAGAACAGTAGTATCAGTAATAACTGGAGGAACAGAACAGAACAGTAGTATCAGTAATGACTGGAGGAACAGAACAGTAGTATCAGTAATGACTGGAGGAACAGAACAGTAGTATCAGTAATGACTGGAGGAACAGAACAGTAGTATCAGTAATGACTGGAGGAACAGAACAGAACAGTAGTATCAGTAATGACTGGAGGAACAGAACAGTAGTATCAGTTATGACTGGAGGAACAGAACAGAACAGTAGTATCAGTAATGACTGGAGGACCAGAACAGTAGTATCAGTAATGACTGGAGGAACAGAATAGTAGTATCAGTAATGACTGGAGGAACAGAACAGAACAGTAGTATCAGTAATGGCTGGTGGAACAGAACAGTAGTATCAGTAATGACCGGAGGAACAGAACAGTTGTATCAGTAATGACTGGAGGAACAGAACAGAACAGTAGTATCAGTAATGACTGGAGGAACAGAACAGTAGTATCAGTAATGACTGGAGGAACAGAACAGAACAGTAGTATCAGTAATGACTGGAGGAACAGAACAGTAGTATCAGTAATGACTGGAGGAACAGAACAGTAGTATCAGTAATGACTGGAGGAACAGAACAGTAGTATCAGTAATGACTGGAGGAACAGAACAGTAGTATCAGTAATGACTGGAGGAACAGAACAGTAGTATCAGTAATGACTGGAGGAACAGTACAGTAGTATCAGTAATAACTGGAGGAACAGAACAGTAGTATCAGTAATGACTGGAGGAACAGAACAGTAGTATCAGTAATGACTGGAGGAACAGAACAGAACAGTAGTAGCAGTAATGACTGGAGGAACAGAACAGAACAGTAGTATCAGAAATGACTGGAGGAACAGTACAGCAGTATCAGTAATGACTGGAGGAACAGAAGAGTAGTATCAGTAATGACTGGAGGAACAGAACAGAACAGTAGGAGCAGTAATGACTGGAGGAACAGAACAGTAGTATCAGTAATGACTGGAGGAACAGAACAGAACAGTAAGTAGCCAGTAATGGACTGGAGGAACAGAACAGAACAGTAGTATCAGTAATGACTGGAGGAACAGAACAGCAGTAGTATCAGTAATGACTGGAGGAACAGAACAGTAGTATCAGTAATGACTGGAGGAACAGAACAGTAGTATCAGTAATGACTGGAGGAACAGAACAGAACAGTAGTATCAGTAATGACTGGAGGAACAGAACAGTAGTATCAGTAATGACTGGAGGAACAGAACAGTAGTATCAGTAATGACTGGAGGAACAGAACAGAACAGTAGTATCAGTTATGACTGGAGGAACAGAACAGAACAGTAGTATCAGTAATGACTGGAGGAACGGAACAGAACAGTAGTATCAGTAATGACTGGAGGAACAGAACAGTAGTATCAGTAATGACTGGAGGAACAGAACAGTAGTATCAGTAATGACTGGAGGAACAGAACAGAACAGTAGTATCAGTAATGACTGGAGGAACAGAACAGTAGTATCAGTAATGACTGGAGGAGCAGAACAGAACAGTAGTATCAGTAATGACTGGAGGAACAGAACAGTAGTATCAGTAATGACTGGAGGAACAGAACAGTAGTATCAGTAATGACTGGAGGAACAGAAGTAGCATTAATGACTGGAGGAACAGAACAGTAGTATCAGTAATGACTGGAGGAACAGAACAGAACAGTAGTATCAGTAATGACTGGAGGAACAGAGCAGTAGTATCAGTAATGACTGGAGGAACAGAACAGTAGTATCAGTAATGACTGGAGGAACAGAACAGTAGTATCAGTAATGACTGGAGGAACAGAACAGAACAGTAGTATCAGTAATGACTGGAGGAACAGAACAGAACAGTAGTATCAGTAATGACTGGAGGAACAGAACAGAACAGTAGTATCAGTAATGACTGGAGGAACAGAACAGTAGTATCAGTAATGACTGGTGGAACAGAACAGTAGTATCAGTAATGACTGGAGGAACAGAACAGTACTATCAGTAATGACTGGAGGAACAGAACAGTAGTATCAGTAATGACTGGAGGAACAGAACAGTAGTATCAGTAATGACTGGAGGAACAGAACAGAACAGTAGTATCAGTAATGACTGGAGAAACAGAACAGAACAGTAGTATCAGTAATGACTGGAGGAACAGAACAGAACAGTAGTATCAGTAATGACTGGAGGAACAGAACAGTAGTATCAGTAATGACTGGAGGAACAGAACAGTAGTATCAGTAATGACTGGAGGAACAGAACAGAACAGTAGTATCAGTAATGACTGGAGGAACAGAACAGTAGTATCAGTAATGACTGGAGGAACAGAACAGAAGTATCAGTAATGACTGGAGGAACAGAACAGTAGTATCAGTAATGACTGGAGGAACAGAACAGAACAGTAGTATCAGTAATGACTGGAGGAACAGAACAGTAGTATCAGTAATGACTGGAGGAACAGAACAGAACAGTAGTATCAGTAATGACTGGAGGAACAGAACAGTAGTATCAGTAATGACTGGAGGAACAGAACAGAACAGTAGTATCAGTAATGACTGGAGAAACAGAACAGAACAGTAGTATCAGTAATGACTGGAGGAACAGAACAGAACAGTAGTATCAGTAATGACTGGAGGAACAGAACAGTAGTATCAGTAATGACTGGAGGAACGGAACAGTAGTATCAGTAATGACTGGAGGAACAGAACAGTAGTATCAGTAATGACTGGAGGAACAGAACAGTAGTATCAGTAATGACTGGAGGAACAGAACAGAACAGTAGTATCAGTAATGACTGGAGGAACAGAACAGTAGTATCAGTAATGACTGGAGGAACAGAACAGTAGTATCAGTAATGACTGGAGGAACAGAACAGAACAGTAGTATCAGTAATGACTGGAGGAACAGAACAGTAGTATCAGTAATGACTGGAGGAACAGAACAGTAGTATCAGTAATGACTGGAGGAACAGAACAGTAGTATCAGTAATGACTGGAGGAACAGAACAGTAGTATCAGTAATGACTGGAGGAACAGAACAGTAGTATCAGTAATGACTGGAGGAACAGAACAGAACAGTAGTATCAGTAATGACTGGAGGAACAGAACAGTAGTATCAGTAATGACTGGAGGAACAGAGCAGTAGTATCAGTAATGACTGGAGGAACAGAACAGTAGTATCAGTAATGACTGGAGGAACAGAACAGTAGTATCAGTAATGACTGGAGGAACAGAACAGAACAGTAGTATCAGTTATGACTGGAGGAACAGAACAGAACAGTAGTATCAGTAATGACTGGAGGAACAGAACAGAACAGTAGTATCAGTAATGACTGGAGGAACAGAACAGTAGTATCAGTAATGACTGGAGGAACAGAACAGAACAGTAGTATCAGTAATGACTGGAGGAACAGAACGTAGTCAGTAATGACTGGAGGAACAGAACAGAACAGTAGTATCAGTTATGACTTGAGGAACAGAACAGAACAGTAGTATCAGTAATGACTGGAGGAACAGAACAATAGTATCAGTAATGACTGGAGGAACAGAACAGTAGTATCAGTAATGACTGGAGGAACAGAACAGTAGTATCAGTAATCACTGGAGGAACAGAACAGAACAGTAGTATCAGTATTGACTGGAGGAACAGAACAGAACAGTAGTATCAGTAATGACTGGAGGAACAGAACAGAACAGTAGTATGATTTGAGTTGATTTGATTTGATTTGATTTGATTTGAACAGAACAGTAGTATCAGTAATGACTGGAGGAACAGAACAGAACAGTAGTATCAGTAATGACTGGAGGAACAGAACAGTAGTATCAGTAATGACTGGAGGAACAGAACAGAACAGTAGTATCAGTAATGACTGGAGGAACAGAACAGAACAGTAGTAGCAGTAATGACTGGAGGAACAGAGCAGTAGTATCAGTAATGACTGGAGGAACAGAACAGTAGTATCAGTAATGACTGGAGGAACAGAACAGTAGTATCAGTAATGACTGGAGGAACAGAACAGAACAGTAGTATCAGTTATGACTTGAGGAACAGAACAGAACAGTAGTATCAGTAATGACTGGAGGAACAGAACAGTAGTATCAGTAATGACTGGAGGAACAGAACAATAGTATCAGTAATGACTGGAGGAACAGAAGTAGCAGTAATGACTGGAGGAACAGAACAGTAGTATCAGTAATGACTGGAGGAACAGAACAGAACAGTAGTATCAATAATGACTGGAGGAACAGAACAGAACACTAGTATCAGTAATGACTGGAGGAACAGAACAGAACAGTAGTATCAGTAATGACTGGAGGAACAGAACAGTAGTATCAGTAATGATTGGTGGAACAGAACAGTAGTAGCAGTAATGACTGGAGGAACAGAACAGTATTATCAGTAATGACTGGAGGAACAGAACAGTAGTATCAGTAATGACTGGAGGAACAGAACAGTAGTATCAGTAATGACTGGAGGAACAGAACAGTAGTATCAGTAATGACTGGAGGAACAGAACAGTAGTATCAGTAATCACTGGAGGAACAGAACAGAACAGAACAGAACAGTAGTATCAGTATTGACTGGAGGAACAGAACAGAACAGTAGTATCAGTAATGACTGGAGGAACAGAACAGAACAGTAGTATGATTTGATTTGATTTGATTTGATTTGATTTGATTTGATTTTAACAGTAGTATCAGTAATGACTGGAGGAACAGAACAGAACAGTAGTATCAGTAATGACTGGAGGAACAGAACAGTAGTATCAGTAATGACTAGAGGAACAGAACAGAACAGTAGTATCAGTAATGACTGGAGGAACAGAACAGTAGTATCAGTAATGACTGGAGGAACAGAACAGTAGTATCAGTAATGACTGGAGGAACAGAACAGTAGTATCAGTAATGACTGGAGGAACAGAACAGTAGTATCAGTAATGACTGGAGGAACAGAACAGCAGTATCAGTAATGACTGGAGGAACAGAACAGAACAGTAGTATCAGAAATGACTGGAGGAACAGAACAGAACAGTAGTATCAGAAATGACTGGAGGAACAGTACAGTAGTATCAGTAATGACTCGAGGAACAGAACAGTAGTATCAGTAATGACTGGAGGAACAGAACAGTAGTATCAGTAATGACTGGAGGAACAGAACAGTAGTATCAGTAATGACTGGAGGAACAGAACAGTAGTATCAGTAATGACTGGAGGAACAGAACAGTAGTATCAGTAATGACTGGAGGAACAGAACAGTAGTATCAGTAATGACTGGAGGAACAGAACAGTAGTATCAGTAATGACTGGAGGAACAGAACAGAACAGTAGTATCAGTAATGACTGGAGGAACAGAACAGAGCAGTAGTATCAGTAATGACTGGAGGAACAGAACAGTAGTATCAGTAATGACTGGTGGAACAGAACAGTAGTATCAGTAATGACTGGAGGAACAGAACAGTAGTATCAGTAATGACTGGTGGAACAGAACAGTAGTATCAGTAATGACTGGAGGAACAGAACAGTAGTATCAGTAATGACTGGAGGAACAGAACAGTAGTATCAGTAATGACTGGAGGAACAGAACAGTAGTATCAGTAATGACTGGAGGAACAGAACAGTAGTATCAGTAATGACTGGAGGAACAGAACAGTAGTATCAGTAATGCCATGAGGAACAGAACAGTAGTATCAGTAATGACTGGAGGAACAGAACAGTAGTATCAGTAATGACTGGAGGAACAGAACAGAACAGTAGTATCAGTAATGACTGGAGGAACAGAACAGTAGTATCAGTAATGACTGGAGGAACAGAACAGTAGTATCAGTAATGACTGGAGGAACAGAACAGAACAGTAGTATCAGTAATGACTGGAGGAACAGAACAGAACTGTAGTATCAGTAATGACTGGAGGAACAGAACAGTAGTATCAGTAATGACTGGAGGAACAGAACAGTAGTATCAGTAATGACTGGAGGAACAGAACAGTAGTATCAGTAATGACTGGAGGAACAGAACAGAACAGTAGTATCAGTAATGACTGGAGGAACAGAACAGTAGTATCAGTAATGACTGGAGGAACAGAACAGTAGTATCAGTAATGACTGGAGGAACAGAACAGTAGTATCAGTAATGACTGGAGGAACAGAACAGAACAGTAGTATCAGTAATGACTGGAGGAACAGAACAGTAGTATCAGTAATGACTGGAGGAACAGAACAGTAGTATCAGTAATGACTGGAGGAACAGAACAGAACAGTAGTATCAGTAATGACTGGAGGAACAGAACAGAACAGTAGTATCAGTAATGACTGGAGGAACAGAACAGTACAGTAGTATCAGTAATGACTGGAGGAACAGAACAGAACAGTAGTATCAGTAATGACTGGAGGAACAGAACAGAACAGTAGTATCAGTAATGACTGGAGGAACAGAACAGTAGTATCAGTAATGACTGGAGGAACAGAACAGTAGTATCAGTAATGACTGGAGGAACAGAACAGTAGTATCAGTAATGACTGGAGGAACAGAACAGTAGTATCAGTAATGACTGGAGGAACAGAACAGTAGTATCAGTAATCACAGGAGGAACAGAACAGAACAGTAGTATCAGTATTGACTGGAGGAACAGAACAGAACAGTAGTATCAGTAATGACTGGAGGAACAGAACAGAACAGTAGTATGATTTGATTTGATTTGATTTGATTTGATTTGATTTGATTTGAACAGAACAGTAGTATCAGTAATGACTGGAGGAACAGAACAGAACAGTAGTATCAGTAATGACTGGAGGAACAGAACAGTAGTATCAGTAATGACTGGAGGAACAGAACAGAACAGTAGTATCAGTAATGACTGGAGGAACAGAACAGAACAGTAGTATCAGTAATGACTGGAGGAACAGAACAGTAGTATCAGTAATGACTGGAGGAACAGAACAGTAGTATCAGTAATGACTGGAGGAACAGAGCAGTAGTATCAGTAATGACTGGAGGAACAGAACAGTAGTATCAGTAATGACTGGAGGAACAGAACAGAACAGTAGTATCAGTAATGACTGGAGGAACAGAACAGTAGTATCAGTAATGACTGGAGGAACAGAACAGTAGTATCAGTAATGACTGGAGGAACAGAACAGTAGTATCAGTAATGACTGGAGGAACAGAACAGTAGTATCAGTAATCACTGGAGGAACAGAACAGAACAGTAGTATCAGTATTGACTGGAGGAACAGAACAGAACAGTAGTATCAGTAATGACTGGAGGAACAGAACAGAACAGTAGTATGATTTGATTTGATTTGATTTGATTTGATTTGATTTGATTTGAACAGAACAGTAGTATCAGTAATGACTGGAGGAACAGAACAGAACAGTAGTATCAGTAATGACTGGAGGAACAGAACAGTAGTATCAGTAATGACTGGAGGAACAGAACAGAACAGTAGTATCAGTAATGACTGGAGGAACAGAACAGAACAGTAGTATCAGTAATGACTGGAGGAACAGAACAGTAGTATCAGTAATGACTGGAGGAACAGAACAGTAGTATCAGTAATGACTGGAGGAACAGAGCAGTAGTATCAGTAATGACTGGAGGAACAGAACAGTAGTATCAGTAATGACTGGAGGAACAGAACAGTAGTATCAGTAATGACTAGAGGAACAGAACAGTAGTATCAGTAATGACTAGAGGAACAGAACAGAACAGTAGTATCAGTAATGACTGGAGGAACAGAACAGTAGTATCAGTAATGACTGGAGGAACAGAACAGTAGTATCAGTAATGACTAGAGGAACAGAACAGAACAGTAGTATCAGTAATGACTGGAGGAACAGAACAGTAGTATCAGTAATGACTGGAGGAACAGAACAGTAGTATCAGTAATGACTGGAGGAACAGAACAGTAGTATCAGTAATGACTGGAGGAACAGAACAGTAGTATCAGTAATGACTGGAGGAACAGAGCAGTAGTATCAGTAATGACTGGAGGAACAGAACAGTAGTATCAGTAATGACTGGAGGAACAGAACAGTAGTATCAGTAATGACTGGAGGAACAGAACAGAACAGTAGTATCAGTTATGACTGGAGGAACAGAACAGAACAGTAGTATCAGTAATGACTGGAGGAACAGAACAGAACAGTAGTATCAGTAATGACTGGAGGAACAGAACAGTAGTATCAGTAATGACTGGAGGAACAGAAGTATCAGTAATGACTGGAGGAACAGAACAGTAGTATCAGTAATGACTGGAGGAACAGAACAGTAGTATCAGTAATGACTGGAGGAACAGAACAGAACAGTAGTATCAGTAATGACTGGAGGAACAGAAGTAGCAGTAATGACTGGAGGAACAGAACAGTAGTATCAGTAATGACTGGAGGAACAGAACAGTAGTATCAGTAATGACTGGAGGAACAGAACAGTAGTATCAGTAATCACTGGAGGAACAGAACAGAACAGTAGTATCAGTATTGACTGGAGGAACAGAACAGAACAGTAGTATCAGTAATGACTGGAGGAACAGAACAGAACAGTAGTATGATTTGAGTTGATTTGATTTGATTTGATTTGATTTGATTTGAACAGAACAGTAGTATCAGTAATGACTGGAGGAACAGAACAGAACAGTAGTATCAGTAATGACTGGAGGAACAGAACAGTAGTATCAGTAATGACTGGAGGAACAGAACAGAACAGTAGTATCAGTAATGACTGGAGGAACAGAACAGAACAGTAGTAGCAGTAATGACTGGAGGAACAGAGCAGTAGTATCAGTAATGACTGGAGGAACAGAACAGTAGTATCAGTAATGACTGGAGGAACAGAACAGTAGTATCAGTAATGACTGGAGGAACAGAACAGAACAGTAGTATCAGTTATGACTTGAGGAACAGAACAGAACAGTAGTATCAGTAATGACTGGAGGAACAGAACAGAACAGTAGTATCAGTAATGACTGGAGGAACAGAACAGTAGTATCAGTAATGACTGGAGGAACAGAACAATAGTATCAGTAATGACTGGAGGAACAGAACAGAACAGTAGTATCAATAATGACTGGAGGAACAGAACAGAACAGTAGTATCAGTAATGACTGGAGGAACAGAGCAGTAGTATCAGTAATGACTGGAGGAACAGAACAGTAGTATCAGTAATGACTGGAGGAACAGAACAGTAGTATCAGTAATGACTGGAGGAACAGAACAGTAGTATCAGTAATGACTAGAGGAACAGAACAGAACAGTAGTATCAGTAATGACTGGAGGAACAGAACAGTAGTATCAGTAATGACTGGAGGAACAGAACAGTAGTATCAGTAATGACTGGAGGAACAGAACAGTATTATCAGTAATGACTGGAGGAACAGAACAGTAGTATCAGTAATGACTGGAGGAACAGAGCAGTAGTATCAGTAATGACTGGAGGAACAGAACAGTAGTATCAGTAATGACTGGAGGAACAGAACAGTAGTATCAGTAATGACTGGAGGAACAGAACAGAACAGTAGTATCAGTTATGACTGGAGGAACAGAACAGAACAGTAGTATCAGTAATGACTGGAGGAACAGAACAGAACAGTAGTATCAGTAATGACTGGAGGAACAGAACAGTAGTATCAGTAATGACTGGAGGAACAGAACAGTAGTATCAGTAATGACTGGAGGAACAGAACAGAACAGTAGTATGATTTGAGTTGATTTGATTTGATTTGATTTGATTTGATTTGAACAGAACAGTAGTATCAGTAATGACTGGAGGAACAGAACAGAACAGAAGTATCAGTAATGACTGGAGGAACAGAACAGTAGTATCAGTAATGACTGGAGGAACAGAACAGAACAGTAGTATCAGTAATGACTGGAGGAACAGAACAGAACAGTAGTAGCAGTAATGACTGGAGGAACAGAGCAGTAGTATCAGTAATGACTGGAGGAACAGAACAGTAGTATCAGTAATGACTGGAGGAACAGAACAGTAGTATCAGTAATGACTGGAGGAACAGAACAGAACAGTAGTATCAGTTATGACTTGAGGAACAGAACAGAACAGTAGTATCAGTAATGACTGGAGGAACAGAACAGAACAGTAGTATCAGTAATGACTGGAGGAACAGAACAGTAGTATCAGTAATGACTGGAGGAACAGAACAATAGTATCAGTAATGACTGGAGGAACAGAACAATAGTATCAGTAATGACTGGAGGAACAGAACAGTAGTATCAGTAATGACTGGAGGAACAGAACAGAACAGTAGTATCAATAATGACTGGAGGAACAGAACAGAACAGTAGTATCAGTAATGACTGGAGGAACAGAACAGAACAGTAGTATCAGTAATGACTGGAGGAACAGAACAGTAGTATCAGTAATGATTGGTGGAACAGAACAGTAGTAGCAGTAATGACTGGAGGAACAGAACAGTATTATCAGTAATGACTGGAGGAACAGAACAGTAGTATCAGTAATGACTGGAGGAACAGAACAGTAGTATCAGTAATGACTGGAGGAACAGAACAGTAGTATCAGTAATGACTGGAGGAACAGAACAGTAGTATCAGTAATGACTGGAGGAACAGAACAGTAGTATCAGTAATCACTGGAGGAACAGAACAGAACAGTAGTATCAGTATTGACTGGAGGAACAGAACAGAACAGTAGTATCAGTAATGACTGGAGGAACAGAACAGAACAGTAGTATGATTTGATTTGATTTGATTTGATTTGATTTGATTTGATTTGATTTGAACAGTAGTATCAGTAATGACTGGAGGAACAGAACAGTAGTATCAGTAATGACTGGAGGAACAGAACAGAACAGTAGTATCAGTAATGACTGGAGGAACAGAACAGTAGTATCAGTAATGACTGGAGGAACAGAACAGAACAGTAGTATCAGTAATGACTGGAGGAAAAGAACAGTAGTATCAGTAATGACTGGAGGAACAGAACAGTACTATCAGTAATGACTGGAGGAACAGAACAGTAGTAGCAGTAATGACTGGAGGAACAGAACATAACAGTACTATCAGTAATGACTGGAGGAACAGAACAGTAGTATCAGTAATGACTGGAGGAACAGAACAGTAGTATCAGTAATGACTGGAGGAACAGAACAGTAGTATCAGTAATGACTGGAGGAACAGAACAGTAGTATCAGTAATGACTGGAGGAACAGAACATAACAGTAGTATCAGTAATGACTGGAGGAACAGAACAGTAGTATCAGTAATGACTGGAGGAACAGAACAGTAGTATCAGTAATGACTGGAGGAACAGAACAGTAGTATCAGTAATGACTGGAGGAACAGAACAGTAGTATCAGTAATGACTGGAGGAACAGAACAGTAGTATCAGTAATGACTGGAGGAACAGAACAGTAGTATCAGTAATGACTGGAGGAACAGAACAGCAGTATCAGTAATGACTGGAGGAACAGAACAGAACAGTAGTATCAGTAATGACTGGAGGAACAGAACAGAACAGTAGTATCAGTAATGACTGGAGGAACAGAACAGTAGTATCAGTAATGACTGGAGGAACAGAACAGTAGTATCAGTAATGACTGGAGGAACAGAACAGTAGTATCAGTAATGACTGGAGGAACAGAACAGTAGTATCAGTAATGACTGGAGGAACAGAACAGTAGTATCAGTAATGACTGGAGGAACAGAACAGTAGTATCAGTAATGACTGGAGGAACAGAAGCAGTAGTATCAGTAATGACTGGAGGAACAGAACAGAACAGTAGTATCAGTAATGACTGGAGGAACAGAACAGTAGTATCAGTAATGACTGGAGGAACAGAACAGTAGTATCAGTAATGACTGGAGGAACAGAACAGTAGTATCAGTAATGACTGGAGGAACAGAACAGTAGTATCAGTAATGACTGGAGGAACAGAACAGAACAGTAGTAGCAGTAATGACTGGAGGAACAGAACAGTAGTATCAGTAATGACTGGAGGAACAGAACAGAACAGTAGTATCAGTAATGACTGGAGGAACAGAACAGAACAGTAGTATCAGTAATGACTGGAGGAACAGAACAGTAGTATCAGTAATGACTGGAGGAACAGAACAGTAGTATCAGTAATGACTGGAGGAACAGAACAGAACAGTAGTATCAGTAATGACTGGAGGAACAGAACAGTAGTATCAGTAATGACTGGAGGAACAGAACAGAACAGTAGTATCAGTAATGACTGGAGGAACAGAACAGAACAGTAGTATCAGTAATGACTGGAGGAACAGAACAGAACAGTAGTATCAGTAATGACTGGAGGAACAGAACAGAGCAGTAGTATCAGTAATGACTGGAGGAACAGAACAGTAGTATCAGTAATGACTGGAGGAACAGAACAGTAGTATCAGTAATGACTGGAGGAACAGAACAGAACAGTAGTATCAGTAATGACTGGAGGAACAGAACAGTAGTATCAGTAATGACTGGAGGAACAGAACAGTAGTATCAGTAATGACTGGAGGAACAGAACAGAACAGTAGTATCAGTAATGACTGGAGGAACAGAACAGAACAGTAGTATCAGTAATGACTGGAGGAACAGAACAGTAGTATCAGTAATGACTGGAGGAACAGAACAGTAGTATCAGTAATGACTGGAGGAACAGAACAGTAGTATCAGTAATGACTGGAGGAACAGAACAGCGTAGTATCAGTAATGACTGGAGGAACAGAACAGAGCAGTAGTATCAGTAATGACTGGAGGAACAGAACAGTAGTATCAGTAATGACTGGAGGAACAGAACAGTAGTATCAGTAATGACTGGAGGAACAGAACAGTAGTATCAGTAATGACTGGAGGAACAGAACAGTAGTATCAGTAATGACTGGAGGAACAGAACAGTAGTATCAGTAATGACTGGAGGAACAGAACAGAACAGTAGTATCAGTAATGACTGGAGGAACAGAACAGTAGTATCAGTAATGACTGGAGGAACAGAACAGTAGTATCAGTAATGACTGGAGGAACAGAACAGTAGTATCAGTAATGACTGGAGGAACAGAACAGTAGTATCAGTAATGACTGGAGGAACAGAACAGAACAGTAGTATCAGTAATGACTGGAGGAACAGAACAGTAGTATCAGTAATGACTGGAGGAACAGAACAGTAGTATCAGTAATGACTGGAGGAACAGAACCAGTAGTATCAGTAATGACTGGAGGAACAGAACAGTAGTATCAGTAATGACTGGAGGAACAGAACAGTAGTATCAGTAATGACTGGAGGAACAGAACAGTAGTATCAGTAATGACTGGAGGAACAGAACAGTAGTATCAGTAATGACTGGAGGAATCAGAACAGTAGTATCAGTAATGACTGGAGGAACAGAACAGTAGTATCAGTAATGACTGGAGGAACAGAACAGTAGTATCAGTAATGACTGGAGGAACAGAACAGAACAGTAGTATCAGTAATGACTGGAGGAACAGAACAGTAGTATCAGTAATGACTGGAGGAACAGAACAGTAGTATCAGTAATGACTGGAGGAACAGAACAGAACAGTAGTATCAGTAATGACTGGAGGAACAGAACAGTAGTATCAGTAATGACTGGAGGAACAGAACAGAACAGTAGTATCAGTAATGACTGGAGGAACAGAACAGAACAGTAGTATCAGTAATGACTGGAGGAACAGAACAGTAGTATCAGTAATGACTGGAGGAACAGAACAGTAGTATCAGTAATGACTGGAGGAACAGAACAGTAGTATCAGTAATGACTGGAGGAACAGAACAGTAGTATCAGTAATGACTGGAGGAACAGAACAGTAGTATCAGTAATGACTGGAGGAACAGAACAGTAGTATCAGTAATGACTGGAGGAACAGACAGTAGTATCAGTAATGACTGGAGGAACAGACAGTAGTATCAGTAATGACTGGAGGAACAGAACAGTAGTATCAGTAATGACTGGAGGAACAGAACAGTAGTATCAGTAATGACTGGAGGAACAGAACAGTAGTATCAGTAATGACTGGAGGAACAGAACAGTAGTATCAGTAATGACTGGAGGAACAGAACAGAACAGTAGTATCAGTAATGACTGGAGGAACAGAACAGAACAGTAGTATCAGTAATGACTGGAGGAACAGAACAGTAGTATCAGTAATGACTGGAGGAACAGAACAGTAGTATCAGTAATGACTGGAGGAACAGAACAGAACAGTAGTATCAGTAATGACTGGAGGAACAGAACAGAACAGTAGTATCAGTAATGACTGGAGGAACAGAACAGTAGTATCAGTAATGACTGGAGGAACAGAACAGTAGTATCAGTAATGACTGGAGGAACAGAACAGAACAGTAGTATCAGTAATGACTGGAGGAACAGAACAGAACAGTAGTAGCAGTAATGACTGGAGGAACAGAACAGTAGTATCAGTAATGACCGGAGGAACAGAACAGAACAGTAGTATCAGTAATGACTGGAGGAACAGAACAGTAATATCAGTAATGACTGGAGGAACAGAACAGTAGTATCAGTAATGACTGGAGGAACAGAACAGTAGTATCAGTAATGACTGGAGGAACAGAACAGTAGTATCAGTAATGACTGGAGGAACAGAACAGTAGTATCAGTAATGACTGGAGGAACAGAACAGTAGTATCAGTAATGACTGGACGAACAGAACAGTAGTATCAGTAATGACTGGAGGAACAGAACAGAACAGTAGTATCAGTAATGACTGGAGGAACAGAACAGTAGTATCAGTAATGACTGGAGGAACAGAACAGAACAGTAGTATCAGTAATGACCGGAGGAACAGAACAGTAGTATCAGTAATGACTGGAGGAACAGAACAGTAGTATCAGTAATGACTGGAGGAACAGAACAGTAGTATCAGTAATGACTGGAGGAACAGAACAGAACAGTAGTATCAGTAATGACTGGAGGAACGGAACAGTAGTATCAGTAATGACTGGAGGAACAGAACAGTAGTATCAGTAATGACTGGAGGAACAGTACAGTAGTATCAGTAATGACTGTAGGAACAGAACAGTAGTATCAGTAATGACTGGAGGAACAGAACAGTAGTATCAGTAATGACTGGAGGAACAGAACAGTAGTATCAGTAATGACTGGAGGAACAGAACAGTAGTATCAGTAATGACTGGAGGAACAGAACAATAGTATCAGTAATGACTGCCTTTAGATTATCTGCATCAGAAGCCTACTCTACAGATAAAGACACCTTGAATTATTCAACCGATGAGTGTGTGTGTGTGTTTCTGTGTGTGTGTTCGTGTGTTCGTGTGTGTGTGTGTGTGTGTGTGTGTGTGTGTGTGTGTGTGTGCGTGCGTGTGTGCGTGTGCGTGTACGTGTGTGTGTGTGTGCACGTGCGTTTGTGCGTGTGCGTGTGTGTGTGTGTGCGCTTGCGCACGGTCGTGTGCGTGTGTGTGTGCGTGTGCGTGTGTGTGCGTGTGTTTGCTGTGGACATGCCATTGCTGAATATCACATATCAAACACCTTGGCCTTTCTACATGCGCTTCAAAGGTCTTGTTCTTTTGCTCTATCACACATTGATCATTTTTTAGTTAGTTATTTTGGAATAGGAGAAAAGGTATCCTTGCTTTTCTGACCTGCTCTTTACTTTCCTCCAATTTTTTTGAATTTGAATTATGCTAGACTAGATATTGAATTTATGTGAAGTTAAAGGTGCAATATGCAGACGGAATTGTCTTCTAATTTGTTGCCTTTTATATTTGGAATATTTGACTGATAACTGTTCTCTCCAGATTGATATGAAAACATTTACATGCATTTAACCTTATATTAAGGATGGAACAGAAACAGAAAACTACTACAATCAGGTTTTTGTTTACCGCCTCATCATTTCAAATTCTATAGGGATCTTCCTGTAACATATGGTTGAATTCATACCTGTCGGATCATTCCACCGTGAAGTAGAAACACAACTCTGCTGTTTCACCTGCACTGCATCCGTTTGTGTTGGCGTGGCTTTTAGCTGGGTGACTGCACAGATGTGCTCTTTCCTCTCTCATGCAAACACACACACAAACACAAACACAAACACAATCTGCAAACGGTAGATAAGAACACTGCTGTGCTTGGACTATCCTCCATTCCCTAACCCCCCCTCCCCCCACCTGCTAGGACTCCCCACCTGCCTCTCCCTCTCCATTCAATTGCAGCAGATACTAAACAAGCAGATTTCTTTTTTTTTCTTCAGAAAACCAATTCATGTTCTCCAGTGGCCTTCAGACTCAAAGTGTTTGGCATAGATTTAACCATCAATTAAATCACACGCATGCCCACATATTTACAGACTGGCATGGGCACTCTGGCATGGGCACTCTGGCATGGGCACTTACAATAACTGCCCACAAAATCACTTAAGGATGCATGCTAGCTTCCTGGCATCCACGCACATAGACGCAGTGAAGAGTGTTTGCACACATGCTCTCCTGCAGTGCTCTATTTTCTCTACATACATCCACACACAATGCGTGTCCCAGTCTCACAGCCTCGCCCTGAACTCATTAAAATAGAGGCACTCTTCACCCAAACACGATCAAGGAGCACTAACCACTCACTTGTTGTTTGCTACAGAAGCTTATTACAGGGCAGGTTTCTCACACAAAATAAGAGAGTGGATTGTTGTTAAGACTCTGAGTGATCTCTGTCTGTTTGCATGTCTTGGAGCGTGTAGAAGTTCAAAACACAAAAACTGGTGGGTTGAATGGCCCCTCACATACCCTACTAGGAAGGACCTACCATGATCGGTCTGTCCATTATCTCGCTCCCCAGTCCAGACAGGTCACCCGTGATACAAGTTAGTATTCAACGTCCATCCATGTCCATGGACGTCGAGAGATGACATGAAAACCGGCCACTAGGGGCAACAGTGAGCGCTGTTACCTTCAAGTAGGTTTGGGTATCGCCTGGGTGATGGGGTAGGAACGGACCGATGGGGGAGGGATGGCACCATGGGGGAGGGACAGTACCATGGGGTAGGGACGATGCGATGGGGGAGGGACGGTACCATGGAGGAGGGACGGTACCATGGGGGATGGATGGTGCTAAGGGGGAGGGACGATATGATGGGGGAGGGATGTACCATGGGGTTGGGACAGTGCTAAGGGGGAGGAATGGTATGATGGGGGAGGGACGGTATCATGGGGGAGGGACAGTATGATGGAATAGGTCGGTGCTAAGGTGGAGGGACGAAACGGTGGGGGAGGGACGGTACCATGGGGGAGGGACAGTATGATGGAATAGGTCGGTGCTAAGGGGGAGGGACGAAACGGTGGGGGAGGGACGGTACCATGGAGTAGGAACGGTGCTAAGGTGGAGGGACAAAACAGTGGGGGAGGGACGGTACCATGGGGGAGGGACGGTGCTAAGGGGGAGGGACGATACGATGGGGGAGGGACAGTACCATGGGGGAGGGATGGTACGATGGGGGAGAGATGGTACAATGGGGGAGAGACAGTATGATGGGGTTGGGACAATGCTAAGGGTGAAGGACGGTAACATGGGGGAGGGACGGTATCATGGGGGAGGGACGGTACGATGGGGGAGGGGCAGTACAGTGGGGGAGGGGACTGGTAGAGCAGCTGCTCCTCAGATATAATTGCCTCAATTTGTTGACAGGGCTGCTACAGCAACAGTGTTTGCCATGTAGCCATGGAAACCACGCCACGGCTGCTCCCATGGGGATGCCAGTCTGATGGCTGGGGGGGGTCAGACTGAAGAATTGACCTCTTCTTCACGTGGATTGGTTAGTTGAGGCTGGTGACCAGTTGCCTTAAGACTGGGGTGCAACATGTCACTTTCCCTGATCTCCAAGACGGATGAGGCTGGCCAGACAGCAGCTGTCACCTTCTCGTCATTGGCCCAGAGAACAGAAATGTTGGCATTGACAGGGACAGGACTGGCAGTATTGAGGTGTGTGATTTATCTGTCCTCGACGCTGTGGAGTAAATACATGAGGCTGAGTGGAGCAGAAAGCGCTGAGTGAGCGGAGCGTGCTGAGATGAGATGCTGTACACGCCGGTGGCAGCAGTCTTCACCATGCCTAGAGAAGAAGCTGTAATGGATGACAGCTGCAGTGTATATAATTCAGCTGTAAAATCCATCTTCATGAAGAGGGGCTGTTCAGTAAGGGGATCGCCATCGCCCACAGTTAAAGAGATAAGGACAAGGTGTGTGTTTGTGTGTGTATGTGTGTTTGCGTGCTTGTGCTTGTGTGTATGTGTAGCAAAATACTTGTGCTTCTAGTTCCGACAGTGCAGCAATATCTAACATGTAATCTAACAATTCCACAACAACTACCTAATAGACACAAATCAAAGTAAAGGAATGGAGTAAGAATATATACATATAAATATATGGATGAGCAATGACAGAGCGGCATAGGCAATGTGCAATAGATGGTATAAAATACAGTATATACATATGAGATGAGTAATGCAAGATATGTAAACATTATGCAAGTGGCATTATTAAAGTGACTAATGATCCATTTATTAAAGTGGCCAGTGATTTTAAGTCTGTTTGTAGGCAGCAGCCTCTCTGTGTTAGTGATGGCTGTTTAACAGTCTGATGGCCTTGAGATAGAAGCTGTTTTTCAGTCTCTCAGTACAAGCTTTGATGCACCTGTACTGACCTCACCTTCTGGATGATAGCAGGGTGAACAGACAGTGGCTCGGATGGTTGTTGTCCTTGATGATCTTTTTGGCCTTCCTGTGACATCGGGTGCTGTAGGTGTCCTGGAGGACAGGTAGTTTGCCCCAGGTAATGCGTTGTGCAGACCGCACCACCCTCTGCAGAGCCTTGCGGTTATGGGTGATGCAGTTGCCGTACCAGGCGGTGAAACAGCCCGACAGGATGCTCTCAATTGTGCATCTGTAAAAGTTTGTGAGGGTTTTAGGTGACAAGCTACATTTCTTCAGCCTCCTGAGGTTGAAGAGGCGCTGTTGCTTCTTCTTCACCACACTGTCTGTGTCCATGGATCATTTCAGTTTGTCAGTGATGTGTATGCCAAGGAACTAAAACCTTCCACCTTCTCCACTGCTGTCCAGTCGATGTGGATAGGGGGGTGCTCCCTCTGCTGTTTTTTGAAGTCCACGGTCATCTCCCTTGTTAGAGCCCTCACCTCCTCCCTGTAGGTTGTCTCATCGTTGTTGGTAATCAAGCCTACTACTGTTGTGTCGTCTGCAAACTTGATGATTGAGTTGGAGGCGTGCTTGGCCACACCTTCATGGGTGAACAGTGAGTACAGGTTGGGGCTAAGCACACACGCTTGTGGGGCCCCAGTGTTGAGGATCAGCGGAGAGGAGATGTTGTTTCCTACCTTCATCACCTGGGGAGACCCGTCAGGAAGTCCAAACCCAGTTGCACAGGGCGGGAGTTGAGTGTGTGTGTACGCCTGTGTGTGTGAGAGAGCACGTGGATTATGTAAGTGTGTGTCACTGGAAAGAGATAGATGGTGTGACAGGTGGTGTGGCAAAGAGCTGGTGCTGACCTATATACATGTCTGTCCAGAGAGACCTGGTATATAGAGAGACCTGGTATATACATGTCTGTCCCAGAGAGACCTGGTATATATACATGTCTGTCCC
Source organism: Salmo salar (assembly GCF_965601325.2). NCBI lineage: Eukaryota > Metazoa > Chordata > Actinopteri > Salmoniformes > Salmonidae > Salmo > Salmo salar. The sequence goes on along the minus strand of NC_138303.1, from coordinate 15,798,629 downwards.
AGAGAAACCTGCTATATATATATATCTGTCCCAGAGAAACCTGGTATATAGAGAGACCTGGTATATATATACATGTCTGTCCCAGAGAGACCTGGTATATAGAGAGACCTGGTATATATACATGTCTGTCCCAGAGAGACCTGGTATATATACATGTCTGTCCCAGAGAGACCTGGTATATATAAATGTCTGTCCCAAAGAGACCTGGTATATATACATGTCTGTCCAGAGAGACCTGGTATATAGAGAGACCTGGTATTTATACATGTCTGTCCAAAGAGTCCTGGTATATATACATGTCTGTCCAGAGAGACCTGGTATATAGAGAGACCTGGTATATATACATGTCTGTCCCAGAGAGACCTGGTATATAGAGAGACCTGGTATATATACATGTCTGTCCCAGAGAGACCTGGTAAATATACATGTCTGTCTCAGAGAGACCTGGTATATAGAGAGACCTGGTATATATACATGTCTGTCCCAGAGAGACCTGGTATATATACATGTCTGTCCCAAAGACACCTGGTATATAGAGAGACCTGGTATATATACATGTCTGTCCCAGAGAGACCTGGTATATATACATGTCTGTCCCAGAGAGACCTGGTATATATACATGTCTGTCCCAAAGAGACCTGGTATATAGAGTGACCTGGTGTATATATACGTCTGTCCCAGAGAGACCTGGTATATAGAGAGACCTGGTATATATACATGTCTGTCCCAGAGAGACCTGGTATATAAACATGTCTGTCCCAAAGAGACCTGGTATATAGAGAGACCTGGTATATATACATGTCTGTCCCAGAGAGACCTGGTATATAGAGAGACCTGGTATATATACATGTCTGTCCCAGAGAGACCTGGTATATATACATGTCTGTCCCAAAGAGACCTGGTATATAGAGTGACCTGGTGTATATATACATGTCTGTCCCAGAGAGACCTGGAATATATACATGTCTGTCCCAAAGAGACCTGGTATATAGAGATACCTGGTATATATACATGTCTGTCCAGAGAGACCTGGTATATATACATGTCTGTCCAGAGAGACCTGGTATATACATGTCTGTCCAGAGAGACCTGGTATATAGAGAGACCTGGTATATATACATGTCTGTCCAAAGAGTCCTGGTATATAGAAAGACCTGGTATATATACATGTCTATCCCAGAGAGACCTGGTATATACATGTCTGTCCAGAGAGACCTGGTATATAGAGAGACCTGGTATATACATGTCTGTCCAGAGAGACCTGGTATATATATATATGTCTGTCCCAAGGAGACCTGGTATATATATACATGTCTGTCCAGAGAGACCTGGTATATATACATGTCTGTCCCAGAGAGACCTGGTATATATACATGTCTGTCCCAAAGAGACCTGGTATATAGAGAGACCTGGTATATATACATGTCTGTCCCAGAGAGACCTGGTATATATACATGTCTGTCCAAAGAGTCCTGGTATATAGAGAGACCTGGTATATATACATGTCTGTCCCAGAGAGACCTGGTATATATATACATATCTGTCCAGAGAGACCTGGTATATATACATGTCTGTCCAGAGAGACCTGGTATATATACATGTCTGTCCCAGAGAGACCTGGTATATATACATGTCTGTCCCAAAGAGACCTGGTATATAGAGAGACCTGGTATATATACAGGTCTGTCCCAGAGAGACTTGGTATATTTACATGTCTGTCCAGAGAGACCTGGTATATAGAGAGACCTGGTATATTCACATGTCTGTCCCAGAGAGACCTGGTATATATACATGTCTGTCCAGAGAGACCTGGTATATAGAGAGACCTGGTATATATACATGTCTGTCCCAGAAAGACCTGGTACATATACGTGTCTGTCCCAAAGAGACCTGGTATATAGAGAGACCTGGTATATATACATGTCTGTCCCAGAGAGACCTGGTATATATAAATGTCTGTCCCAAAGAGACCTGGTATATATACATGTCTGTCCAGAGAGACCTGGTATATAGAGAGACCTGGTATATATACATGTCTGTCCAAAGAGTCCTGGTATATATATACATGTCTGTCCAGAGAGACCTGGTATATAGAGAGACCTGGTATATATACATGTCTGTCCCAGAGAGACCTGGTATATAGAGAGACCTGGTATATATACATGTCTGTCCCAGAGAGACCTGGTATATACACATGTCTGTCTCAGAGAGACCTGGTATATAGAGAGACCTGGTATATATACATGTCTGTCCCAGAGAGACCTGGTATATATACATGTCTGTCCCAAGGAGACCTGGTATATATACATGTCTGTCCCAGAGAGACCTGGTATATATACATGTCTGTCCCAAAGAGACCTGGTATATAGAGTGACCTGGTGTATATATACGTCTGTCCCAGAGAGACCTGGTATATAGAGAGACCTGGTATATATACATGTCTGTCCCAGAGAGACCTGGTATATAAACATGTCTGTCCCAAAGAGACCTGGTATATAGAGAGACCTGGTATATATACATGTCTGTCCCAGAGAGACCTGGTATATAGAGAGACCTGGTATATATACATGTCTGTCCCAGAGAGACCTGGTATATATACATGTCTGTCCCAAAGAGACCTGGTATATAGAGTGACCTGGTGTATATATACATGTCTGTCCCAGAGAGACCTGGTATATATACATGTCTGTCCCAAAGAGACCTGGTATATAGAGAGACCTGGTATATATACATGTCTGTCCCAGAGAGACCTGGTATATATACATGTCTGTCCAGAGAGACCTGGTATATAGAGAGACCTGGTATATATACATGTCTGTCCAGAGAGACCTGGTATATATATATATGTCTGTCCCAAGGAGACCTGGTATATATACATGTCTGTCCCAGAGAGACCTGGTATATAAACATGTCTGTCCAGAGAGACCTGGTATATATACATGTCTGTCCAGAGAGACCTGGTATATATACATGTCTGTCCCAGAAAGACCTGGTATATATACATGTCTGTCCCAAAGAGACCTGGTATATAGAGAGACCTGGTATATATACATGTCTGTCCCAAAGAGACCTGGTATATATACATGTCTGTCCAGAGAGACCTGGTATATATATATATGTCTGTCCCAAGGAGACCTGGTATATATACATGTCTGTCCCAGAGAGACCTGGTATATAAACATGTCTGTCCCAGAGAGACCTGGTATATAGAGAGACCTGGTATATATACATGTCTGTCCCAGAGAGACCTGGTATATATATACATATCTGTCCAGAGAGACCTGGTATATATACATGTCTGTCCCAGAGAGACCTGGTATATACACATGTCTGTCCCAAAGAGACCTGGTATATAGAGAGACCTGGTATATATACATGTCTGTCCCAGAGAGACCTGGTATATATACATGTCTGTCCAAAGAGTCCTGGTATATAGAGAGACCTGGTATATATACATGTCTGTCCCAGAGAGACCTGGTATATATATACATATCTGTCCCAGAGAGACCTGGTATATATACATGTCTGTCCCAAAGAGACCTGGTATATAGAGAGACCTGGTATATATACATGTCTGTCCCAGAGAGACCTGGTATATATATACATATCTGTCCAGAGAGACCTGGTATATATACATGTCTGTCCCAGAGAGACCTGGTATATATACATGTCTGTCCAAAGAGTCCTGGTATATAGAGAGACCTGGTATATATACATGTCTGTCCCAGAGAGACCTGGTATATATATACATATCTGTCCAGAGAGACCTGGTATATATACATGTCTGTCCAGAGAGACCTGGTATATATACATGTCTGTCCCAGAGAGACCTGGTATATATTCATGTCTGTCCCAAAGAGACCTGGTATATAGAGAGACCTGGTATATGAACAGGTCTGTCCCAGAGAGACCTGGTATATTTACATGTCTGTCCAGAGAGACCTGGTATATAGAGAGACCTGGTATATTCACATGTCTGTCCCAGAAAGACCTGGTATAGATACATGTCTGTCCAGATAGACCTGGTATATAGAGAGACCTGGTATATACAAGTCTGTCCCAGAAAGACCTGGTACATATACATGTCTGTCCCAAAGAGACCTGGTATATAGAGAGACCTGGTATATATACATGTCTGTCCCAGAGAGACCTGGTATATATACATGTCTGTCCAGAGAGACCTGGTATATATACATGTCTGTCCCAGAGAGACATGGTATATAGAGAGACCTGGTATATATACATGTCTGTCCAGAGAGACCTGGTATACATACATGTCTGTCCAGAGAGACCTGGTATATAGAGAGACCTGGTATAAATACATGTCTGTCCCAGAGAGACCTGGTATATAGAGTGACCTGGTATATATACATGTCTGTCCAAGAGAGACCTGGTATATATACATGTCTGTCCAGAGAGACCTGGTATATATACATGTCTGTCCCAGAGAGACCTGGTATATATACATGTCTGTCCAAAGAGTCCTGGTATATAGAGAGACCTGGTATATATACATGTCTGTCCAGAGAGACCTGGTATATATATAAATGTCTGTCCAGAGAGACCTGGTATATACACATGTCTGTCCCAGAGAGACCTGGTATATATACATGTCTGTCCCAAAGAGACCTGGTATATAGAGAGACCTGGTATATATACAGTTCTGTCCCAGAGAGACCTGGTATATTTACATGTCTGTCCCAGAGAGACCTGGTATATATACATGTCTGTCCAGAGAGACCTGGTATATATACATGTCTGTCCCAGAAAGACCTGGTATATATACATGTCTGTCCCAAAGAGACCTGGTATATAGAGAGACCTGGTATATATACATGTCTGTCCCAGAAAGACCTGGTATATATATACATGTCTGTCCAGAGAGACCTGGTATATATACATGTCTGTCCCAGAGAGACCTGGTATATATACATGTCTGTCCCAAAGAGACCTGGTATATAGAGAGACCTGGTATATATACAGTTCTGTCCCAGAGAGACCTGGTATATTACATGTCTGTCCCAGAGAGACCTGGTATATATACGTCTGTCCAGAGAGACCTGGTATATAGAGAGACCTGGTATATTCACATGTCTGTCCCAGAGAGACCTGGTATATATAGATGTCTGTCCAGAGAGACCTGGTATATATACATGTCTGTCCCAGTAAGACCTGGTACATATACATGTCTGTCCCAAAGAGACCTGGTATATATACATGTCTGTCCCAGAGAGACCTGGTATATATACATGTCTGTCCGAAAGAGACCTGGTATATATACATGTCTGTCCAGAGAGACCTGGTATATATACATGTCTGTCCAGAGAGACCTGGTATATATAAATGTCTGTCCCAAAGAGACCTGGTATATATACATGTCTGTCCCAGAGAGACCTGGTATATAGAGAGACCTGGTATATATACATGTCTGTCCAGAGAGACCTGGTATATATACATGTCTGTCCCAGAGAGACCTGGTATATATATACATGTCTGTCCAGAGAGACCTGGTATATATACATGTCTGTCCATAGAGACCTGGTATATATACATGTCTGTCCAGAGAGACCTGGTATATAGAGAGACCTGGTATATATACATATCTGTCCCAGAGAGACCTGGTATATAGAGTGACCTGGTATATATACATGTCTGTCCAGAGAGACCTGGTATATTACATGTCTGTCCAGAGAGACCTGGTATATATACATGTCTGTCCCAGAGAGACCTGGTATATATACATGTCTGTCCAAAGAGTCCTGGTATATAGAGAGACCTGGTATATATACATGTCTGTCCCAGAGATACCTGGTATATATATACATGTCTGTCCAGAGAGACCTGGTATATATACATGTCTGTCACAGAGAGACCTGGTATATATACATGTCTGTCCCAAAGAGACCTGGTATATAGAGAGACCTGGTATATATACAGGTCTGTCCCAGAGAGACCTGGTATATTACATGTCTGTCCCAGAGAGACCTTGTATATATATGTCTGTCCAGAGAGACCTGGTATATAGAGAGACCTGGTATATTCACATGTCTGTCCCAGAGAGACCTGGTATATATACATGTCTGTCCGAAAGAGACCTGGTATATATACATGTCTGTCCAGAGAGACCTGGTATATATACATGTCTGTCCAGAGAGACCTGGTATATATAAATGTCTGTCCCAAAGAGACCTGGTATATATACATGTCTGTCCCAGAGAGACCTGGTATATAGAGAGACCTGGTATATATACATGTCTGTCCAGAGAGACCTGGTATATATACATGTCTGTCCCAGAGAGACCTGGTATATATATACATGTCTGTCCAGAGAGACCTGGTATATATACATGTCTGTCCAGAGAGACCTGGTATATATACATGTCTGTCCAGAGAGACCTGGTATATAGAGAGACCTGGTATATATACATATCTGTCCCAGAGAGACCTGGTATATAGAGTGACCTGGTATATATACATGTCTGTCCCAGAGAGACCTGGTATATATACATGTCTGTCCAGAGAGACCTGGTATATTACATGTCTGTCCAGAGAGACCTGGTATATATACATGTCTGTCCCAGAGAGACCTGGTATATATACATGTCTGTCCAAAGAGTCCTGGTATATAGAGAGACCTGGTATATATACATGTCTGTCCCAGAGATACCTGGTATATATATATATGTCTGTCCAGAGAGACCTGGTATATATACATGTCTGTCCCAGAGTGACCTGGTATATATACATGTCTGTCCCAGAGAGACCTGGTATATATACATGTCTGTCCAAAGAGTCCTGGTATATAGAGAGACCTGGTATATATACATGTCTGTCCCAGAGAGACCTGGTATATATACATGTCTGTCCGAAAGAGACCTGGTATATATACATGTCTGTCCAGAGAGACCTGGTATATATACATGTCTGTCCAGAGAGACCTGGTATATATAAATGTCTGTCCCAAAGAGACCTGGTATATATACATGTCTGTCCCAGAGAGACCTGGTATATAGAGAGACCTGGTATATATACATGTCTGTCCAGAGAGACCTGGTATATATACATGTCTGTCCCAGAGAGACCTGGTATATATATACATGTCTCTCCAGAGAGACCTGGTATATATACATGTCTGTCCAGAGAGACCTGGTATATAACATGTCTGTCCAGAGAGACCTGGTATATAGAGAGACCTGGTATATATACATATCTGTCCCAGAGAGACCTGGTATATAGAGTGACCTGGTATATATACATGTCTGTCCCAGAGAGACCTGGTATATATACATGTCTGTCCAGAGAGACCTGGTATATTACATGTCTGTCCAGAGAGACCTGGTATATATACATGTCTGTCCCAGAGAGACCTGGTATATATACATGTCTGTCCAAAGAGTCCTGGTATATAGAGAGACCTGGTATATATACATGTCTGTCCCAGAGATACCTGGTATATATATACATGTCTGTCCAGAGAGACCTGGTATATATACATGTCTGTCCCAGAGAGACCTGGTATATATACATGTCTGTCCCAAAGAGACCTTGTATATAGAGAGACCTGGTATATATACAGGTCTGTCCCAGAGAGACCTGGTATATTACATGTCTGTCCCAGAGAGACCTGGTATATATACGTCTGTCCAGAGAGACCTGGTATATAGAGAGACCTGGTATATTCACATGTCTGTCCCAGAGAGACCTGGTATATATAGATGTCTGTCCAGAGAGACCTGGTATATATACATGTCTGTCCCAGTAAGACCTGGTACATATACATGTCTGTCCCAAAGAGACCTGCTATATATACATGTCTGTCCCAGAGAGACCTGGTATATATACATGTCTGTCCGAAAGAGACCTGGTATATATACATGTCTGTCCAGAGAGACCTGGTATATATACATGTCTGTCCAGAGAGACCTGGTATATATAAATGTCTGTCCCAAAGAGACCTGGTATATATACATGTCTGTCCCAGAGAGACCTGGTATATAGAGAGACCTGGTATATATACATGTCTGTCCAGAGAGACCTGGTATATATACATGTCTGTCCCAGAGAGACCTGGTATATATATACATGTCTGTCCAGAGAGACCTGGTATATATACATGTCTGTCCAGAGAGACCTGGTATATATACATGTCTGTCCAGAGAGACCTGGTATATAGAGAGACCTGGTATATATACATATCTGTCCCAGAGAGACCTGGTATATAGAGTGACCTGGTATATATACATGTCTGTCCAGAGAGACCTGGTATATTACATGTCTGTCCAGAGAGACCTGGTATATATACATGTCTGTCCCAGAGAGACCTGGTATATATATACATGTCTGTCCAAAGAGTCCTGGTATATAGAGAGACCTGGTATATATACATGTCTGTCCCAGAGATACCTGGTATATATACATGTCTGTCCAGAGAGACCTGGTATATATACATGTCTGTCACAGAGAGACCTGGTATATATACATGTCTGTCCCAAAGAGACCTGGTATATAGAGAGACCTGGTATATATACAGGTCTGTCCCAGAGAGACCTGGTATATTACATGTCTGTCCCAGAGAGACCTTGTATATATACGTCTGTCCAGAGAGACCTGGTATATAGAGAGACCTGGTATATTCACATGTCTGTCCCAGAGAGACCTGGTATATATAGATGTCTGTCCAGAGAGACCTGGTATATATACATGTCTGTCCCAGTAAGACCTGGTACATATACATGTCTGTCCCAAAGAGACCTGGTATATAGAGAGACCTGGTATATATACAGGTCTGTCCCAGAGAGACCTGGTATATTACATGTCTGTCCCAGAGAGACCTGGTATATATACGTCTGTCCAGAGAGACCTGGTATATAGAGAGACCTGGTATATTCACATGTCTGTCCCAGAGAGACCTGGTATATATAGATGTCTGTCCAGAGAGACCTGGTATATATACATGTCTGTCCCAGTAAGACCTGGTACATATACATGTCTGTCCCAAAGAGACCTGGTATATATACATGTCTGTCCCAGAGAGACCTGGTATATATACATGTCTGTCCGAAAGAGACCTGGTATATATACATGTCTGTCCAGAGAGACCTGGTATATATACATGTCTGTCCAGAGAGACCTGGTATATATAAATGTCTGTCCCAAAGAGACCTGGTATATAGAGAGACCTGGTATATATACATGTCTGTCCAGAGAGACCTGGTATATATACATGTCTGTCCCAGAGATACCTGGTATATATATACATGTCTGTCCAGAGAGACCTGGTATATATACATGTCTGTCCAGAGAGACCTGGTATATATACATGTCTGTCCCAGTAAGACCTGGTACATATACATGTCTGTCCCAAAGAGACCTGGTATATAGAGAGACCTGGTATATATACAGGTCTGTCCCAGAGAGACCTGGTATATTACATGTCTGTCCCAGAGAGACCTGGTATATATACGTCTGTCCAGAGAGACCTGGTATATAGAGAGACCTGGTATATTCACATGTCTGTCCCAGAGAGACCTGGTATATATAGATGTCTGTCCAGAGAGACCTGGTATATATACATGTCTGTCCCAGTAAGACCTGGTACATATACATGTCTGTCCCAAAGAGACCTGGTATATATACATGTCTGTCCCAGAGAGACCTGGTATATATACATGTCTGTCCGAAAGAGACCTGGTATATATACATGTCTGTCCAGAGAGACCTGGTATATATACATGTCTGTCCAGAGAGACCTGGTATATATAAATGTCTGTCCCAAAGAGACCTGGTATATATACATGTCTGTCCCAGAGAGACCTGGTATATAGAGAGACCTGGTATATATACTTGTCTGTCCAGAGAGACCTGGTATATATACATGTCTGTCCCAGAGAGACCTGGTATATATATACATGTCTGTCCAGAGAGACCTGGTATATATACATGTCTGTCCAGAGAGACCTGGTATATATACATGTCTGTCCAGAGAGACCTGGTATATAGAGAGACCTGGTATATATACATATCTGTCCCAGAGAGACCTGGTATATAGAGTGATCTGGTATATATACATGTCTGTCCAGAGAGACCTGGTATATTACATGTCTGTCCAGAGAGACCTGGTATATATACATGTCTGTCCCAGAGAGACCTGGTATATATGCATGTCTGTCCAGAGAGACCTGGTATATAGAGAGACCTATTATATTCACATGTCTGTCCCAGAGAGACCTGGTATATATACATGTCTGTCCAGAGAGACCTGGTATATATATGTCTGTCCATAGAGACCTGGTATATATAAATGTCTGTCCCAAAGAGACCTGGTATATATACATGTCTGTCCCAGAGAGACCTGGTATATAGAGAGACCTGGTATATATACATGTCTGTCCCAGAGAGACCTGGTATATATACATGTCTGTCCCAGAGAGACCTGGTATATATACATGTCTGTCCAGAAAGACCTGATAAATATACATGTCTGTCCAGAGAGACCTGGTATATATACATGTCTGTCCAGAGAGACCTGGTATATATAAATGTATGTCCCAAAGAGACCTGCTATATATACATGTCTGTCCCAGAGAGACCTGGTATATAGAGAGACCTGGTATATATACATGTCTGTCCAGAGAGACCTGGTATATATACATGTCTGTCCCAGAGAGACCTGGTATATATATACATGTCTGTCCAGAGAGACCTGGTATATATACATGTCTGTCCAGAGAGACCTGGTATATATACATGTCTGTCCAGAGAGACCTGGTATATAGAGAGACCTGGTATATATACATATCTGTCCCAGAGAGACCTGGTATATAGAGTGACCTGGTATATATACATGTCTGTCCCAGAGAGACCTGTTATATATACATGTCTGTCCAGAGAGACCTGGTATATATACATGTCTGTCCAGAGAGACCTGGTATATATACATGTCTGTCCCAGAGAGACCTGGTATATATACATGTCTGTCCAAAGAGTCCTGGTATATAGAGAGACCTGGTATATATACATGTCTGTCCCAGAGATACCTGGTATATATATACATGTCTGTCCAGAGAGACCTGGTATATATACATGTCTGTCCCAGAGAGACCTGGTATATATACATGTCTGTCCCAAAGAGACCTGGTATATAGAGAGACCTGGTATATATACAGGTCTGTCCCAGAGAGACCTGGTATATTTTCATGTCTGTCCCAGAGAGACCTGGTATATATACGTCTGTCCAGAGAGACCTGGTATATAGAGAGACCTGGTATATTCACATGTCTGTCCCAGAGAGACCTGGTATATATACATGTCTGTCCAGAGAGACTTGGTATATATACATGTCTGTCCCAGAAAGACCTGGTATATATACATGTCTGTCCGAAAGAGACCTGGTATATAGAGAGACCTGGTATATATACATGTCTGTCCCAGAGAGACCTGGTATATAGAGAGACCTGGTATATATACATGTCTGTCCCAGAGAGACCTGGTATATTTACATGTCTGTCCAGAGAGACCTGGTATATAGAGAGACCTGGTATATTCACATGTCTGTCCCAGAGAGACCTGGTATATATACATGTCTGTCTGAAGAGACCTGGTATATAGAGAGACCTGGTATATATACATGTCTGTCCCAGAGAGACCTGGTATATACATGTCTGTCCCAGAGAGACCTGGTATATTCACATGTCTGTCCCAGAGAGACCTGGTATATATACATGTCTGTCCAGAGAGACCTGGTATATATACATGTCTGTCCCAGAAAGACCTGGTATATATACATGTCTGTCCCAAAGAGACCTGGTATATATACATGTCTGTCCCAGAGAGACCTGGTATATAGTGAGACCTGGTATATATACATGTCTGTCCCAGAAAGACCTGGTATATATACATGTCTGTCCCAAAGAGACCTGGTATATAGAGAGACCTGGTATATATACATGTCTGTCCGAAAGAGACCTGGTATATAGAGAGACCTGGTATATATACATGTCTGTCCCAGAGAGACCTGGTATATAGAGAGACCTGGTATATATACATGTCTGTCCCAGAGAGACCTGGTATATTTACATGTCTGTCCAGAGAGACCTGGTATATAGAGAGACCTGGTATATTCACATGTCTGTCCCAGAGAGACCTGGTATACATACATGTCTGTCCGAAAGAGACCTGGTATATAGAGAGACCTGGTATATATTCATGTCTGTCCCAGAGAGACCTGGTATATATACATGTCTGTCCGAAAGAGACCTGGTATATATACATGTCTGTCCAGAGAGACCTGGTATATACATGTCTGTCCAGAGAGACCTGGTATATATAAATGTCTGTCCCAAAGAGACCTAGTATATATACATGTCTGTCCCAGAGAGACCTGGTATATAGAGAGACCTGGTATATATACATGTCTGTCCAGAGAGACCTGGTATATATACATGTCTGTCCCAGAGAGACCTGGTATATATACATGTCTGTCCAGAGAGACCTGGTATATATACATGTCTGTCCAGAGAGACCTGGTATATATAAATGTCTGTCCCAAAGAGACCTGGTATATATACATGTCTGTCCCAGAGAGACCTGGTATATAGAGAGACCTGGTATATATATACATGTCTGTCCAGAGAGACCTGGTATATATACATGTCTGTCCAGAGAGACCTGGTATATAGAGTGACCTGGTATATATACATGTCTGTCCCAGAGAGACCTGGTATATATACATGTCTGTGCGGAGAGACCTGGTATATATACATGTCTGTCCAGAGAGACCTGTTATATATACATGTCTGTCCGGAGAGACCTGGTATATATACATGTCTGTCCAGAGAGACCTGGTATATAGAGAGACCTGGTATATATACATGTCTGTCCCAGAGAGACCTGGTATATTTACATGTCTGTCCAGTTAGACCTGGTATATATACATGTCTGTCCAGAGAGACCTGGTATATAGAGAGACCTGGTATATATACATGTCTGTCCCAGAGAGACCTGGTATATATACATGTCTGTCCAGAGAGACCTGGTATATATACATGTCTGTCCCAAAGAGACCTGGTATATAGAGAGACCTGGTATATATACATGTCTGTCCCAGAGAGACCTGGTATATATATATATGTCTGTCCAGAGAGACCTGGTATATAGAGAGACCTGGTATATATACTTGTCTGTCCCAGAGAGACCTGGTATATATACATGTCTGTCCCAGAGAGACCTGGTATATATACATGTCTGTCCAGAGAGACCTGGTATATTTACATGTCTGTCCCAGAGAGACCTGGTATATATAATTGTCTGTCCCAGAGAGACCTTGTATATTTACATGTCTGTCCCAGAGAGACCTGGTATATAGAGAGACCTGGTATATATACATGTCTGTCCAGAGAGACCTGGTATATAGAGAGACCTGGTATATATACATGTCTGTCCCAGAGAGACCTGGTATATATATATGTCTGTCCAGAGAGACCTGGTATATAGAGAGACCTGGTATATATACCTGTCTGTCCCAGAGAGACCTGGTATATATACATGTCTGTCCAGAGAGACCTGGTATATTTACATGTCTGTCCCAGAGAGACCTGGTATATACACATGTCTGTCCCAGAGAGACCTGGTATATATACATGTCTGTCCAGAGAGACCTGGTATATACACATGTCTGTCCCAGAGAGACCTGGTATATATACATGTCTGTCTCAGAGAGACCTGGTATATATACATGTCTGTCCCAAAGAGACCTGGTATATAGAGAGACCTGGTATATATACATGTCTGTCCCAGAGAGACCTGGTATATAGAGAGACCTGGTATATATACATGTCTGTCCCAGAGAGACCTGGTATATAGAGAGACCTGGTATATATAAATGTCTGTCCCAAAGAGACCTGGTATATATACATGTCTGTCCAGAGAGACCTGGTATATAGAGAGACCTGGTATATATACATGTCTGTCCCAGAGAGACCTGGTATATATATATGTCTGTCCAGAGAGACCTGGTTCTACTTGTTGCATGCAGTCTCATGCAGATATGAGACCCTGTTTCATTCCTTCATAAAATGTAATATGAATCTCTAAGGTCTCAGTAACTGTGACACAGCGCATCAGTGACTCTACACTTACCAGTGCCAGACACACATAAATAACTCTTGATTTCATGCCAGACCTCTAAAAGGTCTTCAACTGGGTACTACAATATTGAATATATGAGACTGGGTACTGCAAGATTAAAGATATAACACTTGTTACCACAATATTGAAGATATAAGACTGGATACTACAATAATACAAATTTAAGACTGGGTACTACAATATTGAAGACATAAGACTGAGTACCACAATATTGACGACAAGACTGAATACCACAATATTTAAAATTTAAGACTGAATACCACAATATTGAACTATTCAAATATTGAGGAGTTTTATACTGTAGATGAGTACTTATATTCAAATGTAACGGCCACAATTGATCAATACATACTGTATCTCAAGACCAGCAAAAGAGTATGAACTGACATGTGGTCCTACAATGTAACTGCATGGGCATCATATAGGCCGTTTAAGTGAAGTCGAATTTGGATTCCTGAGTGATGGTATAGCACGTTTTATACGTTAGCTAATCTCTCTGTCCTCACTCCCTAGGACCACGGTGCTGCTGTTTGAGTGAGGGAGTAAAGGAACCCTATGAAACCAGGGACACATTTTGTTCCATCTCAACTGCCCTCATTTTGATCATCACCCGCTTCTCCCCGTAAAAACTCACCAAAGAGGACTTTTTGGGTTCAGGAGGTCAGTAGTCGACTGCAACAGATGAACAAAATGCCCCCTTAGATAGCCTTCATTATAAGCGAACACAGACTGTGGTTAAATTGCATTGTATCTACTGCATGAAAACATAGAGTTTCATCTCCAGGAACTGCTTTTATTCTTCTGGGTTTAAGTGGATGAGAAGAGCTGGTGTTTCCGTCTCCATAGAGTTACTAAATAGAACAAATTGTCCATGAATCGTTGTCTTGTTCCATGAATTATCATCAATAATGCACACTAACCATTTCTCACATCATCCGCCCAACCCTACCCCCGTCTCCCATAGCCAACACCCTAACCCCCATTCCTCTTATCATAGGAACCCCAACCCAACCCCCCCCCCCATCTCTCCCATACATAAACCTTCCTCTATGTTTCTCCTCCCCCTCTCAAAGACTCTCCATCCCTTGCTCATCACTCCCTGTCATCACTCCCCAGTGCATGTGTTTTTATCAAACTCAGTCCGACTACTGCTAATCTTCAGCCTGTGTTTCAACCTCTTTGCGTGGTTTTCCTTGGGATCTATCTCATAAAGACCTTGTAATTTCCTTGATGCAATTTTTGGAGTTAGGTTGATTGATGGACTCATCTTATTTATTTCCCCCAAAAGTAATTCCATAAAACAGGGGTTCCTCTCTCTCCAGCCTGCAAGGAGAACATGGGAACCTCTTCATTTGTCCATTTCAAGGCTTTGACTTGAGTAGTCACTCAAACATAACACTATCAATAATGCACAACGCAGCTGGCCTGCCACTCTCAGTCTCACTCTGTAGTTGCATAGCATAGCGTAGCATAGCGTAGCGTGTGTATGCCACTCAAGAACTGACATGTCCATCTCTTCAGTTGATGACATGTTTTGCTCCTGATGCATTAAGGCCTTTATGCCGGGTTCATTTCTAGACTTTTGTAAAAATAATTTTTGTGTTGAAAAATTAGTCTTGTCAGCAAACACATCATACAATTGTGTGTTATACAGCTTGATGGATGAAGGTCCCTGTTGATTTACTGCAGATAATAACCCAACACCTCTCAACAGAATATGAATAATTCAAAATCATACAGTTGATAATGGCTGCATTGGGGGAATATGCAATTGACTGTATATTATGTGTGTACCAATTATATAGAAAATATGATATCGACAGCATAACATTGTAAATGAATAACTGAAAGTTCATGATTTTTTTTCTATATTTAAATTCCAAATTTGTATAGTGTATTAAACTCCAACTCCTCCAGAGTATAATGTGTTAAGTATGATGTTGTGGGAGGTTGGGTGGGTGAATATACAGTATGACTGCCACAATCGCTGACATCAGCAGTCCCCTCCACTCCCCAATCCACTCCCTCCCTGTCCCTGGCACGCCTGTTGGGCTGCTGCACTAGATTCATTATCTCCTGGCCTGGACCAGGCTGCTTTGCTCTACCTGCGTTGTGCTGCAGTTGTGCTCTGGTGGCAGGCAGAGAGCACACAGGGGACTGGGGAGAGTAGAGGGCCTGCCCCGCTCTGAGGAGGACTGTGGTCTAACTGAAGAGGAGCGTGACACTGGTCACCGCTGAACGAGAGCAGGAAGGCGGAGTTTCCCCAGCGGAGCTGACGCCAGGAGAAAAAAAGCATCGCAGCAGCCCCCTCTGCACCCCCTCCCTCTCCCTGCCTGACTAGGAAGAGCGTACACCCACTTCAGAGCTGTCTCTCTCTCTGACATTCACACTCAACCTCTGGGCGCACTGCTGAGTACTGCTTTCACTGCTGTCAGTTGTCATGGCATCGTCCTATTCAGCCGCACAGAGAAAACCATCCCCTGATGCTGACCTAAAGCAGCAGCACTGCATAGGCCCTGGTGACTTAAAGTATATAGGACCTCAGACAGGGAGAGATCCCACTCCTCCCTGATTGACTGTTCTAGATACACAAGGTGCTTTACTGCTACAGGCATGGTTGTGTTTCACCTTGACGCTAGCTCCAGGCATGGTTGTGTTTCACCTTGACGCTAGCTCCAGGCATGGTTGTGTTTCACCTTGAGGCTAGCTCCAGGCATGGTTGTGTTTCACCTTGAGGCTAGCTCCAGGCATGGTTGGGTTTCACCTTGAGGCTAGCTCCAGGCATGGTTGGGTTTCACCTTGAGGCTAGCTCCAGGCATGGTTGTGTTTCACCTTGACGCTAGCTCCAGGCATGGTTGTGTTTCACCTTGAGGCTAGCTCCAGGCATGGTTGGGTTTCACCTTGAGGCTAGCTCCAGGCATGGTTGTGTTTCACCTTGACGCTAGCTCCAGGCATGGTTGTGTTTCACCTTGACGCTAGCTCCAGGCATGGTTGTGTTTCACCTTGACGCTAGCTCCAGGCATGGTTGTGTTTCACCTTGAGGCTAGGTCCAGGCATGGTTGTGTTTCACCTTGACGCTAGCTCCAGGCATGGTTGTGTTTCACCTTGACGCTAGCTCCAGGCATGGTTGTGTTTCACCTTGAGGCTAGCTCCAGGCATGGTTGTGTTTCACCTTGACGCTAGCTCCAGGCATGGTTGTGTTTCACCTTGAGGCTAGCTCCAGGCATGGTTGTGTTTCACCTTGACGCTAGCTACAGGCATGGTTGTGTTTCACCTTGAGGCTAGCTCCAGGCATAATTGTGTTTCACCTTGAGGAGAATAATTACTCTCCTCTGCCAAATAGAACACGGCATGTTACATAGGAAATAATACACTGACAGATTGGACGGCTCAGGTGGTAGGAGATAGGTAGGAGATTAATGAGAGGAGCAAACATGCAGGTATCTGTCCATGGCTGTCTGTCTCATCTAGTTGAATGCTACATCTTCCCTGTTCACTGTGTACCCCAAGGGCTGGATATTTGATGCATATTATTTTTCAAATATTCATGGGAATCCCTTGTTCCAGATGACAGTCATATCCCAAACAGATAACAGGGGTGATGCACTTATATCAAGTACAACATGTACAGTTGCCAACAGCAACAGTGGTACAAATTAAAGCCCGCTCTCGCTCTGAGGGATTTCCTGGAAGCAGGTGTGTTTTCCACAGTGTTGTACCAGTATCTAGCCGTCTGGTTGGTTACAGCATCATCAAATCAAATCAAATCAAATGGTATTTGTCACATGCTTCGTAAACAACAGGTGTAGACTAACAGTGTAATGCTTCCTTATGGGGCCTTTTCTTACGGGTCCTTTTCCAACAATGCAGAGTTAAAGATAGAGATAAACAGACGGACATAGCTGTCTAATGGAGAGTCACCTGAGGCCAGCTAGATATGGCTCTCTCCTTCCCCCATCCTTCTCCACGACCCAGTATATCAGCTGACACCAAAAGCTTTATCCCTTTTTTCCTGCTCACTTGCTCCTCTCCTCTCAGTAGGAATACTATCAATACTCCCATACAGAATATTGCCAGAGCGATAATTTGTTGACTGTATCGTAGCTTGTCTACAAGATACCACTAATTACACTGTTGGGCTGTCCCCATAGGAGAACCCTTTTTGGTTCCAGGTAGAACCCCTTTGAGTTCTGCCACAGGGGGCAGAGTGCAGCCTCTGTGGATCTGTCTGTCTGTCTGTCTGTCTGTCTGTCTGTCTGTCTGTCTGTCTGTCTGTCTGTCTGTCTGTCTGTCTGTCTGTCTGTCTGTCTGTCTGTCTGTCTGTCTGTCTGTCTGTCTGTCTGTCTGTCTGTCTGTCTGTCTGTCTGTCTGTCTGTCTGTCTGTCTGTCTGTCTGTCTGTCTGTCTGTCTGTGTGTGTGTGTGTGTGTGTGTGTGTGTGTGTGTGTGTGTGTGTGTGTGTGTGTGTGTGTGTGTGTGTGTGTGTGTGTGTGTGTGTGTGTGTGTGGTGTGCAACGCCAACAGTCTTGAAAATTAAAGCCGCTCGGATCTGAGGGATTTCCTGGAAGCAGGTGTGTTTTCCACAGTGCTGTTCCAGTAGTTAGTTGTCTGGTTGGTTACAGCATCATGGCAGTCTCCTGGAGAGTTACTAGATAGCAGTAGTGGCCTGAGGCCAGCTACATATGGCTCCCTCCCTTTCACCCCCATCTCTCTGGTCTTTCCAGGAAGAACTAGCAGTTGACCAAGAAAACGTGCATGTGTGTGTGTGTGTGTGTGTGTGTGTGTGTGTGTGTGTGTGTGTGTGTGTGTGTGTGTGTGTGTGTGTGTGTGTGTGTGTGTGTGTGAGAGAGAGTGTGTGTGTGTGTGTGTATGTGTGTGTGTGTGTGTGAGAGAGTGTATGTGTGTGTGTGTGTGTGTGTGTGTGTGTGTGTGTGTGTGTGTGTGTGTGTGTGTGTGTGTGTGTGTGTGTGTGTGTGTGTGTGTGTGTGTGTGTATGTGAGAGAGTGTGTGTGTGTATGTGTGTGTATGTGTGTGTGTGTGTGTGTGTGTGTGTGTGTGTGTGTGTGTGTGTGTGTGTGTGTGTGTGTGTGTGTGTGTGTGTGTGTGTGTGTGTGTGTTGAAATGGATCTGTGGCTAGGTCTTGATGAATCCCTGCAGGGATCAGTCATTAACTTCCGACTCCAAGCCACACACACTCTAATGCAAGGTGTACAAGGTAACCTGAGAGAGCTATCCTTCATCCTGAATCAAGAACCTTGCTGCGATACAAAGGAGTGTTTTATTAAGCTGTTAGACACACACACACACACACACACACACACACACACACACACACACACACACACACACACACACACACACACACACACACACACACACACACACACACACACACACACACACACACACACACACCCACCAGATATGGTCATGGGATAAAGAACCATGTCCTCAGGCTACACTGGCCTCTTTCGAACTCAACTCTGTTTTTTAAAATGGGAGATGAAGATGATGTCAAATCGTAGCGTACTAGCTACACAGATCATACTGTGGTGTTGCTAAGCATCGGATGGGATATTCAGACCGCTGTAATGTTTTCACATATAATATTGTAGCTTTTAAACAAGACCAAATCAGACATATAGTCTATTAGGAAAATCTGAGTCAGTGTCATGCATCAAACACCAGTTTCACCATGCTGGGTCAATTTAATGTTCCTACTCTGCCTTGGTGCTTCCTTCATCTCTCCCAGTACGATGGATCATGTTGGAAAAAAGTGACAATTCTTCCAGTTTTTCATGATAACTGCTTGCCATCTGACAGTGATTGCAGTCTGACAGCATCTCAATACATGAAGTAGCTATGCTCTCTAAATCACCTCAGGTAGTGTTATCTTCAAGATGCATGGAGAGGTAACTGTAATGTTGATTGCTGAACGCCTGGTGGAAGCTTTAATTTACCACCTCGTTTATATATAATCTACAGCACATGGAACCAGTCCTGGGCAGCTGTAAATGAAAAGCTGTGTGAGGGGCCTCCATGCATGGGTTAATTGACAGTGGCAACCGTCTGTCTGCCAGAATCTCAATCAGTCAGGCAGGCGTGCTGTGCTCTCTCTCCTCTTCTCCCTCCATCATCACTGATGGCATTAATGCCCCCACGTCTATCTCTTTATCACTGAGTGCCTGTCAAAAGGTCAAAGTGCGATTCAATTATGATCCCCAGTCAAAGATCATTGATTTCAATCCAACACAGGTGCTGATAATATTGCTTCGGGGGATTTACTCACCTCATCATCTAGAATCTTGACATTTCAGTGAATGCATGTTGCACTTTCAATTGCAATACTTACCTTGTGTGGGAAAATGGGATCCTGGTTTTGACAGACTGCGTTTAAAGTGGAGGATAGCAGTGGGGCTTGTTAGTATGCATATACTCTAGGTTGTTTGTATGTGATAGTTTGGGAGTTATTTGGTGGTAAGCTGTGCATGGAGGAAGGGGAATCACAATCCCTGCTGCCGCTAAGATTGAATTATTCATAAGACGCTCCGACTATGAAGCTATAATGATGATGATGGAGCGGCCATGGCTTTAATGTTCGAGAATCTTTACAGCCCCAGCAGCTGGCAGCTGCGCTATGCCTGGTCTGTATATGTGAATGTGCAGACGTAGGCAGGTTGCCAAATCAGTAGATTCAGTTAGGCCTATACAATGTTGTGTCGGCATTTGTTGTCACAACATTCTGGTCTCATTACCTCTGTACAGAGAGGAGATCTCTTCGTATACCCAAGGGAGAAGATCATTATGCTAGATTCATGCCAACATATTCACTTTCTGTCACTGACTTTCCTCATATTTAATCTGTTATGAGGAAGCCACAGGTAGAAAACAATACTCTCTCATACTGTACATCAAACACAGTCGACATTACTGTAGACCTATTCAAATTCTTAGCTTTGGTCGTGAATAAGTGTTAGTGCTGTACATGTGGATGGACAGTAGATATATGGCTTCTTACTTTGGGTATACTGATGAACGTAGAGCTGTAAAGGAGCTGCTTTGGTGTTTTTACCCAGAGAGCAATGCGCTTTCCATCTGGAGTCTATTAGTGAAACCCAGCAAAACTTGACTTGAAAATCTGTTTTCCAATGAAAGTGATAGACACTGGAGGAAGCATTTGTCACCGCCTGATTTGTCCGTCCACATCCTTCCCCTGGGAGGTTAGCTGTTGGTGGGGGAGAGTCATAGACAGCCAGGGTGCGTGACGAGTCTTCCAGGAAAGTCCACTGAGTAACCGAGCCAGAGAAATCCATCCACCCAAACAACACTACTGCAGTCAGACCACACTGACCACAGAAATAAAGACTTGATGCAATTCAGTGGCTCAAATACAGTACAAAGTATACAGTAGCAAATGTTGATGGATTATAGGATCCTATCTATATTAGATCTCAGTGATTTCTATTGTCCATATCTATCGTATTCGCCACCATTGAATGACCCCCGTCATCGTGATGCATAACAAACCTTCCATGAACCAAAACACTCAGCTTATTTCAGTTTCTGAGGGGGAAAGAATGTGTGAGTGTTTTGAGTTGCAAACCTGTCAAAGGTGAAATAAAGTTCAACTGAGGATATCACAACCATGTCAGTCAGGGTGGCTAGCTTGGAGACTTCTTTACAGCTCCAAATGTATCATTACAAAGAGGGAGACAAACTATCACACAGCAGTACATGACTGTGGTAGAATACAATTTTTGTCCCAAGCCTATTGTTGGGAAGACTCATTATAAACACATTTGTTCCTTAAACCTTGTAGGCTGGTGGTTAACGTCTTCACCACACATGGTTTAGTCTGTCTGAAATCTCGTCTGGGCCAGCCATCTTTCCCATCATTCACTGTGTTCCTCATCACTGTGCTTCTCCTCTTCTGCCTTCCTGTCTGGAAGGGTTTTATATGGGAATGACTGCTGTCTCCGACCATGAGACAATACCTCACTCCATCTCTGAATCACGGAGCAAGGAGATGAATCCAATATCGCCCAGCGGAGCAGCTGTGGCCCCGTGTAAGGTGGGTCAACCAATCAGAGTAGTTCCCTGTCTCCCACAGAGCTGGCCAGCTCCTCTCGTGGGTTAATATAATTACCAGGAATGGAATCCACCTGTGGCAGATAGGGCTGGACTGGGGAGCTCCCCCACCTATGCGTCCACTGCCGCTGCCATTTCTGTAGGCATGAGAGAGGAGGTAGGTAGCGAGTGCTAGACACCCAGCAAGAGCTAAAGCATTGGGCGGATAGGAGGAGGAGGAGGAGGAGGGGGAGGAGGAGGAAGAGGAGGAGGAGGATGATGCTGGTCAGATACAGTGATAACAGTGATAGTGTTTATAAAGGCTCTCTGACTCAGGGTGAATATGGATCAGACCGTGTTTATGGTTAGTGCATGGGAGGGATGAGGAGCTGAGGTATTCTGGGAAGCCAGCAGCTTCTACTACATGACTGCTTTGCTCTGCTGGCACATTTCCCACAAGCCCTCTTCCAGTAATCACCACAGGAGACATTAAGCAGTGCATCAGTGCTGATAGGGCGTATTAAAGTAAACACCACATTTACTGCTATTATTGTGTCATTTGTATTCCAGGTTTCTTCCAGCTATTAGTCACACGGTACACTCTTTTTTATTTTTTTAAAATCTAGAACCAAAAAAGTCACCATAGGAGAACCCTTTGAAGAACCCTTTTTGGTTCCATGTAGAACCCTTTCCACATATGGTTCTACATGGAACCCAAACGGGTTCTCTTATGGGGATACCAGAAGAACCCTTTTGGAACCCTTTTTTCTAAGAGCGTATCCATTATCCATCGTAGGAAATCATCCTCATCATTTGAAGCCCCTAATGCCCCACACTCATAATGAGTTACAGATGGAGGATCTTAATTTGAGCCCGTTTGCTAAAGCAGGAAAATAATCCTTCAGCAATAGAAAATGTGAATAATTACGTAGATTATAATTGATATGCATTTTTGTAGGGGTTGAGAAATGTTTTTATAAGGGAAAATCAAGTCGGAAATTTCAAGGTGGAAATTACAAACTTCAAAAGCCTTTTTAAACCTCAAATACACTACATATTTTACATTTCCAATCGAATGAAGATCCTTCATCTGTTGACAGAGAGACCAGCCTTCAGTCAGTTACACTGTGACTACATCTCAGGTTCAATTCTCTTCCCCGCACTTCCTCCCAGTCGGTTTACTCTGCGCTTTGACTTCATTTCTGAGAACAGCGGTTAGACGGGGAGCGCTCACACAGCCAATGTTGTTTTTCATGCTTGGTCATATCAGCAGAGGTGCCCTATGTGGTAAGAATAGAGTAAGGATGTCACAATTGTCGTAGGGAGCGGACCAAGGCGCAGCGTGTAGAGTGCTCATCTTCTTTTTATTCAAGTAAAATGAACACTTAAACAAAAAATAACAAAATTACACACGACAGTTCCGTAAGGTAACATTGACTATACAAAAATCAACCACCCACAAACCCAAAGGAAAAAACAGGCTGCCAAAGTATGGCTTCCAATCAGAGACAACGAAAGACACCTGCCTCTGATTGGAAACCATACTCGGCCACACATAGAAAATGAACATAGAAAATGAAAACTAGAACAAATCCCCATGAAACAAACCAACCCCAAAACACACAAAAACAACACCCCCTGCCACGCCCTGACCATACTACAATGACCAATGACCCCTTTTACAGGTCAGGACGTGACAGTACCCCCCGAAGGTGCAGACCCCGACTGCACCTCAAAACAAAAAAACCCACAAACACAACCCCAAACCTAAAGGGAGGGAAGGGAGGGTGGCCACCGTCAACGACGGTTCCTGTGCTACACCCCCCCTTCGCCAATCCTCCCACTACGGAGGTGGCTCTGGCTCCGGGCGAAGCTCCCGTTCTGCGCTGCCGACCCCTGCTGGAGGCTCTGGGCTGTAGACCGTTGCTGAAGACTCTTGGCTGCAGACCACCGCTGAAGGCTCTGGGCTGCAGACCACCGCTGAAGGCTCTTGGCTGCAGACCACCGCTGAAGGCTCTTGGCTGCAGACCACCGCTGGAGGCTCCGGACTGGGAGGCGTCGCTGGAGGCTCCAGACTGGGAGGCGTCGCCAGAGGCCCCGGGCTGAGGTGCGTCGCTGGAGGCCCCGGACTGAGGGGCGTCGCTGGAGGCCCCGGACTGAGGGGCGTCGCTGGAGGCCCCGGGCTAAGGGGTGTTGCTGGAGGCCCCAGGCTGAGGGCATCACAGGAGGCCTCCTGCATGGAGCTGGGACCGGTCGCCCCGGACTGGGGAGACTTACAGGAGACTGGGTGCGCAGAGCAGGCACAGGGCACACTGGGCCGTGGAGACGCACCGGAGGTCTGGAGCTCAGGGCTGGCACACCCTGTCCTGGCTGGATGGTCACTGTAGCCCGGCACGGGCGGAGCACTGGCACAGGGCGAACTGGGTAAAGCAGGCGCAGGATAAACTGGGCCGAGGAGAAGCAATGGGCGGCCAGATGCGCTGAGCAGGCATACTCCTTCCTGGCTGAGTGCCAACTCTAGCACGGCAACGCTGTGGAGCCCGTACCGACCGCACCGGACTGTGCGTGCGGATGGGCGAGATAGTGCGCATCACCCTGTAATGCATCACCCCATAATGCATCGCTCGCCCCTCTGCACGCCTGCTCAGTCGTGCCCTCTCCGCCAGTACCTCCCTCCGGAATCTCGCGTCAAGCTTCGTGCTTGACTTCATACTTGGCTACAGTTTGCTCCACGGCTCTCTCCTGTACGCCCGGGAAGTTAAGTCAGGGCTCCCACCTGACCTAGCCAAAGTCCCCGTATGCCCCCCCCCCCAAAAAAAAAAAAATTGGGGGGCTGCCTCTCAGTCTTGCCTTTCGGTGCATATAACGCCTCGTAGTATCTTCGCTACTCTTTCGCTGCTTGGATCTCCTCCCTCGGACGACGATACTCCCCAGCCTGCCGCCATGGTCCTTTACCATCCAGAATCTCCTTCCAAGTCCATTCCTCCAGATACCTCTGCTGCTCCTTACCACGCTGCTTGGTCTTCTTTTGGTGGGTGGTTCTGTCATAGGTGTTTGAAGGAGCGGACCAAGGTGCAGCGTGTAGAGTGCTCATCTTCTTTTTATTAAAGTAAAATGAACACTTAAACAAAAAATAACAAAATGTCACACGACAGTTCCGTAAGGTAACATTGACTATACAAAAAACAACCACCCACAAACCCAAAGGAAAAAACAGGCTGCCTAAGTATGGCTTCGAATCAGAGACAACGAAAGACACCTGCCTCTGATTGGAAACCATACTCCACCATACATAGAAAATGAACATAGAAAATGAAAACTAGAACAAATCCCCATGAAACAAACCAACCCCAAAACACACAAAAACAACACCCCCTGCCACGCCCTGACCATACTACAATGACAAATGACCCCTTTTACTGGTCAGGACGTGACAAAGGACCTTAATCGGATGATTCTCTGCAATGTGTTCAGTCATACGTGTTGATCAGATACGCAGGTTTTGACTGCAGTGTAATCAATTGATTTCCACAGAAAGGGTTGGTACCCCAGTGTGAATGTAATATGTAACCATTTCCTTAATATTCTTCTTCTTCATCAGTCAGCAGCATCTCACCCTACATACAACTGCTGGCTTGCCTCTGAAGCTAAGCAGAGTTGGTCCTGGTCGGTACCTAGATGGGAGGCCAGATGCTGCTGGAAGTGGTGTTGGAGGGCCAGTAGGAGGTACTTTTTCCTCTGGTCTAAAATAAAAAAATACCCCATAGCCCCAGGGCAATGTAGGGTGCCGTCTTTCCAATGGGCCGTTAAACAGGTGTCCTGACTCTCTGTTGTCACTAAAGATCCCATGGCACTTATCATATGAATAGGGGTGTTAAACCTGGTGTCCTGGCTAAATTCCCAATTTAGCCCTCATACCATCATGGCCACCTAATCATCCCTGCAAACTATTCCCCAAGTTGTTGCTGTAAATGAGAATGTGTTCTCAGTCAATGTTATGAGAATTCTGTTCCCAATGTTCATAAACTGAACTTCAATTAAACTACTGTCTGCACCCCAGAGTTTGTAAGATTCTGGTTAAATGACACAGACAGAGGCCCAGCTTACAATAGTCAACAATGTTTATTCACGAGGGCTCTGAATATCATACAATGTACACAGCTTTTTATACCTAACCTTTGGTCATACCATATGTCATACCCCTTACAAATGCCCCTCCTCTTCTTTATTAACACTGTCAATGCTTATTTACAAGTCTTCTCCATCACATATATTGCTTATCATATCCTGCCCCATGTTACATAATCTACTGCAAGCCTAAAGGTTTCTCCCCTCCCTGGGTGGGGAGACCTTCTTCCTGTTATCAGTTTCACAGTGGTCACAAGTTGTCTGCTGTCTGTTAACAGTTCCCCTTTTCCTTGAATGTCTTACTTACATTGCTAAATAGTAAAGTCTTAGCTTGTCCTCTGCACACACATTTATAGAATCAGTCTTATAATCACTCAGTTATACATTTTCGGGGTGGAATCATTTAGTCAAAACCTTAATCATATAAATTCCATTAACAGTCAACCTACCTTGCAAAATAAAGGTTAAATAAAATTATTCATTTAATTACATTTTCTAAGAAAGAATGGAACCAGGGGAGACCCTCATTTAAACAGAGAGAGAGAGAGAGAGAGAGAGAGAAGAGAGAGAGAGAAGAGAGAGAAAGAGTGAGGAGCAGAGACAGAAAGAGCTGAGGAGTGTGTGAGTGAGTGAGAGAAACCACTCAGGCAGCTCTGCTCCACAGCACGCTGAAAGACCACCACAGGAGAAACCCACAGGAGGGCAATTCAGGTAAAGACTGCTGGAGTCCTCGCTGTATAGTCTGACGCCTGCCCCCCCCCCATCCTCTACACTACCCCACTGCTGCTGTGTGAAACAGAAGAAGCCTGAAGCCCTGGCTCTATAGCAGTCATATCAGTACTACTGTTTTTACACCACTTTACTTGCATAATTAAGTCATGTCAGAGTGTCTTGGCTGAAAGAGATGGATGAAAAACAACTGGGCTGTTAACACACTGTCTCCAGGTGAGTCAGAGTGAGAGAAACAGTGAATATTTTCTGTTTCCTTCACAGGTTCACCAACGTAGATTACTAATATCAAAAGTGAAAGCAAAGCATTTGATAGTGAACATTTCAATCTTCACATTAGATTTGTCTGTCCGGTCACATACCAACTCAACGGCCCGTCTGCATGCCTGTATTCGAATCTTTTTACTTAACGTACTTATCTAATATTTATATTGAAGCAATCTGTCATTTTCATGTCCAGTAATAATTTCTGCTCTTGTCCTTGGCCGGGATTCAATCCAACAGCAGATTGTCAACAATGTGGCTTTTAAAGGCAAGGTTTTTGCATTCGCAGAGATCTCATTCATGCTAGATGCTGCATATGTTGACTCAATCGGAAATTGCCTTTAGTCTAATGTCTAATATAACCATTCAATTTTTGATTGGCACACACTGTGTCACAACGTCCACAGAAGGTGGCGCCCCTCCCCGGTCGGGCGGCGCTCGGCGGTCGTTGTCGCCGGCCTACTAGCTGCCACCGATCTCTGTTTCTGTGTCATTTGGTTATGTCTGTTTAGGTTCGCACCTGTTTTGTGTTGGGTCATTAGTGGGGTATTTAGTCTGTCTGTTTGTGTTGGGGTTTGTGCGGGATTAGTTTTGTGTTGTCCGTTTAGTAGGTTGGGGATTTGTGTTTTCCTCTGCCACTGTCATTTTGGGTATTAGGGTTGCTGGGCTGCGTCCCGACTCTTTCCAGGATTCATTGTTCCTGTTGTTTTGGAGTTTTGTTAACCTGCCTTGTTTTGGCTATTGTGGACTTACTCATTAAACGTGTGTTTCACGTACCTCGGTCTCCTGCGCCTGACTTCACCCTCCTGCTATTTAGAGTGGTTCTGACACACTGGTTGAATCAACATTGTCTCTGTGTCATTTTAATGGAATTACGTTGAATCAACGTGGAATAGACTTTGAATTGAAGCTACAGATCTGCATGTACATTCTTCTGCCTGGGTTTCGACAACTCTATGTGGGCTGTGAAGCTTGGGTTTAGGGAAACCAGGTAAGGAGCTGTGTGTGAAAACAGCTGTAATGGGGTCACTGGCATGTTGGGAGGGATTGCTGCATAGCAGAGGCACACATGAAACAGCTAGGGAGGGAGATGTGCTCTGTTCCTAGTTGGAAGATATATAGGTTAAGACAGCATAATAATTCCATGCTGAAGCATTTGAAAATATAGAAGTTCATGGGACCAGCGCAATTGCTGGATTCTATGTATTTATTGATTGCTAAAAAAATGTATTGTGGAACACAGATCACTGCACCTGTTCATAGCCCATCTGTATACAGCCCATCTATCAATCTCATCCCCATACTGTATTTATTTATTTATTCTGCTCCTTTTGCACCCCAGTATCTCTACTTGCACATCCATCTTTTGCACATCTACCATTCCAGTGTTTAATTGTCATATTGTAATTACTTTGCCACCATGGCCTATTTATTGCCTTAATTCCCTTATTTTACCTAATTTGCACTCACTGTATATAGACTTTTTGTTTTCTTTTTTTTCTACTGTATTATTGACTGTATGTTTTGTTCATTCCATGTGTAACTCTGTTGTGTGTCTAACTGCTATGCTTTATCTTGGCCAGGTCGCAGTAGTAAATGAGAACTTGTTCTCAACTAGCCTACCTGGGTAAATAAAGGTGAAATAAATAAATACAATAAAACGGGATAGGTGCAGTGAAATGTGTTGTTTTAGAGCGTCAGCCATATAACTACGGCACCCCTGGAGGGTTAAGTGCCTTGCTCAAGGGCACATCGACAGGTTTTTCACCTTGTCGGCTCGGGGATTAGATCATTTGAGAAAAAAAGACTATAATAATAGAATGACAGTAAAACAGTTATGCTTTGAGTTTGATGAGTAGTTAGCTGAAATTCATGACAATTGTGTTTATTTTCCACTTTGATGGCGAACTTTCTGTACAGATAACATTCACTTCCAGTCATTTATGGACAGAGCTATGGGATATTACAATCCTCTTGTCCTAAACTGTTCCCGGAAGAATGTGGCCTGTAGCAGCATGTTTGTGCCAGAAGTGACGGTTACGGTCGTAGATATCTGAGAACTGCTTAACCTTGCTGCTTAGGATGTTTGGCAGTGGCACCCTGGAATGTGATGACATCAGCATTAGAATTCTGATAGAGGGCTTGCTCACTAATCCCTACACAGTGCCTTCTACCACCCTTGTTTTAAACATGTCCATCTTGTGCCAAGTTAGATCATTCAGAAAGCATACCACCCTATCTCTTTTTAAGACATGGGAAACCTTGGTAGTTATTCATATTCAGAATGTGACCTCACACCTCCGAGGGTGTCTCAGGGGAAGTTGGGGTATGCAACAACAACAAAAACATTTCCAATTCACAGATGAGTATTAATACACACACGTAGTCCTGGATGTGTGAAATAGGATAAATATAAGCACCCAACTAATTATTATAATAATTATATTCAGAAGGTAAATTTACTTTGTCTCTCTGATGAATTATAGATGCACCTTGCAACTGCTTCATCAAAAACTTGGCATTTGGTCACAGATCATTTAATTTACCGGAACCACAACAGTGGAACAGGGGCACATACTGTATGTACATATGTCTTTCGACTGAAGCATCTCAGTTGGTGAGCTAAATTTCCTCTCAGATACAATAAACACACAAATGAGTCTCTTTGTGTTTGTTATCTGTTACTGGGGGAGGGAGGGAGGAATAGGAGGTGACACACAGAAAGGCCACCTATGAGCTATCTGTTACACAACTGCTTCGCTTGGAAGGTAAACAAACATTTTAGGGCTCTGTGATGAATGTCCAATTGTTGCCTGGACACGATTTATGCCATTTGTCAGTGACCCTGTTGATGTACCTACATAGGCCTAAAGTAACTTACATTAACAACAGAGCTTGTGTCTCTACTCCATTAGTATAGAAAATGACACATTTGCTTTAATTCTGTTCTTTGTTTTTCAGTTTTTCACTCTTCAAGGTTGTAACACGACCACTGTTATCACATGACACATTGGACTTCATGTTTATCATAAACACTATTTCACAAAACAACATTCCTTATATTTATCACCTTAAGGCATTGACTGCCAGATCTGCAGCGTCACACCCACACAGTATGTACAGGGTACCAGATCCTACACCACACCTTGAGAGTTTCTTTGCATACTTTCCCACCCATCCCAGGTAACTACTTACCCCACCCATCCCAGGTTGCTGCAATGCCTTCAGAAAGTATTCATACCGCTTGACTTATTCCACATTTTGTTGTGTTATAGCCTGAATTCAAAATTGATACAAAAAAAGTATAATCTCTCACCCATCTACACACAATACCCCATAATGACAAAGTGAAAACATGTTTTTAAATTGTTTTGCTAATTTATTGAAAATGAAATACAGAAATATCTCATTTAAATAAGAATTCACACCCCTGAGTCAATACATGTTAGAATCACCTTTGGCAGCAATTACAGCTGTGAGTCTTTCTGAGCAAGTCACTAAGAGCTTTGCACACCTGGATTGTACAATATTTGCACATTATTAATTTTTTTAATTCTTCATGATCTGTCAAGTTGGTTTCTGATCATTGCTAGAAAACCATTTTCAGTGCTTGCCATAGATTTAAGTCAAAACTGTAACTAGGCTACTCAGGAACATTCACTGTCATCTTGGTAAGCAACTCCAGTGTAGATATGGCCTTGTGTTTTAGGTTATTGTCCTGTAGAAAGGTGAATTTGTCTCTGTGTCTGTTGGAAGCAGAATGAACCAGGTTTTCCACTAGGATTTGTCCTGTGCTTAGCACTATTTCATTTATTTGTATTTTCTTTTAAACTCCAGAGTCCATGCCGATGACAAGCATACCCATAACATGATGCAGCCACCACCATGTTTGAAAATATGAAAATTAGTACTCAGTGATGTGTTGTGTTGAATTTGGTCCAAGCATAACGCTTTGTATTCAGGAAATGAAGTTAATTTCTTTACCACATTTTTTTGCATTTCTCAGTATATATACACCTGTTCTGAAAGCCCCCAGAGTCTGCAACACCACTAAGCAAGGGGAATCACCAAGCAAGCAGCAGCATGAAGACCAAGGAGCTCTCCAAACAGGTCAGGGACAAAGTTGTGGAGAAGTACAGATCAGGGTTGGGTTATAAAAAAAACATCAGAAACTTTGAACATCCCACGGAGCACCATTAAATCCATTATTAAAAAATGTAAAGAATATGGCACCACAACAAACCTGTCAAGATAGGGTCGCCCACCAAAACTCACGGACCAGGCAAAGAGGGCATTAATCAGAGAGGCAACAAAGAGACCAAAGATAACCCTGAAGGAGCTGCAAAGCTTCACAGCGGAGATTGGAGTATCTGTCCATAGGACCACTTTAAGCCATACACTCCACAGAGCTGGGCTTTACGGAAGAGAAAAAAGCCATTGCTTAAAGAAAAAAATAAGCAAACACATTTGGTGTTTGCCAAAAGGCATGTGGGAGACTCCCCAAACATATGGAAGAAGATACTCTGGTCAGATTAGACTAAAATTGAGCTTTTTGGCCATCAATGAAAACGCAATGTATATAGTGCAAACCCAACACCTCTCATCACCCGAGAACCCCTTCCCCAAATTGAAGCATAGTGGTGGCAGCATCATGCTGTGGGGATGTTTTTCATCAGCAGGGACTTGGAGTGGTTTAAGGGGAAACATTTAAATGTCTTGGAATGGCCTAGTCAAATCCCAGATATCAATCCAATTGAGAATCTGTGGTATGACTTAAAGATTGCTGTACACCAGTGCAACCTATCCAACTTGAAGGAGCTGGAGCAGTTTTGCCTTGAAGAATGGGAAAAATCCCAGTGGCTAGATGTGCCAAGTTTATAGAGACATACCCCAAGAGACTTGCAGCTGTAATTATTGCAAAAGGTGGCTCTACAAAGTATTGACTTTGGGGGGATGAATAGTTATACACGCTCAAGTTTTCTATTTTTTTTTATTATTTCTTGTTCGTTTCACAATAAAAAATATTTTGCATCTTCAAAGTGGTAAGCATGTTGTGTAAATCAAATTATACAAACCCCCAAAAACTCAATTTTAATTCCAGGTTGTAAGGCAACAAAATAGGAAAAATGCCAAGGGGGTGAATACTTTCGCAAGCCACTGTACCATCCCAGGCAGCTATTTACCCCACCGCTCCCAGGAAGCTATTCACTCACCCCTTCTTCTTCTGTGGTTTTTATATGATGGTTGGCAACCAACTTTAAGGTAAGCGAATATTGTGGACCAGAGACGGGGAAGGTCTAAATCCAACCCATTTTATTCGTCTCCTTAAGGAAACGTAATACATAATGAAATACGATATCCCCTGAAGATTTTCTCAGCAGTTCACTTACGCTTGGCTCTTCAACACCATTACTCCGTAAATCTGATAACAATCTTTCCCTTTCCCTCCCATATTGCTGGCACTGAAATAAGACATGTTCAACTGTCTCCATCTCCTCCTGACAGAGATCACACTTCCCAGTCTGTTTTCCCACCAATTTCAATGTCCTGTTGAGCCTTGTGTGTCCCAGTCTCAGCCTTGTATTTACACTTTCCTCCCTTCTCTCTTGACCTGAGGACATCTCTGCCCCCACCTTTCCCTCGATCTTATACGGGTGTGTTCCCTTTCCCTCCATGTTCCACAACTCTAGCCATTTGTTTTTAACCATTGTTCTCATTAACCCCTTGGCTTCTGCTTTACTGATTTCCATCTCAACACTAGGATATTTGAGAGGCTGCTTGGCGATAACATCCACCTCCTCATTCCCCTCTACTCCCACATGAGCTGGTACCCAGAGGAACATCACAACTACCCCCATCTGTCTCACCCTAAATGGGCAAAAATCATATACAATGCATATTGTCTGCTCCGTGACACAAATTAATTTAAGCAATCAGTGCAGCACATGAGTCAGAGAAGATGACTACCCTGTCTGGCCTCACCTCCTCTACCCACTCAGCAGCCAAGAGTATGGCCAGCAACTCCATTATGTATGCAGATTTTTGTCACTGCCTCCTTAAACTCAGGAACACTAAAAGCTGCACCTGTCTTCCCTGTTTTAGGGACCTTAGATCCATCAGTGAATATATTCAAGACAGCATAGTACTGAGTTCTTAAATGTTCACTTACAATATTTACTGGATCCACTCCTTCCTCACCAGCTTTTCCCCTCTCAAGCAACCCTAGGCTTATCATTGGTCGAGGGAGCAACCAAGGTGGAATAGCAGGAAGAGCAACAGAGGGGCTGAATTCCTTCTCCTTGTAGGATGTGTAACCTTATGACCTTGTAGATTTACCCAATATGTCATGGTTAGATGTTGTCTTCTTAACTTTAACAGCATCTCTCTCAACACTACCTGCAGCACTGCCACCGGGGAGATCCTGACTGTTCCACAACATATTCTTAGAGCTTGAGCCTTTGATTACATCTAGCTTTTTTAAAGATGTCGGGCGCTGCTGATCCATATGCTACACTACCATAGTCCAGTGATGACCTTGATAGCACTATATGTAACGTTTTCAACACCATCCTATCCGCCCTCCACTCCACTCTTAACAGGCAATGAATCACATTCAATATTGTCTTTCCTCTAACAACTACTCTGTTAATATTCTCTGCCCATGTCATTAGAGTGTTAAACCAGTCCCCCAGGGACCTAAACAATCCCACCCTATTCAGATTCCTTTCATACAGCTTCAGGCATGTTTCCTCCCCAACCTTCCTTCTAGTAAAAAAAACAAAGTCTGTATTTTCTCAACTGAGAACTTGAAGCCGCACCTGAGGGACCACTGCTCAACTTCACTGATCGCTTCTTGAACTCTCCCGGCTGTATGGGGAATATTTATCCCTCTCTTCCACAACGTCCCGTCAGCCACAAAGAATGACCTCCCAATTTCTGGTCTCACCTGGGAGAATCAGTGGTGTAAAGTACTTAAGTAAAAATACTTTAAAGAGCTACCTAAGTCGTTTTTGGCGGATATCTGTACATTACTTTACTATTTATTTTTTTGACAACTTTTACTTTTACTCCACTACATTCCTAATGAAAATAATGTACGTTTTACTACATACATTTCTCTGACACCCAAAAGTACTTGTTACATTTTGAATGTTTAACAGGACAGAAAAATGGTTCACTGAAAATCAAATCAAATTTTAATTGGTCACATACACATGTTTAGCAGATGTTATTGCGGGTGGAGAGAAATGCAGGTGTTTCTAGCTCCGACAGTGCAGCAATATCTAACAAGTAATATCTAACAATTTCACAACATATACCCAATACACACAAATCTAAAGTAAAGGAATGTAATTAAGAATATGTCAATATATGGACAAGCAATGTCAGAGTGGCATAGACTAAGATACAGTAGAATAGTATGGAATACAGTATATACATATGAGATGAGTAATGCAAGATATGTAAATATTATTAAAGTGACTAATGATCCATTTATTAAAGTGGCCAGTGATTTTAAGTCTGTTTGTAGGCAGCAGCCTCTCTGTGTTAGTGATGGCTATTTAACAGTCTGATGGCCTTGAGATAGAAGCTGTTTTTCAGTCTCTCAGTCCCAGCTTTGATGCACCTGTACTGACCTCGCCTTCTGGGTGAGAGCGGGGTGAACAGGCAGTGGCTCAGGTGGTTGTTGTCCTTGATGATATTTTTGGCCTTCCTGTGACATCGGGTGCTGTAGGTGTCCTGGAGGGCAGGTAGTTTGCCCCCGGTGATGCGTTGGGCAGACCGCACCACCCTCTGGAGAGCCCTGCGGTTGCAGGAGGTGCAGTTGCCGTACCAAGCGGTGATACAGCCCGATAGGATGCTCTTATTTGTGAATCTGTAAAGGTTTGTGAAGGTTTTAGGTGCCAAGCCAAATTTCTTCAGCCTCCTGAGGTTGAAGACGCACTGTTGCGTCTTCTTCACCACACTGTCTGTGTGGGTGGACCATTTCAGTTTGTCAGTGATGTGTACGCCGAGGAACTTGAAGCTTTCCACCTTCTCCACTGCGGTCCCGTTGATGTAGATAGGGGGGTGCTCCCTCTGCTGTTTCCTGAAGTCCACGACCATCTCCTTTGTTTTGTGGACATTGAGTGAGAGGTTATTTTCCTGGCACCACACTCCCAGAGCCCTCACCTCCTCCATGTAGGCTGCCTCGTCATTGTTGGTAATCAAGCCTACAACTGTTGTGTTGTCTGCAAATTTGATGATTGAGTTGGAGGCGTGCTTGGCCACGCAGTCATGGGTGAATAAGGAGTACAGGAAGGGGCTGAGCATGCACCCTTGTGGGGCCCCAGTGTTGAGTATCAGTGAAGTGGAGGTGTTTTTTCCTACCTTCACCACCTGGGGGCGGCCCGTCAGGAAGTCCAGGACCCAGTTGCACAGGGAGGGGTTCAGACCCAGGGCCTCGAGCTTAATGAATAGCTTGAAAGGTACTATGGTGTTGAATGCTGAGCTATAGTCAATGAAAAACATTCTTACATAGGTATTCATCTTGTCCAGATGGGATATGGCAGTGTGTAGTGTGATGGCAATTGCATTGTCTGTGGACCTATTGGGACGGTAAGCAAACAACAAATGACACTTCCCTGGGGGTTACCATTATCTACCTTATAACCTTCTGACATAGAGCTCCCACCTTCACTTGTATTGATTGTCCAAAAATAAAGTAATTTATCCAGTTAAAAACCCTTCCTCCATCCCCATGCTATCCAATTTGATAAGCAGGCCCTCAACATCATATCATAGGCCTTCTGTACATCAAAGAAAACGGCTACCAACACCTCCTTATTTGCATGGGCCTTCCATATGACTGACTAGACCCAGTACAGGAGCTGCACATCTCCACCTTCTCCATGTCTCTCGCTGCAACAGGCTCCCCACTTTTCAGCACAGGGAGATCCCAATCTCGTCTGACCCCACTTATCCCCTTAATCATACCTCTTCCACAAGAGTAGTCCTCCCTATGTTTCCGCAGAACTGACATCAATAGTCCCTCATTGCTGTCCTCATGGCCCTTCTTACTACTGCTTGAGCTTGTTTATACTGTACCAAGCGCTGGTAGTTATGGGACCTTATCAACATCCTGAAAGCCCCGTTCCTACTCTTCACAGCTTCTCTGCACTCTTCAGTCCACCAAGGAACTGCCTTCCTCCTTCTCCTTCCTGTACCCATGGGTATCACCTGCCTTCCTCATTCTCCCCCCGTACCCATGGGTAGCACCCTAGGTTTATCATTGGCCAAGGGAGCAACCAAGTTGGGATAGCAGGAAGCACCACAGAGGGGCTGAACTCCAAACCCTTAGCCTCTCATTTCTGCGGAACCACAGAAATCGAATTAACATAATACAAAAATCCCCATCAAAATCGGTCTGGCTGTGTCTCAATCCATGGCATCCACCGATATGGACCTTCTGCATCTGTGGTGAAAGGTGGCAGAGCTAAAGCGTTGTTTGTCAGACCAAGAAACATCCCGAAAATCGGTCTTCTCACAAAAACGCCAGTAGCGTCAAAACAGTTTGGCCTACACACTAATATGACCCCTCTCACGAACAGGTACATGTCGGTTGTTTTGCTCTGGGATGCCCAGAAGGCACACAAGACTCGTCTGAAGGTCCCCGGTACCAGTTTAGAAAATTAATGGCAGTATATATGGAGATAGTTTAGTGCCTAAAATAAGGGGATCAATATGTTAATGTAAAAAAATAATAATAATGTTTCATGATCTTTCTTATATCTTTAAGATATAGGACAGACACTTTAAAACAAGCTTTTTGTTGTTGTTCAATGCGTTTCTATTGGCTAATAGCATTAATGCCAAATTCAATGTTTCATCAAATAACGTAATTATTTTATAATCCTAACCCGAAAATCAAATGACAAAATTATCCTTGGTATGACCATCTTAAAACAATTCCATATGTTTGCTTAGTAGAACCCCCCTCCCCCAGCTTAGACAGGGCTTAGAATGCAGAGGGTTAAAATCCCCACACCACATCACATCACCCGTCTCCTAACTTGACCTTCTACACTCCCAAGGGCCATCAACTGTAGTCTCTTACACAGGTTGTAAAGTTCACTATTACCAGATTCCCCACTCCCAACCACACTTCTAGCACTACATACTCCTACTCAACAAGCCTATATGGGATTTCCTGCTTTATAAAGGTATAAAATCCACCCTATCTCTTCCGGACTGCAACGTAACCTTGTATTACAAAATCTTGAGTAGGTTTAAGCCATGTCTCCACGAGACATATCACATCTGGTTTAGCTGGTAAATCCTCAAGAAACTCTTGTCCATTGGCTATCAAACTTTTTCCGTTCCATTGGAGGATTAATAATACCATTATGAAAATGAACCCAAACAGGATTCCTGGCTGGAATGCTTCTAGGTAATCTCTCACATTCTTGAGGTAATCTCTCACATTCTTGTGGTCATCTCTCACATTCTTGAGGTCATGTCAGTCATGTGATCCCTATATACTTTACTGTCTGATCCAAAACGATCCCAAAACTCTTGTTCTTAGATTTCTCACTTACTGCTCAGTTGATTGCTGCAGTTATAAATGTAGCAACCTTTCTCATGTCTACCAGTCTTGTGTTCTCCCCAATTCTGCTCCCTACATCACACCCAACTTGTATTACAATCTGTCCTGGAATACCTACTCTTCTATGTGCCCCGCTTGTGTCCATGTGAACCACCTTCACTGCTTCTGCGTATGTTATTTTATGCTCACTCCTCACCTACTGCGATTCCACCTGTCTTTTCATCACTGCACAACCCCTATAAGTCACACTATTGGTGCCCCCACAGTTATATCCCTTTAACTGAACCCCATTTACACATTCTCCATATGCATGTTCTCCTCCACACTTCACACATCTCCTTTTGCCTTCACACACCACCGCCACATGCCCAAACCTTTGACAGTTATAGCGACGCAATGGTTTCAGAACATAAGCTCACACATAGTAACTTGTATACCCAATCCTAACCTTTTCTGTCAGTTCCGGATCCTCAAAGTTTAGTAGCACTGACAGGCTATCTACCTTCTCCCGTTCTTGTGTCATCTGGTGCTTTGCCTCAATAAGAGAGCCTACCTTCAAATGGTCCATTATTTCTTTCATGTTAACAATTTCTGTAACCCCTGTAATATCCACCTTCACCCACTGCCGTCCAGTTTGATCCAGTATGCTACTATCAACCACACGTTTATATACCTGCTTGTGCCTTCACATACTGTTTACCATCGATACACACCACAAACAAACTTCCATCATGAAGACTTTTAGCAGACACAAGACACACAACCTCTCCTACTTTTCAAATCACTAGCCAATGTAATCGGACTCACCGCCGTGATTCCCCCCTTGTCCTTAAACCAACACCTTGAACCCCATTTCTCTCTGTACAACTCTGTGAACCGAACTTCCCTCATCACTACTCTCCCCTGACGAGACCTGCAAGAGATCCTCAATCTTCCTCTTCTTCACATCTCCTTGCCCTACTCTTCCTCCACCTTCTTTCCCCCCTCCACCGCTACACTCCATCCCATCCTCTTCAACTCCTAACCTCCCTATCGTTGAATCCATCTCTGCTCCAAAGTCCAATGATGCTCAACCACCTCCACGCCAATACACAAAAAACTGTTGCTTTCCAATTCAAATCGGACACTGTTGATGCATAAACTACGGTCCTGCAGGCCCGACCACTCCTTGCAAATCCTAGCTACTCACCCCACCCATCCCAGGTAGCTATTCACCCCACCCATCCCAGGTAGCTATTTACCCCACCCATCCCCTTGCTCTGGATGAATTAAAGTAATTTTACTCCTTCTTCCATTCTCCACATTTCAGGGAGTGTTTGTTTTTCCTGTTCTGCATTATGACTCATAAGACACATGTACTATTAGTACTTCAGCCTCCCAAGTTTTTTCAGCGGCAGTATTGTCAAGTGGAAGTGTTGTCGCCGAAACAAAGGAGTTCTGGCGAGTTGTTCTGCTGAATTATTCGAAGAAGGAAAGAGAGGAAGGCTCCACACCACATTCAGTTGAATATCTTATCTAATTAGTTTCTGAAGATCTCGTTTTAGTTATTTTGTAGCTTTTGCAAAATATGTGTGTTTTCTATGCCAGTATGCTCCTCTCCCTGTAGGTTTTACAGATGCTCCCCACCCCGTGTCGGCAACCCTTATGATTTAGTGTACCCTGTGTGTACAACCCATATGGAATTCCTAGTCTCCAGCAGTGTTTGGAACTGCTGATCTGCAGTCAGTTAGGCTGAGGTCCTCTTAACCTATATTGTCCTTCAGTCCCTTCACTTTTTGGTCCTGAAGGACACATGGATTGCCCCAGAGAACACTACTACTCCAGCTACTCTCTCGTCATCTGACTATGTGTTCTCTCATGTGTTCTCTGGTCGTCCCGGTGGTGGCACAGGGCTACTCATTTTCCCCTCTCCCCCTCCCTCCTCATTTTAATTCCATGCAGTCGCTGTCAGTCAGGCTTAACATTGTTGAAGTCACCCACCATGTTAAGCTTGGAGAGGTTGACACCTTGATAAGCTCATTTGCCGACAATGGATCAACACTCATCGTACTGGGTGACTTCAACCTCCCTACGCCTGACTTCAATTTATTTATTTTCAGTCCTTTCCTCTTTTAGCCTCACCCTTTCCCAGTCTCCTCCCACTCACAAGGCAGGCAATAAGCTTGACCTCACCCTTTCCCAGTCCCCTCCCGTTCACAAGGCAGGCAATACACTTTTTTTTTTAAATCAGGGGGTCCCACCCTTCAGCTCCATTCAACCCCTCCCATCTATGTCTTAACACCATCCATTTTGGATTTCTATTTGCCATATATTTTTCAACTGTGCTGTGATGCTTCACAAAAGTACTGAACCTTTCATGTTCTCATAGCTTCTAGAGATTGTAAATTAAAGATAAACGTTTTTGCTAAAATAATTATTATATTATTGATAGATTGACTATGACTTTTCAAATCACCCAGTATTGCTATCTGCAGAGTCAGTTCTAGGTAAATGTTGCAATTCTTCAAGCATTCCTGGACCTGTGACCAAAAACGAGCTACATATGGACAGTACCAAAATTAATGATGTAATGACTCTGCCTCCTCACAGCAAAATCTGCAGAGCTGGGAAGGTTGTATCCCCCATATATATATAACATTCTATTGGATGCAAGAATTTTGTATAATAATTTAAATTGAAGAATTCAAAGTTTTCAATCCAGCTTTGTTTTGCGTGTCAATTCATAAACCATGTGCCATGGAATCGGAACATCAAAATCTCTTCCCAACTATTTTGCAATTGATATGGCACAGCTGTCAATTTTTTGGTCCTTAAATGAAATTGGAAATATATTTGTATTTATCACAATTTTCGTTAAGGCAATACACTTGACCTCATCTTTACCAGAGGCTGTTCTCCTAGTAATCTCACTGCAACGCCCCTCCAGGTCTCTGATCATTACTTTGTTTCCTTTTCTCGACATCTCTCCTCCAACCCTACCTACTCAGCCCCTACCCAGATGGTCTCCCTCTCCTCCAACCCTAACCACTCAGCCCCTACCCAGATGGTCTCCCTCTCCTCCAACCCTACCTACTCAGCCCCTACCCAGATGGTCTCCCTCTCCTCCAACCCTACCTACTCAGCCCCTACCCAGATGGTCTCCCTCTCCTCCAACCCTACTTACTCAGCCCCTACCCAGATGGTCTCCCTCTCCTCCAACCCTAACCACTCAGCCCCTACCCAGATGGTCTCCCTCTCCTCCAACCCTACCTACTCAGCCCCTACCCAGATGGTCTCCCTCTCCTCCAACCCTACCTACTCAGCCCCTACCCAGATGGTCTCCCTCTCCTCCAACCCTACCTACTCAGCCCCTACCCAGATGGTATCCCTCTCCTCCAACCCTACCTACTCAGCCCCTACCCAGATGGTCTCCCTCTCCTCCAACCCTACCTACTCAGCTCCTACCCAGATGGTCTCCCTCTCCTCCAACCCTACCTACTCAGCCCCTACCCAGATGGTCTCCCTCTCCTCCAACCCTACCTACTCAGCCCCTACCCAGATGGGCTCCCTCTTTTCCAACGTACCTACTCAGCCCCTACCCAGATGGTCTCCCTCTCCTCCAACCCTACCTACTCATCCCCTACCCAGATGGTCTCCCTCTCCTCCAACCCTACCTACTCAGCCCCTACCCAGATGGGCTCCCTCTTTTCCAACGTACCTACTCAGCCCCTACCCAGATGGTGTCCCTCTCCTCCAACCCTACCTACTCAGCCCCTACCCAGATGGTCTCCCTCTCCTCCAACCCTACCCACTCAGCCCTACCCAGATGGTCTCCCTCTCCTCCAACCCTACCTACTCAGCCCCTACCCAGATGGTCTCCCTCTCCTCCAACCCTAACCACTCAGCCCCTACCCAGATGTTCTCCCTCACCTCCATCCCTAACAACTCAGCCCCTACCCAGATGGTCTCCCTCACCTCCATCCCTAACAACTCAGCCCCTACCCAGATGGTCTCCCTCTCCTCCAACCCTACCTACTCAGCCCCTACCCAGATGGTCTCCCTCTCCTCCAACCCTACCTACTCAGCCCCTACCCAGATGGTCTCCCTCTCCTCCAACCCTAACCACTCAGCCCCTACCCAGATGGTCATGTTCCACCGAAGTCTTCACTCAAGACACTTGAGCGTGCTGTCTCTGACCAACTCTCTCATTATCTCTCTCAGAGTGATCTTCTTGACCCTAAGAAGTCAGGCTTCACGACGAGTCACTCAACTGAGATTGCTCTTCTCTATGTCAAGGAGGCTCTCCACAATGCTTGAGATGAGAGGGTTTTTTTCTTATTCGAAGATGAGTCATATCCATTTTAATGCACTTTTTTAAGTCCTCCTGATCTAATTCTTAACACACAAAAAAGATAATGTGTTGTTATTTTATGCACTTCTCTAATAGCATCAGGTTCAGTGTTGTTGTTTTCGCGTAATGTACAAGTCTGAGAATTCATAACACCCAGGGTGTATTGTTAGGGTGTTCCTTCTGCTTCATTCTTTCTGCCATGTTTAATTTTCTCCTGAGGGAGGAGCTTGTTTCTCCTTCATGCCCTGCTGCCTACAGTGCATTTCTTTTGAAGAGCAGCAAACAGCGGTTTTCACTAGATGGTATACAGCTACGGACTAAAGTTATTTTTCCGTAGCAGGTTAGGAGAACTTAAGCAGCAGGTTAGGAGAATTAGTGTACCAGGTTAGGATAATCAGGCTAAGGATAGGAAAAGGGTTAGGGTTAGCTAAAACGCTCTCCTAACCTGCTACAGAAAGTCACTTCTATCCGTAGCTGTACTCCATCTAGGAGGATGTATCAAACATAATTAAAGCCAGCCTACCTAGGTAAGGGGAGGTGAGGGAAAAACAGACAGGAGGAAATAGCTAAACATTTTCCCGTTGTTTGTTGGCCTTTTGTGTACTCAAACACAAGACAATAATACACTACTACTGCCGGATCATCCATACAATTTTGAACAGGATTAAACATTTGTTTACTACTCAGTTCTCATTATTTCAACTTCCTAGTTTAGCTTCTAGTCGCTCACAGGAGGAAACTGTTAATCCCCCCCTGAATCCCCCAACCCTCCCCCTACAGTGGAATCACTTCCTCATCCTGGCCTCGGGCGGAAGCATTGTACATGTGCCCTGTCAGTCACTACGTTACCGGGACACTGACTCCTCAGCTGTTTTGTGTGACGCTATTGTTTTTCTTCTATGACATAGTGACAAAAAGCATATTTTTTCCACAAGTTTTTGTTTCCTTTCTGTGTAATGAGGGACTAGAACCAACACAGCTATGTTACATGTTTCCGGTACCTTAATGTCAAATAATCAATTACATGTATGTTGTAAAAGCTGGCAAACTACCTTTACATCTCATATATTGTCTGCTCAAGTTACCCATGGTTCCTCAGATGTTCCTCGTCTGTCATTACATGATTGTCATTAACATAATTGTTGGGAAAGCAGCATTAATAATTGATGGGTTACACAAGTGACCTGAATTAGGCAGGATCTCTCCGTGGTATTATGCACAAATCAGCAAATCAGACTATGACTTTTCAAATCACCCAGTATTGCTATCTGCAGCGTCAGTTCTAGGTAAGTGTCCAGCTCTTGCCATACTTTCCACAGCAGTGTCTCACAAATACGAGAATAGCTTTTACTCTCCACTTTATAGTGCCAGAGAGTGTTTCATTTGGTCATTTAACTATACTCACTTCTCTATTTTCTTATCCTGCAATGTCAACGATGTGGTGCAGATGAAATGATGAATGAGAGACACACAAACTGGGGGTAAGGAATCTGACCAGACTTGCAGTGCAATTTAAAACTGTTGCAACACTCTTTTATCTCCATTGAAAGTGAAAGTGTTGGCGTCAAGCTGATGCCTGAAGTCCATAAATTCTTAAAACACACCTTGGGTGAAAGGTAAAGATGCTCACGTGGCTGTACCTGTCAGCATTCATTATATAACAACCCACAGTTACAAC
This sequence comes from Salmo salar, assembly GCF_965601325.2. NCBI lineage: Eukaryota > Metazoa > Chordata > Actinopteri > Salmoniformes > Salmonidae > Salmo > Salmo salar. The sequence continues at coordinate 15,754,705 of NC_138303.1, read as the reverse complement.
CCTTTAACTGAACCCCATTTACACATTCTCCATATGCATGTTCTCCTCCACACTTCACACATCTCCTTTTGCCTTCACACACCACCGCCACATGCCCAAACCTTTGACAGTTATAGCGACGCAATGGTTTCGGAACATAAGCTCACACATAGTAACTTGTATACCCAATCCTAACCTTTTCTGTCAGTTCCGGATCCTCAAAGTTTAGTAGCACTGACAGGCTATCTACCTTCTCCCGTTCTTGTGTCATCTGGTGCTTTGCCTCAATAAGAGAGCCTACCTTCAAATGGTCCATTATTTCTTTCATGTTAACAATTTCTGTAACCCCTGTAATATCCACCTTCACCCACTGCCGTCCAGTTTGATCCAGTATGCTACTATCAACCACACGTTTATATACCTGCTTGTGCCTTCACATACTGTTTACCATCGATACACACCACAAACAAACTTCCATCATGAAGACTTTTAGCAGACACAAGACACACAACCTCTCCTACTTTTCAAATCACTAGCCAATGTAATCGGACTCACTGCCGTGATTCCACCCTTGTCCTTAAACCAACACCTTGAACCCCATTTCTCTCTGTACAACTCTGTGAACCGAACTTCCCTCATCACTACTCTCCCCTGACGAGACCTGCAAGAGATCCTCGATCTTCCTCTTCTTCACATCTCCTTGCCCTACTCTTCCTCCACCTTCTTTCCCCCCTCCACCGCTACACTCCATCCCATCCTCTTCAACTCCTAACCTCCCTACCGTTGAATCCATCTCTGCTCCAAAGCCCAATGATGCTCAACCACCTCCACGCCAATACACAAAAAACTGTTGCTTTCCAATTCAAATCGGACACTGTTGATGCACAAACTACGGTCCTGCAGGCCCGACCACTCCTCGCAAATCCTAGCTACTCACCCCACCCATCCCAGGTAGCTATTCACCCCACCCATCCCAGGTAGCTATTTACCCCACCCATCCCCTTGCTCTGGATGAATTAAAGTAATTTTACTCCTTCTTCCATTCTCCACATTTCAGGGAGTGTTTGTTTTTCCTGTTCTGCATTATGACTCATAAGTTACATGTACTATTAGTACTTCAGCCTCCCAAGTTTTTTCAGCGGCAGTATTGTCAAGTGGAAGTGTTGTCGCCGAAACAAAGGAGTTCTGGCGAGTTGTTCTGCTGAATTATTCGAAGAAGGAAAGAGAGGAAGGCTCCACACCACTTTCTGTTGAATATCTTATCTAATTATTTTCTGAAGATCTCGTTTTAGTTATTTTGTAGCTTTTGCAAAATATGTGTGTTTTCTATCCCAGTATGCTCCTCTCCCTGTAGGTTTTACAGATGCTCCCCACCCCGTGTCGGCAACCCTTATGATTTAGTGTACCCTGTGTGTACAACCCATATGGAATTCCTAGTCTCCAGCAGTGTTTGGAACTGCTGATCTGCAGTCAGTTAGGCTGAGGTCCTCTTAACCTATATTGTCCTTCAGTCCCTTCACTTTTTGGTCCTGAAGGACACATGGATTGCCCCAGAGAACACTACTACTCCAGCTACTCTCTCGTCATCTGCCTATGTGTTCTCTCATGTGTTCTCTGGTCGTCCCGGTGGTGGTACAGGGCTACTCATTTCCCCCTCTCCCCCTCCCTCCTCATTTTAATTCCATGCAGTCGCTGTCAGTCAGGCTTAACATTGTTGAAGTCACCCACCATGTTAAGCTTGGAGAGGTTGACACCTTGATAAGCTCATTTGCCAACAATGGATCAACACTCATCGTACTGGGTGACTTCAACCTCCCTACGCCTGACTTCAATTTATTTATTTTCAGTCCTTTCCTCTTTTAGCCTCACCCTTTCCCAGTCTCCTCCCACTCACAAGGCAGGCAATAAGCTTGACCTCACCCTTTCCCAGTCCCCTCCCGTTCACAAGGCAGGCAATACACTTTAAAAAAAAAAATCAGGGGGTCCCACCCTTCAGCTCCATTCAACCCCTCCAATCTATCTCTTAACACCATCCATTTTGGATTTCTATTTGCCATATATTTTTCAACTGTGCTGTGATGCTTCACAAAAGTACTGAACCTTTCATGTTCTCATAGCTTCTAGAGATTGTAAATTAAAGATAAACGTTTTTGCTAAAATAATTATTATATTATTGATAGATTGACTATGACTTTTCAAATCACCCAGTATTGCTATCTGCAGCGTCAGTTCAAGGTAAATGTTGCAATTCTTCAGGCATTCCTGGACCTGTGACCAAAAACGAGCTACATATGGACAGTACCAAAATAAATGATGTAATGACTCTGCCTCCTCACAGCAAAATCTGCAGAGCTGGGAAGGTTGTATCCCCCATATATATATAACATTCTATTGGATGCAAGAATTTTGTATAATAATTTAAATTGAAGAATTCAAAGTTTTCAATCCAGCTTTGTTTTGCGTGTCAATTCATAAACCATGTGCCATGGAATCGGAACATCAAAATCTCTTCCCAACTATTTTTCAATTGATATGGCACAGCTGTTAATTTTTTGGTCCTTAACTGAAATTGGAAATATATTTGTATTTATCACAATTTTCGTTAAGGCAATACACTTGACCTCATCTTTACCAGAGGCTGTTCTCCTAGTAATCTCACTGCAACGCCCCTCCAGGTCTCTGATCATTACTTTGTTTCCTTTTCTCGACATCTCTCCTCCAACCCTACCTACTCAGCCCCTACCCAGATGGTCTCCCTCTCCTCCAACCCTAACCACTCAGCCCCTACCCAGATGGTCTCCCTCTCCTCCAACCCTACCTACTCAGCCCCTACCCAGATGGTCTCCCTCTCCTCCAACCCTACCTACTCAGCCGCAACCCAGATGGTCTCCCTCTCCTCCAACCCTACCTACTCAGCCCCTACCCAGATGGTCTCCCTCTCCTCCAACCCTAACCACTCAGCCCCTACCCAGATGGTCATGTTCCACCGAAGTCTTCACTCAAGACACTTGAGCGTGCTGTCTCTGACCAACTCTCTCATTATCTCTCTCAGAGTGATCTTCTTGACCCTAAGAAGTCAGGCTTCACGACGAGTCACTCAACTGAGATTGCTCTTCTCTATGTCAAGGAGGCTCTCCACAATGCTTGAGATGAGAGGGTTTTTTTCTTATTCGAAGATGAGTCATATCCATTTTAATGCACTTTTTTAAGTCCTCCTGATCTAATTCTTAACACACAAAAAAGATAATGTGTTGTTATTTTATGCACTTCTCTAATAGCATCAGGTTCAGTGTTGTTGTTTTCGCGTAATGTACAAGTCTGAGAATTCATAACACCCAGGGTGTATTGTTAGGGTGTTCCTTCTGCTTCATTCTTTCTGCCATGTTTACTTTTTCTCCTGAGGGAGGAGCTTGTTTCTCTTTCATGCCCTGCTGCCTACAGTGCATTTCTTTTGAAGAGCAGCAAACAGCGGTTTTCACTAGATGGTATACAGCTACGGACTAAAGTTATTTTTCCGTAGCAGGTTAGGAGAACTTAAGCAGCAGGTTAGGAGAATTAGTGTACCAGGTTAGGATAATCAGGCTAAGGATAGGAAAAGGGTTAGGGTTAGCTAAAACGCTCTCCTAACCTGCTACAGAAAGTCACTTCTATCCGTAGCTGTACTCCATCTAGGAGGATGTATCAAACATAATTAAAGCCAGCCTACCTAGGTAAGGGGAGGTGAGGGAAAAACAGACAGGAGGAAATAGCTAAACATTTTCCCTTTGTTTGTTGGCCTTTTGTGTACTCAAACACAAGACAATAATACACTACTACTGCCGGATCATCCATACAATTTTGAACAGGATTTGTTTACTACTCAGTTCTCATTATTTCCACTTCCTAGTTTAGCTTCTAGTCGCTCACAGGAGGAAACTGTTAATCCCCCTCTGAATCCCCCATCCCTCCCCTACAGTGGAATCACTTCCTCATCCTGGCCTCGGGCGGAAGCATTGTACATGTGCCCTGTCAGTCACTACGTTACCGTGACACTGACTCCTCAGCTGTTTTGTGTGACGCTATTGTTTTTTTCTTCTATGACATAGTGACAAAAAGCATATTTTTTCCACAAGTTTTTGTTTCCTTTCTGTGTAATGAGGGACTAGAACCAACACAGCTATGTTACATGTTTCCGGTACCTTAATGTCAAATAATCAATTACATGTATGTTGTAAAAGCTGGCAAACTACCTTTACATCTCATATATTGTCTGCTCAAGTTACCCATGGTTCCTCAGATGTTCCTCGTCTGTCATTACATGATTGTCATTAACATAATTGTTGGGAAAGCAGCATTAATAATTGATGGGTTACACAAGTGACCTGAATTAGGCAGGATCTCTCCGTAGTGTTATGCCCAAATCAGCATGAATGCATTGTGATGGTAACTGTCTCTGATCCTATCATTGTTAATGAATGCACTGTGATGGTAACTGTCTGTAATCCTATCATTGTTAATGAATGCATTGTGATGGTAACAGTCTATGATCCTATCATTGGCACTGAATGCCAGTGTAACAATAGGTCACATTCCAGTCATCCTGTCCAAGGCTACTTTGTACACTCTTAAAGAAGAGGGTTCCAAAATGGTTATTTGGCTGTCTCCATAGGATAACCGTTTTTGGTTCCAGGTAGAACCTTTTTTGGTTCTAGGTAGAACTCTTTTGGGTTCCATGTAGAACCCTCCGTGTAAAGGGTTCGACATGGAACTCAGAAGGATACTACCCAGAACCAAAAAGAGTTCTTCAAAGGGTTCTCCTATGGGGACAGTCAACGAACCAGTCTAGGTTATAGATAGCACCCTTTCTTCTGAGTGTAGTGAGGAAACACCTGTGCTGTACAGTGTTGTCCTGACCTGTTAACTGCTGCTGGACACGTGCTCTGTGTTGGAGCTATGGGGTGAAGTGGCCCTCGAGGACATCAGCATGGTACCACGCTGTTGCTCTTCCCTGGGGCCTCCCACAACCCAAAAAATACATCTGGAAATGTCTAGGTAACATCCACCCGTTACCTTCTGCAGCTGAACTTTTGTATTCACATGAGTAGGCCTATATTTCTCTCTACATGACTTTACTTATTTTTTCTTCAGTAGTTTAGCAGACGCTCTTCTCCAGAGCCACTTACAGTAGTGAGTGCAGATATGTTCGTACTTTTATGTACTGGTCCCCCGTGGGAATCGAACTCACAACTGAGCCACACAGGATATTACTGAGCCACATGGGATATTAAAGACCTTCAGATACTTAAAATACTCTTCCATGAGGACCAGTCTGGCCTCAGAAAGCATCTGTCCACCACACTGCCCTGTCCTGACCCACACAGTACTTCTGAATGGCCGATCAGAGCACCATGCTCAGTAGTAGGGAATAATGTTTCTTTCCCTCTATCGTAAATCATTCTCTACAACTGTGGCAGGGACACTGTGTTCTCCAGGACATACCCTATAAGTCTTTAATGTGGGAGTGAGTGTCTCAATGTCGAGATTCTAATTCTCTGTCTGTGTGAAGCTATGGGAAACCAGCTCTTGCCATACTTTCCACAGCAGTGTCTCACAAATACGAGAATAGCTTTTACTCTCCACTTTATAGTGCCAGAGAGTGTTTCATTTGGTTATATAACTATACTCACTTCTCTATTTTCTGATCCTGCAATGTCAACGATGTGGTGCAGATGAAATAATGAAGGAGAGACACACAAACTGGGGGTAAGGAATGTGACCAAACTTGCAGTGCATTTTAAAACTGTTGCAACACTCTTCTCTCTCCATTGAAAGTGAAAGTGTTGGCGTCAAGGTGATGCCTGAAGTCCATAAATTCTTACAACACACCTTGGGTGAAAGGTAAAGATGCTCACGCGGCTGTACCTGTCAGCATTCATTATATAACAACTCAGGTTACACGCGCTGACAGTGTGCTACTAGAGCAGTCAGTGACTGATCCCAAATAACTCTGTTACGCTCTCATACACTCACATATGAATATATTGTTCTCTCTCTTTCTCTCTTTCTCTCTCTCACTCTTTCTCCTTTTCTATCTTTCTCCTTTTCTCTCTCTCTTTCCCTTTCTCTTTCTTTTTCTCTCGCTTTCTCTCTCTCTCACACTCTCTATTTCTCCTTTTCTCTCTTTCTCTCTCTCTCTCTCTTTCCCTTTCTCTTTCTCTCTCTCGCTCTCTCTCTATCTCTACTGTATCTCCCTCTCTATTGTATCTCTCTCTCTTTATCTCTATCTCTCTTTCAATTCATTTCAATTCAAGGGGCTTTATTGGCATGGGAAACATATGTTTACATTGCCAAAGCAAGTGAAATAGATAATAAACAAAAGTGAAATAAACCATAAAAAATGTACAGTAAACATTACTCACAAAAGTTCCAAAATAATAAATATGTTTCAAATGTCATATTATGTACATATACAGTGTTGTAATGATGTGCAAATAGTTAAATTAAAAAAGGGAAAATAAATAAACATAAATATAGGTTGTATTTACAATGGTGTTTGTTCTTCACTGGTCGTCCTTTTCTTGTGGCAACAGGTCACAAATCTTGCTGTTGTGATGGAACACTGTGGTATTTCACCCAATAGATATGGGAGTTTATCAAAATTTGATTTTTTTTCTAATTCTTTGTGGGTCTGTGTAATCTGAGGGAAATATGTGTCTCTCATATGGCCATACATTTGGCAGGAGGTTAAGAAGTGCAGCTCAGTTTCCACCTCATTTGGTGGGCAGTGTGCACATAGCCTGTCTTCTGTTGAGAGCCAGGTCTGCCTTCGGCGGCCTTTCTCATTAGCAAGGCTATGCTCACTGAGTCTGTACATAGTCAAAGATTTCCTTAATTTTGGGTCAGTCACAGTGGTCAGGTATTCTGCAACTGCATACTCTCTGTTTAGGGCCTAATATAATTGTAGTTTGCTACATTTTTTTAAACATTTTTTCCAATGTGTAAGGTAATAATCTTTTTGTTTTGTCATGATTTGGTTGGTTCTGTCCTGGGGCTCTATGGGGTCTGTTTGTGTTTGTGAACAGAGCCCCAGGACCAGTTTGCTTAAGGGGCTCTTACCAGGTTAATTTCTCTGATGGCTTTGTTATGTAAGGTTTGGAAATCGCTTCCTTTTAGGTGGTTGTAGAATGTAACCTGTCTTTTCTGAATTTTGATAATTAGCAGGTTTTGGCCTAATTCTGCTCTGCGTGCATTATTTGGTGTTTTACGTTGTACACAGAGGATATTTTTGCGGAATTCTGCATGCAGAGTCTCAATTTGGTGTTTGTTCCATTTTGTGAATTCTTGGTTGGTGAGTGGACCCCAGACCTCACAACCATAAAGGGCAATGGGTTTTGTAACTGAATCAAGTATTTTTAGCCAGATCCTAATTGGTATCTTGAATTGTATGTTCCTTTTGATGGCATAGAAGGCCCTTTTTACCTTGTCTCTCAGATTGTTTACAGCTTTGTGGAAATTACCTGTGGCGCTGATGTTTAGGCTGAGGTATGTATAGTTTTTGGTGTGCTCTTGGGCAACAGTGTCTAGACTGAATTTGTTTTTGTGGTCTTGGCAACTGGACCACTTTTGGAACACCATTATTTTTGTCTTACTGAGATTTACTGTCAGGGCCCAGGTCTGACAAATTCTGTACAGAAGATCTAGGTGCTGCTGTAGGCCCTCCTTGGTTGGGGACAGAAGCACCAGATTGTTTTTTAGTAGTGGTTTCTTTGCAGCAATTCATTCATGAAGGCCTGATTCACGCAGTCTCCTCTGAACACTTAATGTTGAGATGTCTGTTACTTGAACTCTGTAAAGCATTTATTTGGGCTGCAATTTCTAAGGCTGGTTACTCTAATGAACTTACTGTTACACGGAGTGGAACAGGGAAACCCAAGAGCAGACTCAGACGAGGAGACTGGGATGAAGTATCCAAGGTATTTTTTGAAATACAGGGGATTGATGTAGTGCAGGCCAGGGGAAGCTCAGGTGGGTTGCAGGGAACCAGGTGCGGAGGCTGAGGCTGGAGCGAGAGGGGTTGGGACAGGGTAAGCAGGTCCGGGGGGGAATCCAAGGGAGCAGTAGAGTGGGGAATCCAGGGCAGAGTAGCAGGATGAGGCGACGTGGGACTGGAGACAGGGACCAGAGTCAGAGCGGGCAGAATAAGCAGAGATTATGATCTGGCAGTGTGAAAGTGGCAAGACTGAGTATTTGTAGAGGTCTTGATTATGGAACAGGTTGCAGCTGGTGGGGATCTGCTCTGACTCCAGCACACCTGTCTCCGCCCACACAATCACACATACAGAGAGAGAGGGAGAGAGCACAGGGAGTGGCGGCAGGTCAAGAAGACACAGGATGAGCAGTAGAGGGTGTGGCAGGAGCAGATGTAACACTTATCCTCTGCAGCAGAGGTAACTCTGGGTCTTCCTTTCCTGTAGCGTTCCTCATGAGAGCCAGTGTCATTCTAGCGCTTGATGGTTTTTGCGACTGCACTTGAAGAAACTTTAAAGTTTTTGACATTTTCCGGATTGACTGACCTTCTTGTCTTAAAGTAATGATGGACTGTTGTTTCTCTTTGCTTATTTGAGCTGTTATTGCCATAATACGGACTTGGTCTTTTACCAAATAGGTCTATCTTCTATATACCACCCCTACCTTGTCACAACACAACTGATTGGCACAGAAGGAAAGAAATTCCACAAATTAACTTTTAACAATGCTCACCTGTTAATTGAAATGCATTCCAGGTGACTACCTCATGAAGCTGGTTGAGAGAATGCCAAGATTGTGCAAAGCTGTCATCAAGGCAAAGGGTGGCTACTTCGAAGAATCTCAAATATAAAATACAGACCCAACAAGATAGACTAGCACCTGTCTATCAAGACTCCAAAAGATAGACTAGCACCAGTCTATTAAGACCCCAAAAGATAGACTTGCACCAGTCTATCAAGACTCCAAAAGATAGACAAGCACCAGTCTATTAAGATAGACTAGCACCTGTATATCAGGTCAGTTGTCATATGTGCACACACACACACTCATAAAAACTGCAGATGGTCACACACACACCATTACACACATACACATACATTACCAGTCAAAAGTTTGGACTCGCCTACTCATTCAAGGGTTTTTCTTTATTTTTACTATTTTCTACGTTGTAGAATAATAGTGAAGACATCAAAACTATGAAATAACACATATGGAATCATGTAGTAACCAAAAAAGTGTTAAACAAATCAAAATATATTTTATATTTGAGATTCTTCAAAGTAGTCACCCTTTGCCTTGATGACAGCTTTGCACATTCTTGGCATTCTCTCAACCAGCTTCACTTGGAATACTTTTCAAACAGTCTTGAAGGATTCTCCACATATGCTGAGCACTGTTTGGCTGCTTTTCCTTCACTCTGCGGTCCAACTCATCCCAAACCATCTCAATTGGGTTGAAGTCGGGTGATTGTGGAGGCCAGGTCATCTGATGCAGCACTCCATTACTCTCCTTCTTGGTCAATTAGCCAATGCACAGCCTGGAGATCATTGTCATTGAGATCATGGTCATTGTCCTCTTGAAAAACAAATGATAGTCCCACTGAGCGCAATCCAGATGGGATGGCTTATCGCTGCAGAACGCTGTGGTAGCTGTGCTGGTTAAGTGCCTTGAATTCTAAATAAATCACTGACAGTATCACCAGCAAAGCACCCCCACATCATCACACCTCCTTCTCCATGCTTCACAGTGGAAACCACGCATGTGGAGATCATCCGTTTACCTACTCTGCATCTCACAAAGACACGGCGCTTGGAACCAAAAATCTCAAATTTAAAGTAATGACGGACTGTCTTTTTTCTTTGCTCATTTGAGCTTTTCTTGCCATAATATGGACTTGGTCTTTTACCAAATAGGGATATCTTGTGTATACCAACCCTACCTTGTCACACAACAACTGATTGGCTCAAATGCATTAAGAAGAAAAGAAATTCCACAAATTAACTTTTAACAAGGCACACCTGTTAATGGAAATGCATTCCAGGTGACTACCTCATGAAGCCGGTTGAGAGAATGCCAAGAGTGTGCAAAGTTGTCATCAAGAAAAAGGGTGGCTACTTTGAAGAATCTCAAATATAAAATATATTTTGATTTGTTTAACACTTTTTTGGTTATTACATGATTCCATATGTGTTATTTCATAGTTTTGATGTCTTCACCAAAAAAATAACTATAATAAAAAATTAAAACTTGAAAGAGTAGGTGTGTCCAAACTTTTGACTGGTACTATACATGTTTAAGATGAACCAAAAATCTATGGTTTATCTCTTGGCTATCAATGCCCCTCCCCCTCTCTTATTAGGCCCCTCCCCTAACCGAGCAGCACCTTTTGGCTCCCAGGAGGATGATTTATGTTGCAACTACATTCACCACATGCTTCCTCTCCCATTTACCCAGAGAAAGTCTCTTAACGTGACTATAAAAAGGCAGGTCAATCGAAGGAAAAGTACAGCGAGAAGCCATGTGCTGCCAATAACTAGAGAGAAGGACAAACAACAAGAAAAGTAAATGGAGGCTTTATTCAGAAAGGAGAGCCGCCATATTAATGCCGCATCATGATCTTTTATTTGCCTCCTCATTAGAATGGGAACATACCATAAAACATGGTGTCAATTATATGAGAAAACATTATTAACCCTCCTGAATATTGATGCAGGTGTACACTAAGTTGTATTGTATGTTCTGTTTTGTTCATAAAAAAATATGTAACCACACAAAAAATATGTTGTTTTTCATCTCAGTCCATTCAGAAAGAGGGATTACCAAAAAAAGAGTCACGAACAAGAAGCTTATTTTGATATGGTGGCAGCAGGATGTAATCATTAGACAGATACTGGTTGAGAATGTGGTCCTTGAACTCACGCCCTGCCCACAGGGTGAGCAGACTAATCGTCCTGCTCAACCCATGGCTAACTATTAGCATGGCTCCTCTGCCCTATTCAGGCGTGGGAATGGAGGAGGGTGGGACGGTGTGTGAGTAGGCCCACATGTCTTTATCCACGTCTGGTGAGGGAAAGAAAGCAGTCAGAGGCAGGCCCAGGAGATGGAGGGTTTTCTGCCATCTATTTAAAGGTTAAACCAACGACCAGGGAAAAGAGGAGATGGAGGGTTTTCTGCCATCTATTTAAAGATTAACATTTCCACCAGGGAGAAGAGGAGATGGAGGGTTTTCTGCCAGCTATTTAAAGGTTAACATAACGACCAGGGAGAAGAGGAGATGGAGGGTTTTCTGCCAGCTATTTAAAGGTTAACATAACGACCTGGGAGAAGAGGAGATGGAAGGTTTTCTGCCATCTATTTAAAGATTAACATAACGACCAGAGAGAAGAGGAGATGGAGGGTTTTCTGCCAGCTATTTAAAGGTTAACCCAACGACCAGGGAGAAGAGGAGATGGAGGGTTTTCTGCCAGCTATTTAAAGGTTAACATAACGACCAGGGAGAAGAGGAGATGGAGGGTTTTCTGCCAGCTATTTAAAGGTTAACCCAACGACCAGGGAGAAGAGGAGATGGAGGGTTTTCTGCCAGCTATTTAAAGGTTAACCCAACGACCAGGGAGAAGAGGAGATGGAGGGTTTTCTGCCAGCTATTTAAAGGTTAACCCAACGACCAGGGAGAAGAGAAGATGGAGGGTTTTCTGCCAGCTATTTAAAGGTTAACCCAACGACCAGGGAGAAGAGGAGATGGAACATAGTACACAACAAAACACACACACATACACAAATATACGTTGGAATCTATAGGGAAAATATTTGGAATGTACTTTGACACATTGAAAATTAACAATACACCAAATATTCATTTATGTTAAAAGTTACAAATAGAACGTTGTGAATTAGTTCTATGCTGTTTCGTTTCCCAAGCAGATCACTTTGTTGTCTATACATGAGAATCTGAATTGTTCTGTCAAAACTGCTATGGTGCTCTGCTTTAATAATCAAGTCAAAACATTGTCTGAACTTCCTGGTGTGGGATTTCCCATGGTTGCGGCGGTTTTTAGGCCATGACATCACCATTACACAAGGATGTTTTCAAACTGAACATGGAGAAGTAGACTAGGCCTGGGAAAACCCCACTACAGCTCTGGCAGCATGGAAATCAACTGTAAACATCGGGGGAGGGGAGATACAAAAACTAAACGGTCACACAGATGGATTGAGAAGAGTTTTTCTAATATAAAGAAAGGGCAAATAGAAAGAGAAGACATTTCCTAATAAACTCTACAAGGGGGCTTGTTGGAGTTTGTGACAACGGTTTAATGTGTCACTACCATAGAGATCCTATTAAATTATGCAATACGTATTCTAATTGGGCTCCAGAGTGGTGCAGTGGCCTAAGGCACTGCATCTCAGTGCAAGAGGCATCACTACAGTCCCTAATTCAAATCCAGGCTGTATCATATCTGGCTGTGATTGGGAGTCCCATAGGGCGGTGCACAATTGACCCAGTGTCATCCAGGGTAGGCCGACATTGTAAATAAGAATTTGTTCTTAACTGACTTGCCTAGTTAAATAAATAAAAATCTATTTGTATTTCTATGGTCACCACAGTGTTATTTATACTGTTGTTTGTCACAGGACAGTTGTTTATACAAGCCCATCCCCCTAGCCTCTTTAAACTCCGTGGGAAGGAGTACCTTCTCTTTAGTTCAGCACATTCCTCGCATCCCTAATTCAACCACATTCCAGAGGACCTCTTCTCTTCGCTTTCCATGACAGAGGAGAAGGAAGGACAATGCTGTGATTGGTGCAAAGCCAAGCGCTGGCGATCGCTGAAACATTTTGTTTGTTTATCACAATTGACAGAACACCGACTAGGCAGCATAAGCCACCAACCAATAGACGAGGACAATTGCGATTATCTTACCTGATGATGGAGGTGCTCAGACTACTCACCAAACCCTCATACTTTTAAACAACCTCAAAAAATGATGTTCTGCTCACCTCTTTATTGGAAGGTATTTCAGAGAAAAGAGGAATGTCTGAGACAGTGTGTGGCGTGGTGGGCTGGATGGCTAGGTGACTTCCTGGTCCTCTGTCTTAAGGGGACATTGCTGCTGATTCCATCTTTCTCATCACACATTTTTTTCTGAATGAGAGAAGAGGGAAAACATGTTGTTGACAACTTTAAAACTGATGAGTCAGTTTTGGTGATCACACTCATAGAAAAATAAACTTGTAGGGTTAGAGTTTCATAATTGGAATAAGGGAAACGACATGCCATGTTCAGAAAGCCAGAGCCATCAGGAACGTTTTTTTTAAATCCCATCTTGATATTACTTCTAATTAATACAGAGTGGCGCAGCGGTCTAAGGCACTGCATCTCAGTGCTAGAGGCATCACTATAGACACCCTGGTTCAAATCCAGGCTGTATCACATCTGGCTGTGATTGGGAGTCCCATAGAGCGGTGCACAATTGGCCCAGCGTTGTCTGGGTTTGGCTGGTGTAAATAAGAATTTGTTCTTAAGTGACTTACCTAGTTAAATAAAGGTTAAATAAAATAAAAAAACATTACTGGCATGTTTTCTGCAGCCCAATTGACTGGATGCATGCTGGGTTTGTTGTTCTGGGCTGAGTTGTTCCCCCTGCTGAGACAAATGGCAGCTTTATGACCCTCCCCTAATTGTAGCATAATCTTTGTCAAGCAGGGATGGAATCTAAAGTCCTACTCCAGTCTCCTTTTCAACTCATTTAGCACCTGATTTGCTTAACAAAAGGCACATCTCAATAGGTGGTCCAGGTATCCTCATGACAAAGTAGAAGTAGGGGGGTGGACCTTTCCTCTTTTGTTCTCTATTGCTCCTCTATTGTTCCTCAAGCAAGGGAGGCCAATGACATCACAGATGCCCCATCAGCTCCTTGAATGGCCTACTCCGTGAAGTTTGCACTACTCAAAAAATGTTTTTTTACTTTAAGTCTGTGTACATTACTACATCTATATGTGGGATAGAGTAACAGGAAGAGTAAAAAAAAATGCTTGATTGTGTCTAAGGATTTTGGGCCCTGGACAGCCAATATAGCAATTTCTACTAGTATTCGGGTCCAAAATCTGTACCATGAGATGTTTGAAAGTCTAAATTTCGCTGGCCTTTCGTGCTAGATGGGTTCATTTTCTACCAGGGGTTGGAACCAAAATTATTTTCCAATTGTTTCATTCGGAACTGAACCTTTAATTTTTCAGTTTCGTTCAACTCTTACGACCAGGAAAAATTAAGTTTGAACCGATTCGAACCAAAACAAAGTTAGGGTTTATATCGTTCCTTTCTGTTCCTTTTTAAACCTCTGGAATTTAGAAAGTTTTTTATATTTAGCTCGACATTAAATTACTTCACCAATGGATAGAGCAGCTTGCTATGGAGCGGGCAAGCTATGTACAGTTGAAGTCGTAAATTTACATACACTTATGTTGGAGTCATTAAAACTCGTTTTTCAACCACTCCACAAATGTCTTATTAACAAACTATAGTTTTGGCAAGTCGGTTAGAATATCTACTTTGTGCATGACACAAGTACTTTTTCCAACAATTGTTTGCAGACTGATCATTTCACTTATAATTCACTGTATCACAATTCCAGTGGGTCAGAAGTTTACATACACTGTGAAGCACGGGGGTGGCAGCATCATGTTGTGGGGGTTCTTTGCTGCAGGAGGGACTGGTGCACTTCACAAAATAGATGGCATCATGAGGATAGAAAATTATGTGGATATATTGAAGCAACATCTCAAGACATCAGTCAGGCAGTTAAAGCTTGGTCACAAATGGGTCTTCCAAATGGACAATGACCCCAAGCAAACTTCCAAAGCTGTGGCAAAATGGCTTAAGGACATCAAATTCAAGGTATTGGAGTGGCCATACCAAAGTCCTGACCTCAACCCTATAGAAGATTTGTGGGCAGAACTGAAAAAGCATGTGTGAACAAGGAGGCCTACAAATCTGACTCAGTTACACCAGCTCTGTCAGGAGGAATGGGCCAAAATTCACCCGACTTATTGTATGAAGCTTGTGGAAGGCTACCCGAAACGTTTGACCCAAGTTAAACAATTTAAAGGCAATGCTACCAAATACTAATTGAGTGTATGTAAACTTCTGACCCACTGGGAATGTGATGAAACCTACACTCGATCCCTCCGATGTCAACAACTACAGACCAGTATCCCTTCTTTCTTTTCTCTCCAAAACTCTTGAACGTGCCGTCCTTGGCCAGCTCTCCTGCTATCTCTCTCAGAATGACCTTCTTGATGCTAATCAGTCAGGTTTCAAGACTGGGCATTCAACTGAGACTGCTCTTCTCTGTGTCACGGAGGCTCTCCGCACTGCTAAAGCTAACTCTCTCTCCTCTGCTCTCATCCTTCTAGACCTATCTGCTGCCTTTGATACTGTGAACCATCAGATCCTCCTCTCCACCCTCTCCGAGTTGGGCATCTCTGGCGCGGCCCACGCTTGGATTGCGTCCTACCTGACAGGTCGCTCCTACCAGGTGGCGTGGCGAGAATCTGTCTCCGCACCATGCGCTCTCACCACTGGTGTCCCCCAGGGCTCTGTTCTAGGCCCTCTCCTATTCTCGCTATACACCAAGTCACTTGGCTCTGTCATATCCTCACGTGGTCTCTCCTATCATTGCTATGCAGACGACACACAATTAATCTTCTCCTTTCCCCCTTCTGATAACCAGGCGGCGAATCGCATCTCTGCATGTCTGTCAGACATATCAGTGTGGATGACGGATCACCAGCTCAAGCTGAACCTCGGCAAGACGGAGCTGCTCTTCCTCCCGGGGAAGGACTGCCCGTTCCATGATCTCGCCATCACGGTTAACAACTCCCTTGTGTCCTCCTCCCAGAGTGCTAAGAACCTTGGCGTGATCCTGGACAACACCCTGTCGTTCTCCACTAACATCAAGGCGGTGACCCGATCCTGTAGGTTCATGCTCTACAACATTCGCAGAGTACGACCCTGCCTCACACAGGAAGCGGCGCAGGTCCTAATCCAGGCACTTGTCATCTCCCGTCTGGATTACTGCAACTCGCTGTTGGCTGGGCTCCCTGCCTGTGCCATTAAACCCCTACAACTCATCCAGAACGCCGCAGCCCGTCTGGTGTTCAACCTTCCCAAGTTCTCTCACGTCACCCCGCTCCTCCGCTCTCTCCACTGGCTTCCAGTTGAAGCTCGCATCCGCTACAAGACCATGGTGATTGCCTACGGAGCTGTGAAGGGAACGGCACCTCCATACCTTCAGGCTCTGATCAGGCCCTACACCCAAACAAGGGCACTGCGTTCATCCACCTCTGGCCTGCTGGCCCCCCTACCTCTGAGGAAGCACAGTTCCCGCTCAGCCCAGTCAAAACTGTTCGCTGCTCTGGCACCCCAATGGTGGAACAAGCTCCCTCACGACGCCAGGACAGCGGAGTCAATCACCACCTTCCGGAGACACCTGAAACCCCACCTCTTTAAGGAATACCTAGGATAGGATAAAGTAATCCTTCTAACCCCCCCCCCCCCCTTAAAAGATTTAGATGCACTATTGTAAAGTGGTTGTTCCACAGGATATCATAAGGGGAATGCACCAATTTGTAAGTCGCTCTGGATAAGAGCGTCTGCTAAATGACTTAAATGTAAATGTAAATGTGATGAAAGAAATAAAAGCTGAAATAAATAATTCTCTCTACTATTATTCTGACATTTCACATTCTTAAAATAAAGTGGTGATCCTAACTGACCTAAGGCAGGGGATTTTTACTAGGATTAAATGTCAGGAATTGTGAAAAACTGAGTTTAAATATATTTGGCTATGGTGTATGTGAACTTCTGACTTCAACTGAACATGCACTGGACATACAAGTGTAGTGTAGGGTACGACATGGATGCGGTAAAGAGGTCAATCGAACTTGACCAAAACAATGGAATTTCCATGAAAACACGTGGAGGGAAAGGGCTGTGGGGGAACAATCCCGAGTCTCCTCATTTCCCCTCAGCAAAATTAGCCTATTATTTTATATTGGTTATATGTGTATTTCACATGATGTTGCGGTAAAAATCTGAATATAACGCTTGTATGGGTGTCAACCCCAACACATGTTCATGTCAACATTACCAATCAACTTCATTACAGTTAAAAACAACTTTGACTACCATCAACAATGTATGTATGCGAGCTATGCTAACCAGCTTAGACGAATGGGAGTTAGCATTTAGCAATCATTTCTAGTAAATCTGAAAAGGGACAACTTCTACATATTATTCATCGAAAACAGCCAAATAAATACAAATCGGAGTAAGCAATTTGTAGGCCTGTTACAATACAGATGACGGATTTGAGGAATATCCACTTTGTTAGATCAGATTTGTTGAATGTGCGCCAATCTGGTAACTCCGTTACCACATCTATGCAAATGAAATTTTGCAGGTTAGGAGATCACTGAGCATGAAGCACTGGGCATCTTGTTGTTATGACGTGCATTATCTGAATTATGCTCACAGAAGTATACGTAAGGAGGAGCAGCTTCTATGAAGGAACTTTGAATGTCTCTGAACTTCCGAGAGTTAGCTTAACTAATGTTGGATCCATGTTTCTGAGGGAGAGGGAGGGGCTACAGTAGACTATGCATGCTTCTGAGGGAGGGGAGGGGCTACAGTAGACTATGCATGCTTCTGAGGGAAGGGGAGGGGCTAAAGTAGACTATGCATGCTTCTGAGGGAGGGGGAGGGACTACAGTAGACCATGCATGCTTCTGAGGGAGGGGGAGGGGCTACAGTAGACCATGCATGCTTCAGAGGGAGGGGGAGGGGCTACAGTAGACCATGCATGCTTCAGAGGGAGGGGGAGGGGCAGGTAGCCTACACACACACTGGCAAATACTTTAAGCTGGCAGGCAGGTAGACACTGGAATATGTTTCTGACTGACAGTGAGGGCTTTGCAATAATCACTTTGTTGCGTTTCACTGTCGTTCTCAGTTCTGGTTCTGTTCCTCAAATAATTTAGATATTTTCCGGTTTTCGGTTCTGTTCTCTGAACCGGTTCCAACCCGTTTTCTACTAACCAAGACTGAAAAGTATTAGCCTCGGGATAGCTTAATTTCCATCCATGGTGTCAAGCCACAGATTACATTTTGGACACGTGTGCTCTCACCATTCATGGATGCCCATCACATGTCCTATGAGGAAAAAGGCTCCACACACTGCCTTCAGTGCCATTAAAGCGGTTTTCATAATTTGAAAATTTGGAGCATTAGGTCAACAGTGGGAAAGCAGGTTGGCATTGGGGCCTCCTCAGCACAGTCCCCATCTCTCACTAGGGTCACCACTGGTTCAGGGTATATCTTTACTGGTTTCTCTCCACCCCTTGTAGAGTGGCATCAGGTGGGGGTCTAGAAACAGCTGTAGAAGGGATTGGTTGCCCTCTTTTAATTGATGATTTACCAAGTGTTCTAAGTCGTGGTAGAGCTATCCATCAGAGATTCTCTGAAGAAGCATGACAGTATTGGGTGGAAAATACGTTTACCTCAAGTGGGAATATTTGTGTTGATGGGGGAGTGTATTGTGTAAACACCAGAATCTCAAGCCCAGCACTTGGCCAACTAATCAAAAAAAATATATATATATAATCAAATCAAAACGTTATTAGTATGGAGAAAAAGAAATGTATGCATTCACTACTGTAAGTCGCTCTGGATAAGAGCGTCTGCTAAATGACAAAAAAAAATATTGTCAAAAACAACAGTTAAATACTTACTTATGAGCCCCGAACCAACGATGCAGTTTAAAAAAATAAGAAATAAGAATAAGAAATAAAAGTAACAAGTAATTAAAGAGCAGCAGTAAAATAACAATAGCGAGACTATATACAGGAGGGTACAGGTACAGAGTCAATGTGCGGGGGCACCGGTTAGTCGAGGTAATTGAGGTAACATGTACATGTAGGTAGAGTTATAAAAAATAAATAAATATATATATTTTTTAAATTGACTATGTATAGATGATAACAGAGAGTAGCAGCGGTGTAAAAGAGGAGGGGGGGGGGGCAATGCAAATAGTCTGGGTAGCCATTTGATTAGATGTTCAGGAGTCTTATGGCTTGGTGGTAGAAGCTGTTTAGAAGCCTCTTGGACCTAGACTTGGCTTTCCGGTACCGCTTGCCGTGCGGTAGCAGAGAGAACAGTCTATGACTAGGGTGGCTGGAGTCTTTGACAATTTTTAGGGCTATACACAGAGAGCCCACCTTCATCAGACTCAACCTCTCTGACCCTGGACAAAAAGGTCAGTATTTCAGTCAACTCAACCAGTTACATCCAGCTACAGCAGGCAGTTACTGCAAACAATTTTTCTTGTGTCATGCAGGAAATGTTATTAGATTGTCTGAGGGTGGAGTGCAGGGCAGAACAGAGCAAAAGGTTCCTGCTCTGGAGTCATGGTATAACTAAACCGGACGATTTGGCACTATTTGGTTTGCAGCATCTATATTGCATAAAGAGGAAATTACATAACAAGGCCAAATACAAATATTCACAAACTCAAAAAATACATTGAGAAATATTTAAATTGTGATGTTTCCTTTGGACCAAAAAAGGAAGCAACATTTCTTGCAGTTGTTTCTTATTTGCTATCAAACCAGTATGTAGAGGACTTGTACTGTAGGCCTATTCCAGAGAGGAATGATCTTTTCCCCGGTCCATTCCTGTCGCAGAAAGGAGAGTCTGGCCCAGAGACCTACGGAGGTGAGAAAGCTATCACTTTCAGGGCTAATATCAGAGCAGGTTTGTGAATAGAATGTTGTCAAATGGCACCCCACGCCAGGTGATGTGAAGGGAATTGAGTTAGATGATTGGACAGCTGGAATAATGCATGCTTCCAAGTGCAGCTAATAAAAAAACAGTGCTGCCGTGGACAGATGGGGCACTATGTTGCTGTCACTCGAACTTTGCTGATCGGGCACCTTAGTATCGTCACTGAGAAGTGCGGTCTTTACACTGGCATTTCATTGCTCTCCTGCAGCTCATTTTTCACACCCCTGTTCACACTCCTTAACCCATCTCCTGGCCAATTTACGATGAAATAAGATTAAAGTTCCTGCCCTCTGCCCTGTCGCCTGGACAGTGTAGGCCTACACCAAAGTGTATAAAGGTTGTAACACATATGAGACCCTTATCAGGTAGTAGGCCTAGAAAGGCCTATGTGTTCGAGGTTATTGCACATTACATAAGCAGAAATAAACTGTTCGAAAAATTCCATTGCGGTTAAACAATACTTTTTATGCAGTCCAGTGCATTGATGAATGGATCGCATCAATGATTGCATTGATAAACAAAGGAGTAGCCTAAACACTGTTCCAGTGTCATTACATAATTATTATTTTTACAATGCAATGTCTGCACATTTGTTTCTTCCCTCTTTGGAAAAAATAAACTAGCAAATGAAAATGTATAAATATATACAGGTAACTGGCAAAATAATGGAAAGACTTGAGTAAATGAGGAATACAAAGTACACTGCTCAAAAAAATAAAGGGAACACTTAAACAACTCATCCTAGATCTGAATGAAATAAATAATCTTATTAAATACTTTTTTCATTACATAGTTGAATGTGCTGACAACAAAATCACACAAAAATAATCAATGGAAATCCAATTTATCAACCCATGGAGGTCTGGATTTGGAGTGACACTCAAAATTAAAGTGGAAAACCACACTACAGGCTGATCCAACTTTGATGTAATGTCCTTAAAACAAGTCAAAATGAGGCTCAGTAGTGTGTGTGGCCTCCACGTGCCTGTATGACCTCCCTACAATGCCTGGGCATGCTCCTGATGAGGTGGCGGATGGTCTCCTGAGGGATCTCCTCCCAGACCTGGACTAAAGCATCTGCCAACTCCTGGACAGTCTGTGGTGCAACGTGGCGTTGGTGGATGGAGCGAGACATGATGTCCCAGATGTACTCAATTGGATTCAGGTCTGGGGAACGGGCGGGCCAGTCCATAGCATCAATGCCTTCCTCTTGCAGGAACTGCTGACACACTCCAGCCACATGAGGTCTAGCATTGTCTTGCATTAGGAGGAACCCAGGGCCAACCGCACCAGCATATGGTCTCACAAGGGGTCTGAGGATCTCATCTCGGTACCTAATGGCAGTCAGGCTACCTCTGGCGAGCACATGGAGTCTGTGCGGCCCCCCAAAGAAATGCCACCCCACACCATGACTGACCCACCGCCAAACCGGTCATGCTGGAGGATGTTGCAGGCAGCAGAACGTTCTCCACGGCGTCTCCAGACTCTGTCACGTCTGTCACATGTGCTCAGTGTGAACCTGCTTTCATCATTGAAGAGCACAGGGCGCCAGTGGCGAATTTGCCAATCTTGGTGTTCTCTGGCAAATGCCAAATGTCCTGCACGGTGTTGGGCTGTAAGCACAACCCCCACCTGTGGACGTCGGGCCCTCATACCACCCTCATGGAGTCTGTTTCTGACCGTTTGAGCAGACACATGCACATTTGTGGCCTGCTGGAGGTCATTTAGCAGGGCTCTGGCAGTGCTCCTCCTGCTCCTCCTTGCACAAAGGCGGAGGTAGCGGTCCTGCTGCTGGGTTGTTGCCCTCCTACGGCCTCCTCCACGTCTCCTGATGTACTGGCCTGTCTCCTGGTAGCGCCTCCATGCTCTGGACACTACGCTGACAGACACAGCAAATCTTCTTGCCACAGCTCGCATTGATGTGCCATCCTGGATGAGCTGCACTACCTGAGCCACTTGTGTGGGTTGTAGACTCCGTCTCATGCTACCACTAGAGTGAAAGCACCGCCAGCATTCAAAAGTGACCAAAACATCAGCCAGGAAGCATAGGAACTGAGAAGTAGTCTGTGGTCACCACCTGCAGAACCACTCCTTTATTGGGGGTGTCTTGCTTATTGCCTATAATTTCCACCTGTTGTCAATTCCATTTGCACAACAGCATGTGAAATGTATTGTCAATCAGTGTTGCTTCCTAAGTGGACAGTTTGATTTCACAGAAGTGTGACTGACTTGGAGTTAAATTGTGTTGTTTAAGTGTTCCCTTTATTTTTTTGAGCAGTATATATTGAAAGCAGGTGCTTCCACAGAGGTGTGGTTCCTGAGTAAATTAAGCTATTAACATCCCATCATGCTTAGGGTCATGTATAAAAATGCTGGGCGGGCTATTATTTTGGCTACCATGGCTATGCCAGTATAGTATGATGATGTTCCCACCCACAGGGCACGAGTGTTCAATGAGAGGTTTGATGAGCATGAAAACGATGTAAACCATATGACATGACCTTCTCAGTCACCAGATCTTAACCCAATTGAAAACTTATGGGAGATTCGGGAGTGACTCCTGAGACATCAATTTCCACCACCATCAACAAAATACCAAATTATGGAATTTATCGTGGAAGAATGGTGTCACATCCCTCCAATAGAGTTCCAGCCACTTGTAGAATCTCTGCCAAAGTGTATTGTAGCTGTTCTGGCTCATGGTGTCCCAATGCCCTATTAAAACACACACTGGGGGCGGCAGGTAGCCTATTGGTTAGAGCGTTGAACTAGTAACTGGAAGGTTGGAAGATCAAATCCCCGAGCTGACAAGGTAAAAATCTGTCCTTCCGCCCCTGAACAAGGCAGTTAACCCACTGTTCCTAGGCCGTCACTGAAAATAAGAATTTGTTCTTAACTGACTTGCCTAGTTAAATAAAGGTTAAAAAAAAAAGTTGGCGTTTCCTTTATTTTGGCAGTTACCTGTATATATAGCCTATTTGCGTTATATTTAAAGGTGGTTTCTTTGTTTGAGGAGCATTTCCTAGGGCTATTTGCAATGACTCAATGACCATATGGCACAAAATGACCAAATATGTTGCAGATAAACTTTTACATATCAAAGCCTGATAGTATCATTAATATAGTCAACCATGACATTGAATAGCCAAACAAACCATAACTCAGAGAGAGAGAGAGAGAGAGGGAGGAGGAGGAGGAGGAGGAGGAGGGCGTTCAAACAATGATGTACTGCGCGGGAAAAGAAGCCCCCACTGGAGGGGGGTAAATGGATGTCTTTTATCTCGAGTTTCCCACATCCTGCAACCAACTAAAAACGAGGCCACCCAATTTGAAAGAATGCATGGTATGCGGCTATTATACATAGCGCTTTAGTGTCGAGTAGACTACTATTGTTCGCCAATTCAAATAAAAACTATAAGGTTAGTTCTCACCTCGAATAGGCGATACACTGCATTGTCCTGAAGTGGAAATAATAGGCTATAGCATATTGTGGGGTTAATACAATAGACCCAAGTTCTTGATGAACTGATACAGAATGAGCTACATTATATCCCTGCGACAGAAGACATATTTGCAACACAACATTTATAAAGCATTTTTTTTAAAGTTACACCAAAAATCCACTGAAATCTCGCTGCATAACATCGCATTGGGATCACACTATATTCCATAATGCATATAGGCTAAACCAACTCTGGCATAGCCTTTTTGGAGTAAAGGATATGTAGTATAATGTAAACAACAGTTTATTTTTTAACAACAAAAATGATGTTCTTATAAAACTATGTTGCATCAAATAAGAACTCCGTAACAGTAACCCTCCATACATTCACGTACAGACTACATCTCGCATGCAAGGAGAGGGGGTAGTTTGCCCAAGTAGATATTGTATTTGTAATTCCTTCCGAAGTGCAGTAAAAAAAAAAAAAAAAAGTGTCTTTATTTTGCCGCGTTTTAATTCCCGCCACGTCTAGTCTAGCCGGTTAGGCTGTTCTTTATTTTAATTCTGTGATTGACGTGTGTTTGGATAGTCTATAATAATTACCATTGGTGGAGAATGACTGGTGGGCGGAGTAAAGAATGACGTTCGACCTTGTGGCTACTCCCATTTACTATAGATATATATTTGTCCTTCCGCTGCCCTTACTCAAATTCAACGAGCCGGTGTCTTAGCGACGCAACGCACTAGGAGCTGGTTTTCTTTTAATTTTACTCACTGTTTACAACTATTGAGGTTGTTAATAGTCATTTTATCATTGGGCTAGTCGTTATTTCCACTCACTGGATACCGAAGCATTTATGGTCAAGGATCAAATACGAGTCTTCACGGGATCCGGATTAGAGAGCATTCCTGACGCATTTTTTTCCTAGCTACAACAACGTGGATCACACGCCCGATAGTGGAACTGTATCCCACGACGGAATATTTGTAGAATAAATCACACATTTCGTGGATTACAGGAATGCTGCTGTCGAAATTAAACTCATTCGCTCATATCTCCACCGTTGATATGCCGGCGAAAATCCAGCTTCAAATTCACCAAGGTTAGATTAAGCTTTTGTTGTTCTCTATAGCTAGTTAGCTAGCTAACGTTAAATGTTAGCTTGCTAACTAGACGCTATATCTAGCTGGGCTCGCAATAACGTTATTGTATTTTAATGAATCGTTTTCCTATTCTTTTATTTCGATTCTTTGCATTCACCCATGTGACATTACACTAGGTTGAAGCTTTGTGTTAACCTTATGTTGTTGTATATTTCCAGGGAAGGAGAGGGAGCCATTTGATAAGGTTTACCAGGTCGGCGCTGTGCTGGGAAGTGGCGGTTTCGGCACCGTGTATTCAGGCACGAGAATTTCAGATGGAGCACTGGTTAGTATTGTTTTCCTTTTGCATTCTTTGAAAATATTGAACGTGTTATACATCCAATTCCGTTAATCTATGCGTTTCTGCATGTTTTCTCGTGTAATTTCATGTTAGAATTTTTTTCTTCTTCACACAGATTGCTGTCAAACATGTGGCCAAGGATCGGGTCTCGGACTGGGGAGAGTTGGTAAGGATGCTTTTGGTTGTGCATTTTAGCTAGTTTAACCAAAGTTATAGTTGTTAAACATATGTTGTACTATTGTCTCCAGAAATTAAATATATTTCTATTTTATTTTCAGCCCAATGGTTCTCGTGTCCCTATGGAGATTCTACTCCTGAAGAAAGTTGGAAATGGAGCTCGGGGGGTAATAAAAATGCTGGACTGGTACGAGCGACCTGACAGCTTTATTATTGTCATGGAACGACCAGAGAACAGCAAAGACCTCTTTGATTTCATCACTGAGAAGGGAGCCTTACCAGAGGAGCTGGCAAAGAACTTTTTCCTTCAGGTTCTTGAAGCCGTGCGACACTGCCACAACTGTGGGGTTGTACACAGGGACATCAAGGACGAAAATATCCTCATCGATCTTCGGACGGGCGAAATTCATCTTATTGACTTTGGATCCGGGGCATTGCTCAAAGACACTGTTTACACCGACTTCGACGGTAAGCGTACCAGTTGATAGACTTTAACCGTATCCCGTTTTAGTGGTTTAATTGAATGTGTTGCTTTGAGCGCCACCCTTTGGAGGAAACGTTTATTTTTACAACTCAAAGTTTGTAAACATTGTCACCTGACTCTCCTCCCACACACACCTGTCATGCTCACTGTCACCTGGCCCCAATAGGAGGTGCAGCTATTGTTTCATATTTTAATCCATAATATCACCATTTATTAAATGTTTTCCCAATCTTTTATTTTTGTACTTGTCCATTTTGAACAGATTCTATTGCATGTGTTCCTAGTGAAATAAAAATAAAAAAACCCTCTATTCAAAGAAATAGACACCTCCATTGAATCTAACACTCATTCTTATTCTTTATATCCACAGGCACTAGAGTGTACAGTCCACCAGAATGGATCAAATACCATCGGTACCATGGGCGGTCAGCCACAGTTTGGTCTCTGGGTGTCCTGCTGTATGACATGGTGTGTGGAGATATCCCCTTCGAGCAGGACGAGGAGATCGTACGAGGCCAGGTGCTCTTCAGACGAAGAATCTCCACAGGTGAGCCCAAATAACTTCAAGAAAACTTCAAACCTAAACCAGTGGAATGTTAGTCATTGTGTGTCCAGTCTAAGAACAGACTGACCGTTATCCCCATTGTTCTTCCAGAGTGCCAGCAGTTGATCAAGTTGTGCCTGTCCCTGAGACCTGCTGAGAGGCCATCGTTTGAGGACATCATCAATCACCAGTGGATGCAGAGCACAGTGTCCTCTGCAGAGCAACGAGATCAGACTGCACAGCATCAGCCCTGAGCCTACTGCCTTCACCACTGTGGTGGCCCAGTGACTGCATGGCTGCGCTGACTGAGACTGGTGGTACACCCAGAGGACTGATGTGGCTGTACACTGAAACACAACATATGTTATACAGAAGGAAGTCATAGATGACTTTTGTTAAATCTCTCTCCCTCTTTCTTTTGTGACTTCATGAAAACCAAAGTCCTTAATGGCTATTTGTAATAGCGAACGCTATTCTCACCCGTACGAAGGACTTGCTCTATAATATTGGCTGTGGTGTGAGACTATGTTCACCAGAAAAAGAGTCCATCCCTACCCATGTGATTGTTCTGCTGAAGGCAAGAACAAGTGGACAGGCTTTGTTACATAACTAGCTACCAACCAGCCACTGTACTCTGTTCTTGCTCACTGGTGAGTGGGAGTCAGAGGAAGCGAATCTAAATGCCTTTGGTGTGAGTCAGATTGTTGAGACCCTGGAAATACTTGAATAAAATAATACTTTTACAAGGCTTTATTTCCTATCTCATAGGCATAGATCAGTAAAGCCTATGCCATATTCCAATGTCAACAGCAACAAGACAACCTCATATGGTGCAAACAATAACCTGAAAACTTACCTCACTTTCCTGCATCCACCTCTGCGCTTTTAACTCCTGTCCACACAGCTACCACTCATCCAGATGTTAATGCACACTGAAATGCAAAGCACCACACTGTAACACTAAATGTCCTGCTCTTTTGTTTGTGTAAACATGTATGTGTCTTTCGCATAACAGGCTAGCGTTGAGGCCATTGTGAATCATATTTATTTGTGTTTTTTCTTTCACTCGAGCTACGTGGAATTATTTATTTATTTAAAGATAATTTTGGCTGTATATTTCATTCCACGGTTATTGAAGGGCCCACAGATTATTTAAATGTATTTTGACCATATTTATGGTTTAAAATCTTCTGAGCAGATGTGTGTGTGTGTGTATATGTGTAAATAACCTTCAAAGCACTTCCTTTTTAATGTAACATTGAACATCTACTGATAACATTTTTTTTGTTACTGTATTTGTCTGATGTGGATGAAATTACTGTTACATGCATCAACTTGTTTTTACCTCTAGTTGTATGATTGTGGCTTGTTTAGTTTTTTCATCCAAATTGTAAATTGTTAAAATATTTTTATACGTTTTTCAATAAATGTTTTTTTTACCTTGACTTTTGTCTCACTGGTTTTATTTCCAATAGATCCTTTCTACCATGAGCCTGGGAAGTCAAATCCAAACACAAGCTAGGGAATAGCTTAAAATCATACTTCACATTTGTATTCGATTGACATGAATGAATAGCAATAGAAGTTGCCACCACCAAGCACTTGCTCAAGAGTTAACATAGCTCAACTCTCATGTGTAAGCAGAAGGGGGTATAGGTCATTACCATATGGCAAAGTTGACAGGGAGACATGGTCCAGATTACATTGCAGTCTTTTGGTAAGACCAGCTAATAAACTTTGATTATGCTCTTATAGGTTTATCTAGAAAGCAGGCTACGTTTAATAAAAGGTGATTACACCGTGGGGGATCCTGACCTCAGTCTGCAAATCTGTTGGTGTCAGAACCTTCCTCTTATCATCTCAGAAGGCAAAGTAGCTGGTATTCTAAAGTTCTAGTAGTCTACAGCTGTAGTGTTTGTACAACAATAGAGACAACCTAAAGATAGACAAAATGTGTGACAAAATGGTCTGCTTGTTTAGCATGCATTCAAATACAAAGAGCAAGGCTTGCGCTCATCTTACTTCCTTGAGCAGAGATGGCTCAGCATGTGGTCCTCTTCCCAGCTGCCCTGTCCTCTCGCCAGGCCCCAGCTTGGCCAACCTGCCCCCTCCTCTCTCCCCAGGCCCCAGCTTGGCCAACCTGCCCCCTCCTCTCTCCCCAGGCCCCAGCTTGGCCAACCTGGCCCCTCTTCTCTTGCCAGGCCCCAGCTTGGCTAACCTACACACTCCTCTCCCCAGGCCCCAGCTTGGCCAACCTGCCCCCTCTTCTCTCTCCAGGACACACACCCGCCATGGGGTTCATGGTCCCCAAGCCTCTAATCCTCCGCCTATTTTTGCTCACTATACCTGATTGGCTTTATATATGGCTCAGTATGTGTCCAGAGCCCATAGAGAGGACCTCTATGACCATGTGGGCTGTTTATTACTGTAAATACTCACTGTACTGTGGCTGGGTATTACTGGAACACTGTACTATGGCTAGGTATTACTGGAACACTGTACTCTGGCTGGGTATTAAATCAAATTGTATTGGTCACATACACATGGTTAGCAGATGTTAATGCGAGTGTAGCGAAATGCTTGTGCAGTAATATCTAACAATTCTAACAATATCTAATCTAACAATTCCACACCAACTACCTTATACACACAAGTGTAAAGGAATGAATAAGAATATGTACATATAAATATATGGATGAGCGATGGCCGAACGGCATAGGCACGATGCAGTAGATGGTATAGAGTACAGTATATACATATGAGATGAGTAATGTAGGGTATGTAAACATTATATCAAGTGCCATTGTTTAAAGTTACTAGTGATACATTTATTACATCCAATTTTTAATTATTAAAGTGGCTAGAGAGTGAGTCAGTATGTTGGCAGCAGCCACTCAATGTTAGTGATGTCTGTTTAACAGTCTGATGGCCTTGAGATAGAAGCTGTTTTTCAGTCTCTCGGTCCCAGCTTTGATGCACCTGTACTGACCTCGCCTTCTGGATGATAGCAGGATGAACAGGCAAAATATTGACACTTTGGGCCCAATTTGGACATTTTCACTTAGGGGTGTACTCACTTTTGTTGCCAGCGGTGTGTTGAGTTATTTTGAGGGGACAGCAAATTTACACTGTTATACAAGCTGTACACTCACTACTTTACATTGTAGCAAAGTGTCATTTCTTCAGTGTTGTCACATGAAAAGATATACTCAAATATTTACAAAAATGTGAGGGGTGTACTCACTTTTGTGAGATACTGTACATACCACTGACATGTTTCTCAACACCAGTCTAATCATATCTCAGTATATTTCTCAACACCAGTCTAATCATATCTCAGTATATTTCTCAACACCAGTCTAATCATATCTCTGAAACCTTTAATCTTGCCACCATTTTTGTCTTGTCCCATATGTGCTGCTATCTGCCTTGTGTTTTTGACAGGACTCAGTCAATGAAGTAGCCTTCTCATTCCCTGAACTGAGGAAGGGAAAATCATGAGTCAAATAAGGCTGTTGTATGTGCATGGGTGGAGAATCGATGACTCATTCTCTCCTCAGCTATGGAGCGCATCTGCATTTTAGATTGAGTGATCACAGTAGCAGGACAAAGCCAATCTACAGTGAGGGACTGTTGGAAAATAAATAAAAAATTCTCACAACTTGATTATTTGTCTAGGTATGCTGTTACAACACAAACTTTTCCAAAATATGTTTCCTCAATTCATTTATCATTGTACCATATTCATCTGAAGAAATTTGGCTTGTCACCAAAAACACTTACAAACTATTACAGATGCACAATCGAGAGCATCCTGTCGGGCTGTATCACCGACTGGTACGGCAGCTGCTCCGCCCATAACCGTAAGGCTCTCCAGAGGGTAGTGAGGTCTGCACAACGCATCACCGGGTGCAAACTACCTGCCCTCCAGGACACCTACACCACCCGATGTCACAGGAAGGCCAAAAAGATCATCAAGGACAACAACCACCCGAGCCACTGCCTGTTCACCCGCTAACATCCAGAAGGTGAGGTCAGTACAGGTGCAGCAAAGCTGGAACCGAGAGACTGAAAAACAGCTTCTATCTCAAGGCCATTAGACTGTTAAACAGCCATCACTAACATTGAGTGGCTGCTGCCAACATACTGACTCAAATCTCTAGCCACTTTAATAATTAAAAATGGGATGTAATAAATGTATTACTAGTCAATTTAAACAATTGCACTTTATATAATGTTTACATACCCTACATTACTCATCTCATATGTATATGCTGTACTGTATACCATCTACTGCATCGTGCCTATGCCGTTCGGCCATCGCTCATCCATATATTTATATGTACATATTCTTATTCATTCCTTTACACTTGTGTGTATAAGGTAGTTGTGAAATTGTTAGATTACTTGTTAGATATTACTGCATGGTCGGAACTAGAAGCACAAGCATTTCACTACACTCACATTAACATCTGCTAACCATGTGTATGTGACCAATAAAATTAGATTTGATTTGATCAGTGGCGGCTGGTGCAGGAGCTATAGGAGGACGGACTCATTGTAATGGCTGGAATGGAACACATGGAACTGTATCAAACATGTGGAAACCACTTTTTGACTCCGTTTCAATGTTCCAATCCAGCCATTACAATGAGTCCGTCCTCCTATAGCAGCCTCCCACCAGCCTCCACTGAAATCCATACACAGCAAATAACAGTGAACGCTGGTGTTATTGTTGTGTTAACAGTGCTGCTCATCTTATATTATTTCTCTACCACTCTGACCATAGTTTATGACCCATTAGTTACAGCTACAGCACAGCTACACTGACTGTACAAAACATTAAGAACACCTGCTCTTTCCATGACATAGACTGACCAGGTGGATCCAGGTGAAAGCTAGGATCCCTTATTGGTGTCACTTGTTAAATCCACTTCAATCAGTGTAGATGAAGGGTAGGAGACAGGTTAAAGAAGGATTTTTAAGCCTTGAGACAGTTGAGAAATGGATTGTGTATGTGTGCCATTCAGAGGGTGAATGGGCAAGACAAAAGATTTAAGTGCCTTTGAACGGGGCATGTGCCAACATCCCTGTAGAACACTTTCGACACCTTGTAGAGCCTGTTCCGAGAGGGGTGCAACTCAATATTAGGAATGTGTTATTCATGTTTTGTTCACTCAGTGTACATGCTCATTTCCGTACACCACTCCTACAAATCAGTTTTTGGGAAACAGAAAGAGAAACTCCAGCTGTTACACAAACTCCCCCCTCCCAAACCTGTCAAAGGATCAGATCTACTGAGCATCGTTCTCAAGAATTTCTTCTGAAGAACAGAAGACTTACACAGACTTTACACTATACATAACACGGACAACAATCTGAAAGTCAACACACAGACTGTTTACACGGTTTGCATAACACAGACTACAGTCCGAAAGTAAACATGCAGACTGTTTACACCGTATGCATAACACAGAATACAATCTGAAAGTCAACACGCAGAACTTTGACACTGTATGCATAACACAGACAACAACCTGAAAGTAAACATGCAGACTGTTTACACAAGTATGCATAACATAGACTACAATCTGAAAGTCAACTTCTAACAGCTAATCACACAGGGCTGTGCTTTCACAAGGTATGTTTTGTATGCTGTCCAAAACATTTATTTTGTCATGTTTTGGACGGAGGTCGCTGTGATCCGTTTTCCTCTGAATAGCAGGGTGTTCTACCAGTGAGTGATCCTGGTCCTCCTCAATAATATTGCCTGTGTGTGGCCTGGATCTTAGAGAACCGATAGTTAAGGGATTATCACTGGAAGATAGATACCTTCTGCTAAATGTCTGCTCTCAAGAAAACATTCAAAACCCTGTTTCCCACCATAAGCTTATCAAATGCTGCTATTTTTATTTGGCTCACATCTCATGCTTTATTCTTTGTGAAAGTTAGAGATAATCAACTACACTGCAGAGTTTGCGGATGAACTTGTTCAAGGTATTGCAGTTGAAGTTTTCTCACATTTTTGTGAATGAGTCAGACACACTAATAAGAGAGGGCGGACAGCTATTCCAGCTATCCACACGAGCACTTTCACATCTGTGACGGATCCCACGATTGGCCATCCAGGCACCCTCCTACTGCAACAAGCCAGCACATGAGAGAGCTGCCTGAGAGGGAGTCTGGCTGTAGTGTGG
Source organism: Salmo salar (assembly GCF_965601325.2). Taxonomy (NCBI): domain Eukaryota; kingdom Metazoa; phylum Chordata; class Actinopteri; order Salmoniformes; family Salmonidae; genus Salmo; species Salmo salar. Next base: position 15,722,592 of record NC_138303.1, on the reverse strand, counting down.
GAGATGACTGAGTCAATGTTTGCCTGCAGGATGCTTCAGGGGTTTCCAAGACAAGAATGCAATGTCTTAGGGTGACCCTGACTCCTTGGGACTGGTGCTACCCGTCAGGGAGTGCTGCATTCCTGCTGCCTGACTCACAGACCCACACATTGTATTGGCCAGATAGGCCATTAAGGAAAAAGGTCAGCTTGCTCTCTAAAGCAAACAGGCAAACAGGTCGGCATGGAGCGCGGGGCAGATGGAAGGGTGTGGTGACCAGACCACAACCAGATTCCTGTCCTCCTCTGAGGCAGAGGGAGGAAGCACAAAGACCTATAGTCAGACCGCCAACTGTCAACACGTGCATGTCGACTCACCCCTGTGACTCAACCATTTAAAAAAAACCATTGTTTACAGACAAGAAGATGTTACTGAGGGGTTGTCTTTGTAGCTCTTAAATGTACTATTGACCTGGAAAACTCACTGAAAGAGTTGTCTGAGATTTGTACGATAGTAAACTCCTAAGCTGTAGACATACATGAAGTTTAGAACACATCAGCAAAACACTATATTGAACCATAGTATAGTAGGCCTTGTTCAATGGTGGGCCTACACATATAAACAAATTGGGATGTCAAATCCAATGTTACTGTGCTACAATTGTTTAAAAGGCATTCTACCTCTCTATTCTCTCTTCCTCTCTCTCTGTTAAAATATTTATTATAGTCATCCTCATAACCACCCCCATGCATTCCCATCAACCCCTCCCACTAGTTTCCCGTAAACTAGATCCTCACTCACTTCCTCATTCCTGTGAGAGTAGTTAAAGAGATGCTGATTTGTCAATACATGCTTCTCCTTGTTGTTGTTCATTTTGAGGCTTTAATCCTGAATGAGCCTGTAATTCTAAGGCTTTTGGCTATAAACAATCTTGAGGACATAGTCATTTCACAGCCAAGCTAATATGTACTTTGTTTTACAATTGCATGGTTATTTATGATAAGTATAATGTATGCAAATTATTTCATATATGCAAATTCTTCAAAGAAATGTGGCCCTATAACTGCATTCTTTAGGATTTTGTGAGTTTCACTGAGTTTCACAAGTCTTTTATCAGTCATAAAAAAAGTGGAAATGGAAGTTGGGGATAGGAAAGTTCCATTTTACAGTAATGAAGAACTTAAAAGTTGAAAAACAGGAATTAAACCTTGACCCGTGTGGCTGTAACACTTTTCTTCCTCTGAGGCAACAGCCAACGGTCCGTGCTATCGGGAATCCTTTGGACATCCCTACCCCATTGAAATAAAGGTGGTTAAGGTTAGGGTTAGGTAAGAGTTATGGTTAGGATTAGGGTAAGGGTAGGGGTTAAGGTTAAAGTTAGAGATTGGTTTAGGGACGTCCCAAGGATCCCAGATAGCACTGACCTATAGCCTACTGAACAACAGTACTTGTTCAGGCGGATAGTGTGTGTAGTGTAATGGGCCTGATGGGTTCCTGTCGGTCTGCTACCTGCCATGTCATTCTCCTTCCATGCAGCCAGCCACTCCAGACATTAGCCAGGATGTTATGACTGGGAAAAGGCAGTGAAGCATGCTGGCACAGACCTTTGTCCCCAACCATATTATCTCCACTTATTAACACAGCTACTCTAAAGGTCCTCTACCAAACCACTGGCATGAACACGTAGGACAGAGACATGTGGTAGTGTCAGGGGCAAAAGACGCAATAAAAGCAATAAAGTACGGCAGTTAAGAGTGTTGGGCCGGAAACCGAAAGGTCGCTGGTTCAAAATCCCATGTGAAAAATCTGTCAATGCGCCCTTGAGCAAGGCGCTTAACCCTAGTTTCTCTGGATACGAGCATCTGTTAAGTGATGTACATGTAAAGGGAGATAACATAGTTAAAGTGCTTTGAAACTAAATGGAAATAGAGAGATCCAAATTCTTTGGCGGCCAAGTTGCGCTGTTGTCTGTTTTGGACTTTAGTCCCATAGCAGAGCCTGGACCAAAGACTGTGGGGAATGCTCCCTGTAGTGTACTTTGTTGACATGCTAGCAACAAGACTGGTGGCCATTTAAAAAAAATCTAATAGCATATAAACAAAACATAATGTAAACATGTTAGGAAATACTGACATTCCCAATACATATTTGTTTTCAGGAAAGGGAGTAAACTGGGGTGGATAAGTCCATTCTGATTCATCCCACTGCAAGACATTCTCCTAAACTATGTAACATGTAAACTCCTGAACATTTACATTTACGTCATTTGGCAGACGCTCTTATCCAGAGCGACTTACAAATTGGTGCATTCACCTTATGATATCCAGTGGAACAACCACTTTACAATAATACATCTATATCTTTTTTTTTTGGGGGGGGGGGGGGGGGGTTAGAAGGATTACTTTATCCTATCCTAGGTATTCCTTAAAGAGGTGGGGTTTCAGGTGTCTACGGAAGGTGGTGATTGACTCCGCTGTCCTGGCGTCGTGAGGGAGCTTGTTCCACCATTGGGGTGCCAGAGCAGCGAACAGTTTTGACTGGGCTGAGCGGGAACTGTGCTGAGCGGGGCCAGCAGGCCAGAGGTGGATGAACGTTGAACACCAGACGGGCTGCGGCGTTCTGGATGAGTTTTAGGGGTTTTAGGGTCACGCCGAGGCTCTTAGCACTCTGGGAGGAGGACACAATGGAGTTGTCCACCGTGATGGCGAGATCATGGAAAGGGCAGTCCTCCCCCGGGAGGAAGAGCAGCTCCGTCTTGCCGAGGTTCAGCTTGAGGTGGTGATCCGTCATCCACACTGATATTTCTGCCAGACATGCAGAGATGCGATTCGCCACCTGGTTATCAGAAGGGGGAAAGGAGAAGATTAATTGTGTGTCGTCTGCGTAGCAATGATAGGAGAGACCATGTGAGGATATGACAGAGCCAAGTGACTTAGTGTATAGCGAGAATAGGAGAGGGCCTAGAACTGAGCCCTGGGGGACCCCAGTGGTGAGAGCACGTGGTGCGGAGACAGATTCTCGCCACGCCACCTGGTAGGAGCGACCTGTCAGGTAGGACGCAACCCAAGAGTGAGCCGCGCTGGAGATACCCAACTCGGAGAGGGTGGAGAGGAGGATCTGATGGTTCACAGTATCAAAGGCAGCAGATAGGTCTATAAGGATGAGAGCAGAGGAGAGAGAGTTAGCTTTAACAGTGCGGAGAGCCTCCGTGACACAGAGAAGAGCAGTCTCAGTTGAATGACCAGCCTTGAAACCTGACTGATTTGGATCGAGAAGGTCGTTCTGAGAGAGATAGCAGGAGAGCTGGCCAAGGACGGCACGTTCAAGAGTTTTGGAGAGAAAAGAAAGAAGGGATACTGGTCTGTAGTTGTTGACATCGGAGGGATCGAGTGTAGGTTTTTTGAGAAGGGGTGCAACTCTCGCTCTCTTGAAGACGGAAGGGACGTAGCCAGCGGTCAAGGATGAGTTGATTAGCGAGGTGAGGCAAGGGAGAAGGTCTCCGGAAATGGTCTGGAGAAGAGAGGAGGGGATAGGGTCAAGCGGGCAGGTTGTTGGGCGGCCGGCCGTCACAAGACGCAAGATTTCATCTGGAGAGAGAGGGGAGAAAGAGGTCAAAGCATAGGGTAGGGCAATGTGAGCAGGACCAGCGGTGTCGTTTGACTTAACAAACGAGGATCGGATGTCGTCGACCTTCTTTTCAAAATGAAACATGTAACATGTAAACTCCTGAACCATGTAACATGTAAACTCCTGAAATAGGTAACATGTAAACTCCTCCTGAACTATATAACATGTAAACTCTTGAACTATGTAACATGTAAACTCCTGAACTTATGCAACATGTAAACTCCTGAACTCTGTAACATGTAAACTCCTCCTAAACTATATAACATGTAAACTCCTCCTAAACTATGTAACATGTAAACTCCTCCTGAACTATGTAACTGTATCGGCAGTCGTATAGAGGGGACCAAGGCGCGGCGTGTTGAGTGCTCATGATTATTATTTAATGAAAAAAATGAAACACTTTACAAAGGAACAAAAACGACAGCAAACAGTTCCGTCAGGCAACAACCACAAAACGGAAAACAACTACCCACAAAACACCATAGAAAAACCCCAACTTAAATATGATCTCCAATTAGACACAACATATACCAGCTGCCTCTAATTGGAGAACTCAACTCAAAACTCAACATAGAAATAAAAAAAACAAGAACTAAACATAGAAACAACAAACATAGACTGCCCACCCATATCACACAATGACCTAACTACACAGAGAAAAAACAGCTCTCATAGGTCAGAGCGTGACAGTAACATGTAAACTCCTCCTAAACTATGTAACATGTCAACTCCTCCTAAACTATGTAACATGTAAACTACTCCTAAACTACATAACATGTAAACTCCTCCTAAACTATGTAACATGTAAACACCTCCTAAACTATATAACATGTAAACTCCTCCTGAACTATGTAACATGTAAACTCCTCCTAAACTATGTAACATGTAAACTACTCCTAAACTATGTAACATGTAAACTCCTCCTAAACTATATAACATGTAAACTACTCCTGAACTATGTAACATGTAAACTCCTCCTAAACTATGTAACATGTAAACACCTCCTAAACTATATAACATGTAAACTCCTCCTAACCTATGTAACATGTAAACTACTCCTAAACTACTTAACATGTAAACTCCTCCTAAACTACATAACATTTAAACTCCTCCTGAACCAAGTAAACTCCTTCTGAACTCTATAACATGTAAACTCCTCCTAAACTATGTAACATGTAAACTACTCCTAAACTATGTAACATGTAAACTACTCCTAAACTACATACCATGTAAACTCCTTCTGAACTCTATAACATGTAAACTTCTAAACTATGTAAACTCCTAAACTATGTAACATGTAAACTCCTCCTAAACTATATAACATGTAAACTCCTCCTGAACCATGTAAACTCCTCCTTAACTATGTAACATGTAAACTCCTCCTAAACTATGTAACATGTAAACTCCTCCTGAACTATGTAACATGTAAACTCCTCCTGAACTATGTAACATGTAAACTCCTCCTGAACATGTAAACTCCTCCTAAAAACTCCCTAGAAAGGCCAGAACCTAGGAAGAAACCTAGAGAGGAGCCAGGCTATGAGGGGTGGCCAGTCCTCTTCTGGCTGTGCCGGGTGGAGATTATAACAGAACATGGCCAAGATGTTCAAATGTCCATAGATGACCAGCAGGGTCAAATAATAATAATCACAGTGGTTGTCGCGGGTGCAACAGGTCAGCACCTCAGGAGTAAATGTCAGTTGGCTTTTCATAGCCGATTATTCAGAGTATCTCTACCGCTCCTGCTGTCTCTAGAGAGCTGAAAACAGCAGGTCTGGGACAGGTAGCACGTCCGGTGAACAGGTCAGGGTTCCATAGCCGCAGGCAGAACAGTTGAAACTGGAGCAGCAGCACGGCCAGGTGGACAGGGGACAGCAAGGAGTCATCAGGCCAGGTAGTCCTGAGGCATTGTCCTAGGGCTCAGGTCCTCCGAGAGAGAGAAAGAAAGAAAGAATTAGAGAGAGCATACTTAAATTCACACAGGACACTGGATAAGACAGGAGAAATACTCCAGATATAACAGACTGACCCTAGCCCCTCGACACATAAACTACTGCAGTATAAATATTGGAGGCTGAGACAGGAGGGGTCGAGAGACACAGTGGCCCCATCCGACGATACCCCCAGACAGGGCCAAACAGGCAGGATATAACCCCACCTACTTTGCCAAAGCACAGCCCCCACACCACTAGAGGGATGTCTTCAACCACCAATTTACCATCCTGAAACAAAGCCAAGTATAGCCCACAAAGATCTCCGCCACGGTACAACCCAAGGGGGGGCGCCAACCCAGACAGGAAGATAACGTCAGTGACTCAACCCACTCAAGTGACGCACCCCTCCTAGGGACGGCATGGAAGAGCACCAGTAAGCCAGTGACTCAGCCCCTGTAATAGAGTTAGAGGCAGAGAATCCCAGTGGAGAGAGGGGAACCAGGCAGGCAGAGACAGCAAGGGCGGTTCGTTGCTCCAGTGCCTTTCCGTTAACCTTCACACTCCAGGGCTAGACTACACTCAATCATAGGACCCACTGAAGAGATGAGTCTTCAGTAGAGACTTAAAGGTTGAGACCGAGTCTGCGTCTCTCACATGGGTAAGCAGACCATTCCATAAAAATGGAGCTCTATAGGAGAAAGCCCTACCTCCAGCTGTTTGCTCCTCCTCCTAAACTATGTAACATGTAAACTCCACCTGAACTATGTGACATATATACTTCTAAACTATGTAACATGTAAACTCCTCCTAAACTATGTAACATGTAAATTCCTCCTAAACTATGTAACATGTAAACTCCACCTAAACTATGTAACATGTAAACTACTCCTAAACTATGTAACATGTAAACTCCTCCTGAACTATGTAACATGTAAACTCCTCCTAAACTATGTAACATGTAAACTACTCCTGAACTATGTAACATGTAAACTACTCCTGAACTATGTAACATGTAAACTCCTCCTTAACTATGTAACATGTAAACTACTCTGAAACTATGTAACATATATACTTCTAAACTATGTAACATGTAAACTCCACGTAAACTATGTAACATGTAAACTACTCCTAAACTATGTAACATATATACTTCTAAACTATGTAACATGTAAACTCCTCCTGAACTATGTAACATGTAAACTCCTCCTGAACTATGTAACATGTAAACTACTCCTGAACTATGTAACATGTAAACTCCTCCTGAACTATGTAACATGTAAACTACTCCTAAACTATGTAACATGTAAACTCCTCCTAAACTATGTAACATGTAAACTACTCCTAAACTATGTAACATGTAAACTCCTCCTAAACTATGTAACATGTAAACTACTTCTGAACTATGTAACATGTAAACTCCTCCTAAACTATGTAACATGTAAACTACTCCTGAACTATGTAACATGTAAACTCCTCCTGAACTATGTAACATGTAAACTACTCCTAAACTATGTAACATGTAAACTCCTCCTAAACTATGTAACATGTAAACTCCTCCTAAACTATGTAACATGTAAACTCCTCCTAAACTATGTAACATGTAAACTACTCCTGAACTATGTAACATGTAAACTACTCCTGAACTATGTAACATGTAAACTCCTCCTAAACTATGTAACATGTAAACTACTCCTAAACTATGTAACATGTAAACTCCTCCTAAACTATGTAACATGTAAACTCCTCCTGAACTATGTAACATGTAAACTACTCCTAAACTATGTAACATGTAAACTCTTCCTAAACTATGTAACATGTAAGCTACTCCTAAACTATGTAACATGTAAACTCCTCCTAAACTATGTAACATGTAAACTCCTCCTGAACTATGTAACATGTAAACACCTCCTAAACTATGTAACATGTAAACTCCTCCTAAACTATGTAACATGTAAACTACTCCTAAACTATGTAACATGTAAACTCCTCCTAACCTATGTAACATGTAAACTACTCCTGAACTATGTAACATGTAACCTCCTCCTAAACTATGTAACATGTAAACTACTCCTGAACTATGTAACATGTAAACTCCTCCTGAACTATGTAACATGTAAACTACTCCTAAACTATGTAACATGTAAACTCCTCCTAAACTATGTAACATGCAAACTACTCCTGAACTATGTAACATGTAAACTCCTCCTAAACTATGTAACATGTAAACTACTCCTGAACTATGTAACATGTAAACTACTCCTAAACTATGTAACATGTAAACTACTCCTGAACTATGTAACATGTAAACTCCTCCTAAACTATGTAACATGTAAACTACTCCTGAACTATGTAACATGTAAACTCCTCCTAAATTATGTAACATGTAAACTACTCCTAAACTATGTAACATGTAAACTCCTCCTAAACTATGTAACATGTAAACTACTCCTGAACTATGTAACATGTAAACACCTCCTAAACTATGTAACATGTAAACTCCTCCTAAACTATGTAACATGTAAACTCCTCCTAAACTATGTAACATGTAAACTACTCCTAAACTATGTAACATGTAAACTCCTCCTGAACTATGTTACATTTACATTTACATTTAAGTCATTTAGCAGACGCTCTTATCCAGAGCGACATACAAAATGGTGCATTCACCTTATGATATCCAGTGGAACAACCACTTTACAATAGTGCATCTAAATCTTTTAAGGGGGGGGGGGGGGGGGGGGGGGGGGGGGTTAGAAGGATTACTTTATCCTATCCTAGGTATTCCTTAAAGAGGTGGGGTTTCAGGTGTCTCCGGAAGGTGGTGATTGACTCCGCTGTCCTGGCGTCGTGAGGGAGCTTGTTCCACCATTGGGGTGCCAGAGCAGCGAACAGTTTTGACTGGGCTGAGCGGGAACTGTGCTTCCTCAGAGGTAGGGGGGCCAGCAGGCCAGTGGTGGATGAACGCAGTGCCCTTGTTTGGGTGTAGGGCCTGATCAGAGCCTGAAGGTATGGAGGTGCCGTTCCCTTCACAGCTCCGTAGGCAATCACCATGGTCTTGTAGCGGATGCGAGCTTCAACTGGAAGCCAGTGGAGAGAGCGGAGGAGCGGGGTGACGTGAGAGAACTTGGGAAGGTTGAACACCAGACGGGCTGCGGCGTTCTGGATGAGTTGTAGGGGTTTAATGGCACAGGCAGGGAGCCCAGCCAACAGCGAGTTGCAGTAATCCAGACGGGAGATGACAAGTGCCTGGATTAGGACCTGCGCCGCTTCCTGTGTGAGGCAGGGTCGTACTCTGCGAATGTTGTAGAGCATGAACCTACAGGATCGGGTCACCGCCTTGATGTTAGTGGAGAACGACAGGGTGTTGTCCAGGATCACGCCAAGGTTCTTAGCACTCTGGGAGGAGGACACAAGGGAGTTGTCAACCGTGATGGCGAGATCATGGAAGGGGCAGTCCTTCCCCGGGAGGAAGAGCAGCTCCGTCTTGCCGAGGTTCAGCTTGAGCTGGTGATCCGTCATCCACACTGATATGTCTGACAGACATGCAGAGATGCGATTCGCCGCCTGGTTATCAGAAGGGGGAAAGGAGAAGATTAATTGTGTGTCGTCTGCATAGCAATGATAGGAGAGACCATGTGAGGATATGACAGAGCCAAGTGACTTGGTGTATAGCGAGAATAGGAGAGGGCCTAGAACAGAGCCCTGGGGGACACCAGTGGTGAGAGCGCATGGTGCGGAGACAGATTCTCGCCACGCCACCTGGTAGGAGCGACCTGTCAGGTAGGATGCAATCCAAGCGTGGGCCGCGCCGGAGATGCCCAACTCGGAGAGGGTGGAGAGGAGGATCTGATGGTTCACAGTATCAAAGGCAGCAGATAGGTCTAGAAGGATGAGAGCAGAGGAGAGAGAGTTAGCTTTAGCAGTGCGGAGAGCCTCCGTGACACAGAGAAGAGCAGTCTCAGTTGAATGCCCAGTCTTGAAACCTGACTGATTAGGATCAAGAAGGTCATTCTGAGAGAGATAGCAGGAGAGCTGGCCAAGGACGGCACGTTCAAGAGTTTTGGAGAGAAAAGAAAGAAGGGATACTGGTCTGTAGTTGTTGACATCGGAGGGATCGAGTGTAGGTTTTTTCAGAAGGGGTGCAACTCTCGCTCTCTTGAAGACGGAAGGGACGTAGCCAGCGGTCAAGGATGAGTTGATGAGCGAGGTGAGGAAGGGGAGAAGGTCTCCGGAAATGGTCTGGAGAAGAGAGGAGGGGATAGGGTCAAGTGGGCAGGTTGTTGGGCGGCCGGCCGTCACAAGACGCGAGATTTCATCTGGTGAGAGAGGGGAGAAAGAGGTCAAAGCACAGGGTAGGGCAGTGTGAGCAGGACCAGCGGTGTCGTTTGACTTAGCAAACGAGGATCGGATATCGTCAACCTTCTTTTCAAAATGGTTGACGAAGTCATCCGCAGAGAGGGAGGAGGGGGGGGGAGGGGGAGGAGGATTCAGGAGGGAGGAGAAGGTAGCAAAGAGCTTCCTAGGGTTAGAGGCAGATGCTTGGAATTTAGAGTGGTAGAAAGTGGCTTTAGCAGCAGAGACAGAAGAGGAGAATGTAGAGAGGAGTGAGTGAAAGGATGTAACATGTAAACTCCTCCTAAACTATGTAACATGTAAACTACTCCTGAACTATGTAACATGTAAACTACTCCTGAACTATGTAACATGTAAACTCTTCCTAAACGATGTAACATGTAAACTACTCCTAAACTATGTAACATGTAAACTACTCCTGAACTATGTAACATGTAAACTCCTCCTGAACTATGTAACATGTAAACTACTCCTAAACTATGTAACATGTAAACTCCTCCTAAGCCATGTAACATGTAAACTCCTCCTAAACCATGTAAGATGTCAACTTTTGAAACATCTTTCTTCTGTTTAAACATTTCATTGATGGCACAGTAAAACAATGAAAACTGCATTGTCAATTCTCAGCTACTGTTCACTTGCTATTGTACAGTGTAAGTGTGTGTGAATTGTTCCCTCTACTCTGTAGTATAACTGAGTGTAGCGTTCTCTCTTTGCTGTTTCTGAGGGCTGCTGCTCCATGTCTGTCTGGTCTCCACTCAGGTTGGGAAGCTGCTTGTGATGGCCATGAGCTGGCTCCCCCACAGCAATCTGTTGGGCCATCCCAGCATCAAGGCCTTCATCACACAAAGGCGGGATACATGGGATCTGCAACAGTGTACCCACACTGACGCTGCCCCTGTTTGCTGACCAGGGTGACAGCGTGCAGCGCATGGCAGCACAAGGCGTGGGAAAAGACTTCAATATTAATGTTGTGACCTCTGGCTAAATGTCTTCGCCCTGCTCATTGTCTTAGTTATAACTGTTGTCAAGGTGACAGTTAAATGCTGCAGATTCTGCTTCAACCAGTGCTGCATGAAGAGGACATTGAAGAAGAAGAATGAGTAAATGTAGTGTAGCCTACTAGGGTTTACTGAAGAAGAAGAATGCGTAAATATAGGCTATTCTATTGCCTACTATGGTTTTATGAAGTAGCAGAAAAGGAAGAAGAATGAGTAAATATACTGTAGAATACAAGGGTTTTCTCCAGGGTGTGAAAATAGACTAGAGTCTAGCATAGGTGGGTAAAAGGGGCAATCTGCAGTAGCTACATCCATTTTTGGACTTAATTAAATTAATTAATTAATTAATGACATGCACTTGTTGATTCTTGAAGAATATGACTTATACATGCCTTTAGCTTAGTTCAACTGTCGTACCCCATCAGAACCCAAATATGAGCTTTTTTTCTCCACTCTTTGTAAACAAAGTAAATGTAAACAAACACTATACAGCCTCAAAACATGGTTAAAGCAATAATGCTTATATTATGGATAGCCAGTCCTTGTATCCACAGCTATGTCTATGCACTTTACCTTCAAGAGAGAGTGTTGAATAAAACAATAATTGATTCATAGTAAACACATTTCAGTTGACCATGTTTATTTTTACAGTCTACGGACAAAACAGAGTGGTATAGGGAGTCAGCGGCTGTAGGGAGTGAGCGGCTGTAAGGAGTGAGCGGCTATAGGGAGTGAGCGGCTGTAGGGAGTGAGCGGCTGTAAGGAGTCAGCGGCTGTAAGGAGTCAGCGGCTGTAAGGAGTGAGCGGCTGTAGGGAGTGAGCGGCTGTAGGGAGTGAGCGGCTGTAGGGAGTGAGCGGCTGTAGGGAGTGAGCGGCTGTAGGGAGTGAGCGACTGTAGGGAGTGAGCGGCTGTAGGGAGTGAGCGGCTGTAAGGAGTGAGCGGCTGTAAGGAGTCAGCGGCTGTAAGGAGTCAGCGGCTGTAAGGAGTCAGCGGCTGTAGGGAGTCAGCGGCTGTAAGGAGTGAGCGGCTGTAAGGAGTGAGCGGCTGTAGGGAGTGAGCGGCTGTAGGGAGTGAGCGGCTGTAGGGAGTGAGCGGCTGTAGGGAGTGAGCGGCTGTGAGGAGTCAGCGGCCGTAGGGAGTGAGCGGCCGTAGGGAGTCAGCGGCCGTAGGGAGTCAGCGGCCGTAGGGAGTGAGCGGCCGTAGGGAGTGAGCGGCCGTAGGGAGTGAGCGGCCGTAGGGAGTGAGCGGCCGTAGGGAGTGAGCGGCCGTAAGGAGTGAGCGGCCGTAAGGAGTGAGCGGCCGTAAGGAGTGAGCGGCCGTAAGGAGTCAGCGGCCGTAGGGAGTCAGCGGCCGTAGGGAGTCAGCGGCCGTAAGGAGTGAGCGGCTGTAGGGAGTGAGCGGCTGTAGGGAGTCAGCGGCTGTAGGGAGTGAGCGGCTGTAGGGAGTGAGCGGCTGTAAGGAGTGAGCGGCTGTAGGGAGTGAGCGGCTGTAGGGAGTGAGCGGTTGTAAGGAGTGAGCGGCTATAGGGAGTCAGCGGCTGTAAGGAGTCAGCGGCTGTAAGGAGTGAGCGGCTGTAAGGAGTGCAGCAGGGAACTGAATCAGGCTGGCAGGGAAGATACTCCCAATCCTGTCCCAGTGCTGCTGTCCCTCCCTGTCCTCCCATGCAGAGCCAGAGCACTGTGACCCACTTCCACCCTGTCATGACCCACTTCCGGTTGTTCCTTCCTGACCTGGCGCTTCCATCTGCAGTCTCTGCCACTTTCTGCCACAGTGCCACTGCTAACTGGGCCACTTGTGTAACCAGCCTGTTATCCCCAACAGTTTGCTTTTAGCCGTGATCAGAGCTGAAGGTTGATCCACTACAGTCTCTCTCAAGCGTTTTCCTCATTCTGCCCTGCCAATCACCTGAGAATGTGAGCAAGCTGGCAAAGAAACATCAATAGTGGAGTCATTAATGGAGAAAATAGGTGAAATTCTTTGTCAGCTTTCGGAACAGTCATGTGGAGCAATTTCAGATAAAGGAAATGTATGACAAAAAAGTGCCTTCTTAGTGATCACTGGAACAAAAAACAATACATATCCTGACCCTAGAGGAACCTTTTGCCGGGAACAAACACAGTTTGTTTTTTGACAGAATCCTGCTGCTGCAGTCCAGGAAGTAAAGTGGGAGGCACTTGCGTTTCCCGGCTGGTGCTGACATCAAACCCAGTGAGAGTGACCTGTGTGTCTGTCTGTTTGATGACCCGCCTCCTGGAATGTGTTCCACCGGGGATCAATAACAAAGAGCTCTGATCTGATGGCAGCAGAATAAAACACACAGGCAGAGTAGACAATAGCACTGCCAGAGACAAGGAGGGCGAGTTGTGGGTGTTTGTTCATTCCGGACAGCCAATTTGGACCCATTGTGTCTTTGTTGTCTTCTGCAGAGAGTTGGTACCACAGTTTGGTTCAATTCAAAGACATTCAATTCAGGAAGTGATTTCAATAAAACATTCTAAAATGGGAAAACTTTGTCATTGAAAATAGATACCCTTTTTTCAATGTTTGAATTATAATTTAAGTTTGCTTCCTTATTTGAATGCCTTTGATTCGAATTGACCCCAACCCTGGTTGGTAGATCATGAACAGAGAATTGAATGGCTACGCAGAGGAACAGATAACTTTATCAGGATGAGCATTGAGATTATACGTAAATAATTTGATGGTTGACACAGCAGACTTTTCAACTATGACCAGCAGTTGCATTGCATATCTGAAGTGTGTTTGACATGTTTCCAAAAACGATCCATTCATTGATAATCATCACACAGTATGACCACTGATCGACCTGTTCAAAAAAAATTATGTTCAAAAGGGTTTTAGAATGATTGACGAAAAAACTGTTTCTCTCATCTGGGCCTTTTGCAAAGACAGCAGTTTATCCTTTACTCTCACCTGGTGTTCAAACTAAAGAACTGCAATTTTCTACAACATTACTCCATTTGCATATGAGTAATAGTGCATTAACACAGGCAGCCCAATTCTGATCATTTCTTCACCAATTGGTCTTTGGACCAATCAGATCAGCTCTTTTGACAATAATTGCCAAAAGATCGGAATTGAGCTGCCTGTATTAATGCCTGTGTATTGTTATATATTTGTTTCCAAATCAATTACCCCTGAATGAACTCAGCATAATTCTACATTAGACTTGGTTGATCCTTGCCAATCATGTCAATAAGCTGTGAAGAAATCAAAAGCAAAACATTTAGAAAAAATAAGTGCTAATGAAATAATATTTTACTCCCTCCAGTACCTGACAGATCTCAGCTCCATAGATGTCGTTGACTACAAGAGGAGAGGAATTCTACACATCAGCATACAGGCCAGAGATTGACAAGGTTAGAGGTCAAGTTCATGAGAGACTAGGTGCATTCATTTAACCTCAGCTGGGGCACAGAGTGGGAGGAGTTTGAGGAGTTTGTAAATTGTAGACCATTCAATTGGTCTTAAAGTGACATAGTGAGAAGAAGTACAGAGCTGAGGTCCTCTTAACCCAGCCTTCTCTCTGTGGCTTCAGGACAAACTGGTCTGATTTTGCCTTAGACATTGTCACCTTCTGGTCCCTGTTAGTAAGATATCCAATAGGAAAGTTGAAGAAGAAATGCAAACTACTTATAACAGCATTGTAAAGAAAATAGGTAGTATGTAAACATTGAACCAGGTTCTCTTACCATATCTAATGTATACAGTCCAGCAAAGGTGGCCCAGATCTGGTCAACGACGTCAGGTTCACCGGGAAGGAACCTCTCCAGAACACCAGGTCTGGCCAGTTCCTGTTGGACCTTCTTGGTGCCGGCCAGGTGTGTGCTGATGTTTGGACATTTCACAGCCAGAGAGCGCTCCATCATGAGGTGAGCCTCCCAGTTCCACACAAAATCACTCGGGGAAGATTATTAGTGTGGAATGAAATGGCCAAATCTAATCCAACAGTATCATCATTACAGATGAACCGGGAAGTGGTCTGTGAATTAGTCTTGTGAGTTTATGTGTACATACAGTACATTCAACGTTACAATGGCTACTGAGAATGGACTTCCAGCTTTAACAACCACAGGTGAAGTAAAACGACTGGATGTTAATATCTAACCTGTTCTTTGTAGTTCTGTGGAATGTACCCATAGAAGAAATATAAAATAGCAACCTCTCTTCCATCTCTGCAGAGAGAATGAGAAACAACAAGAGATATAAATATAGAGTTTGACTTGCTTGAATGCAAACAAGCTTCATGTCAAGTAGCATTTGCCACTTGCTATTTACATGAACATTTATATGAACCAGTGGAGGCTGCTGAGGGGAGGACGGCTCATAATAATGTCTGGAATGGAGTCAATGGAATGGAATCAAACACATCAAAGACCTGGTTTCCATCCGGTTGATATTATTCCATTGACTCCATTCCAGACATTATTATAAGCAGTCCTCCTCTCAGCAGCCTCCACTGATATGAACATTTGTTATTTTGTTCATGTCAGTAACACTTGTTAGAAAACAAACACAATCCATACAACTTCAAACCCTCTTTGCATAAGAGGAATATTTCTGCATAAAGGAAAACATGTTGCCGTCAATTTGTGAACACTCATGACTTTATTGTACCATAACTGATAATGATTCACTTGACTAATAAGCACCAAGGAATACAACCAAACTTACTTGTTCCATAGATCGTTCTCAGTAAATCTATGGCTAAAGATGCTTCTTTGGAACTCTTCAACCAGTGAGTGAGAGTTAGTGAGTGAGAGTTAGATAGTAAGCCTTGCCAGTTGGAGTTTGAATCATTCAAAGTCAAAGTGATATGAAAACCTTATGACCCCCACTTCTCTGAGCCGTAGAGGTCACAGGCCTTATGCCAGACCTGCAGGAGGGCTGTTGTCTAGGATATGCTTGCTTTTCTCCAACTGACCAGCCCTCTTCAGGATGTGCCTAGTAATTAAATAATAACAGGCCTAATTTAGAAAAATTATTCACAGGGGACATTTAAAGGTATCATTTGATAACTAGTTGTGTGAACATACCGGTGGACGTCTGGTGTGCGGGCAGAAACACCACAGTCACTGGCAGCAATGCTGTTAATCCCTATCTGCTATCTGCTTCAAGGGGGCTCCCATCACCACTTTGCTTCAGCATGTAGTCTGAGCAATTCAGACCCAAAACTATGGACTGGAAAGTTGCATGAGAAAATTCATCACCAATATTATTTTTGTGTGACAGAGCAATACCTTACCTGAACAACCTGGCAGTGAAATCATCCACTGTGATAGTGCTATGAAGATAGAAGCACATCCTTACATTGTGCAGAGATCAAGCACCTTCAGTAATCTGCAGATTTCAATGTGACTTTACAGTACTAGAATCTTTGGTTCACATTAACCAACTGCTTGGTCATACAGCTCTGTCTGTATTACCTGGCTTGAGTCCTGGCTCATCTTGTCCACCAGTCGGTTGTAATGTGTCTGTACTGCTGGAACCTGGTGGTAGGTAGCTTTAGCCAAGTCACTGGTGAGGGGAAGAGTCTGAACGGTGTGTAGGTCACCATCTGCAACCAGACACGTGTAAAGTAGCTCTAACACTCTACGTCCTGACATGGCTGCTGAACAATGGCTGACCTGCTCATTCTCATCGCGCAGTTGTTGATACTCTGAACTAAATCCCCTAAGCACACCATCTCAAGGGTCTAACCATCTTATAGTAGAGGATTCCATAGTAATACCATATATCAAGTAATACGGTGTTATAAGCAAGTTTTCTATGGTATTGAGGGGTGGATGAGGACTCATTTCAGTGACTGTAGAACATTCTAGTAGTCTTTTACCCCCAGATATATGTTTTTTAATTAAAGTTACTAGCTATAGCGTTTAGTCATTGGTCAATGACTGGCAGTTGCTGCCATGCTATGTCGTCCTCTTACTTATGTCGTCTTTATGTAGTGTTGTGTTGTCTCCTTTGTCATGATGTGTGTTTTGTCCTATATTTTTATTTAATATATTTTTGTTTTTATTCCCAGCCCCCATCCCAGCATGAGGCCTTTTGCCTTTTGGTAGGCCGTTAATTGTAAATAAGAATTTGTTCTTAACTGACTTGCCTAGTTAAATAAAGGTTAAATAAAATAAAACTTAAAAATACAGTTGCTGGAGATCTCTTAGTTTATGCATAAGCATGGTCAATAATCTACTATCTACCTGTGAGCTGAATAATAGACAGGTTTACCTCGGATGAGGTGGGGGTTTCTTTAGTACATATCTTTAGTCCGTATCAGAAGGGCAAATATCTTTAGCTTCTAAATATCTTTAGCTTCTTCCACTAAATTCTTTATAAGTTCAGTGTTCAACACCTCCTCTGGAACCCCACTGGGACTGCTAGCCATTGCAGTTCACCTATGTTCAAGTTTTCAAAGTTCAAGAAAAACGCGTTCTCTTTCACAAACTTTTAGGGCCGGTTTCCAGGACCCAGAATAATCATATTAAGTGTACATTCTACCTTTATTATAATAAAATAATGTATCATGTACGATACCACAGGTATTGATTTCTGGCCCGGTTCAGCAGGAGCTTAACAGTTTAATTGACTTTCTCTGCTGGCTTCACTGTCTCACTTCATATACAAGAGATGGGAAAAAAATTATGAAATGTATGCATTAACTACTGTAAGTCGCTCTGGATAAGAGCGTCTGCTAAATGACTAAAATGTAAAATGTAAATGGAAGTTTACCTAATTTGGCATGGTTGTCTGTGTTACAAGTGTACGAGCTTGTGAAAAATAATTTCCCTCAGAGGAGAATTCTTTTCTGGAGTATTATCGGTGACATTTGCTCTTGTTCTAAGTATCCCCTCTTGAACTAATTTGAACATTTTCTTTAAAAGGGAAATCTGCAATTCAAACAACAGAAAGCTGTTTTGGTAAAAAATCTCATAGGGGTTGGGGCTAGAGAAATGTAACCACTCTCAAATGAATAGACAGCGCTATGGGTGCAAGGACTGATAATCCATGATGTAAAAGTATAGTTTTAACCATGTTTTGGAGCGATACAGTTTTCTTACAATTGCATTGTTTACAAACAATGGAATAAACAAGCTTATATTTTTGGTTCTGATGCGACAGTTGAACGACAGTTGAACTAAGTTCACTAATCTCACGCTTTTATAAGTTATATACTTCAAGAATCAATGAGTATACACTGAGTGAACAAAACATTAAGAACACCTGCTCTTTCCATGACATAGTGACCAGGTGAATCCAGGTGAAAGTTAGGATCCTGTCACACCCTAATCTGTTCCACCTGTCCTTGTGCTTGTCTCCACCCCCTCCAGGTGTCGCCCATCTTCCCCACTTATCCTCTGGGTATTTATACCTGTGTTTTCTGTCTGTCTGGGCCAGTTCATCTTGTTTGTCAAGCTTACCAGCGTTTGTCCTGTCAGCTCCTGTCTTTTCCCAGCCTCTCTTTTTCTCATCTTCCTGGTTTTTGACCCTTGCCTGTCCTGAACCTGCCTGCCCAACCACTCTCCCTGCCCTTGACCCTGCCTGCCGTCCTGTACCTTTGCCCCATCTGGATTTCCGACCTCTGCCTAACCCGACCGCTGTCCTGTACCTTTGCCTCTGTTGCTGTATTAAACATTGTTACTTCGACACATTCTGCATCTGGGTCTTACCTTATCCTGATAGATCCCTTATTAAATCCACTTCAATCAGTAGATGAAGGGGAGACAGGTTAAAGAAGGATTTTGAAGCCTCGAGACTGTCGAGACATGGATCGTGTGTGAATGGGCAAGACAAAAGATTTAAGTTTCTTTGAATGAGGTATGGTAGTAGGTGCAAGGCGCACTGGTTTGCATCAAGAACTGAAAACACTGCTGTGTTTCCCTTGTGTATCAAGAATGGTCCACCACCCAAAGGACATCCAGCCAACTTGACAGAACTTTGGGAAGCATAGGAGTCAACATGGGCCAGCATCCCTGTGGAAAGCTTTCAACACCTTGTACAGTCCATTCCCCAATGACCTGAAGCTGTTCTGAGGGAAAGGTTGGGGGTGCGCAACTCAAAATTAGGAAGATGTTCTTAATGTTTTGTACACTGTATATCATGTTTCATTTTAAAGTCTAAAAATGGATTTACCGATCGCAGATTGCACCTTTAAAAAAAGATTTAAGAAAAAACACAGATTAAAAGTAAAATTGACGTACAGGAGGTATAATGTGCAGGCAACACATGAAAAGCAATCCCTCTAACCCCTAGTAAAGATACCCTCTTAAAGGTCCAATGCAAACGTTTCTCTCAATAGCAAATCATTTCTGGGTAACAATTAAGTACCTTACTGTGATTGTTTCCAATTAAACGGTCAAAAATAGCGAAGGGCAATTTCTCAAGCAACATTTTTTTTTAGGACTTTCTGGGAGTGGTCTGAGTCAGGAGGGGAAAACAGAAAATTAGCCATTATTGGCAGAGAGGTTTGCAATGTTTTCTTACTGGTCTGTTAACTAATTTATCAAATGGGGATGTCACCTTTTGGTCTGAAATAATCATAGTTCTGTACATTACATTTTTCTGTCACTTTTTAAGTCTACCGAGCAGTGATGCAAATGTATTGCGGCAATAAGACTTCAGTGTCCATACACAGCTTTCCTCCCTCCGCCAATGACTCTAGCAGGCTTGTAACTGCGCATGCATGTCGCACGTGGCTTGTCGAACACCAAACTCGTCATTATGACAATGCCGCTGCTCATACACTTCATTCAAGATAGATGTACTTAGCCCTGATCTTAACAAGCTGTAAGAGCACACATTTGATTTTACAGTGAAAACCAAGTAAAACTATTAAAGAAAAAATAATAAGGGAGCAGCAATTTTCTCTGTGGTCAAAGAAGGACACTTGTGTGTTTAACTTTTCTTATTACAGTTCCACTAGTAATGTGACAGAGGGCAGTATAGGTCAGACGAGGAGTGGGTTGTCTAGCAATGCCACTCCAGCAGCCACACCTCCATCAGTGTGGTCATCATTATTGGTCCTCAGATGTCCAGCACCATGTCTTGGTCCTGCCTGTGTGGAAGCATAAATCATAAAGTGAGGACACACACACACAATCATTCAGATTGGAGAAAAAGGACATCATTCATCTGCAGAAGTACATTGTGATCACCACATCTTCACTTAATGGAAAAATGTATACTACAGTATACTTCATTTAAACTCAACTTACAGATACAATTTCTGTGAAGTTGTATAGTAATTTCTGTAAAGCTGTAAAGGAATGTGTACAGATGGGTCTGTGACTGTACATGACGTAGACCCCAAATACACCCAGGTCACTTAGACAGGTCCTGAGTTGAAGTGGCATCCTCAGCCTCAGGAGGTAGTTGTGTACAGGGCAGGGCTGAACCTTGTCCATCAGGATATAAGCCATCCTCTCAGTGCTCTGCTTCACTCCCTCAAGTACCTGACAGCTCTCGGCTCCATAGATGTGTAGAATTCCTATCCTGTAGGCAACAATGTCAGCAGACAAACCAGAGCATGACAAGGTCAGGGTCATGAGAGAAGTGAAGTAAAGAGCCGAGGTCCTCTAACCTTCCCTCTGTGGCTTCAGGACAAACTGGTCTGGTTTTACCAAAGCCATAACCATGGTCGTGTCACCTTCTGGTCCCTGTTAGGAATATTGAATAAGAAAGTTGGGGGAAAGTGCACTGCTTTGAAAGGCATTGTAAAGAAAGGAGGTCATATCTGTAAACATTGTTGAGTTTAGAATAAGGCTGTAACGTATCAAAATGTGGAAAAAGGGAAGGGGTCTGAATACTTTCCAAATGCACTGTATGTGGAAATATATGGCCAATTACATGCTTCCTAATCATTGTTATGGGAAATAGAGTGACTCGTGAATGGCACAGTGGACTAAGGCACTGCATCTCAGTGCCAGAGGCGTCACTAAAGACCCTGGTTTGATTCCAGGCTGTATCACAACCAGCCGTGATTGGGTGTCCCAAAGGGCAGCACACAATTGGCCCAGCATTGTCCTGGTTAGGGTTTGGCCGGGGTAGGGTTTGGCCGGGGTAGGCCTTCATTCTAAATAAGAATTTATTCTTAATTGACTTGTCTAGTTACATTATGTATTTTTTTAAAAGGATCCAATGAATTCACAGTTTTGTAGCTGATGAATGAGCTTTTCGCCAACAAGCTGCTAAGCGTCTGACCAGACAGTGACAGGGGAGCTGGAGCAAATGGCAGGGGTTTTACCAAGACCAGGGAGCACATGTCAGGATTCTATTGCTACAGTGCTGTCATGCCCATCATAACAACAGCCTGCTATGCCCCCCTGGCCCAACTCACACAAGCTCTTGTAAGGCTTTTACGCATTCGGGACAGCAAAGGGAAGGAAGAAAGGAAACAGAATTATGTTTCAGATCTTCTCAGACACAGCCTCTGTCTGTTGTTTTGACAACACTTCCATTTGCACATATTCTACATGTCTACCATACCATCACATATTCTACATGTCTACCATACCATCACATATTCTACATGTCTACCATACCATCACATATTCTACATGTCTACCATACCATCACATATTCGATGTCTACCATACCATCACATATTCTACATTTTTACCACACCATCACGTATTCTACATGTCTACCACACCATCACATATTCTACATGTCTCCCACACCATCACATATTCTACATGTCTCCCACACCATCACATATTCTACATGTCTACCACACCATCACATATTCTACATGTTTACCACACCATCACATATTCTACATGTTTACCACACCATCACATATTCTACATGTCTACCACACCATCACATATTCTACTTGTCTACCACACCATCACATATTCTACATGTCGACCACACCATCACATATTCGATGTCTACCACACCATCACATATTCTACATGTCTACCACACCATCACATATTCTACATGTCTACCACACCATCACATATTCTACATGTCGACCACACCATCACATATTCTATGTCTACCACACCATCACATATTCTACATGTCTACCACACCATCACATATTCTACATGTCTACCACACCATCACATATTCTACATGTCGACCACACCATCACATATTCTATATGTCTACCACACCATCACATATTCTACATGTCGACCACACCATCACATATTCTACATGTCTACCACACCATCACATATTCTACATGTCGACCACACCATCACATATTCTACATGTCTACCACACCATCACATATTCTACATGTCTACCACACCATCACATATTCTACATGTCGACCACACCATCACATATTCTATATGTCTACCACACCATCACATATTCTACATGTCTACCACACCATCACATAATCTACATGTCGACCACACCATCACATATTCTATATGTCTACCACACCATCACATATTCTACATGTCTACCACACCATCACATATTCTATATGTCTACCACACCATCACATATTCTACATGTCTCCCACACCATCACATATTCTACATGTCTACCACACCATCACATATTCTACATGTCTACCACACCATCACATATTCTACATGTCGACCACACCATCACATATTCTACATGTCTACCACACCATCACATATTCTACATGTCGACCACACCATCACATATTCTATATGTCTACCACACCATCACATATTCTACATGTCTACCACACCATCACATATTCTACATGTCTACCACACCATCACATATTCTACATGTCGACCACACCATCACATATTCTACATGTCTACCACACCATCACATATTCTACATGTTTACCACACCATCACATATTCTACATGTCGACCACACCATCATGATGCTGAACTATGAGGAAGTATTTGACATCTAGCTGTATTAGTTTCTACTTTCAACATGTTTCCAATGCCAGCCTCTTGGTGACCCCATCATGTTTCCTGCTTCTTGGTGACCCCATCATGTTTCCAATGCCAGCCTCTTGGTGACCCCATCATGTTTCCTGCTTCTTGGTGACCCTATCATGTTTCCTGCTTCTTGGTGCCCCATCATGTTTCCTGCTTCTTGGTGACCCTATCATGTTTCCTGCTTCTTGGTGACCCCATCATGTTTCCAATGCCAGCCTCTTGGTGACCCCATCATGTTTCCTGCTTCTTGGTGACCCCATCATGTTTCCAATGCCAGCCTCTTGGTGGCCCTATCATGTTTCCTGCTTATTGGTGACCCCATCATGTTTCCTGCTTCTTGGTGACCCTATCATGTTTCCTGCTTCTTGGTGACCCCATCATGTTTCCTGCTTCTTGGTGACCCTATCATGTTTCCTGCTTCTTGGTGACCCCATCATGTTTCCAATGCCAGCCTCTTGGTGACCCCATCATGTTTCCTGCTTCTTGGTGACCCCATCATGTTTCCTGCTTCTTGGTGACACCATCATGTTTCCTGTTTATTGGTGACCCTATCATGTTTCCTGCTTCTTGGTGACCCCATCATGTTTCCAATGCCAGCCTCTTGGTGACCATGTCATGTTTCCTGCTTCTTGGTGACCCCATCATGTTTGCAATGCCAGCCTCTTGGTGACCATGTCATGTTTCCTGCTTCTTGGTGACCCCATCATGTTTGCAATGCCAGCCTCTTGGTGACCCCATCATGTTTCCAATGCCAGCCTCTTGGTGACCATGTCATGTTTCCTGCTTCTTGGTGACCCCATCATGTTTCCAATGCCAGCCTCTTGGTGACCATGTCATGTTTCCTGCTTCTTGGTGACCCCATCATGTTTGCAATGCCAGCCTCTTGGTGACCCCATCATGTTTCCTGCTTCTTGGTGACCCCATCATGTTTCCTGCTTCTTGGTGGCCCCATCATGTTTCCAATGCCAGCCTCTTGGTGACCCTATCATGTTTCCTGCTTCTTGGTGACCCCATCATGTTTCCAATGCCAGCCCCTTGATGACCCCATCCTGGGCTTGATGCCCAAAACATGACAAAATAAAACTGTGTTGTTCCAAGTTTTTTGTGGGATTTAGTGTGTATCCATCTGTGCATTTCACAGATTTAAATGTTAGTGTTTAATATACAGTACCAGTCAAAAGTTTGGACTCGCCTACTCATTCAAGTGTTTTTCTTTATTTTTTCTATTTTCTACATTGTAGAATAATAGTGAAGACATCAAAACTATGAAATAACACATATGGAATCATGTAGTAACCAAAAAATCTTAAACAAATCAAAGTATATTTTATATTTGAGATTCTTCAAAGTAGCCACCCTTTTTCTTGATGACAGCTTTGCACACTCTTGGCATTCTCTCAACCGGCTTCATCAGGTAGTCACCTGGAATGCATTTAAATTAAAAGGTGTGTCTTGTTAAAAGTTCATTTGTGGAATTTCATTCCTTCTTAATGCGTTTGAGCCAATCAGTTATGTTGTGACAAGGTAGGGCTGGTATACATAAGATATCCCTATTTGGTAAAAGACCAAGTCCATATAATGGCAAGAAAAGCTCAAATGAGCAAAGAAAAAAGACAGTCTGTCATTACTTTAAATTTGAGGTTTTTGTTTCCAAGCGTCGTGTCTTTGTGAGATGCAGAGTAGGTAAACGGATGATCTCCACAGGTGTGGTTCCCACCATGAAGCATGGAGGAGGAGGTGTGATGATGTGGGGGTGCTTTGCTGGTGACACTGTCAGTGATTTATTTAGAATTCAAGGCACACTTAACCAGCATAGCTACCACAGCATTCTGCAGCGCAAAGCCATCCCATCTGGATTGCGCTCAGTGGGACTATCATTTGTTTTTCAACAGGACAATGACCAAACACATCTCCAGGCTGTGTAAGGGCTATTTGACCAAGAAGGAGAGTAATGGAGTGCTGCATCAGATGACCTGGCCTTCACAATCACCTGACCTCAACCCAATTGAGATGGTTTGGGATGAGTTGGACCGCAGAGTGAAGGAAAAGCAGCCAACAAGTGCTCAGCATATGTGGGGAATCCTTCAAGACTGTTGGAAAAGCGTTCCAAGTGAAGCTGGTTGAGAAAAGGGCAAGATTGTGCAAAGCTGTCATCAAGGCAAAGGGTGACTACTTTAAAGAATCTCAAATATAAAATATATTTTGATTTGTTTAACACTTTTTTGGTTACTACATGATTCCATATGTGTTATTTCATAGTGTTGATGTCTTCACTACTATTCTACAATGTAGAAAATAGTAAAAATAAAAACCCTTGAATGAGTCGGCGAGTCCAAACTTTTGACTGGTAATGTATGTGTATGTGTGTATTGGTGTGTGTGCGTCAATCTGCATTTTTATGAGTGTGTGTGTGTGTGTGTGTGTGTGTGTGTGTGTGTGTGTGTGTGTGTGTGTGTGTGTGTGTGTGTGTGTGCACATGTGACAACTGCCCTGATAAACAGGTGCTAGTCTATCTTGTTGGGTCTTGATAGACAGGTGATAGTCAGTCTATCTTTTGGGGTCTTGATAGACAGGTGCTAGTCTATCTTTTGGGGTCTTGATAGACAGAAGCTAGTCTATCTTTTGGGGGTCTTGATAGACTGGTGCTAGTCTATCTTGTTGGGTCTTGATAGACAGGTGATAGTCAGTCTATCTTTTGGGGTCTTGATAGACTGGTGCTAGTCTATCTTTTGGGGTCTTGATAGACTGGTGCTAGTCTATTTTGTGGGGTCTTGATAGACAGGTGCTAGTCTATCTTGTTGGGTCTTGATAGACTGGTGCTAGTCTATTTTGTGGGGTCTTGATAGACTGGTGCTAGTCTATCTTGTTGGGTCTTGATAGACAGGAGCTAGTCTATTTTGTGGGGTCTTGATAGACTGGTGCTAGTCTATTTTGTGGGGTCTTGATAGACTGGTGCTAGTCTATCTTGTTGGGTCTTGATAGACAGGAGCTAGTCTATCTTGTGGGGTCTTGATAGGCAGGAGCTAGTCTATTTTGTTGGGTCTTGATAGACTGGTGCTAGTCTATTTTGTGGGGTCTTGATAGACTGGTGCTAGTCTATTTTGTGGAGTCTTGATGGACTGGTGCTAGTCTATTTTGTGGAGTCTTGATGGACTGGTGCTAGTCTATTTTGTGGAGTCTTGATGGACAGGTGCTAGTCTATTTTGTGGGGATTGATAGACTGGTGCTAGTCTATTTTGTGGAGTCTTGATGGACTGGTGCTAGTCTATTTTGTGGGGTCTTGATAGACAGGAGCTAGTCTATCTTTTGGGGTCTTGTGTATGAGCTGCGGAAATGCTATCACACACTGGTGCTTTAATGTGGAGCTGGAATGCTGTTTATTGTTAACAGAGATTTCAAATGTAAAGATCGGAGGGAGGCACACTGCCATGGTTAGCCACACAGAGCCACTCTGTTCCATGTCTCTTATCCTCACAGCCTATAAGCATGCTCCCTGTGGCCATCGGCAGGATTTAGATAAGATGACACATTTTCTGTTCATTATGGAACTCTTCATTGAAAGAGGTGAACAAATATCATGTACATTATCACAGTGCTTTGTACATGGGCAATTCCACTGTAATGGAATTGCACTGAGATATGTCACTTAAAATGTATGCCAATAAAACCCCCATTGATTTCAAAGTTTAACAAACCATCCTTTATGCACAAGGACTATTTTTAACAATTTACACTGAACATTTTTATAAAAACACATTTACTGTAAGAACTGCAGATGCAAAGTTTGGTAACAGAATTTCGGTAAAATCTCCCTCAGTTCTCTCTGTGACTATGTTTTCCAAAAACGGTTAAATGTCTGCTCTGAATTAACATTCAAAGATGTCTGCAGAAAGAATGGGGTGTCAGCTATGACATGACACCTCTATTTTGATTATTGAACAACCATAAGAGAAGTGGATTTACACACAGTAATGGAATTTCAGTATGGGTCCCTGATCTGTACTACACAGAAATACATAATTATCCTAAATATGTACACTCTCAAAAGTACAGCACAGTAGAGCACAGAGCAGAACAGTTCAGTAGAGTATAGTCAAGTCGAGTATAGTCAAGTAGAGTATAGTTAAGTAGAGTATAGTCAAGTAGAGTATAGTTAAGTAGAGTATAGTCAAGTAGAGTATAGTTAAGTAGAGTATAGTTAAGTAGAGTATAGTCAAGTAGAGTATCTTTAAGATATTTAAATTTCTGGTAACGGAATTTCAAGGCACAAGGCAATGTTTGTTAAACTTACAGAAGGCAGAACAAATTATCCTAAACTAAATATAAGTGTTGTTTATTAGTCTGCAGGGGGCTTTACATAAACATTGTTGTGTTTGGATGTATTTCCAAGACGTTTGCTGATAAATGTTTTTTAAGACCCATTTTCCATCTGTTTGACAAGAAATGAAAGCCTTTGCTTATTCCTCATATATACCTTCATTTCTCAAAAATATACTCTTAGTTTTCATTTGACACCTAATTTGACATGCTTCTATGAACTTCTCATGTTGGTGCTTATGGGTCCTTTTACATGTCGGTGCTCATGGGTCCTTTTACATGTCGGTGCTCATGGGTCCTTTTACATGTCGGTGCTCATGGATCCTTTTACATGTCGGTGCTCATGGGTCCTTTTACATGTTGGTGCTCATGGATCCTTTTACGTGTCGGTGCTCATGGATCCTTTTTTACATGTCGGTGCTCATGGATCCTTTTTTACATGTCGGTGCTCATGGATCCTTTTTTACATGTCGGTGCTCATGGATCCTTTTACGTGTCGGTGCTCATGGATCCTTTTACATGTCGGTGCTCATGGATCCTTTTTTACATGTCGGTGCTCATGGATCCTTTTATGTGTCGGTGCTCATGGATCCTTTTACGTGTTGGTGCTCATGGGTCCTTTTACGTGTCGGTGCTCATGGATCCTTTTACATGTCGGTGCTCATGGATCCTTTTACATGTCGGTGCTCATGGATCCTTTTACATGTCGGTGCTCATGGATCCTTTTTTACATGTCGGTGCTCATGGATCCTTTTTTACATGTCGGTGCTCATGGATCCTTTTACGTGTCGGTGCTCATAGATCCTTTTACATGTTGGTGCTCATGGATCCTTTTTTACGTGTCGGTGCTCATGGATCCTTTTATGTGTCGGTGCTCATGGATCCTTTTACGTGTCAGTACTCATGGATCCTTTTACGTGTCGGTGCTCATGGGTCCTTTTACATGTCGGTGCTCATGGATCCTTCTACATGTCGGTGCTCATGGATCCTTTTACATGTCGGTGCTCATGGATCCTTTTTTACATGTCGGTGCTCATGGATCCTTTTTTACATGTCGGTGCTCATGGATCCTTTTACATGTCGGTGCTCATGGATCCTTTTACATGTCGGTGCTCATGGATCCTTTTTTACATGTCGGTGCTCATGGGTCCGTTTACGTGTCGGTGTTCATGGATCCTTTTACATGTCGGTGCTCATGGATCCTTTTTTACATGTCGGTGCTCATGGATCCTTTTTTACATGTCGGTGTTCATGGATCCTTTTTTACATGTCGGTGTTTATGGATCCTTTTACGTGTCGGTGCTCATGGATCCTTTTACATGTCAGTGTTCATGGATCCTTTTTTACATGTCGGTGCTCATGGATCCTTTTACGTGTCGGTGTTGATGGATCCTTTTACATGTCGGTGCTCATGGATCCTTTTTTACATGTAGGTGCTCATGGATCCTTTTTTACATGTCGGTGTTCATGGATCCTTTTTTACATGTCGGTGTTCATGGATCCTTTTACGTGTCGGTGCTCATGGATCCTTTTACATGTCAGTGTTCATGGATCCTTTTTTACATGTCGGTGTTCATGGATCCTTTTACGTGTCGGTGCTCATGGATCCTTTTACATGTCAGTGTTCATGGATCCTTTTTTACGTCGGTGCTCATGGATCCTTTTACATGTCGGTGTTCATGGATCCTTTTACATGTCGGTGTTCATGGATCCTTTTACATGTCGGTGTTCATGGATCTTTGCCTACATCACTAAGGAATTAACATGGTCCACACACACCCAAACAGTTGTGAAGAAGGCACGGTAGCACTTCTTCCCCTTCAGGAGGCCCTCAGATCCTCAAAAAGTTATACAACTGCACCATTAAGAGCATCTTGACTGGCTGCTTCACTGCTTGGTATGGCAACTGCTTGGCATCTGACCGCAAGGCGCTACAGATGGTAGTGCGAACAGCCCAGTACATCACTGGAGCTGAGTTTCCTGCTATCCAGGATCTCTATACCAGAAGGTGTCAGAGAAAGACCCTAAAAATTGTCAAAGACTTTAGCCGCCCAAGTCATACCATGGCCTGTTCCAAGTATCAGCACTGTAGCTAAGCAAATAGGTATGTGCTGAATATTGGTTGGCGGGAAGTCAGGCGCAGGAGAGCAGAGATGGGTGATAACAGGAGAACTTTAATATACACCCTGGCCCAAAGGCACAGGCGAGGCAGCACAAAGCACAACCACGGTAACATGAACCGGATTAAACAAAACAAACAAACCTAGGTTTGAAACAAACCTAGCGCAAGCCAGCCTGTAGCGTAACACCCTACACAAAGAACAATTCCACACACAGACATGGGGGAAACAGAGGGTAATATACATTTAGTCTGATGAGGGAATGTGAACCAGGTGTGTGGGAAAACAAGACAAAACAAATGGAAAATGAAAGGTGGAGCGGCGATGGCTAGAAGACCGGTGACGTCGACCGCCGAACGCCGCCCGAACAAGGAGAGGGACCGACTTTGGCGGAAGTCGTGACAATGTGATAGGTAACTTATTATAAAACGGTCACTATGGGAATCAAATCTTACAATTGGTGGGAACGGAGGGTTAATTTGACTTTATCATCTATTATGATGGAATAATCAATCAACATGTATTTAATGGTTGACCTCCATTTTATTTCTACAGTAGTTTTGTTTTGACTTCACAGCAGCAGCTGCAGACTGAGCTGCAGACTGAGCGTCTCTCCGCTCGGAATGTGGGATATTGGGAACAGGAGTTGTATTCTGCTCTATTTGGGGAAGCTGTACTCTGGCCTGTGCACACAATGACATTTATCTCTCCTCTTTTTGTTCTCAAGGTGGTGGACGGGCTTATCCACATAGCTTAAAATCACCCTCTGGCCTAAATAATGCAAAACACAATCAAACCCAACTGCCTTTATATGGAAAGAGATATAATACACAGTAGCATTACATTTGAGCAGTCATGGCTGAATATTGTGTTCTGTGATTAAGTCATGGTTTATTTAGTAGCTAATTACTTAATTAGTAGTGGAACAGGAACAGGTCTCCTAGATATTGAAATGGATTCATTTCTGTCTAGGGGATGCCCTGTTGGTATTGTTTAAAGTGTACATGTACTGTATAAGAGTACTGCTAGTTAACCACATCCAGACCAATGGGACCATAAAGAAATACTCTCTTCAAAGAGTTTATGTCATTACAACATGTTGTCTCTTTAAACCCTGCTTTCACTTTGGAAAAGGTTTAAAACGATTGTTTAAAAATAAACATATTTTCTGTTTTGGGGGGCTGGTATGCACACAGAGATCGGAAGTCCACAGAAGAACCGTTCACTTAGAATTTGATAGTGGAGTGTAAAGCAAATAACAAGTTCCTTAAGTGCTGATATGTTCGGAAGCACTCCAACCAACCATGTCCCCACCCCACAGACTCCCACTGGCCCAGTTCTGCACCATCTATTTTCACAAGCCTACCGTCCAACATTTGAGTCATCCCCACCTTAAATTGACATACAGCCTTGTCTGATTTTAATGTAAGCCACTTGAATGTATGCCACTTGTAGTCCGGGCAATTACTGTAATGACTTGGTGGTAAACTTTAATATGTAACATGGAACTTGGACGGGCTGTATTGCCACAACAGTCATATAGCTTATGTTTCATAGCCTGGTCCCAGATCTGTTTCATAGCCTGGTCCCAGATCTGTTTCATAGCCTGGTCCCAGATCTGTTTGCGCTTTAGCCTACTCCATTGTCATTGAGAAGGCAAAACATGTGTTGTTTTTTTTACCCCTTTTTCATGGTATTCAATTGGTAGTTACAGTCTTGTCCCATCGCTGCAAATCCCGTACGGACTCGGGAGAGAGAGAGGCGAAGGCCGAGAGCCGCGCGTCCTCCAAAACACAACCCAGCCAAGCCGCACTGCTTCTTGACACAAAACCCGCTTAACCCGTAAGCCAGCCGCACCAATGTGCCGGAGAAGAGTCGCTAGTGCGCGATGGGACAAGAACATCCCTGCCTGCCAAAACCTCCCCTAACCCGGATGACGCCGCCCCAAGGATCTCCCGGTCGCGGCCGGCTGCGACCTGGACTCGAGCCAGGATCTCTTGTGGCACAGCTAGCACTGTGATGCAGTGCCTTAGACCACCGCGCCACTCGGGAGGCTGGCGAAACACGTTTTACATGACAATTCCACAAGGAGTTGGCAAGAGAGTAGAAACAGACTGGCACCCAGACTACAACAATCACACTCACAGTCAACTTCTGAAGATCCTACCAAATGCATTGTGCAGTGCTCCAGGGACAAACTCCATGACCTTATGCACTTTCAGATTCAAGTCTGTTCCTCCATACACTAGATCCTTATGTTTTTATGGCATGGGCAGAAAATAACACTGCTGTTCCATTTGAGTTGAGTAACAACTCATTTATTTACAGTTTCATCAGGCACATCCTTTTAAATGACTATGTGCAGTTTATTAATGACAGAAAAAATGTCAGACATTGATGTAATATTCTGTAAAACAATGCCGTTTAAAAATATATACATATATATATATATATATATATATATATATATAGGTTTGGGTTAAGTTAAAAATTCAGATTGCCTTTTGTGACGCTCCATGCACAAGGTCCGAGCCAATAGGCTGTCGAGGAAGGGAACACATGGGGATGTCTGACGTAGCTCCCCTAACCCTGACCTTGAGGAGGACAATAAAAGGGACACTTTCGCACACCCGTCAAACTTTTACAGTGCGCTCAAAGGTTAGTACACCGGATGCATGCGCGTTCCATTCATTCTACAATTTATGCGTAATTACGCGATTATAACAAATTAACGCAACTCTTTACACATTGCATGCGTTGGAGTAACTTGTTGAAGGAGAACACCACATGTACCATGTTTACAAATATTAGTGAGTGATTAATAATGTAAATGATCGAACATGAATTTATGTCATCAGCTAACCATAATTTCATAAGAATAGGCGTAGTCACAGATCATGAGCATGTCTTCAACAATGTTTCCGTTACTGCGCTGTAGGTGCGCTGGTGCTTGATCTTCATCCCGAGTTGGCAACATGTTCAACTTTAATTAAATGAAAGAGTTCGGAAGGCAACTTCGTTCTCTCTCACCAGCCTCACCAAGGACAACTATGCATTTGATGGCACTGTCAGATTCAACACCAGAAATGCAACAATTTTATTTTTCAAATTCCATACATCACTTTCTATGGACTGTATCGAAGCTGACCAAGAGAATATTGACAGTTTTGCAATGTTTTTTTTTGCCACTCAGTTGTTGTATTCTAAATGCCCATTCACTCAGGTACAATACAAGTGCTAATCCCGGGTGAGAAAGAGGCTTACATCGAGGTGAAGTTTAAACAACTGGATGGTGACAAAGCCACTGTGGAGACCAAAGATGTAAGGGTTGGTAGGCTATTTGTTGCAGTTGAATACAACATAATGATGTTCATTTCTTTATTTTTACTATTTTATACATTGTAGGATAACAGTGAAGACAACACTATGAAATAACACATATGGAATCATGAAGTAAGCAAAAAAGTGTTAAACAAATCAAAATATATTTTATATTTGAGATTCTTCAAAGTAGCCACCCTTTTTCTTGATGACAGCTTTGCACACTCTTGGCATTCTCTCAACCAGCTTCAGGAGGCAGTCACCTGGAATGCATTTCAATTAACAGGTGTGCCTAGTTAATTTGTGGAATGTCTTCCCTTCTTAATGTGTTTGAGCCAATCTGTTATGTTGTGACAAGGTAAGGGTGGTATACAGAACATAGCCCTATTTGGTAAAAGACCAAGTCCATATTATGGCAAGAACAGCTCAAATAAGCAAAGAGAAATGACAGTCCATCATTACTTTAAGACATGAAGGTCAGTCAATACGGAACATTTCAAGAACTTTTAGAGTAAAAACCATCAAGCGCTATGATGAAACTTGCTCTCATGAGGACTGCCACAGGAAAGGAAGACCCAAAGTAACCTCTGCTGCAGAGGATACGTTCATTAGAGTTACCAGCCTCAGAAATTGCAGCCCAAATAAAAGCTTCACAGAGTTCAAGTAACAGACACATTTCAACATCAACTGTTCAGAGGAGACTGCGTGAATCAGGCCTTCGTGGGCGAATTGCTGCAGTAAGAAGAAGATACTTGCTTGGGCCAATAAACACAAGCAATGGAAATTAGACTGGTGGAAATCTGGCCTTTGGTATGATGACTCCAAATTTGAGATTTTTGGTTCCAACCACGTGTCTTTGTGAGATGCAGAGTAGGTGAACGGATGATCTCCGCATGTGTAGTTCCCATGTGAAGCATGGAGGTGGAGGTGTGATGGTGCTTTGCTGGTGACACTGTCAATGATATATTTAGAATTCAAGGTACACTTCACCAGCATGGCTAGCACAGCATTCTGCAGCAATATGCCATCTCATCTGGTTTGTGCTTAGTGGGATTATCATTTGTTTTTCAACAGGACAATTATCCAACACTCCTCCAGGCTGTGTAATGGCTATTTGACCAAGAAGGAGAGTGATGGAGTGCTGCATCAGATGACCAGGCCTCCACAATCACCCGACCTCAACCCAATTGAGATGGTTTGGGATGAGTTGGACCGCAGAGTGAAGGAAAAGCAGCCAACAAGTGCTCAGCATATGTGGTAACTCCTTCAAGACTGTTGGAAAAGCATACCAGGTGAAGCTGGTTGAGAGAATGCCAAGAGTGTGCAAAGCTGTCATCAAGGCAAAAGCTGGCTGCTTTGAAGAATCTCAAATTTATTTTGATTTGTTTAACACTTTTTTGGTTACTACATGATTCCATATGTGTTATTTCATAGTTTTGATGTCTTCACTATTATTCTACAATGTAGAAAATAGTAAAAATAAAGAAAAACCCTTGAATGAGTAGGTGTAGGTAATTCAGTCCAAAATAACTTTACTTTGTTCTGAAGTGCACTGTTGTCACATTTGTGACAATAGTTTGTGTTTTTTTTTATTAAAAAGATTTGCAGATCTAATAGAATCTATGTGAAATATTATCACCAAAAGTTGAAAATGCTGTGGTGCAGGAGTCCTTCGAATGAAGTGATAGATCATCCGCTACCTACTGTATTTACATTTACATTTACGTCATTTAGCAGACGCTCTTATCCAGAGCGACTTACAAATTGGTGCATTCACCTTAAGGTATCCAGTGGAACAACCACTTTACAATAGTACATAGTACATAATAGTATGAATTGACTACAGACTTGCCCAACTCTCCCTAACACTTTGGTTGTGAAGGACGATGACAATGATGAACCCTCTGAAGTATAGACATGATTTAGGACATGGTCACACTGACCACCCTCAATGAAGCCTCTGTGCTCTTCAACCTCACCAGGCGCTACAGTATGTGGATGATCTATGTGAGTCACAGTTCTGTACATAATGCCATAGACTCCTCTAGGGAGGATGAACAGGTTATTCTGAACCAGAGACTCTCCCTCTATGTGGGCGATATTCTGTTTCACAACCAAGCGCTCTCTCTCTCAACAAAGGCAAGAGGCACACGATCGTTGACAATGCCTACATTGACATGCTGTGCAGTAAGTCTACAACAATACAACCAATTCTATATAAAGATAGAAGCTGTGTCATGTTGGAATTATTTAATCTACATTTAAAGCCTAAAAATATAAATACATTCTGGTAACTGGGCCATATGTTTTCTCAATACATCGTGAGAATCAATCCATGCTTTTGGGTTAGAGTTTTATCTGTTCCGAGTTCTCCAAGTTTCCAAGCTTTTGACAGGGTTTCTCGTTGATCTTCCATACATGTTGTTGATGTCCACCAATCCCTTCGACTACCACTTTTGCTCCCAGGGTGTGACAACAGTGGAGAACGTGAATGACGAGGAGGACCACAGATGACTGCCTTTTTCTACCAATGCTCTTTCCTCCACTCTGTTTACTATGTGAAGTTTTCTCTCCTTACTCTCTGGCCTCTGACCTCTCTCTCTCTCTCTGCCTGACCCCTCCTCCGTATGCAATGGACAGTCTGGGCTTCACTCCTGAGGAGAAGTACAGTTGCTATAAAATAATGGGGTCCATCATGCACTTTGGCAACACGAAGTTCAAGAAGGTTCGGAGAGAGGAGCAAGCAGTCAGTCCGACTTCAAGTTTGATTTAACAGACTTTAGTGCATTGTTTACTCTATAATGTTAACATCCCGAGTGTCAACCTGAGCATTCCTATTCTTTAAACTGGAAAACCATACCGTTATGATAGTGTTTTTGTAAAACTATTTTGCAAACACAATGTCAATATGAAAAACCACCCAATCAGTGAAGGCTGATGGGAGGGAGCTATAGGAGGACGGGCTCATTGTAATGGCTGGAATGGAATAAATGGAACGGGGTCAAACGTGGTTTCCAAGTTGATGCATTTCATACCGTTCCATTTATTCCATTACAGCCATTACAATGAGCCCGTCCTCCTATAGATCCTCCCACCAGCCTCCTCTGCACCCTATACATATAGTTTATGCATGTGCTTTGGTCTTCAGGTGCGGATAGGCCTCCTACCTGATGGGGATCAATTCAGGTGACCTCACCAAAGGTCTGCTGCACCCTCGGGTCAAAGTGTGTAACGAGTACATCGTCAAGGGCCAGACTGTTTGCAGGGTTTAAGATCTTCGAGGTAGGCCTACACATTGCCTCTGACCAAATTCTGCATTTTATATTGTCTTTTTCCTGACTGTTTCAGCTCATAAACCTCTCCTTCTTTTCAACCCTCCTCTCTATCTCTCCATGCTCCACTCAGGTTCAACAACTTTGAGTAGCTGTGCATAAACTTCCCCAATGAGAAACTACAACAGTATTTCAACCACCACATGTTCATCCTGGAGCTGGATGAGTATAAGAGGGAGGGTATTGAGTGTACCTTCATCAACTTTGGCTTGGATCTACAAACCTGTATCAAACTCATTGAGAAGGTATGTGTCTGTTGTTTCAGCCATTCAAATAAGGGGCTAGAGCAGAGGAACTGGTACATTTTGCCTGTGAAGAGTGGTTTGATTTCTGTGTGATTTACTCTCGTTTGTTTCCTGCAGTCCATGGGCACAAAGTATACTGCCCATCCTAAAACTTTATTTATTTCTAAAACAGGAAACACTTATCTCCCTCACTAGCTTTAAGCACCAGCTGTCAGAGCAGCTCACAGATTACTGCACGTGTACATAGCCCATCTATAATTTAGCCCAAACAACTACCTCTTCTCCTACTGTATTTATTTATTTTGCTCCTTTTCACCCCATTATTTCTATTTCTACTTTGCACTTTCTTCCACTGCAAATCTACCATTCCAGTGTTTTACTTGCTATATTGTATTTACTTTGCCACCATGGCCTTTTATGCCTTTACCTCCCTTATCTCACCTCATTTGCTCACTTTGTATAAAGACTTATTTTTCTACAATATTATTGACTGTATGTTTGTTTTACTCCATGTGTAACTCTGTGTTGTTGTATGTGTCAAACTGCTTGCTTTACCTTGGCCAGGTCGCAATTATAAATGATTGTCAACTTCTCAACTTGCCTACCTGGTTAAATAAAGGTGAAATAAATAAATAAATACAAATCCTGGAGGAAGAATGCATGTTTGAAAAGGCCACTGCTGTCAGCTTTAAGACCAAGCTGTATGACAACCATGTGGGCAAGTCTCCCAACTTCATCAAGCCAAGAAACGACAAGAAACGTAAATACGAGACCCACTTTGAGCTGATGCACTACGCTGGAGTGGTAAGTGCTCCGGTCTGTTTATTTGAAACATTTGCTCCTTTTTTAACAGTTAAAACATGTAGTCTTCATGACACTTGATATTAATCAATGTTAAAGGTATTATTTCTCACCATTGACCCATCCTCTCCCGTCACCCATCTCCAGGTACCGTACAACATCAGAGGGTGGCTGGACAAAAACAGAGACCCCTTAGATGAGACAAAAGTCATCTGCTTACAGGGATCATCTAATAAACTGTGAGCATGCCTTTTAGAGAACTTAATCAGTAGCGATGCAGGTGTTGACAGTGACACAACTTTACATTTTCATATTTTAAAGTGAAACTACACTAAATAGGGAAATTAAGTCATCGTGATCTACAGTTTGACTGTTCAGCTGCTGATTCAAAAGAGTCCACAGAGAAGAGGAAGAATGGGGCCTCCTTCCAGACCGTGTCACAGCTTCACAAGGTGTGGAAGAGTGAGGTACAGCCAGGCTGGCATTACCAGAGTGTCTCTAGGTGTCAGAGATGTGTGGTTTAGTTGAGATCAGAAGGGGAGCATTTAGAGGTGCTCGTGTTTTTTTTTCCTGAGTCACGATGACCTGCCTTGAGTTGAGAGGGAAGTAGTTAAGACTTGCAGTGATGTTTAGGTAACTCAGCTCATGAACATCACTTTAAGTCTGTGCTACCTCCACTCTTTCATGCCTCTGACTGAGGACGAGGATGATGAAAGATTGACTCATTCAGTCATCTTTGTCCCAGGAGGAATGGACCCATTCCAGGTCCCTCAGCAGTTGTGGTGTAATGGAGTACTGGAGGGAATTCCGTATTTGCAGGAAGGGCTTCCCCAACCGGAAACCTCAATGCAGAGTTCAAACTACGATGGGCATAGCACCTCTGTAACACATACAGTATTCATGTAGAACTTGGAAAACACAGAGACAAAAACACGTGTACCATCTTATTATAAAAATGGCAATAATGTGAAGAATCAAGGGCTTACTTATGTGTTCCCTGCTGTGTGTGCTATCCTGTGCAGGTATCGTATCCTGAACCCCATGGCTATCCCTGAGGAATCCTTTGTGGACAGCAGGAAGGCTGTGGAGAAGCTGCTGAGATCACTGGACATTGACCACACCCAGTACAAGTTTGGAATGAATCACCAAGGTGGGTACTGTATGACTGGTACTGGTGCACCTGAATGAGTTTGGAATGAATCACCACGGTGGGTACTGTATGACTGGTACTGGTGCACCTGAATGAGTTTGGAATGAATCACCACGGTGGGTACTGTATGACTGGTACTGGTGCACCTGAATGAGTTTGGAATGAATCACCACGGTGGGTACTGTATGACTGGTACTGGTGCACCTGAATGAGTTTGGAGCTGAAGCTTAAAGCATATGGTCACTCCTCATCGGTTGTCGTAATGTTTGGGACAGACTTACTTGTCAGTATGTGTTGGGTGTCCCAACCTGCTCTCAGAGCATTTCGTATTATTCTGCACGTAGATCCAGAACAGTCCATTTAGTTATGTTACATTTATGTTACATTATGTTACATTTCGTATGGTATGTATTAATTTGTGTCCATCACCCATTTCGTATGATATGTTACGAATTACAATTCATATTACAGTGAGGGAAAAAAGTATTTCATCCCCTGCTAATTTTGTACGTTTGCCCACTGACAAAGAAATGATCAGTCTATAATTTTAATGGTAGGTTTATTTGAACAGTGAGAGACAGAATAACAACTAAAAAATCCAGAAAAACGCATGTCAAACATTTTATAAATTCATTTGCATTTTAATGAGGGAAATAAGTATTTGACCCCCTCTCAATCAGAAAGATTTCTGGCTCCCAGGTGTCTTTTATACAGGTAACGAGCTGAGATTAGGAGCACACTCTTAAAGGGAGTGTGGAATGGAAGAAACACAAAAGAACTGTCAATCTCCCTCAGCCTGGGGCTCCATGCAAGAGCTCACCTCGTGGAGTTGCAATGATCATGAGAACGGTGAGGAATCAGCCCAGAACTACATGGGAGGATCTTGTCAATGATCTCAAGGCAGCTGGGACCATAGTCACCAAGAAAACAATTGGTAACACACTACGCCGTGAAGGACTGAAATCCTGCAGCGCCCGCAAGGTCCCCCTGCTCAAGAAAGCACATATACATGCCCGTCTGAAGTTTGCCAATGACATCTGAATGATTCAGAGGACAAGTGTTGTTGTCAGATGAGACCAAAATGGAGCTCTTTGGCATCAACTCAACTCGCCGTGTTTGGAGGGGGAGGAATGCTGCCTATGACCCCAAGAACACCATCCCCACCGTCAAACATAGAGGTGGAAACATTTTGTTTTGGGGGTGTTTTTCTGCTAAGGGGACAGGACAACTTCACCGCATCAAAGGGACGATGGACGGGGCCATGTACCATCAAATCTTAGGTGAGAACATCCTTCCCTCAGCCAGAGTATTGAAAATGGGTCGTGGATGGGTATTCCAGCATGACAATGACCCAAAACACACGGCCAAGGCAACAAAGGAGTGGCTCAAGAAGAAGCACATTAAGGTCCTGGAGTGGCCTAGCCAGTCTCCAGACCTTAATCCCATAGAAAATCTGTGGAGGGAGCTGAAGGTTCGAGTTGCCAAACGTCAGCCTCGAAACCTTAACTTGGAGAAGATCTGCAAAGAGAAGTGGGACAAAATCCCTCCTGAGATGTGTGCAAACCTGGTGGCCAACTACAAAAAACATCTGACCTCTGTGATTGCCAACAAGGGTTTTGCCACCAAGTACTAAGTCATGTTTTGCAGAGGGGTCAAATACTTATTTCCCTCATTAAAATGCAAATCAATTTATAACATTTTTGACATGCGTTTTTCTGGATATTTTTGTTGTTATTCTGTCTCTCACTGTTCAAATAAACCTACCATTAAAATGATAGACTGATCATTTCTTTGT
Organism: Salmo salar; assembly: GCF_965601325.2. Lineage (NCBI taxonomy): Eukaryota > Metazoa > Chordata > Actinopteri > Salmoniformes > Salmonidae > Salmo > Salmo salar. The sequence continues at coordinate 15,682,704 of NC_138303.1, read as the reverse complement.
CAGTGGGCAAACGTACAAAATCAGCAGGGGATCAAATACTTTTTTCCCTCATTGTATATGTAACGAATTTGCAAAACGTACAATATGTTATGAACATTCCCACGGGGGACCAGTACGGATTTAAAAAGCATGTATGAAATGTATGCATTCACTACTGTAAGTCGCTCTGGATAAGAGCGTCTGCTAAATGACTAAAATGTAAATGTATCGCAAAACGTACGATATGTTACAAATTCTTTTTAGGTGAGGAAATAATGAAACATATGCCTGATTGATTGGGGATAATGTGTGTATCAGTAGATCTTTTTGGAAATGTGCTGTAAAGCAGTAGACTATAAAAGGTAGCTAGAATGCTTTGTCCTATGGCTTTCCACCCTTACATGTCCCTGTCATGTGTCCAATGAACTGGTCAGTCAACGGGTGGGCGTGGTCTAGATCCCTCCCGCCCCTCTTTGTTCTAAATTAGATCTGTGTGTGCCCTGCTTACCAAATATGGCTTGGCGGGCACAGGCCATTGTCTCATTTGCTTGACAATAGTGGGTGCTGGGAGAAAGCAAGCATGCTAGCCGGGGGAAGTAAATCAATAGTGAATCACTGGCAAGGCAAGGCAGGAGACACACTGTGGGTCAGGTAGAGGGCATTTTATAATGTGAAACTCCAGCCCTCTGTGAAACCAGAGGACTTAATCCCTTATTACCTGGCCAGTTATTCCAGCTATGTGGAGGCTCTGAACTCCAGGCTCCATGGACAAAGGGGGCCGGGGAGAATGGGTTATTATTAATATGGGGCTGGAGGACATGACAGGTGCTGTTGCTGCTCTTTAAGGGCCATGTGTCAACCCCTCCTGTTTTTGTAAGCGCCAGTTAGCCTGTTATAACCTCCGGGCGCTATTTCCACCAGGACCACACACACACACACAATGTAAAGCAAGCAAGTGCTGACACGCTCGCCACACACATACTTCACGCATGCCATGTACATACCGACAAACCTGGTGGCAAATACACACACTAACACACAATTTGCATATCAAACACTACTAAAAACATTTTGGGTTGGGCCTGAAATCTCAAAATACAGAGCCGTCCCAGTGGAACCGCTTCACTTGTGATCTTAATTTCTCCTCCAACATCTTGCGTCTCTCCAGACTCGTGAGTTGGCCCTGCTGCATGGCGAGGATCTCAGACAGCCTCTCATCTCTCATGGGGTGTCAGGTAGCCTAGTGGTTAGAGTGTTGGGCCAGTAACCAGCAGGTAGCCTAGTGGTTAGAGTGTTGGGCCAGTAACCAGCAGGTAGCCTAGTGGTTAGAGCGTTGGGCCAGTAACCAGCAGGTAGCCTAGTGGTTAGAGCGTTGGGCCAGTAACCAGCAGGTAGCCTAGTGGTTAGAGCGTTGGGCCAGTAACCAGCAGGTAGCCTAGTGGTTAGAGCGTTGGGCCAGTAACCAGCAGGTAGCCTAGTGGTTAGAGCGTTGGGCCAGTAACCAGCAGGTAGTCTAGTGGTTAGAGCGTTGGGCCAGTAACCAGCAGGTAGTCTAGTGGTTAGAGCGTTGGGCCAGTAACCAGCAGGTAGTCTAGTGGTTAGAGCGTTGGGCCAGTAACCAGCAGGTAGCCTAGTGGTTAGAGCGTTGGGCCAGTGACCAGCAGGTAGCCTAGTGGTTAGAGCGTTGGGCCAGTAACCAGCAGGTAGCCTAGTGGTTAAAGCGTTGGGCCAGTCACCAGCAGGTAGCCTAGTGGTTAAAGCGTTGGGCCAGTCACCAGCAGGTAGCCTAGTGGTTAGAGCGTTGGGCCTGTAACCAGCAGGTAGCCTAGTGGTTAGAGCGTTGGGCCAGTAACCAGCAGGTAGCCTAGTGGTTAGAGCGTTGGGCCAGTAACCAGCAGGTAGCCTAGTGGTTAGAGCGTTGGGCCAGTAACTGAAAGGTTTCTGGATCGAACAAGCTGACAAGGTAAAAATCTGTCATTCTGCCCCTGAACAAGGCAGTTTACCCTAGGCCGTCATTGTAAATAAGAATTGGTTCTTAACTACCTTGCCTAGTTAAATAAAATAAAAATGTTCCCTAACAGCTCTGCCCAGGAGGACACCCAACCTGGTTTCAGAGCATTTAGTTTTATTCTGTACGGAAATCCAAGTCACTCCTTTTAGTATGATATATTATGTTTGGTATGGTTACATAAGATAGATGGTTAATTAAGGCAAAAACGTGACCGTTCAATCCCAAATGTCATTCCTTTTTAAATTCAGACCTTAGTGCACACAAAACCATTCCCCTCTCTTCACCCATGTAATCTTTAATAGAGAATAATCCAGTAACACATCTGGGCGTTTACAGTGGTGAAGAGCTGGTCCTGCTTTTCTTCAAGCTCAGGCCTCTCCTGAGGAGCACCACGGCAGAGAAGGAGCTGGCCGCACTCAAGGAGGAGTTTGCTAAATTGAAGAACGTGTTTGACAAGTCAGAGGCAAAGCACAAGGGGGTGCAGGAGAGACAGGTGGCCCTGATCCAGGAGAAGAATGACCTGGCCCTACAGCTGCAACAGAATAACATCAAGGTATTACACTGTACAACAGAATAACATCAAGATATTACACTGTACAACAGGATACTGTCAAGATAAGGATCAATGAGACAAGATAAAGTAAACATGTAGAAATATGATCAGACAAGATAAATGTAGACCTAATCAGAATTGACCAGAAACAATTAGGCAATAAATCAAGATAAGAGATGCTAAGAAGATGTCTATCTCTGTGTGACCCCTGACCCCCAGGAGCAGGACAACCTGATGGATGCAGAGGACTGCTGTGACCTGCTGATCAAGGCCTGCTGTGACCTGCTGATTAAGGCCAAGGTCATAGAGCTGAAGGAAAGACTTGAGGATGAGGAGATGAACGCCGGCCTGAACGCCAAGAAACACAAGCTGGAGGACGTGTGTGCAGAGCTGAAGACAGATCTGGAGATCACCATGGTCAAGGTGGAGAAGAAGAGATGCCACAGAGAACAAGGTGAGCAGGGAGGGATTAGTCTGGGTACCAGTCTGTTTAACTACCGTTCTACTCCTTGCCCCTCCTTGTAATGCTAAACATTTTTGGCCAATGACATGGAGTGGAATGTTAGTGAAACGGACTGGTACCCAAGCTAGGGGGGGGAGGGATATATGGGTGGCTCAATGCCCGCAGATATACTTTTCAGCAGTATAGTGTAAACCTCTGATCAGTCAATTTACTGTGCTGTATATATCAGATACACTACATGGCCAAAGGTATGTGGACACGTGCTCGTTGAACATCTCATTCCAAAATCATGGGCATTAATAGAGTTGGTCCCCCTTTTGCTGTTATAACAGCCTCCACTCTTCTGGGAAGGCTTTCCACTAGATGTTGGAACATTGATGCGAGGACTTGGTTCCATTCAGCCACAAGAGAATTAGTGAGGTCACTGATGTTGGCCGATTAGACCTGGCTCACAGTCGGCGTTCCAATTCATCCCAAAGGTGTTCGATGAGGTTGAGGTCAGGGCTCTGTGCAGGCCAGTCAAGTTCTTCCACAACGATCTCAACAAATCATTTCTGTATGGACCTCGCTTTGTGCACAGGGGCATTGTCATGCTGAAACAGGAAAGGGCCTTCCCCAAACTGTTGCCATAAAGTTGGAAGCACAGAATTGTCTACAATGTAATTGTATGCTGTAGCGTTAAGATTGCCCTTCCCTGGAACTAAGGGGCGTAGCCCAAACCATGATAAACAGCCCCAGACCATTATTCCTCCTGCGCCAAACTTTACAGTTGGCACTATACAGTTGGGCAGGTAGTGTTCTCCTGGCATCTGTGAAACCCAGATTCATCCATCAGACTGTCAGATGGTGAATGTGATTCATCACTCCAGAGAACGCGTTTCCGCTGCTCCAGAGTCCAATGACTGCAAGCTTTCATATTTATACCACATTGTTTGTTCCCCCTTTCTGTCCTCAGGTGAAGAACCGGATGGAGGAGATAGACTCACCCAGAACACCTATGCTGAGCCTGACCAAGGAGAAGACGGCCCTGCAGGAGGCCCACCAGCAGCCCGAGTCCATCTTGTGTCTGACCAAGGAGAAGACGGCTCTGCAGGAGGCCCACCAGCAGCCCGAGTCCATCTTGTGTCTGACCAAGGAGAAGGCGGCTCTGCAGGAGGCCCACCAGCAGCCCGAGTCCATCTTGTGTCTGACCAAGGAGAAGACGGCTCTGCAGGAGGCCCACCAGCAGCCCGAGTCCATCTTGTGTCTGACCAAGGAGAAGACGGCCCTGCAGGAGGCCCACCAGCAGCCCGAGTCCATCTTGTGTCTGACCAAGGAGAAGGCGGCTCTGCAGGAGGCCCACCAGCAGCCCGAGTCCATCTTGTGTCTGACCAAGGAGAAGACGGCTCTGCAGGAGGCCCACCAGCAGCCCGAGTCCATCTTGTGTCTGACCAAGGAGAAGGCGGCTCTGCAGGAGGCGCACCAGCAGCCCGAGTCCATCTTGTGTCTGACCAAGGAGAAGACGGCTCTGCAGGAGGCCCACCAGCAGCCCGAGTCCATCTTGTGTCTGACCAAGGAGAAGACGGCTCTGCAGGAGGCCCACCAGCAGGCCATGACTAACCTGTTGGTCGGGGAGGATATGGTCAATATGCTGAGCAAGGCCAAGGTCAAGCTGGAGCAGCAAGTGGACGATGTTAGTAAAGGGACATGAAAAACACACTTCACCACATACAGTAGCCTAACTAGCTCCTTAGTTAAACACATAGCGTCTATCAATCATTCAAATTAAGGGTCACATGGGACAGCATGACTTTTAAGTTATTAATTTGTCAGAAAGTTAGCGGACCTCGAGAAACTAACCAAACTCACCTTTCTCTGCTTCTTGCTCTGTGTAGCAGAGTATAATTGTAGGCTAGAGGAACCAGAAGCTATGGTACCAAGATCTCCTTCAGCCAGAACACTGAAGAAACAGCTGTAGGAGAACAAGGTCAGAGGTCACACTTGGGCTAATTAAGTGGTCACCTGTATACAGTGCTTTCGTAAAGTATTCAAACCCCTTGACTTTTTCAACATTTTGTTAAGTTACAGCCCTATTCTAAAATGTATTAAATTGTCCCCCCCCCCCTCATCAATCTACACACAACACCCCATAACGACAAAGCAAAAACAATGTTTTGCTAATTTATTAAAAATATAAAACTGAAAATGTCACATTTACATAAGTATTCAGACCCTTTACTCAGTACTTTGTTGAAGCACCTTTGGCAGTGATTACATCCTAAAGTTTTCTGGGGTTTGACGCTACAAGCTTGGCACACCAGTATTTGAGGAGTTTCTACAATTTTTTTCTGCAGATCGTCTCAATCCATGTCAGGTTGGATGGGGAGCGTTGCTGCACAGCTATTTTCAGGTCTCTCCAGAGATGTTCGATCAGGTTCAACTCCTGGCTCTGGCTTGGCCACTCAAGGACATTCAGAGAGTTATCCTGAAGCCACTCCTGCATCATCTAGGCTGTGTGCTTAGGGTCATTGTCCTGTTGGAAGGTGAACCTTCAACCTAGTCTTAGGTCCTGAGCGCTCTGGAGCAGGTTTTCATCAAGGATCTCTCTGTACTTTGCTTCATTCATCTTTCACTCGATCCTGACTTGTCTCCATGTTCCAGACACTGAAAAACATCACCACAGCATGATGCTGTCACCACCATGCTTCACCGTAGGGATAGTGCAGGTTTCCTCCAAACGTGACGCTTGCTATTCAGGCCAAAGAGTTCAATCTTGGTTTCATCGGACCAGAGAATCTTGTTTCTCATGGTCTCAGAGAATTTAGGTGCCTTTTGGCAAATTCCAAGTGGGCTGTTTTGTGCCTTTTACTGAGGAGTGGCTTCTGCCTGGCCACCATCATAAAGGCCTGATTGGTGGAGTGCTGCAGAGATGGTTGTCCTTCTGGAAGGTGTTTCCATCTCCACAGAGGAACTCTAGAGCTCTGTCAGAGTGACCATCGGGTTCTCAGTCACCTCTCTGACCAAGGCCCTTCTCCCCCGATTGCTCAGTTTGGCCAGGCAGCCAGCTCTAGAAAGAGTCTTATTGGTTCCAAACTTCTTCCATTTAAGAATGATGGAGGCCACTGTGTTCTTGGGGACTTCCAATGCTGCATACATTTTTTTGGTACCCTTTCCCAGATTTGTGCCAACACAATCCTGTCTCAGAGCTCTACAGACAATTCCTTCGACCTCATGGCTTGGTTTTTACTCTGACATGCACTGTCAACTGTGGGACCTTATATAGACAGGTATGTGCCTTTCCAAATCATGTCCAATCAATTGAATTTACCAGAAGTCCATTCAAGTTCTAGAAACATCTCAAGGATGATCAATGGTAACAGGATACACCTGAGCTCAATTTCGAGTCTCATAGCAAAGGGTCTGAATACTTATGTCAATAAGGTATGTTTTCTTTGTTATAAATTTGCTAAATTGTATTAAAACCTGTTTTTGCTTTGTCGTTATGGGGTATTGTCTGTAGATTGATGAGGAAAATGTGTTTTCTTCTCAATTTTAGAATACGGCTGTAACGTAACGAAATGTAGAAAAAGTCAAGTGGTCTGAATACTTTCTGAATACACTGTATATCCAGCATTTTTGTCAAAATTGCTCAGGCTCAGTAAATTTGGTTCGGGTTCATTGATAGACAGCGATATTTAAATCTTGTTTTAAGCGGATTTAAGTCAGGACTGAGACTAAACCGCTCAACACCTCTTGGAAAGCCATTCTGGTATGTCTTTTGTATAAACATGTGTGTAATTGTCCCACAGAAAAATAAAACCTATCCCAGGGTTAGGTTTTAAGACTGAGGTGGGCTTTGCTCCTTTCATATTTATTTTCATCCTAACTCCCCAGTCCCTGCTGATGACAAGCATACCCATAACGTGATGCTGCCACCACAATACTTTAACATACAAAAATGGATCAACAACATTGCATTCACTCCATATTACTGGCCTGTATGAAAAAGTGAAAAGAAAGAAGCCTGTGTTAAAAAATTACATTGTTTGTAACAAGGCTGTTAAACACTGCAAATAAATGAACTTTTTGGCCTAAAATAAAAATGACAGGGTTGGGTCAAGTCCAGCACAACAGAGTGAAACTCTATTTACAAACATGGTGGTGGCAGCATCATGTTATGAGTAGGCTTGTCATCGGCAGGGACTGGTAAGTTTGTTAGTATCAAAATAAATATGAAAGTAACAAAGCAAGAGGAAAACCCACCTGTCTTCTGAAATGGCTTTCCAAGAAGTGTGGAGTGTTCTTGAGTGGTCTAGTCTCAGGCCTGACTTAAATCTGCATGCAGAATGAAGTGGAGACCTGCTTGTACTCCTGGATTAAACTCTGTGCTTTCAGATGACTGCAATGGGTGATAAGTGTTTGACGTGTGTTCAAATAGCAATGATTTATGATAGACTAACACAAACCAACGCCATGCTGTTAAATACTTAAAATCGCCGTTGACAGGACTGTCCATTGTCAACAATAGATTGTATAACCCACTTTACATCCATGTGTTGTAGTGAATTAAAGCACTTAAAGAGACATGAAAGATCCAAAGTTGTGTTGTTATTTATCTCATTCGCTTTACAAAGTGAAGTTACAGATACTTACCTGTGTATTAGATGACTACACGCATTCTCACACTCACTGTCTGAGAAGAGCTCAGACATAAGCCCAGTGTCACATACACATTCTGAAACAGGGACAGTCTCATATCCTCATGCCATAAGTTAAGCATCTTTCCTAACGTTACCAGTCAGGACTCCTCTGTGTTGTCGAACCCGAGACATTCATTCTTCTGGCGAGTCCATGTTCCAGAGCCTTGTGTCGACCTTGTCCTTCACCTAAATACTTTATCATTTACATGGATCATTTCTTTAAATATAGAGTCCCTTTTTAGACCACCAAAATAAAACAATTGCTTGTCCCTTAAATATCAATGTTTTGGTCCCAACTTGTATTAAATGTCCCTAAAACATTTTGACATAGTAATTACATGCCGTTAGATACAGAGTAATGTTCTTTTTCCAGTTGGTGTACTTACACATTGCGTTGACTGCACAACAAAATGTATTTAACATGCTTTATATCTGCAAACAAATTCAAATTGATTGCGTTAAAACATCTCCTTCGTGTTTGACTATTACACTAACATCAAAACAGGCATACCAGTTGTAAGTACTAACCCTGTATATGTACCCACTATATCTGCCAGTGTAATTACCATGTAAATGCAGAGTTTTGGCACCACTCAATATGAAGTTGGACCGTCGTTTTTTTTGCCAGAGTGTAGGAGGGTTTCCACTAGTTACCACAGCCACAAAGACTAAATGGGCTATATCGTAATAATTAATATAAACAAAAATGAGCATTTTAGTGCTAATTTAAGATTAGACATAAGGTTAGCAGTGTGGTTAAGGTCCGGTTTGAAATCACATTTTAAGAATAGAAATGAGAGAAATAGGTAGGGGTTATGACTTTGTGGCTGTGGTAACTAGTGACAACCGGGTACGAGAAATCATCTCCCTTCTGTTAGTGAAAGGCTGCTGATTGGCTGACTGTTTTCCCCCACAGATAAAACAGAATGGAAACTCCAGCATGTGACACACCCCAACACAGCTATACACTAGAGGAGGCTGGTGGGAGGAGCTATAGGAGGACAGGCTCATTGTAATGGCTGGATGGAATACATGGAACGGTATCAAACATATGGAAACCACGTTTGACCCAACCCATTTATTCCATTCCAGCCATTACAATGAGCTCTTCCTCCTATAGCTCCTCTCACCAGCCTCCACTGGTAGAGACGCACGCGACACAAGCATACGCATCCACTCCTACAGCCAATACTCACACACCCACTAAAGCATATCCACACACACACACAAACGCAAAAATACATACACATGCCCAAAACTGTGCACACAGTCATTCTGTACACCGATGGATCCCTGAATAACAGCTATGTGAAGAAGTGAGCGCTCAGATCTGTTCAGTCTTCAGGTGATTGAGACATTGCCTCTCCTCCTCTTTTTTCCAGGGACTAAACTTCCAGAAAGTCTCTTCCCAGATCCATGTAGGCCTCGTCGATGTAGCTGGCTATGGCACATAGTGAAGTTCGGTCTGAGTCCAACAGAACCGACACCGTCTCCTTCCAATAGGTGAAGAGGATACAGGAGCTCTGTTGCAGATAGGAGAGAGAGAGAATGGTACGAGGGGAGAGAATGGTAGGAGAGAGAGAGAGAGAATGGTACGAGGGGAGAGAATGGTAGGAGAGAGAGAGAGAATGGTACGAGGGGAGAAAATGGTAGGAGAGAGAGAGAGAATGGTACGAGGGGAGAGAATGGTAGGAGAGAGAGAGAGAATGGTACGAGGGGAGAGAATGGTAGGAGAGAGAGAGAGAATGGTACGAGGGGAGAGAATGGTAGGAGAGAGAGAGAGAATGGTACGAGGGGAGAGAATGGTAGGAGAGAGAGAGAGAATGGTACGAGGGGAGAGAATGGTAGGAGAGAGAGAGAGAATGGTACGAGGGGAGAGAATGGTAGGAGAGAGAGAGAATGGTACGAGGGGAGAGAATGGTAGGAGAGAGAGAGAATGGTACGAGGGGAGAGAATGGTAGGAGAGAGAGAGAGAGAATGATTGGAGAGTGATAGGAGAGAATGATATAGATAGGGAAAAGGGATATCTAGTCAGTTGCACAACTGAATGCATTCAACAGAAATGTGTTCTCTCATACAACAGTAAGTCAGTCAACCACAATAGGACAGAGCATGGTTTAGTGTACAGGTAACCTAATACAGAATTACCACCATAGAGTAGGCAGCATTCAAGTAATAACGGTGTGTGTGTGTGAGCGCATTGGGGAGGACACTCACGTTCTCCAGACAGGTGCTATCCTTGTCCTTGTTGAGGTAGTGGCGCTGCCAAAAGCGCAGCAGGTTGTGGAAGTTGTTGAGCAGGCAGCCGGGGTATTTCTCAGTGTACTCCTTCTCTCTCAGGGCGTTGAGGTAGAAGGACAGCTTGCCCCGTCTCCTGGCCAGCATCAATACCACCAGGCTGGTGTTCAGACAGCTCACATTCTCCTAACATTGGTAGGGCCCAGCCACCATCAAACAGAAGGGAAAGGATCACAGTCCGTTAACATGTAGATGATCCAGACAAGTGTATGTCTCAATATGAGAAACAAGAAATAGGGGAATGTAAAGTCTATGATAGATAGGATGCAATGCCATTAGTATTACAGTAAACCTGACAACAGACGATGGGATAGGGGCTTTCCTTGCCTGCGTGAGCGTCTGCACGTTGATGATGTTGACGAGTCTGAAGAGGATGGTTAGTCTGTTCTCCACGCGGACCATGTAGGACAACAGACTGCACTCTGACAGCACCTCCACAACTACAGGGCAGACACAGACAGAGACAGACAGACAGACAGTGATAGAGACAGTGACAGAGAGAGAGACAGTGACAGAGAGAGAGACAGTGACAGTGACAGAGAGAGAGACAGTGACACAGAGAGAGAGAGAGACAGTGACACAGAGAGAGAGAGACAGTGACACACAGAGAGAGAGACAGTGACACAGAGAGAGAGAGACAGTGACAGACAGAGAGAGAGAGACAGTGACAGACAGAGAGAGACAGTGACAGAGAGTTATTTAGCTATTGGATTTAGAATTATTTAATAAAATATACATTTTGGCCTTTAGAAACACATTGAATAACACATTCATAAGATGGCAACAGTCCAAAAATAAAATCATAAGTAACAAGGTCTTGACTTGTCTGTCCTATATCTAGGAGATCAGGATATATACTGCTCAAAAACATAAAGCGAACACTTAAACAACACAATGTAACTCCAAGTCAATCACACTTCTGTGAAATCAAACTGTCCACTTAGGAAGCAACACTGATTGACCATACATTTCACATGCTGTAGTGCAAATGGAATAGACAACAGGTGGAAATTATAGGCAATAAGCAAGACACCCCCAATAAAGGAGTGATTCTGCAGGTGGAGACCACAGACCACTTCTCAGTTCCTATGCTTCCTGGCTGATGTTTTGGTCACTTTTGAATGCTGGCGGTGCTTTCACTCTAGTGGTAGCATGAGATGGAGTCTACAACCCACACAAGTGGCTCAGGTAGTGCAGCTCATCCAGGATGGCACATCATTGCGAGCTGTGGCAAGAAGGTTTGCTGTGTCTGTCAGCGTAGTGTCCAGAGCATGGAGGCGCTACCAGGAGACAGGCCAGTTCATCAGGAGACGTGGAGGAGGCCGTAGGAGGGAAACAACCCAGCAGCAGGACCGCTACCTCCGCCTTTGTGCAAGGAGGAGCAGGAGGAGCACTGCCAGAGCCCTGCAAAATGACCTCCAGCAGGCCACAAATGTGCATGTGTCTGCTCAAACGGTCAGAAACAGACTCCATGAGGGTGGTATGAGGGCCCGACGTCCACAGGTGGGGGTTGTGCTTACAGCCCAACACCGTGCAGGATGTTTGGCATTTGCCAGAGAACACCAAGATTGGCAAATTCGCCACTGGCGCCCTGTGCTCTTCACAGATGAAAGCAGGTTCACACTGAGCACGTGACAGACGTGACAGAGTCTGGAGACGCCGTGGAGAATGTTCTGCTGCCTGCAACAGCCTCCAGCATGACCGGTTTGGCAGTGGGTCAGTCATGGTGCTCTCCATGTGCTCGCCAGAGGTAGCCTGACTGCCATTAGGTACCGAGATGAGATCCTCAGACCCCTTGTGAGACCATATGCTGGTGCGGTTGGCCCTGGGTTCCTCCTAATGCAAGACAATGCTAGACCTCATGTGGCTGGAGTGTGTCAGCAGTTCCTGCAAGAGGAAGGTATTGATGCTATGGACTGGCCTGCCCGTTCCCCAGACCTGAATCCAATTGAGCACATCTGGGACATCATGTCTCGCTCCATCCACCAACGCCACGTTGCACCACAGACTGTCCAGGAGTTGACGGATGCTTTAGTCCAGGTCTGGAAGGAGATCCCTCAGGAGACCATCCGCCACCTCATCAGGAGCATGCCCAGGCATTGTAGGGAGGTCATACAGGCACGTGGAGGCCACACACACTACTGAGCCACATTTTGACTTGTTTTAAGGACATTACATCAAAGTTGGATCAGCCTGTAGTGTGGTTTTCCACTTTAATTTTGAGTGTGACTCCAAATCCAGACCTCCATGGGTTGATAAATTGGATTTCCATTGATTATTTTTGTGTGATTTTGTTGTCAGCACATTCAACTACGTAAAGAAAAAAGTATTTAATAAGATTATTTCTTTCATTCAGATCTAGGATGTGTTAAGTGTTCCCTTTATTTTTTTGAGCAGTGTATATCCTGAGCATTTTTATTTTCAGCAACAAAAAAATTGCTAACATTTATAAACCTGTTTTCGCTTTGTCATTGTGGGGTATTGTGTGTAGATTGATGAGGATATAATTTTTTTTTAATCCATTTTAGAATAAGGCAGTAACGTAACAAAATGTGGAATATATTATATATATTTTCCACATTATTACGTTACTGCCTTATTCTAAAATTGATTTAAATATATATATAAAAAACTGAAAAAAACCCCCAGAAATATCTTATTTACATAAGTATTCAGACCCTTCGCAATGAGTCTCGAAATGGAGCTCAGGTGCATCCTGTTTCCATTGATCATCCTTGAGATGTTTCTACAACTTGATTGTGCAAAATCTAATTGATGGGCATGATTTGGAAAGTCACACACCTGTCTATATAAAAAGGTCCCACAGCTTACAGTACATGTCAGAGCAAAAACTAAGCCATGAGGTCGAAGGAATTGTCCGTAGAGGTCCGGGACAGAATTGTGTCGAGGCACAGATCTGGGGAAGGGTAGCAAAACTATTCTGCAGCATTGAAGGTCCCCAAGAACAGTGGCCTCCATCATTCTTAAATGGAAGAAGTTTGGAACCACCAAGACTCTTCCTAGAGCTGACCGCCCAGCCAAACTGAACAATCGGGGGAGAAGGGAGATGACCAAGAACCCAATGGTCACTATGACAGAGCTCTACAGTTCCTCTGTGGAGATGGGAGAACCTTCCAGAAGGACAACCATCTCTGGAGCACTCCACCAATCAGGCCTTTATGGTAGAGTCGCCAGAGGGAAGCCACTCCCCCATGAAAAGGCACATGACAGCCCTCTTGGAGTTTGCCAAAAGTCAGCTAAGATTCTATGGTCTGATGAAACCAAGATTGAACTATTTGAACTAAGCACACAGCCAAGACAATGCAGGAGTGGCTTCGGGACAAGTCTCTGAATGTCCTTGAGTGGCCCAGCCAGAGCCCGGACATCAACCCAATCGAACAGCTCTGGAGAGGCCTAAAAATAACTGTGCAGTGACGCTCCCCATCCAACCTGACATAGCTTGAGACTAGAGGTCGACCGATTAATCGGAATGGCCAATTAATTAGGGCCGATTTCAAGTTTTCATAACAATCAGAAATCGGTATTTTTTACCTTTATTTAACTAGGCAAGTCAGTTAAAAACACATTCTTATTTTCAATGACGGCCTAGAAACGGTGGGTTAACTGCCTTGTTCAGGGGCAGAACGACAGATTTTACCTTGTCAGCTCAGGGATTCAATCTTGCAACCTTACGGTTAACTAGTCCAACGCTCTAACCACCTTCTTTACATTGCACACCACGAGGAGCCTGCCGGTTACGCGAATGCAGTAAGAAGCCAAGGTAAGTTGCTAGCTAGCATTAAACTTATAAAAAACAATCAATCATAATCACTAGTTAACTACACATGGCTGATGATATTACTAGTTTATCTAGCCTGTCCTGCGTTGCATATAATCGCTTAGGTACACGTTGCTCCAACCATAAACATCAATGCCTTTCTTAAAATCAATACACAAGTATATATTTTTAAACCTACATATTTAGTTAATATTGCCTGCTAACATGAATTTCTTTTAACTAGGGAAAATGTGTCAATTCTCTTGCAAACAGAGTCAGGGTATATGCAGCAGTTTGGGCCGCCTGGCTCGTTGCGAACTGTGAAGACTATTTCTTCCTAACAAAGACAGCCGACTTCGCCAAACGGGAGATGATTTAACAAAAGCGTATTTGCGAAAAAAGCACAATCGTTGCACGACTGTAGCTAACCATCAATGCCTTTCTTAAAATCAATACACAGAAGTATATATTTTTAAACCTGCATATTTAGCTAAAAGAAATCCAGGTTAGCAGGCAATATTAACCAGGTGAAATTGTGTCATTTTGCGTTCATTGCACGCAGTCAGGGTACTTGCAACAGTTTGGGCCGCCTGGCTCGTTGCAAACTAATTTGCCAGAATTTTACGTAATTATGACATAACATTGAAGGTTGTGCAATGTAACAGGAATATTTAGACTTAGGGATGCCACCCGTTAGATAAAATACGGAACGGTTCCGTATTTCACTGACAGGAAAAACGTTTTGTTTTCGAGATGATAGTTTCCAGATTCAACCATATTAATGACCTAAGGCTCGTATTTCTGTGTGTTATTATGTTAGAATTAAGTCTATGATTTGATAGAGCAGTCTGACAGAGCGATGGTAGGCAGCAGCAGGCTCGTAAGCATTCATTCAAACAGCCCTTCGCAATGCATTGCGCTGTTTATGACTTCAAGCCTGTCAACTCCCAAGATTACGCTGTTGTAACCGATGTCAAATGGCTAGCTAGTTAGCCGGGTGCGCGAGGAGAGGGACGGAAGCTATACTGTTACACTGGCAATACTAAAGTGCCTATAAGAACATCCAATAGTCAAAGGTATATGAAATACAAATCGTATAGAGAGAAATAGTCCTATAATTCCTATAATAACTACAACCTAAAACATCTTGCCTGGGAATATTGAAGACTCATGTTAAAAGGAACCACCAGCTTTCATATGTTCTCATGTTCTGAGCAAGGAACTTAAACGTTAGCTTTTTACATGGCACATATTGCACTTTTACTTTCTTCTCATTTTACATTTACATTTTAGTCATTTAGCAGACGCTCTTATCCAGAGCGACTTACAGTAGTGAATGCATACATTTTTTCCCCCGTACTGGTCCCCCGTGGGAATCGAACCCACAACCCTGGCGTTGCAAACACCATGCTCTACCAACTGAGCCACACGGGACCAACACTTTGCTTTTGTATTATTTAAACCAAATTGAACATGTTTCATTATTTATTTGAGGCTAAATAGATTTTATTGATGTATTATATTAAGTTAAAATAAGTGTTCATTCAGTATTGTTGTAATTGTCATTATTACAAAATAAAAAATAATAAAAAAATAAAAATAAAAAATTCGGACGATTAATTGGTATCGGTTTTTTGGGTCCTCCAATAATCGGTATCGGTGTTGAAAAATCATAATCGGTCGACCTCTACTTGAGATGATCTGCAGAGAAAAATGGGAGAAACTCCCCAAATACAGGTGTGCCAAGTTTGTAGTGTCATACCCAAGAAGATGCTGTAATCGCTGCCATAGTTGCTTCAATAAAGTACTGAGTAAAGGGTCTGAAAACTTATGCAAATGTAATTTTTTTATTTATTTTATATATCAATTAGCAAACATTTCTAAAAAACAGTTTGTCAAGAGTGTGCAAAGCTGTCATCAAGGCAAAGGGTGGCTACTTTGAAGAATCTCAAATATAAAATATATTTTGATTTGTTTAACACCTTATTGGTTACTACATGATTCCATTGGTTATTTCAGTTTGTCTTCACTATTATTCTACAATGTAGAAAATAGTAAAAAAATATATAAAAAACATTTAATGAGTAGGTGTGTCCAAACTTTAGTCGTTTTTTGGGGTCTGTACTTTAACCATTTATATTTTTTACTTTTACTTCACTACATTCCTAAAGAAAATAATGTACTTTTTACTCCATACATTTTCTCTGACACCCAAAAGTACTTGTTACATTTTGAATGCTTGGCAGGACAGGAAAATTGTCAAATTCACATACTTGTCAAGAGAACATCCCTGGTCATCCCTACTGCCTCTGATCTGGCAGACTCACTAAACACAAATGCTTTGTTTGTAAATAATGTCAGAGTGTGCCCTATCTATCCGTAAACTTAAAAACAAGAAAATATAAGGAATGTGAAATGATTTATACTTTTGATACTTAAGGATCAAAAGTAAATGTAATTGCTAAAATATACTTAAGTATGTTTAAAACCTTTTACTCAAGTATCATTTTCTATTAGGTTATCTTTACTCAAGTATGACAATTAGGTACTTTTCCCACCACTCTGTGTGTGTATGTATGTATGTATGTATGTATGTATGTATGTATGTATGTATGTATTAAAAAAAAAACATATTTAACTCCTTTTTTAGGTTGCCACAAAACGACCTTCATACTTCCATCAACTTTTTTAAACTAGTACTGGTAACCTTCAGACAAGTCCCGTGACACTTGTGGGGGGATTGTAGAGCAAAACGGAGAACACCATAATGTTTTGAGTTAGTTTGTAACCCAAACGGTTCGGACGCTACAAACAGAAGTTGGCACATCGATGGTACCGACTTCAGATGAATCCCGACACTTGTGGGGGTCGTAGAGCAAAACGGAGACCACCACTTAGATTGACGCACCGGTGTGTGAATCGACTCTAGAGGGTTAACCCGTTTCTATAGCCACAAACGTGTTCACCGGTAGGCCTAAGACTATTTTCCATGGACATACCTCTCACATCGTCAGTCTGGCTCTCGAAGCGGTCCAGGGACAGAATTATACAGCGCACCAGCATGTTGGAGTCCACTAGAGAGCTGTTGATCTGGGTCATGAACGTCTGGAACTAACACAGGAAGCAGAAATGAAACATGTATTAAGGAAGTGAACTCTAGGGTTAAGCTAGAAAATGGTCCGCACTCCCTTTCCGTCGGTCTGATCCTCATTCAGTGCCTCTCCCATGGGCAGTGTCCTACCTTCTCCTCTGTGTTGACGTATTTGTTGAACCTCTTGAAGGAGTCGATGTTGAACTTCATGAGTTCCCCCAGCAGGTCAAAGTAACTCTGCAGCACATCCCGGGACTTACAGCCGCTGTCTATGATGCAGAACAGGATGTGCTGGAAGGACAGAGGAGAGGAATTTAATGGGAGGTTTTAAATGAAGACTTGAAGGCGATTCTATCATAGGTGTGTGTGGCTTCACTGGCTTGGCAACAGCCTCCGTACCTCCAGCAGGCCTCTCTTGAGCAGGAACACCTGGTCAGCGTAGGAGGTGGATCCTCTCAGGAAGCTCTCCACCGCCCTCGCCTGCCAGAACCTACAGACAGACGGGTTTAACACTCGTCTTCCTCTTTCTATACCTGACGACGTTTCACTCATTAACTCCTGGAGTCAACACACACACACCTGAATGAGGATTCGGCCGGTTCTTTCTTCATGACTGAAAGTAGCCGTGTCAGGAGGCCCTTTTTACCATCACAGATTAGATTTCTATATAGAAGAGAGAAAATATCCAACGCAATGGAGGATTTGTCAAATTCAGAAACACAAAATGTCCTCCATCCCTATCCCCTGCCTAACTAAGAGCCCTACCTGTCCGTGTTGACGAGAGCCTCCACCTCAGGGATGTTGGCCTTCAGAGAGATGGCACTGAGCTCATTCAGCTCCTGAGCATTCAAGAGGAGATACTTGTTCCTGAGAGAGAGGAGGAAAGACCAGACAAATGACAGAGTCACTGAACATGATGGTATCAAACTCAGTACCAGATTATATGTCTAATTCCACAGAAATACAGTTTAAATCATACTGTCTGTACTGAACTCACTCATGATGGTCGCTGAAACTCTGAAGTAGTCGTAGAAACTGGATTTTAAAGGAGATCTCCTGTGTGAGTGAGATCGAGAGAGGAAGACCAGTGAGTGCTGCAATAGAGGTGCTTAGTGTTACAGCGCCATTGAGCCCATTCCCAGAGCAGAGAGGTCTTCTTACCGGGCTGCAGTCACAGTTCTGGTTCTGGCCGTGGAGGACGTGGGTGGACGTCTGCTTTCTCCAGATCAGCTTGTCAAACAGGTTGTTGAGTCCTGGAATCAGTTTGAACTCTGCAAGCATTCTGTGAACCTGTTTACAAGGCACCATATATTTACAATCAAATGGATTCTATAACGCCCAGACCGTATACCACAAGTATGTCAAAACAGGTTTTTTTAATTGGTCTAATTTCGTTGGTAACCAGTTTATAATAGCAATAAGACACCTCAGGGTTTGTGGTATATGGCCAATATACCACGGCTAAATGCTGTATCCAGGCACTACACGTTGCATCTCATCTAAGAACAGCCCTTAGCTGTGGTATATTGGCCATATACCACCCCCACCTCAGGACTTACTGCTTAACTTTACATCAGCAGTTGTCTCAAAGTACTTAACAGACAACCAACCTAAAACCACAAAAGGCAAGGAATGCCGAGGCAGACGCACAGTGGAAAAACTTTACAATCTCAGTTACTGATTGAAGCCATTTCCTGTTGTAAACTAAAGTCCAGCTATCTGTCTTACCTGGTTCCTCTGGCGGCCTATGAGGAGCACACAGAGCACATAGAGAACCTCCACCTTGTACATGATCTCATGGACGATCTTCATGGACTGGGGCAGACTGTGCCTGAGAGGACTGGTGACCAGAGAGCTCTCGTCTGGCGACTCTGAGAAAGAAACAGCAGAGTGTATGGAAATACATTAACATTCAAGGATGCTAACTGATGAGGGGCCCAAAAAGGTGACCAAAAAAAATTGTTAAATCCAATGTACCTTGTTATTAGTTAGCTATCCAGGTAACATGACTAAACAAGGTTGTTTGAGTAGCCCTCGAGTAGTTTAGAAATATAAAATGTGTGACAATTCGAGGTAGAAAAGGGAAGAGGGTAGTTCCGGAGGTTTGGGCTAGAAACTGGTAGTTTTCAGTGATGTAAAGGCACAAGAATGACTGTCTCTGTGCTCTGGTTTTCCTCTATGGCACTCAGCCTAGTCAGACTGGCCTGCTTGTTCTTACAGAAGCTATTAAAAGATATGTATTCACTACGCTCGCTCTGTGAGCCACTCCAATAATTAAACAAATGTAACAGAAACCCCGTCACTGTCTGCACAACCCCAGCCCACCATCATGGCTAAATAACATTTTAAAACTGATGGGAGATGCACAGAAAGAACGGATGGAGAGAAGCAGCTGAGTAAACTAATGGCTGGTTAGGGGATGATGCCGTCTGCCCACAGCTGAGTAGGCTAATGGCTGGTTAGGGGATGATGCCGTCTGCCCACAGCTGAGTAAACTAATGGCTGGTTAGGGGATGATGCCGTCTACCCACAGCTGAGTAGGCTAATGGCTGGTTAGGGGATGATGCCGTCTGCCCACAGCTGAGTAGGCTAATGGCTGGTTAGGGGATGATGCCGTCTGCCCACAGCTGAGTAGGCTAATGGCTGGTTAGGGGATGATGCCGTCTGCCCACAGCTGAGTAAACTAATGGCTGGTTAGGGGATGATGCCGTCTGCCCACAGCTGAGTAAACTAATGGCTGGTTAGGGGATGATGCCGTCTGCCCACAGCTGAGTAGGCTAATGGCTGGTTAGGGGATGATGCCGTCTGCCCACAGCTGAGTAAACTAATGGCTGGTTAGGGGATGATGCCGTCTGCCCACAGCTGAGTAGGCTAATGGCTGGTTAGGGGATGATGCCGTCTGCCCACAGCTGAGTAGGCTAATGGCTGGTTAGGGGATGATGCCGTCTGCCCACAGCTGAGTAGGCTAATGGCTGGTTAGGGGATGATGCCGTCTGCCCACAGCTGAGTAAACTAATGGCTGGTTAGGGGATGATGCCGTCTGCCCACAGCTGAGTAGGCTAATGGCTGGTTAGGGGATGATGCCGTCTGCCCACAGCTGAGTAAACTAATGGCTGGTTAGGGGATGATGCCGTCTGCCCACAGCTGAGTAGGCTAATGGCTGGTTAGGGGATGATGCCGTCTGCCCACAGCTGAGTAGGCTAATGGCTGGTTAGGGGATGATGCCGTCTGCCCACAGCTGAGTAGGCTAATGGCTGGTTAGGGGATGATGCCGTCTGCCCACAGCTGAGTAAACTAATGGCTGGTTAGGGGATGATGCCGTCTGCCCACAGCTGAGTAGGCTAATGGCTGGTTAGGGGATGATGCCGTCTACCCACAGCTGAGTAGGCTAATGGCTGGTTAGGGGATGATGCCGTCTGCCCACAGCTGAGTAGGCTAATGGCTGGTTAGGGGATGATGCCGTCTGCCCACAGCTGAGTAGGCTAATGGCTGGTTAGGGGATGATGCCGTCTGCCCACAGCTGAGTAGGCTAATGGCTGGTTAGGGGATGATGCCGTCTGCCCACAGCTGAGTAGGCTAATGGCTGGTTAGGGGATGATGCCGTCTGCCCACAGCTGAGTAGGCTAATGGCTGGTTAGGGGATGTGGCTGGCTGCTCAAACATTGGATGATGAAGCACTCATTCTGATATGACATATCTGACATCACTCTGAACTCTGATCATCTATTTGTAGAACGCGTAGGGATGTATTCTGTTACATTTATCTCTTATTCTTATCTGTATTTTTTTTTAAACTGCACTGTTGGTTAGGGGCTCGTAAGTAAGCATTTCACTGTAAGCATTTCACCTGTTGTATTCGGCGCATGTGACTAATAAAATTAGATTTTGATTTGATTTTTGCTCAGCCATTCATTTCGATATGAGAAACATATCAAATCAAATGTTTTGTTGTCACATGCGCAGAGTACAACAGGTGTAGACATTACAGTGAAATGCTTAGTTACAAGCACTTAACCAACAATGTAGTTCAAGAAATAGATTTAGAAAATATTTACTAAATAAAC
Organism: Salmo salar; assembly: GCF_965601325.2. Lineage (NCBI taxonomy): Eukaryota > Metazoa > Chordata > Actinopteri > Salmoniformes > Salmonidae > Salmo > Salmo salar. The sequence continues at coordinate 15,661,788 of NC_138303.1, read as the reverse complement.
TAAAGTAAAAAAAATACAAAATAACAATAACGAGGCTATATATAGGGGTACAGGGGTACCGGTACAGAGTCAACGTGTGGGGTACAGGTTAGTCGAGGTAATTTATACATGTAGGTAGAAGTGAAGTGACTATGCATAGATAATAAACAGTAAACAATAAACAGAGTAGCAGCAGTGTAAAAACAAATGGGGGGGGGGGGGGGGGTCAATGTAAATAGTCCGGTGGCCACTTGATTAATTGTTCAGCAGTCTTATGGATTGGGGGTAGAAGCTGTTGAGGAGCCTTTTGGTCCTAGACGTGGCGCTCCGATACCACTTGCCGTGCGGTATCAGAGAGAACAGTCTATGACACCATTATTATACACCGGTTAGTGATCACACAGGAGATCTGTTTGTGCCTTTCTTTTATAGCCCAATGGGTGATACACTCTGCACTTTGTCAGATTATTATTTTTTATTTTTTTACAGATCTACACATTCACTTTGAAATCAAAACGGCCAAAAGTGACACGTTTACATCCCTGAAGATTATGACATCACGTGACTGTAAAGTGGGTCACATTCTGAACCGTATTACTGATGTAAGAAAACAGTGAACAACGGTCCGTTATACCGTCAGTATATCTCAGATGACTGGAGCATGGCATGTGTGTGAAGGAGAGTGCATGTATTATCTACTGGTCTGACCTGTGCTGCTCTGCTCGGCATCCTCTGTGGCCATTTGCATAAGAGCGTCCAGCACCAGGGCGTTGTCCAGCAAGGTGTACCAGTCTTGAAGCTCCAGTAGCAGGCTGGATGCCCCCGAGGCCTCAGACACCTTCCTGGTAGCCAGCTTACACAGCCGCTCAATGAAGCCCGGGATGTTCAGCAGGGCCACTGATGCACACAGGGGTTAAATCAAAAAAGAATCCCATGAATGACTGACAATTAAGTCCATCTCAGCTCGCGTGCCACATCAGGATTTCCAAACTCAACAGAGGACATCGCAGATTGTTTTTAGGACTGATTTGTTTGTCAAAACAAAGGGCAGTTATTTGAAACTATATATGTCCATCTAGTTGTAGACGTTCAAGTGTGGTCTTCAGTGTTCCTTTAAGACAAAATAATAATTCCCCCCCAAAAAACGTGACTGAGAACTTTAACCCCTGAGCACAGAGAGAGAACAGATTTTGAATTTGAATGAATTTACTGTTTCCCATTAAAGTGGCAATCAGCAGTCAAAACAATAACAAAGCGTACTCCCCCGTCACTGTTTCACTAAAAAGCTGCAGCATGGGGCTGGAGAAATGCAACCACTCTAAAATTCATCAACAGAGCTATGGATGCAAGGACTGGCCATCCTTGATATCAAAATTATACTTAGTTTACAAACATTGGAGTAAAACAATCTTATATTTTGGGTTCTGATGGGGTACGAAGTTGAACTAAGCTTATGAGGCATTTATAAGTTATATTCTCAAATAATCAATAGGTATATATCATTAATCATTAAGTCCAAAAATGGATGTAGCTACTGCAGATTGCCCCTTTGAGTCCTAAGGAAACATTGAGAAGTACAAATCCATCATTTTTTTTATCTCATTCATCGCTGAGCAATAGAGGGACAAGTAATTTGCAAGGATTTCTTCATTAAATACTAGTCATATGAAGCATCATTCTATGTGACAACACCTTCCATTCTCTCTCCCTGGTCTGATGGTGAGAGCTGTCTTACCCTGGTTGACTTCAGAGTGGGAAGGGCAGATGTTGGTCTTCTGCTGGGCGTTTTTAGCCAGCAGTGTGTGCTTGTCATCGTTGCCCAGGTCCGGCTCAGTGATGGTGACTGACAGGATGCGGCAGAAGTTGGCCAGCTGCTGCTGGTTGAAGCTCTGGACCAGACTGGGCAGGTTGGGGATGCCCTCCAGCTGGATCATCTCCTGGAGCATAAAGATGAAGGTACACGTACGTTATTGGAGTCATTCCACTTCAAACTGGCAGAGGAAAAATTATTCTGGAATGCTTCTTATCTGTTTCTAACTACAGAAACCATTTCATCCAAAATGGTGGGTGTCATGGCTTGCTGAAATGACATGGGACAACTCATTAACATTTTGGTGAATCTTTTGGCCATTTAGGTTCAGTTTGATTTGATCAAAGTTCAGCAAATTTGAATGACCTGTAGTAACTGCAAATTTGTAAGGACTGACATAGTGATAGTATGCATTTTGAAGCCATCCTTACCTTCCTGACCCCAAGAATGTCCTCAATCAATGTGGCTGTTTGCAAAAATGTCTTCTTGTTTGACATGAGCGTAAACAAAAACATGACAAAGTCATCTCGTGATGCCAGGCTTTTAGTGACTCCTTCCATCTGAAAGTGAGGGAAAGCTCATGATTAACCTTCCCTGACTAAAAGAAAGGAAACAGGGTGGACATCATCCTCTGTGAGACAGTGTGAAAGGAAAACTCCACCCAAAAACAATTTTTTGGTATTTGTTTCATTAATCCATTGTTGACATAGTCCCAAAATGTTTTGCTTGTCAGCAATCAAGTTTTCAAGATATGTAAGTTTCCTATGATGCAGCGTTTGGCATCATATGATGCAAAGTGCATCATACGGGGAGGATTTCTGTATTTCTGATTTTCTTACATGCATTCAAACACTTTATCTAAGGCATTGATACTTACACATATACAACAATTGTACAGAACACTTAAACAATCCTTGACGAGGTCATCACTCACTGTAATGAGAACATATGTTAGAATATATATTGAAGGAATGAAAAAATTGGTTCCTCACATTTGCAAAACTATGACATAGGAATGTAATATGGCTTACTTTTAGGGAAATTGGTCTGCGTGGTGAGGGTGGGTCTCATCAGAATCTCCACTAGTAACTGAGGACAAAGGAGAAATTAAAACCCTGACACAGCAAATATGGTCACTGACAAGACCGTTGGCTCTATATGCCTCTGTTTCAACATGTTGGAGACTCACATCAACGCCGCCAAAGAGGTCAAAGGTGTATGTGTTGGGAGAGGTGGACTCCTGTGCTGTTCTCCTGTCCTCTGTCACAAACGACATTGCCTCCATGGAGAGACAAGATGCCACTTCCTACCACACCATAGAGAGAACACAAACACGTCATGAACAACATCGGTCAGCTCAGCAACAATTACCATCACAGCAACCACGAGGAAAACAAGCATGAAACAGTCGCCTGTAAAGAGGGGCTTTACAGCGCCAACGAGGTCAGGGAAGAGTAATTATTGCACCTTGATAATGGAGTGGATCTGGGAGAGATCACTGTTGAGGTGACTGCTGTCATACAGTCTCTGCAGCATCACTGGAATCCCATGCCACTTGGCCTGTTGGTCCCTCTCTTGAAGAAGGGCCTCAGACATCTGAGGACAAGGAGGGAACACCATAGGAACAAGAAAATGTCAAGGATAGGGAAAATGCAGCACATAAATAAGCGATACCCCTCTGAGTGTATATTAGACAGACAAGATATACACACACGAGTCATTGCCCTAATTTGAGGGGCTATACCAGTTGATGTTTAAAATGTGATGGCTGTAGCCAGGAGGGTTTGCTGTGACACCTTTTCCAGTGATCAGTAAGGAAGCTAGCGGACATGGTGAAGGAAGTTTATTTTACTTCATTCACCATGGAGTGGAGTTCAGTCCGCTACAAGGAAGCCAGCCATCTTAGTGAACTAGATAACGTAGTAGCTAGCATATTAACGAGTTAGCTAGCTAATAAAATGACTACCTACATACACTTCCACTACATCAGCTAGCCGTTTGCACAGCACACCGAGTATACGTAACTAGCTATCAACCTAGCTAGCTAGGTTTTCTCCGTCCCAAACCCTCATAATTTCAGCTTTTAGAAAGGATTTCTAAACGTGTATTTTTACCTCTGTGCCTCGACTAAGTCCACCGCCACTGATTTGTCCATGTCTGATCCTTGTAAGTATGTTTTTATTACTATTTCTTCGGGTCCGAGAGGGCCCGAGTCGCTCTGTTGTCGCCATACTTCTTCCTCTTTTGCTTGTCTAAACAGGAAGTTATGGCCCGTCGACGGCAGAGTTCGCACAGACCACCTAATGGTGTGCTATAGCAACTACAATTATCTAACGACAAATCCTAATTATTCCAGAAAAATGTTGTGGGTGCCGTATTTTTATGGTAGGTGGAAGAAGTTGAAACTTTTAAATTGTTAGTCTAGTGTTGAAAAATTTAGATTACTGTGGTAGTACAAGTACTAGTGACTATTATTTGTTGTAGTGGATAGTAGCCGTTAGTGGAAAAGTTACAGTGGAAGTAAATAGTGAATGCAGTGATAGTGAAATAGCCAAATGACTGTAGCCCAGTGGTAGTATAGTATTAGTAGTAGCTAGTTATTGCAATATTTATTGTTATAAGTACACCTATAGTGAAGTAATAATTTGGGTTAGCTTATGATGTGTGGGTGTGGGATTGTTATACTGGGTTAGTTTAGTGAGTGTGGGATTGTTATACTGGGTTAGTTTAGTGAGTGTGGGATTGTTATACTGGGTTAGTTTAGTGAGTGTGGGATTGTTATACTGGGTTAGTTTAGTGAGTGTGGGATTGTTATACTGGGTTAGTTTAGTGAGTGTGGGATTGTTATACTGGGTTAGTTTAGTGAGTGTGGGATTGTTATACTGGGTTAGTTTAGTGAGTATGGGATTTATTTTAGAACGCATTTAATGTTTTGAAAGATAATGACCCACCGAAGCAGGGCGGGTGGGCAGTGAACGCTTTGTTACATCAAATCAAATGTATTTATATAGCCCTTCTTACATCAGCTGATATCTCAAAGTGCTGTACAGAAACCCAGCCTAAAACCCCAAACAGCAAGCAATGCAGGTGTAGAAGCACAGTGGCTAGGAAAAACTCCCTAGAAAGGCCAAAACCTAGGAAGAAACCTAGAGAGGATCCAGGCTATGAGGGGTGGCCAGTCCTCTTCTGGCTGTGCCGGGTGGAGATTATAACAGCACATGGCCAAGATGTTCAAATGTTCATAAATGACCAGCATGGTCAAATAATAATAATCATAGTCGTTGTCGAGGCTGCAACAAGTCAGTAACACAAGAGTAAGTGTCAGTTGGCTTTTTCATAGCCGATCTTTGAGAGTATCTCTATCGCTCCTGCTGTCTCCAGAGAGTTGAAAACAGCAGGTCTGGGACAGGTAGCACGTCCGGTGAACAGGTCAGGGTTCCAGCAGGTCTGGTACAGCAGGTCTGGGACAGGTAGCACGTCTGGTGAACAGGTCAGGGTTCCATAGCCGCAGGCAGAACAGTTGGAACTGGAGCAGCAGCATGGCCAGGTGGACTGGGGACAGCAAGGAGTCATCAAGCCAGGTAGTCCTGAGGCATGGTCCTAGGGCTCAGGTCCTCCGAGAGAGAGAAAGAAAGAGAGAATTAGAGAGAGCATATTTAAATTCACACAGGACACCGGAAAAGACAAGAGAAATACTCCAGATGTGACAGACTGACCCTAGCCCCCCGACACATAAACTACTGCAGCATAAATACTGGAGGCTGAGACAGGAGGGGTCAGGAGACACTGTGGCCCCATCCGATGAAACCCCCGGACAGGGCCAAACAGGTGGGATATAACCCCACCCACTTTTCCAAAGCACAGCCCCCACACCACTGGAGGGATATCTCCAACCACCAACTTACCATCCCGAGACAAGGCCGAGTATAGCCCACAAAGATCTCCGCCACGGCACAAACCAAGGGGGGGCGCCAACCCAGACAGGAAGACCACGTCAGTGACTCAATCCACTCAAGTGACGCACCCCTCCCAGGGACGGCATGGAAGAACACCAGTAAGCCAGTGACTCAGCCCCTGTAATAGGGGTAGAGGCAGAGAATCCCAGACATGAAAATGTCTCTATGTTTGCGGTTTATCCCTGACTACAGTCTCACAAAACAATACAAATGTTGTCATTATAATAATTTCTTCAAGCACATAAGTGTAGTTGCCGATGTTGAAAGAGAGGGAGGGTGTTGGTAAGCTGTTAAATGGTACGCTGTTGAAAAGTGACACTTTATGTGGTAGCATTGCCTTAAAATTGTTTAACTTGGGTAAAACGTTACGGGTAGTCTTCCACAAGTTATTTGTTTCTGGCCATTTTGAGCCTGTGATCAAACCCACAAATGCTGATGCTCCAGATACTCAACTAGTCTAAATAATCAATTAGACTTTTAAAATGATAAACTTGGATTAGCTAACACAACATGCCATTGGAACACAGGAGTGATGGTTGCTGATAATGGGCCTCTGTACGCCTATGTAGATATCCCATTACAAATGTGTGTTCCCTGGAGCCCACAGCTTTCCATCATCATCGCGGCGTAATGGCCTGAAACCATAAGATTTGTCTAATCTGGTCCTTGGGCAGTTGGTAAAACTTAATTTGGTGGTCTTTTCTCCTACTATTGTTCAAACAAAACGGTATGCAGCAGCTTTTCAGCATCTTAAAAGAAGGATTAGTTAGCTAGTTGAAGAAAAGGCCGTTGGAATCATCTCTTTGGCTGATAATAGTAATTTACACACACACTTTTGCTATGTCATGACTTACCTGGACCACCTATTGAGATGTGCCTTTTGTTAAGTAAATCTGCTGTTAATTGAGGTGAAAATCAGACTGATATGCCACTTTAAAGCCAAACTTTTCAGGAATGGAGGAAGCATGGTGATGGCATGCTGAAGTTGGCAAGCCAGTAGGGTTTGTGGAGCTTGTGATGAGCCATACTCCTTAGTTTGTGAATACCATCAAAGACAGGGCCACCAACAAAACATGTTGACAATGGAGCAAATGAATCCTGTGACATTTTCACATGCAAACAGCACTTGATTTATGTGATCCATGTGTAGTTGTTAAGTGATGACTCAGTCAGCACACTGATTGGTGTGTGCACATATAACAGTGTAGGTTCCGTCCCAACCTGGGCTCGAACCAGGGACCCTTGCATACATCAACAACTGACACCCACGAAGCATCGTTACCCATCGCGCCACAAAAGCCACGGCCTTTGCAACGCAAGGGGAAACCCTACTTCAAGTCTCAGAGCGAGTGACGTCGGTGATTGAAACGCTATTAGCGCGCACCACCGCTAACTAACTAGCCATTTCACATCGGTTACACACACCCACACTATAATTTTTTAACAACAGAGGCACTGAACAATTAGGCCCAACATCAGGCCCAGAAAAATCCATGCAAGATGGAAAGGGGTTAACAACTTTCATGTTCTGAAAGATGAGGAAACAGAGGTAGATTACTAATATACACTGGCTTTCAGAAAGGATTCACACCTCTTGACTTTTTACACATATTGTGTTACAGCCTGAATTTAAAATTGATCAAATTTAGATTTTGTCACTGGCCTACAAACAATACCCCATAATGTCAAAATGGAATTATGTTTTTAGAAATGTTTGCACATTTATTGAAAATTAAATACAGAAATATCTGATTTACATAATTATTCACACCCTGAGTCAATGCATGTTAGAATCACCTTTTGCAGCGATTACAGCTGTGAGTCTCTCTGGGTAAGTCTCTAAGAGCTTTGCACACCTGGATTGTACAATATTTGCACATTATTCTTAAAATAATTCTTCATGCTCTGTCAAGTTGGTTGTTGATCATTGCTAGACAGCCATTTTCAAGCTTTGCCATAGATTTACAAGCTGATTTAAGTCAAAACTGTAACTAAGCCACTCAAGAACATTTAATGCCGTCTTGGTAAGCAACTCCAGTGTATATTTGGACTCCAGTATACATTTGATGGTTTTAATGTCCTGTTGAAAGGTGAATTTGTCTCCCAGTGTCTGTTGGAAAGCAGACTAAACCAGATTTTCCTCTAGGATTTTGCCTATGCTTAGCTCTAGTCCGTTTCTTTTTATCGTCCAACGTATGCACGGAATTGTATGCATAGATTGGCTTGAACGAAATGGTAGCAGAAGGTGAATGTTGAACTTTTTGTTCCACAGATTTTGCGCGAATATACTGTAGGTGTGATGAAGGCATTATTTTACTTAATAAAATGTTTACTCCTTTACTTATTTAGGCTTTCCATAACAAAGGGCTTTAATACTTATTGTCTCAAGACATTTCAGTTTTTCATATGTAATTAATTTGTAAAAATGTCTAAACATAATTCCACTTTGACATTATGGGGTATTGTGTGCAGGCCAGTGACACAAAATCTCAATGTAATAAATGTTAAATTCAGGCTGTAACAACCAAATGTGGAAAGTCAAGCGGTGTGAAAACTTTCTGAAGGCACCTGTAGCGTACCATCTCCAGCTCTGTAAAACTGTTGTCCTTTGTACATTGTTGATCAATGTAAAGACATGAATTACGCACAGCAACCTAAGCATTAAGAACCGATGTATTTGATAACAGCTAAATACACTGATTCAATTATTAACAAATGCAACAACAACACACAAAACGGATAATGTGGAAGTAAATTGAATAGGCACGGCGCGTGTGTAGAGTGTGTCACTGACGTCTCCGCCAACCTGCTGACCTACGCATTTCCCCCAGCAGGTGGCGATACAAGACAAGATACAGTAGTAAATAAAGGTACGCCAAATACTTACCACTTCATGTGTGAAATGTATTTGGTTGTTTATGCGTTTGGTTATTCATTCTCTGATTTGTGAAAAATCAACACATCAACAAAATAGTTTCCCCATATTTTACTGAATGCAACATTTTAATGTAGAATAGTTAAACAAAATAAAAAATACATTTCCACCCACCCAAAAACATCAGGAAACTCGATATTAACATTATATATACTACAGTGCATTGTTTCAGCTGATGAAACCTCATAAGATAATATTTTACATAACTTTGAGATGCTCTTTACCACTACCTCAACTTTCTGCTGTCTCTGCCACACCATCGTGCTTTCCACTGCACCTTGACCATTTCCTGTGCCAAAGTCAAGACTGTGATGCGGAGGAGAACAAGCAACAGCTAAAAGGTGTTAATGTTCAGGACAGGAAACGCATAAATCAAACAGACTAATTCTTATACCTCACAGTTCCTTAATTGTTTTCAAGGTAGCGTACTTCAACAAAACCAACCAAACAGTCTGTTTATTGATGATACGGGATCACTTTCATAAGGCTGTATATCTCACTTTCAAACTACTTTCTGTTAAGTCTAGCAAAGTCTGCCTCCAGGATCTAAATATTTATTCTGGTCATGAATCCAAGCAAAGATTGGCCTCAGCTGCTTGGCAATGTAATGTTGAGCACTCTACAACCATAGCTTTGAGAAACATGGTTCTCTGCAGTGGTTGAGTTGTGATTTCCAGTTCCCCTAACAACATTCCTTTAATGAGATCCATTGGGTTCATGGCCAGAATGTCTGGTCCTCAGGATTGCCTCAGCTTTAATGAGCAGCTTGATGTGAAGCTCTCCATCTTATGGTCTGTTTTAGTCTGAGTATCTCCCTGTCGTTATGATGCCAGATCCATGCTCAGCTGTCCCATTTGTGGCTGGAGCCTTTGCAGTCCTCTGTCATGAAGCGGTAGGATTTGATGGCCTCCTTCAATCCCTCGCTCACCAGGGAATCCTCATTGTCCTTGCCAAAAATCATGGAGCTGCAGACAGACAGAGAAACCCCATTAATGAGGAAATGCTGACAAAGAATATGTACTAAACAAAAATATAAACGCAACATGTAAAGTGTTGGGTCCATGTTTCATGAGCTGAAATATAATATCTCAGAAATGTTCCATACGCACAAAAAGCTTTTTTCTTAAAAATGTTGAGCACAAATTTGTTTACATCCCTGTTAGTGAGCATTTCTCATTTGCCAAGATAATATATCCACCTGACAGGTGTGGCATATCAAGAAGCTGAATAAACAGCATGATCATTACACTAAAATGTGCAGATTTATCACACAGCACAATGCCGCAGATGTCTCAAGTTTTAAGGGAATGTGCAATTGACATGCGGACTGCAGACATTTCCACCAGAGCTGTTGCCAGATAATTGAATGTTAATTTCTCTACCATAAGCCGCCTCCAACATAATTTTAGAGAATTTGGCAGTATGTCCAATCGGCCTCACAACCGCAGACCACGTGTAAACACGCCAGCCCAGGACCTCCACACCCGAGTTATTCACCTGCGGGATTGTCTGAGACCAGCCAACTGAGGAGTATTTCTGTCTGTAATAAAGCTCTTGTATGGGGAAAAACACATTCTGATTGGCTGAGCCTGGCTCCCAAATGGCTGTGCTCTTGCCCACTCATGTGAAATCCATAGATTATGGCCTAATAAATTGATTTCAATTGACTGATTTCCTTATATGAACTGTAACTCAGTAAAATCATTGAAATTGTCACATGTTGCGTTTATATTTTTGTTCAGTATAAGATTTGACAGACATGGATACACAGAGACTGGCAACATATTACTGTACCACAACAGTAAATGACCTCACCTGTCCATATCTTTCCAGTTGAGGGTGGGCTTCCTGACAGCCATGGGGAGTGGGCCAGTAACCACAGGAACGTTGTTGGACCCCTGGATGAAGCAGGGCTCCCCTAGCAGGCAGCATAGCCCATCACGGACCTCTGGAAGGAGATATCAATCAGTCTGTTACAACTCAGCCTTAACATGAATACTACAATTTAATGACTGAAGATGCTTTAAGTGTCCCCAGCTTTAACCAACTGCCACTTGTGCAAAAGGTTCAAATGCGTGGGTTGGACACAAAGGGGCTTGAAAAGATGTTACTACAGCTTTCAGTATTTTCTACACCACTGTAAATGCTTTAAAGCACCTGACCTGAGTAGTGGTCCACCAGAGCTCTGAGGTTGGGGAAGGTGAGGCAGGGGGAGATGTAGAGCCAGCCATTCTCCAGTTGTTGGATCCGGTAGTGTTTGACTGAGAGACGATCCTGGTCACTGCTCTTACGCACTGACAGGGAGGTGGCACCTAGAGCGGACAGTGTAGGACCATACTTCAGTCACAACCTTTTATCACTTCAGGTTGATCAATGACATTTTTAAGATTGTTTCCCTGTTCTTGTTAGCGTTTGATAATGTGTAGCCTGGAGTGTGAACTGAACTGACCAGGGTGGGTCTCACTCTCCCGGACCAGAAAAGAGCCAGCCTGGTTGTAGGGCAGAAACAGGAGCTCCTCAGCCTTCTCTCGGCTGAGACCCTCATACTGCCACCTAGACCAAGAGCATAGAGATAGTCAGTCAGAAATAGACAGAGCCATGTAAATAGAGATTCCAAAGGGGAATAGAGTCAGACGGATCAGCGGACTCACCTGTGGTACACCTTGGCTGTGTAGTTGCTGGGGATGTAGCTCTCATTGCCTGTGGCAGAGGATCTCACCTTCCACCACTCCCCCTCGCTATATAGACATGCACATTCACAGAAACACAAGAGATACACAAGTTATTACAGGAAAAACACACATCACAGTAGTAGTAATTATGGTAGTTGTATGTAGAGGCTATGGTTTCTTACTCTGAAAGCACGTTGAGTCTCTCTCCAGCTTTGATGCGGCAGTGTGCTGAGTGACCAGTGGGATAGTTATACAGGGCCACTACCATATACTTGCTGCTCTCTGTAGACAGAACAGATACATGAAAGATTAGTGTCAGTCTACTATGAGAACCTCAAACCATGACAATGCAGTATTTTCATGCTGAGAAAAAAGCAGAAAAAGCAACAACAAAAAAAGCATGCATACGATAAAATCTCTTTGTACTTGTATGTTTGTACTTCACACTTTGAACGTGAGTAGTCACGGTTAGGGAAGACACTTCCAAGTGAAGAAAATTAGATGATCATCAGTCTTTCTGAGCTAAATTATTGATGTGATCTTCATCAACTAACATCTTGAGGAATTCAATGTCACCTGGTTCACACCATTTCTAGAGGGTGACTAGAGGGAGTCCAGCCACAGATAGAACAATGAGATAGATATTTCACCGGATGTATAAATGTGAAGTGTGTTTCCACTCATTACCAAATGTGGTAGTGAGAGGAAGCCATGTGGCCGGCAGTGGGAGAAGAAGGAAACGAGATGGACTTTGGCCGACATTCGGTACATTTTCCCACCGATGAAACATTTGATCTCAATACAGTTCTGTTCCCAAATCTAAAACCTGTTACGAACAGAGTGGACTACGTTTGTAGACTTTACACTTTACCAAAGTAAAAAAAAAAGTGTGTTGTTTAGAAGGAGTGCAAAGGCAAATTGAGTTATTGCACAAGCTCATTTCTCTCCTCTGGTGGTTCAACAGAAGACCAGGACTGTTTTTTTCCCCTCTTTCTTGCACACCAACTATGGTCATATTTAACAAAGAGGCATCTAAACATCTGGGGCATCACCACACCATGGATGCATAGGAACGGCATCACCACACCATGGATACATAGGAACGGCATCACCACACCATGGATGCATGGGAACAGCATCACCACACCATGGATACATAGCAACAGCATCACCACACCATGGATACATAGGAACAGCATCACCACACCATGGATGCATAGGAACAGCATCACCACACCATGGATGCATAGGAACGGCATCACTACACCATGGATGCATAGCAACAGCATCACCACACCATGGATGCATGGGAACAGCATCACCACACCATGGATGCATAGGAACAGCATCGCCACACCATGGATGCATGGAAACAGCATCACCACACCATGGATGCATAGGAACAGCATCACCACACCATGGATGCATGGGAACAGCATCACCACACCATGGATGCATGGAAACAGCATCACCACACCATGGATGCATAGGAACAGCATCGCCACACCATGGATGCATGGAAACAGCATCACCACACCATGGATGCATAGGAACGGCATCACCACACCATGGATGCATAGGAACAGCATCACCACACCATGGATGCATGGGAACAGCATCACCACACCATGGATGCATAGGAACGGCATCACCACACCATGGATGCATAGGAACAGCATCACCACACCATGGATGCATAGCAACAGCATCACCACACCATGGATGCATGGGAACAGCATCACCACACCATGGATGCATGGGAACAGCATCACCACACCATGGATGCAGGAACATTAACAAAAACAATTCCGCATTATGTTGGTCACATTGATTTGATCTGAATGTTGAAATCAAATCGTATTTGTCACTTGTGCTGAATACAACAGGTGTAGACCTTACAGTGAAATGCTTACTTACAAGCCCTTAACCAACAATGCATTTTTAAGAAGAAATAAGTTAAGTAAAAATGCAGATTATCCAATGATTGTCCTTAAACATAAATAGACCTGGCTGTTGTGCACTCTTCCAATTCCCTATAGGTTTCAGTCAAAACAATCCCAGGACGATTGACATCTGAGGACATTGCCCATCAGAGAGAGGCTAGTACTGGCCTGTTTCCCAGAGTTCTGTGCTGTGCTCAGACCGAGATGGGAGGGCAGGCCTTACCCAGTATGACTGACTCAGCGGGCTCTTCCTGGCCCAGCAAGGCTGCCTGAGTGGTGGATCCCCGACGCTCTTTACTGGGCCCACTGCCCATGGCGATGTGGAGCTCTTATGGGTCACCAGAGGACTCTGTGGGTTAGAGGGAATCACAGCTATTAATTAATAGCCAATTATTTCCAAAATGCTATATCCACCAATTTCTCACTTGTTTTTTTTATCAGAAATGTTTGCATGTGTGTGTAAAATAGTACTCTTCTCAGATTTTTTTATTAATAGATACTAGATGTGTTTTTTGTTGTTGCAATACACTATATATCCATTGTTAAGCTAGAATGGAATGTTTGTATCCTGTATATTTGACTGTGATATGTGGATGCCTCACCTAGCTATCTTAAGTTGAATGCACTTACTGTAAGTCGCTCTGACTAACAGCATCTGCTGAATGACTAGAATGTCAAATGTAAATGTTTTATATATAGATCTCATATTACTGTATTGAATTTTTTTTTTTAAATGACGTCACAGATGTATTTTGTGAAGTTTTTTTCAAAAAAAATAAACTTTAGTTATTTGTTACATTTGACTGTGTAAAACCTGGCAGTAATACTTATTGCTCTGATAATGAGGTGGATATATAGCATTTTGCAAAAAAAACATGATTGTCTCTCTGAAATTAAGCCATCAAGTGATAGATTTTAAACAAATATGTTTGTCATTGAACAACTCTGTGCCATGATTAGAAAAAAAACAAAAATCTTTTTCATAACTTCTTTCAAACATTTAAACCTAATTTACTAACATTTCTGATATACAGAGCATTCGGAAAGTATTCAGATCCCTTGACTATTTCCACATTTAGTTACATGACAGCCTTATTCTAATACAGATGTAATCATTTTTTCCCCCTCATCAATCTGGGTGGGGTTATATCCTGCCTGTTTGGCCCTGTCCGGGGGTTTCATCGGATGGGGCCACAGTGTCTCCTGACCCCTCCTGTCTCAGCCTCCAGTATTTATGCTGCAGTAGTTTATGTGTCGGGGGGCTAGGGTCACTCTGTTACATCTGGAGTATTTCTCTTGTCTTATCCGGTGTCCTGTGTGAATTTAAATATGCTCTCTCTAATTCTCTCTTTCTTTCTTTCTCTCGGAGGACCTGAGCCCTAGGACCATGCCTCAGGACTACCTGGCATGATGACTCCTTGCTGTCCCCAGTCCACCTGGCCGTGCTGCTGCTCCAGTTTCAACTGTTCTGCCTGCGGCTATGGAATCCTGACCTGTTCACCGGACGTGCTTGTTGCACCCTCGACAACTACTATGATTATTATTATTTGACCATGCTGGTCATTTATTTAACATTTTAACATCTTGACCATGTTCTGTTATAATATCCACCCGGCACAGCCAGAAGAGGACTGGCCACCCCTCATAGCCTGATTCCTCTCTAGGTTTCTTCCTAGGTTTTTGGCCTTTCTAGGGAGTTTTTCCTAGGGAGTTTTTCCTAGCCACCGTGCTTCTTTCACATGCATTGCTTGCTGTTTGGGGTTTTAGGCTGGGTTTCTGTACAGCACTTTGAGATATCAGCTGATGTACGAAGGGCTATATAAATACATTTGATTTGATTTTGATTTGATTTGAATCTACAGACAATACCCCATAATGATGAAGCATAAACAGTTTTTGGGAATTTTTTTCAAATGTTTAACGAAACAAAAAAACTGAAATATCACATTTACATAAGTATTCAGACCCTTTAATCAGTACTTTGTTGAAGCACCTTTGGCAGTGATTACATCCTCAAGTCTTCTTGGGTATGAGGCTACAAGCTTGGCACACCTGTATTTGGGGAGCTTTTCCCATTCTTCTCTGCAGATCCTCTCAAGCTCTGTCAGGTCGGACGGGGAGCGTCGCTGCACAGCTATTTTCAGGTTTCTCCAGAGATATTCGATAGGGTTCAAGTCCAGTCTCTGGCTGAACCACTCAAGGACATTCAGAGATTTGTCCCAAAGCCACTCATGCGTTGTCTTGGCTGTGTGCTTAGAGTCGTTGTCCTGTTGGAAGGTGAACCTTCACCCCAGTTTGAGGTCCTGAACACTCTGGAGCAGGTTTTCATCATCTGTACTTTGCTCCGTTCATCTTTCCCTCGATCCTGACTTGTCTCCCAGTCCCTGCTGCTGAAAAACATCCCCATAGCATGATGCTGCCACCACCATGCTTCACCATAGGGATGGTGCAAGGGTTCCTCCAGATGTGGCGTTTGGCATTCAGGCCAAAGAGTTCAATCTTGGTTTCATCAGACAAGAGCATCTTGTTTCTCATGGTCTGAATCCTTTAGGTGCCTTTTGACAAACTCCAAGCGGGCTGTCACGTGCCTTTTACTGAGGAGTGGCTTCCGTCTGGCCACTCTACCAGAAATGCTTGATTGGTGGAGTGCTCCAGAGATGGTTGTCCTTCTGGAAGATTTTCTCATATCCACAGAGGAACTCAGGAGCTCTGTCAGAGTGACCATCGGGTTCTTGCTCAACTCCCTGCCCAAGGCCCTTCTCACCTGATTGCTCAGTTTGGCCAGGCAGACAGCTCTAAGAAGAGTATTGGTGGTTCCAAACTTCTTCTATTTAAGAATGATGGAGCCCACTGTGTTCTTGGGGACCTTCAATGCTCCGGAAATGTTTTGGTACCCTTCCCCAGATCTGTGCCTCGACGCAATCCTGTCTCGGAGCTCTACGGACAATTCCTTCGACCTCATGGCTTGGTTTTTGCTCTGATATGCACTGTCAACTCTGGGACCTTATATAGACAGGTGTGTGCCTTTCCAAATCATGTCCAATCAACTGAATTTACCACAGGTTGTAGAAACATCTCAAGGATGATCAATGGAAACCTGAGCTCAGTTTTATGTCTCATAGCAAAGGGTCTGAATACTTAAGTAAATAAGGTATTTATGTTTTAAATTTTTAATACATTTGCGAACATTTCTAAAAGCCTGTTTTCGCTTTGTCATTATGGGGTATTGTGTGAGGATATTTTTTGTTGTTGTTGTATTAATCAATTTTAGAATAAGGCTGTAATGTAACAAAATGTGGAAAATGTCAAGGGGCCTGAATTCCTTCCAAATGCACTGTATAGCATTTTGGAATTCAACTCTTCATATGGGTAGAGACATGTTTTCTATGCATACTGTTGCATCAATCACAATTCACTGTAACTTATTACAGGTAATATATATCAAAACAAACAATGTGAAGGGAATTTAAAATAGCCCTGCCTTTTTTTATTTTATTTATTGCCAGGTAGCTAGTCAGTCCCACCTCAAACAAAAGGAGGGAGGAAGTTGAAAACCACTCTTCTGAACACTCTTTAGTTTCCAACCACACTCTTGTTTTTACACATGGGTTGCTGGTTGTCGAGGTGCTGTTGGCATGGAAAATAATTGGCTTTCGACTGAATAAATAACAGTGTTAGACCACATAATAGAACACTCTCTATTCAATGGTCACCAACGTTTTGAGATCACTTTTTGAGTCAAAATGCAAGCCGAGATCTACAGCTCAGATCTTTTTTAAACACTAGCCTATGCAACATTAACCAATTAAAAACAGTACTGTAGCATTGAGGTTCGTGCAGTAAGCTATAGGCCCAATACATTATCACCGCATATTGGCTTTGCTTGAATTGCCCTGACAAAGCATTGTTGTTTGGGCCATTTAAAAAAAAAAAAAAAAATCTAAATTTGAGGTAGGCCATATGATCAGACTGGCAATAGTTCTGTTGTTGTATTACTGGTGAAGCACAGCTGAGTGAGCATACATTTAAATAATTCGCTTTTTATTTTTATTTTACTGGGCTGATGGTGTCTGCATCTGATGGTCAGTCTCAGCAGAGGGAGAGAGCAGCAGAGTGAGGGTCCACCTCTCAACATCCCTCCGTTCTCCCTTTCCTCCACTGACACTGACCAAAAAGGGACACCTTCTTCCAGCTGATGGGGAAACTCGAGTCGCACTGCATTATTTAATGCAAAAATTCTCATGCACAAGTTCTTACTCCTATGAACAGAGAAAGTGAAATATTCCTGCTGCACTGCTTGTTGTAGAGCTGAGTGGAAATAGGAAGAACACACATTTCACAGCTTATAAAAGTGTTGAATACAAAGTGTTGACAGTGCTGAGTAAGAACTTAAACTCAACTCACTGGGCTCCCGAGTGGTGCAGCGTCTCTGACACTGCATCTCGGTGCAAGAGGCATCACTACAGTCCCTGGTTCGAATCCAGGCTGAATCACATCCGGCCTTGATTGGGAGTCCCATAGGGTGACGCACAATTGACCCACGGTCACCGGGGTAGGCCGTCATTGTAAATAAGAATTTGTTCTTAACTGACTTAGCGGGTTAAATAAAAACAGCATCTCTTTGCTGTATTCCTTGACAGTTTCTCTCTAGTGATGGTTTTAAACATTTTGAAATCTCACAGTATCAATTTTTCTGTTGCTTTCTTTTTATGCCTTCTAAATTACTCCAGACACCGTAATCTGAACCATCCGATTGGCGATCGTGATGGACCGGTTGGGGACCACTTCTCTAATTGATGTAAACAACAATGCTCTAATGTGCAACTAGTTGAAGTGTCATGCATTGGTGATTTGCACAAACACACGTGACAAATATGACATTTCATCGCAACCTTCTGCTCCACAGGAACCATGGAGGATAGGTACATTAGTTCGCAGCAATACACTGATGCAGAAACCACCGCATAAAATGAAAAGTTTTGTGTGGTAATTTGCAACATGTTTTACTGTAAAGTAAGGCATGAGATCTCAAGCATCCTTACAGATTCCGGGTGGGTGTTTCTGAACACTGGAGTCAAATATAAAAGTGGCAGGATATCATTGAGTAGAAAATAAATGCTGTCTTTTTGTGAACACCTTTCTACCCCGGTGTGTGTGTGTCTAATTTTGACAATGGTAGACACAAAAATAGATGATAATTTCAGAAATAGTCATGAAATATATAGGCATGAAATATTTATAAATATCTTCCCTCAATGCTTTGTAATATGACACGTAGCATAATCATTGAGAAAATTGCCACCTGTTTAGCCAGATGGCACCACAGGGTCATGGTGATGGACAGATAGAAAAACAGGCCCCATATAGTATAAGGGACTAAAATAACCTGCTCTCTAATGTTCCATTATAACAGAGAACAGATGACCATTATCAACCACAGTAGTCAGTCTGCCAACCAGGGGTCAGGAAACACACGAGAGGTAATATAATAATAACAATATGGAATATATAACATCTCATTCCAAAATCATGGGCATTAATATGGAGTTGGTCCCCCCCCCCCTTTCTGCTATTACAGCCTCCACTCTTCTGGCTTTCCGCTAGATGTTGGAACATTGCTGCAGGGACTTGTTTCCATTCAGCCACAAGAGCGTTAGTGAGGTCGGGCACTGATGTTGGGCGATTAGGCCTGGCTCACAGTCGGCATTCCAATTCATCCCAAAGGTGTTCGATGGGGTTGAGGTCAAGGCTCCGTGCAGTCCAGTCAAGTTCTTCCAAACCATTTCTGTTTGGACCTCGCTTTGTGCACGGGGTCATTGTCATGCTGAAACAGGAAAGGGCCTTCCCCAAACTGTTGTCACAAAGTTGGAAGCACAGAATCATCTAGAATGTCATTGTATGCTGTAGCATTAAGATTTCCCTTCACTGGAACTTAGAGGCCTAGCCCGAACCATGAAAAACAGCCCCAGACCATTATCCCTCCTCCACCAAACTTTACAGTTGGCACTATGCATTTGGGCAGGTAGCGTTCTCCTGGCATCCGCCAAACCCAGATTCGTCCATCGGACTGCCAAATGGTGAAGCGTGATTCATCACTCCAGAGAATACGTTTTCACTGCTCCAGAGTCCAATGGCGGTGTTTCCACTTCGCAATAACAGCACTTACAGTTGACCGGGGCAGTTCTACCAGGGCAGAAATTTGACGAACTGAATTGTTGGAAAGATGGCATCCTATGACGGTGCCACATTGAAAGTCACTGCCAATGTTTGTCTATAGAGATTGCATGGCTGTGTGCTCAATATTATACACCTGTCAGCAACAGGTGTGGCTGAAATAGCCGAATCCACTCATTTGAAGGGGTGTCCACATACTTTCGTATATATAGTGTGACATTTAGCAGACGCTGTAATCCAGAGGTGTAGACCTGGCTGGACACCAAGCTACAGTATTCATTTAAGCATTTAGCGGGGCAAATTTTTGTTCTTGTAAGATCAGTTTGTCCTATACACTGAGTGTACAAAACATTAAGAACACCTGCTTTTTCCATGACATAGACTGACCAGGTGAATACAGGTGAAAACTATGATCCCTTATTGATATCACTTGTTAAATCCTCTTCAATCAGTGTAGATGAAGGGGAGGAGACAGGTCAAAGAAGGAATTTTAAGCTTTGAAACAATTGAGATATGGATTGTGTATGTGTACCATTCCGAATGTGGATAGACAAGACAAAAGATTTAAGTGCCTTTGAACGGGGTATGGTAGTAGGTGCAAGGCGCAACGTTTTGTGTCAAAAACTGCAACGCAGCCGGGTTTTTCACGCTCAACAGTTTCCTGTGTGTATCAAGAATGGTCCACCACCCAAAGGACATCCAGCCAACTTGACACAACTGTGGGAGGCATTGGAGTCAACATGGGCCAGCATCCCTGTGGAACGCCTTTCGACACCTTGTAGAGTCCATGCCCCGACGAATAGATGCTATTCTGAGTGTATATTTACTTGACCTTTGTTTTCTTCATTAAAACAAAAAAGTATACTTTTAATATTTTAAATCTGGGTTGGATAAAAAAAAACTTTTACATGTACAGTAGTCAGATCGATTAGACAATTGTCAGCTCAAAAATATTTTTATACTCACAGCATTTCCCTGTTGTGGCACTGGTGAACGTCAGTCTTCTGATGCTGTGGTGTGAGTTGGTGTCAGAGCTGTAGAGTACCACAGTAGACTAGCACAAGGACTGGGGTGCGGCCCAGAGGGCAGAAGAGTCCAGTGGGTCTGGGAGTTGCACGCTGCTGGTAGTCTTCACATGTGGAACGAGCGTAGGATGTGTGTATGAGAGTCTGTGTGAGACTTCTTTAGGCTCTAATGAAGACAGAGTGTTCTCCTTTTGTGTTCCAAGAGGAAAGGAGCCAGCGGTGGTAGGTAGAGGCTCTGTACGTGTAGCAGAGCAGAGTGATCTATAGTACATCTGAGTGGAGAGATGTGACAGGAGGGCTTTTTTTTATATTCACCTCACACACTGTTTCCTGTTTCAATGAGGCCTGAAACTTTTACACACCACAATTCAGACTTCAGAGTGAAGGGAGGGAAATGGAGAAGAGTGAGGGAAGACAAAGAAAAAGTGATGCACAAAGAGAAAGGAAGAAAGATTTTGTTCAACAATATCTACTGAACACGGGGACTGTAGTAATTGGAACAGACAGACCTTTGACATCAGTGACTTGATCAATGAGTCATCAGCTGTAGCAATGAGATGCAATTGGTCTGTGCAAATGTTCTGTTTTGCAGCATCTGCATGAGCGGTGGCATACATACACTGGTGTGATGTGAGGTCACAATGGTTTTTCCCCAGAATAGAGCTTCGTATTCTTTGTCATTCAGGTAAATGCTGTTGATTGGGTAAAAGTGTTGAGCAATTATTTTTCTCTTCATAACCCTTTTGTACTCATTATCAAGAGATATGGGCTCACGGTTCTGCATACCCACATTAATACCCACACTGATTTGTGCAATCAATCCATTTGTGCAGTTAAACTACTGAACCCTCTGAAGTAACTGCATTATACCAGTAGCCAGGGCCGGCCCTAGCCTTTTGGGGGCCCTAAACAAGATTTTTTTTTACTGGCACCGCATCTTGATGGTGTAGAGAAAAATGTATGTTTTAAATTGAATTTCCTGTAATTCTACCCATTTTGCCATGGGGGAGAGATACATTTTTTTTGCAGTTTTACAAAGCAAATCCTGCAATTATACCCATTTTGCCATGCGGTGTAGAGAAATGTTTGCAATTTTAAAACTAATTTCCTGGCATTCTACACATTTTGCCATGACTTATGCCATGTTAATATAATATGAGTGAGAGTGACTAGCATTTTCTCATGGCAAAATGTTAACAAAAGCATGAGATGAGCTATAAAACAGCAAAATAAGGATCTGCCTCATGACAAAATGTGTACAGTAGCATTATAAAGCTGCACATTTTACTCTGCACTATGGCAAAATGCAGCACCAACTCTCCAGAGGTTGTTGCCCCGGGGCCCCAAATGTGGTAGTCCGGTCTGGCACGTGCCCAGTCATTCGGCCATGATTACTACAAGTTTAGATCAGTGGAGGCTCTTCAGTGGAGGAAGGGGAGGACTATCCTCCTTAGTGAATTTGATAAAAATAAAAAGTGAAACATTAAAGTTAATATTTTTAGATAAAACTATACTAAATATGTTTGTTACCAAAAATGTATTAAAACACACTGTTTTGCAATGAAGGTCTATAGTAGCCTCAACAGCATTCTGTAGAGTAGCACCATGGTGTAGCAGGAGGACAGCTAGCTTCTGTCCTCCTCTGGGTACATTGACTTCAATACAAAACCTCGGAGGCTCATGGTTCTCACCCCTTCCATAGACTAACACAGTAATTATGACATCTTCCAGACGACGTCCTCTAGCCTATCAGAGCTCTTGCAACATGAACTGACATGTTGTCCACCCAATCAAAGGATCAGACAATGAATCTAGCACTGAAAGCATAAGCTACAGCTAGCTAGCACTGCAGTGCATAGAATGTGGTAGTTGACTCAAAGAGCGTGAAATACAATAGTTGAACAGTTTTGAACAAATTAACTTCTTCCAAAATTAAGAAGCAAGAGAGAGCTAGCTATATTTCTTCGATTTTTTGTCCCCATTTTCCCTCACTTAGCTAGTGTCCAATGCAGCTAGCTAGTTTAGCCTACTCAAACACCCAGCTCAAACAGAGGGATGCTATTTTAGCTAGCTGGCTATTGCTATCCAATACTGGAACTCTTCCAAGGCAAGGTAAGCTTTTGGCTTTATTAATTCATTGCCTCTGGGGCCCGCCGGTGTAACTGCTAAACTGCTTGCCGCTGACTACACGGTTCTGCATGGTTGTAGCGGGTTTACTAACACCTTAGTTCTAGTAGCTATGCCTATGTTAACTATGACGTGACAATGATGTAGGCTGTGTGTAGCAGTTAGCAGTCATGATATGAAGGTTTAGCTTGGAAAGTTTTTTTCCCGCTTGGTCACAGACAGCTGATGTGTTCTGCACTGAAGTCCACAAGCAAGGGAAGCATGCGAGAGGAGAGTGGATAGATGCGAGAAGGAATTCTATATACAAACGAGCTGTTTGTGTGTGTCTGGTATGACAGTAAAATGTGTTTGCGTGTGTCTGGTATGACAGTAAAATGTGTTTGCGTGTGTCTGGTATGACAGTAAAATGTGTTTGCGTGTGTCTGGTATGACAGTAAAATGTGTTTGTGTGTGTCTGGTATGACAGTAAAATGTGTTTGCATGTGACCAGGTGGATATTCATTGCGTTGATTTGAGTATCATGTAGTAGATATTCATTGCGTTGATTTGAGTATCATGTAGTAGCCTGAACCTATCTATCGATGTTACATTGAGCTGGGTGAATGGAATATGAATGAGAGTCATCCAATATACTGGAATAGAAATAAGGCGAAAAATGATCATCCTCCCTCATCTTAAACGGCACTGACCGCCACTGGTTTAGATAGTTGGCTAGATAAACATACCAATCCAAATATTGTTAGCGGACATGACTAATTGAGTGTGTCAGTGACTGACATAGAAAGAGAAACTGCTGATGCAGAACCGAATAACAATAATACATGTATACCATTTGGCTGACATTTTTATCCAAAACAACTTAGTCATGGGTGCATCCATTATACGCATGGATGGTCCCAGGTATCAAAGTCACTACCCTGACGTTACAAGCACCATGCTCTAACCAACTGAGCTACAAAGGACCACTATTATAATCAGGCTAGTTTACCAAGTAAGAAAACATAGACATGCCAATGACAGAAGGATAAGATGAAAAGTCCAGTTATGTACAGCTTCTAGCTTTATTTTATGATCAGTACAAATTGATATAGTCAGCACAGTATGACTTACAGCACCCCGTATACTATGCGGACAGAGTACAGCACCCCGTATACTATGCGGACAGAGTACAATGCATCATCACCACTTGCTCACCCAAGCTGTAGTACAATCAGAGAGAAATTCAGGAAAACCACCAACTAATAACATTATAATAACTAACTATATCAAAACATTTATTACACAATCCACAGTCCCTCAGGCATCTGACCCGTTGCTGTTTTCACCCCGTCTTTATTTCATCAGCAGGGAAAACATACATTGCTTCCAGATGGTAGAAAATTGTAAATGAATATATATTTGAGTTTTATTTTATGAAAGAGGCAGTAATGTTATCTGTACCTCGATTCACACACAGTTACTCACCTCTGAGCTGGGGCTCGTTCAGGTACTCTCCGCATTTGACTTGAATTTTCAATAAACTACAGTAAAATGTTCCCACTGGTCGAATCAACGTTGTTTCCACATTTCAATGAAATGACGTTGAACCAACATGGAATACACACTGAACTGACGTCTGTACCCAGCGGGTTGGTTCTTTACTTTGCCCGTCAATAATAAATGTGGGGGGGGGGGGGATCAAAAACCCAGGGCCTGCCATTTCAAATAACTCACTTGAAAAATAAAATATCAAACAAGGCAACTATTTCTAGACACATCTAGACAAAAGCAATTCTACAGACACGTTCATTACGGTTCATCTACTAGTGGGTCAATCTGTCAGATATTCTTGGTATAAAGGTACAGAGTAGGAGCAAGTTTATCACACCGTATTGCAATCCAGGAAAGCAAAGGTAGTTTTTTCATAAATCACAAGATAAAAACAACAATAAAAAAAGAATAAAGAAAAAAATGGTGTGTCATGAGACTGACTAAGGAATGGACCAATAAGGAGGGGTGGTGTGAGTTGATCTGATCTCACCAGTTAGCAAGGTGAGGAAGACCCCAGGGGGAGACAGAAAGAGGGGCAACATTACTCCGTATAGAGTACTTTACAAGAGAAAACTCCTGATGCCTTTCCATCTGTTATCTTTAAACTGACACACTGACCCAAAATAGTTATAAATACAAATATATCTCATATCTCAAGGATTTAAAAAAAACAACCTCTTCCTCTTTTAATGGGGAGAGCTGGTAGACAGCGAAAGGAAAACCAGACAAGCAGCATCGTCCGCCTGCTTACTGACTTTCAGGTTGCCGTACCACAGCAGTCATGCACAGACAGGCATGATAGACAGACAACAACAGGAAATGGTGAGAGAACACAGCAGAGAACCTGACTGCTTCGGTCTTCATAAATTATCTTTCAGAACACGTTTCAAACGCCCCCTCGGGATTCCAATCCTCTCTGACCTTGAGCTTGGGAAAGGAAAAAGAGAGGGAGGGAGAGAGAGAGGAAGGTGGTGGTTTTCTGGGCAGGGTTCTTTAACAGGAAACCTCCATGGTCTGTGGCCTGGCCTGTTCGACACCCGGGCCGGCGGCAGTGGCGCCCTCTAGCTGTGTGTGGGTGCGGCTGCGACTCCCCTCCACAGAGCCCATGCTGGAAGTAGAGTGGGTACGAGAACGCACCAGGCGGGTCATACTGGCCGTGGGCACTACAGACGAGAGAGAGAGGAGAACATTTAGGTTAAGAAGTCACATATGAGGATATTTGCTTAGTGTGTGTTGAATGTTTTGTGGGAGGGGTAGTTTGCTTTAAAGAATGTGGCTAGGGGTAGGATGCTGGGGCCTCATTTATAACCGTTGTGTGAATTTTACACTAAATATCTGCGTGAGCCATTTCTGAAAACACTGCACACATATGGAAAAATGTAGATGTATAAACCGAAATATGCTACACTGCCCGTGAATTCTGAAACATTGTTTACTCTGATAAAAAACGGCAGTAGGCCTACATACAGTGGAAGCCCACACACTTCAATGCAAAAGATGTTCCATTCTACTGTACGTTATAAACCCTCCCTGTCGGATACATAGAGCCGAAACCAGAAGTTATAATATCCTATCTAACAGGCCCAGTTAAATGAGAGATGTGCGCGGTAATTTGTTGTATGGCTACTTCAGGAATATGAGCTCATCACGGCCAGAAGACGTGCAATTGGTTATGATACATGTATTATGTTTATAGATTGTCTAGGCTACTGGAGAAATGTTGCATTACAGTATTCAAAAACAGCCTACAAAGGTCAATGGAAAAGGTGAACTGTCTGTTCTACCATAAAACTGCGCTTTGGATCGCAGAGAGCAAAATACTTTAAATATCAATAACTTACCTATTTACTACTGTGAAGTGGGTCTAATTAAATGAGAACTGGGACGAATGGTAGCCTTTACTAAACTGTTGTTGGCCTGTAGGCTATTTTGTGGGTATGAAACCATCAGTCAGAAAAGGTGATTTCTAATTATTTTACAATGCAAAGATAAAATCGATTCTCTTCTCACTAACAGCAAATAATTGCATCTTATTATATTTAGTTACCTGTTTTTTTAGTTATGTATAAGTCATCATACAGTATATCCCCCATTGGCACAAGGCTACTTTTGCCTTCTTGCAATGCAATACTTCAACCACTAGAAAGTGTGTGTACTCATGGTCTGAAGTTTACAGGAGGATAAGCACATTCTCACATCAAGTTCAGTTTTTATAAATGTTTTGGGGCATATTCTGTGCATACGCAATGTTTGTAAATGAGACCCCAGGTAATCATACCACAATCATTATTGCATCAACATTCCCAATTTAAGATGGGGTGGACTGCAGCCCAGGGAGAATAATGACATCTAAAACAGCTAATAACCTGATCACCTTGTAGTGTTCAGCTCATGCTAGCTACACTGCCTTCTAGTCAGGGTCCAGGAGATTGATATCAGCGAAGCAGGAATACTGGAAATTTCACCGTATTTCAGAAAGTACTGTATGTACAGTCAAAAGCTTTAGACACACCTACTCATTCAAGGGTTTTTCTTTAGTTTTACTATTTTCTACATTGTAGGATAACAGTGAAGACATCAAAACTATGAAATAACACATAATGGAATCATCTAATAACCAAAAAAAAGTGTTAAACAAATCAAAATATATTTTATATTTGAGATTCTTTAAATAGCCAGCCTTTGCCTTGATGACAGCTTTGCACACTCTTGGCATTCTCTCAACCTTCATGTCTTAAAGTAATGATGGATTGCCGTTTCTCTTTGCTTACTGTTCTTGCCATAATATGGACTTGGTCTTTTACCAAATAGGGCTGTCTTCTGTATACCCCCCTACCTTGTCACAACACAACTGACTGGCTCAAATGCATTAAGAAAGAAATTCCACAAATTAACTTTTAACAAGGCACATCTGTTAATGGATACCTCATGAAGCTGGTGGAGAGAATGCCAAGAGTGTGCAAAGCTGTCATCAAGGCAAAGGGTGGCTACTTTGAAGAATCTCAAAAATAAAATATATTTGGATTTGCTTAACCCTTTTTTGCTTATTACATGATTCCATATGTGGGCTCCAGAGTGGCGCAGTGGCCTAAGGCACTGCATCTCAGTGCTAGAGGCGGCACTACAGACCCTGGTTCGATTCCAGGCTGTATCACAACTGGCCGTGATTGGGAGTCCCATAGGGCGGCGCACAATTGGCCCAGTGTTGTCCGTCATTGTAAATAAGATTCTGTTCTTAACTGACTTGCCTAGTTAAATAAAGGTTAAATTCAATAAATACATGTGTTATTTCATAGCTTTATGTCTTCACTAATATTCTACAATGTAAAAAATTATGAAAAACCCTGGAATGAGTAGGTGTGTCCAAACTTCTGACTGGTACTGTATATGCATCTCATTAAAGTGGTTGGGGTCTGAAATGCCTGAGCAGAATCCCTCACTGTGTTCATTATTCTCCCATAAAGAAAAAGAGATTGCCTGATCAGGTCAAGTTCCAATTCATTTTTACTGTTGGAGAAAAAATGAATAAACAGGAAAGGCCAATATGGTTATGCAGCATGCACAAGAGATTTGAGGGCCATTTGTTCAGAAGAGAAAAAGAACAAAGACAAGAACAGACAAACATAAGACAACCATGTTAGCTGATAGACATCACATAAAACCACACATTTAGAGAGACAAAGGTATCTTTAAAAAATAATAAAGTTGACCTTCAAATCTCAGACTTGAGAGGATGGCTAAAAAGTGACTACCAGCGATGGGCAAACAGGGTTGGGAGGATAGCGTACTGTAGGTAGAGAGGGCAGGCTGGCGCAGCCAAGGCTGCTACCTATGGTCCTGGTACCTGATTCACTGCTTACGTGGCTAAGCAGTACATGAGGGACTGTTAGCATTGACGGACAGGCAGAAAGGAAGGAGGGA
Source organism: Salmo salar (assembly GCF_965601325.2). NCBI lineage: Eukaryota > Metazoa > Chordata > Actinopteri > Salmoniformes > Salmonidae > Salmo > Salmo salar. Next base: position 15,633,716 of record NC_138303.1, on the reverse strand, counting down.
AGAAATAAAGGAGGGGTACAGAGAGACTGTCAGATTAATGCTCCGTCTTCACAAAAGATCTGAAAAGAAACAAAGATTGTGTCCTACAGCTGTACCTAGGACAGACTTGAAGCAGCACTGTGTACAGTTCATTCTAGCACTATCTACTGTTACATGTATTTTCAGGAAATATCTGACAGTTGTGAAAATAGCCAGAAGGCTTTCTTACTGTTCTGTCAATCTAAAGGGAATGTCACCTGTGGCCCTGAGATTACCTGAAGAGAACTTTGAGCCAAGATGTGCTTCATGAGTACATTGCCTGATCCAGTCGAGTTAGTTTAATGTGTCCCCCCCCCCCCCCCCCCCCCGACTGCAATCATTTCCCCACTGAACTACAGTCTTCCCTGCTAAAGTAACCATTCAAACAACATTCAAGCAGGGCCTCAAAGAGCACTTGACTGTTCAGTAAAGCTGGCCATTATGCACACAAATCCACAGAACGATAAATTGACAGAATTATCACAATAACCATAAATAGAACGATACATTTATAAACATTCATGTACACTTGTTAGCCTACTTTTATAATTACCATACTATTAGCACTACTACTTTGAATGTTGTTACTATCAATTGTACCGTTAGCCCATATTAGCAGACTTATTTCCCTTAAACTTCACATTTCTCTAGTAAGCTACTTATTGGGATTATCGGTGTCAGTAAAATGGATGTGGTACGGTCGGTGTCGATCATTTTCAGTTTATCGTCCCAGCTCTACTGCTCATCTATTCACACTCAAACCAATCTCCTGCTAGCTTAGTGCTTTCCTTTCAACACAACGCTGAGCTACTGGGATGAGCCACCTGACAGAAGGCGCAGCCTGAACGCTACAGAGTTACAAACCTCCTACAGTATGCCACAATGATGTGTTTGTGAAAGCTCACAATGTCCTCAACGGTTTCAATGTTTAGGTATTCTCAGAAAGGGGAGGTACTTTCTGAAACGTGCTATTGCTTGGTGTGGGCGAAGAGCATAATGTGTGTGATGTGAAAGCTAAGACGGCGAGGAAACCACCATACTTAACACCTCAACAGAGACAGGGTTCACAAGAAAAACAACATAAAGGAGGGCTATGAGGGTTTGATGAGTGAAAATTGTTTTTCAAGCTATACTGTATTCCATTGAAAATTCTAGTTCATTTCAATAACAAGGATGGGTATCCAGAATAACTCTTCAAGCAGGAAAACAGACCTCCAAGAGGTGGAAGAATGAGGAGGTTTGGGCCGCTTGGAGTGCCTCTGTAGTCACTCGCTGCAGACAAAACATCAAGGGTCACCCTCAGAGGGTAGGATTTGGAATAAGGCAACGACAAATCTTCCTTCCCACAGTGCTGTGCGGAGGCAGCATGGTTCTCTGAGGCCCTGCTCTCCTGACTTTACCCTCCAGCAGCACCATGTGAGTGCTGTGTGGAGGCAGCGTGGTTCTCTGAGGCCCTGCTCTCCTGACTTTACCCTCCAGCAGCACCATGTGAGTGCTGTGCGGAGGCAGCGTGGTTCTCTGAGGCCCTGCTCTCCTGACTTTACCCTCCAGCAGCACCATGTGAGTGCTGTGTGGAGGCAGCGTGGTTCTCTGAGGCCCTGCTCTCCTGACTTTACCCTCCAGCAGCACCATGTGAGTGTCCCTGCAGAAGCAGAACAAACCCAAGCAGCACATTTCCAGCAGAGCAGAGCACAACAGGCTGGCCAGGCGGCTCAGGGCTCACGGGATTCCAGACAGGTCCCCAGGGCAGGGGTTCAGGGCTCACAGCATTCCAGACAGGTCCCCAGGGCAGGGGTTCAGGGCTCACAGCATTCCAGACAGGTCCCCAGGGCAGGGGGGCAGGCCATGCTGTGGGGCTTAAGAGCAGCCTTTAATGAGAACACTAATCTGCCACTGACATTACCATACCTGGAGAACCACTGGAGCCTCAGTCAGCCCTCACTGGAAGGGTGAGGACCAGGGGAGGGTAGGTGAAGGCCAGGGGAGATGGGGAGAGGGCCAGGGGTAAGGATGGTGAGGGCAAGCCAGGCGAGGGGTGGAAGGGGGTGCAGGGTTTTGCCAGTGAGGTTTACACAGGTACAGAAGGCTTCATGTTCAGGTGAAGATTCCAGAGGGAGAACAAAAAAAACTAATTGAGACTATTGTCATAATCAAGCAGCTTTTACTCTGACCTCACTGTAACACCTTCCATTTTCCACTCTGTGAGCTAGCAACTCAAACCTTTAAAAATGTTTATAGGAACAAAATAAACATTTTGAAGCGCAAAAATATAAATAAAAATAAATAGAGAGATTCAAGTGTCTCAAAATGATCAAAGACAGCCAATGGAATTGGGCCGTTCTAAGATACAGTGCCCAATACGTGGTCCGTTTCTAATAGGATTATCATTCAACAAGCCTGATCAGCTCTCAGCAGGCCTAAATGAACCACAGCGTTAAAAGGGTAGGTCTGTAAACACCCTCCCTGTTTAGGGCACTGCATCTTAAGACCTGGGGGAAGGAACCATTCTCAGGTGTGTGTTTACAGATCATCCCACACACTAAGGTATATTACATTGCCAAAAGTAGGTGGACACGTGCTCGTCGAACATCTTATTCCAAATTCATGGGCATTAATATGGAGTTGTTCCTCCCTTTGCTGATATAACAGCCTCCACTCTTCTGGGAAGGCTTTCCACTAGATGTTGGAACATTGCTGCGGGGACTTGCTTCCATTCAGCCACAAGAGCATTAGTGAGGTCATTAGTGATGTTGGGCGATTAGGCCTGGCTCGCAGTCAGCGTTCCAAAGGTGTCCGATGGGGTTGAGATCAGGGCTCTGTGCATGCCAGTCAAGTTCTTTCACACCGATCTCGACAAACCATTTTTGTATGGACTTCGCTTTGTGCACAGGGGCATTGTCATGCTGAAACAGGAAAGGGCCTTCCCCAAACTGTTGACCCAAAGTTGGAAGCACAGAATCGTCATAACAGGGTTCCCCAACTGGCAGCCCGTGGGCGGAATTTGGCGCTCTGTGTTTTTATTTGACTCCCAAGTTTTCTGGTGTAGAATTTTCGTTGTTGGACATAAAATACTGTAAAAACACCAGGAAATCGTCTCCAAATGATATTAATTTAAAAAAAAAAATCTGTTTCCAAGTATTCCCAAGCACAATAGCGAGACACGTGGTCGTACACAAAAAGTAAGCAAGGTTTGAAATGATTGTTTTAGTCAAATATATATGTTTGATCTTCTTGCGGTCAATTTACAGTCTACAAATGATTAGTAATTATGTTCCGGTCCCCCGACCATCCGCTCAATAAATAAAATCGGCCCACGGCTGGATCTAGTTTATGATCCCTGGTCTAATTGTTATTGTAAGCTGTAGCATTAAGATTTCCCTTCACTGGAACTAAGGGGCCTAGCCTGAACCATGAAAAACAGCCCCAGACCATTATTCCTCCTCCACCAAACTTCACAGTTTGCACTACACATTTAGGTAGGTAGTGTTCTCCTGGTTCTCCTGCCAAACCCAGACTCATCCATCGGACTGCCAGATGGTGAAGCGTGATTCATCACGCCAGAGAACGCGTTTCCACTGCTCCAGAGTCCAATGGTGGTGAACTTTACACCACTCCAGCCGATGCTTGGCATTGCGCATGGTGATCTTAGGCTTGTGTGCAGCTGCTTGGCCATGGAAACCCATTTCATGAAGCTCCTGACAAACAGTTCTTGTGCTGATGTTGCTTCCAGAGGCAGATTGGAACTCTCTAGTTAGTGTTGCAACTGAAGAGACGATTTTTACACGCTACCTGCTTCAGCACTCGGCGGATCCGTTCTGTGAGCTTGTGTGGCCTACCACTTTGCGTCTGAGCCGTTGTTGCTCCTAAACTTTTCCACTTCACAATAACAGCACTTACAGTTGACCAGGGCAGCTCTAGCAGGACAGAAATGTGACGAACTGACTTGTTAGAAAGGTGGCATCCTTTGACGTCCCACATTGAAGATCACTGAGGTCTTCAGTGCGGGCAATTCTACTCTTTGTCTATGGAGATTGCATGGCGGTGTACTCGATTTTATACACTTGTCAGCAACGTGTGTGGCTTAAATAGCCAAATACGCTAATTTGAAGGGGTGTCCACATATTTTTGGCAATGTAGTGTATGTTCAAGGGAAGACCATGCTGCATGTAATTTATTTACTCAGCATCACACTACTTACACCCGTTGTTAAGAGTCACTGCAAACAAACAGGAAACAAGGTTAGTTTGAGGTTAGTTCCCTCGTCAGTTACCAGTAATGGTTTGTATGCTTATGCAACAATTGGCTGTCAGAAACGTCATCCTTGGACATCCAGTACATGTTGTTTTGTAGATACTGGGGTTCTGCTCTATTCTTGTGCTACATGAATTCTACATTAGCCTTAGTTTAGGGCACAAATGCGTGTGTGGCTGGTAGCCTAACGGTTAAGACCGTTGGGCCAGTAACCAAAAGGTCGCTGGTTCGAATCCCTGAGCCGACTAGGTGACAAATCTGTCGATGTGACCTTGAGCATGGCACTTAACTGTAAGTCTGTATAAGAGTGTCTTCTGTGTGTGATGCCCACATGGGAAGGGTTGCTGCCTGAAAGGGTTGTGTTCTATAGGATATCAGTTGGACTGAGGTCTCATTCTGAGATAGAGGTGGACTTCAGTAAACAGGACATGGAACAGACTGAGACAACCAGGACATGAAAAAAAAACAAGTCTGACACCAGAGACGACTGAAGGAGAAGGAAACAATGATAGAGGATTGTAAAGAGCAGTACTCACTGTAACCCATTCCCTGGACAAAGTATTTGAAGGCCTCCGCGAGTTTACCCGGCTGTAAGACACAAACAGAAAACGCATCCGTTAAACGGAGCCATTTGAAATAAAACTGAATTAAGTAACAGTTGACATTGCTAAATGGCATATATTAATCAGACGTGTTTATCCAAAGCGACTTACAGTAATGCATACATTTTACGTACGGGTGGTGCCGGGAATCAAACTCGCGGTCCTGGCATTGCAAGCGCCATTCTCTAACCAACTGAGTTACAGAGGACCACTTAAGTGTAGTTTAAGCTAAACACAAAACTAGTTCATGACTCACCTGGATGACCTGAGGAAGCCCGCCACAGTCTTGCATCTATAGGGAAGTAACCAGAGCATGACCAGAGTGGAGAATCTCACAGACAGGACCATGCCGTTAGTCAAAACACCTTAACATTCACTGGCCTATGAACACATGGAAGAATGCTGAACCTGCTGTACGTACCATTCAGATCATGTGCATTACTAAAGAGCAGAACAGCAGGGACCACATAGCAGTACCACTCCTATTTCTAACAACAAAAGAGTAACTGAACGCACCTTAAGAAGGGTTGTTTTGGTTGGATTTAACCTCGAGTTGCACTCAACCTGTAAACAAGAAAAGAAGATGAGATACAACAGCAGTTTAGACAGGGTTCTGGCCCCTCCTATTCAGAAAGGTTAGTGACCTCAACCCCCGTCTCTATAGACCGAACACGCTGTCCATGAGGGGGGTGGATACTTTGTATTGGAATCAGACCCTCTGGCTTATTCGCTACTGTGTTGCCATGGAGATAAAGTGGGCACCCACCACTGCATCGACTGCCGGGGACGTGTCACCAACCACCAGCAGAGAAGTGCATCTGGACGGAGAGACAGGAGGGACAACCGGTTAAGGGCTGTTCTTAACGCACGACGCAACGCGGAGTGCCTGGACACAGCTCTCAGCCGTGGTATATTGGTCAGATACCACAAACCCCCGAGGTGCCTTATTGCTATTAGAAACTGGTTACTAACGTAATTAGAGCAGTAAAAATACATGTTTTTTTCATACCTGTGGTATATGGTCTGATATACCACAGTTGTCAGCCAATCAGCATTCAGGGCTCGAACCAGCCAGTTTATAAAAAACAACTCACATACAGTCCATAGGCAATAAGACGGAGCTGAAGTAACACAGTCTGCAGCATGTTTACGTACGTCAGTGTGTTCACCGTGTCGTCAGTCAGACCGGTGACAGGCCTCTCAATCTCCAAGTCCCGACGGCTGTCATAACAAATAGATCAACCAATCAACCCATCTAGAATTTCTACCCAAAATGTACAGCCAGTTACTCTTGGGGTTCTATGTACAGTACTGTACCTGTTGTAGGCATTGCAGAAGAGGGCCAGGTTTTCCTGGTTGATATCCTGGGCGATGTGCAGCCGATACGTCTGGGTGATCTCCTGGTTGTCAGACAGCTCATCCTGAGGGGGCAAAGAGTTCACTTTCAACCACCCACAGTATTCAGCCAGTATGCTCTGCCCCTGGACAGGGCTATCGAGACCTTTCGAACTGACTCGCCAAAAACTGATCCTTAACTAAACCATGAACTTATTCTGTAATTAAATATCCGTTTGCACGTCAGAAAAGTCTGCATAGCCCTCTCCCTCTGTCCCATCCCAGGCTCCCACCCCTCCAGACAGCCCTCTGACTCACATCACTGAAGTGGTGGGCCATCACTATGTCCACCAGGTTGCTGGTCCAGCCGGACATCTAAAACAAAGAACAAATCATTATGTTCCAACGTGCCAATCTAGTATGACTCTAAAATGCACAGAGTTAGCATAGTAATGTGTGTGTGTGAGCACGTTCTTACCTTGGAGGCAGCCCAGTCCATCCAGCCCTTTGCACAGGGGTCCACATTGATGAGGACCAGACCTTCGACCAGGGCCGGCTCATTGAGCTGAAGAGAGGATAGGGGGTTACTCTACTGACCGTACTGTGCGGAACATAGAGGACCAAAGGAGTCACAGACAGGGCCCAGCAGCAGAGGAAGCAGGGCAGCACACAAATGTAGGGTTAAGTGCCACAGACAGACGTTTCGGGGATTCGAACCAACGACCTCTCGGTTACTGGTCCAACGGTTTTAACCGCTAGGCTACCTGCCGCACGCTCCCACCCACGCTCACACACTAGTGCTGAGTGATTAACAGACATTTAGTTTGTTATTAAACAACTAATTGACCGACATGGTTCAATTACTTGAATTCCATCTACCGTAATTTCCGGACTATTAAGCGCACCTGAATATAAGCCGCACCCACTGAATTAAAAAAATGTATATTATTTTCAACATAAATAAGCCGCACAAGTCTATAAGCCGCAGGTGCCTACCGGTACATTGAAACAAATGAACTTTACACAGGCTTTAACGAAACACGGCTTGTAACAAAAATAAATAGGCCGCGTCATTGTTTAAGCCACGACGTTCAAAGCGTGGGAAAAAAGTTGCGGCTTATAGTCCGGAAATTACGGTACACTGAACAAAAATATAAATTAAACGGAACAATTTCACTGGGTTACAGTTCATAAGGAAATCAGTCAATTGAAACATATTCATTAGACCCTAATCTATGAATTTCACATGACCAGGCAGGGGGAGCAGCCATGGGTGGACCTGGGAGGGAGGGCATAGGCTCACCCACTGGGGATCCAGGCCCAGCCAATCAGAATGAGTTTTTCCGTACAAATGGGCTTCATTACAGAGAGAAATACTCCTCAGTTTCATCAGCTGTCCAGGTGGCTGGTCTCAGACGATCCCACATATGAAAAAGCCAGATGTGGAGGTCTTGGGATGGTGTGATTGCACATGGTCTGAGGTTGTGAGGCCAGTTGTACGTTCTGCCATTTTCTATAAAACGACGTTGGAGGTGGTTTATGGTAGAGAAATGTACATTAAATTATCTGGCAACAGCTATGGTGGACATTCCTGCTGCCAGCATGCCAATTGCATGCCTCCTCAAAAAACTTAAGACATCTTTGGCATTGTCTTGTGACAACCACATAATTTAGAGTGGCCTTTTACTGTCCCCAGCACAAGGTGCATCTGTGTAATGACCATGCTGTTTAATCAGCTTCTTGATATGCCACACCTGTCAGGTGGATGGATTATATTGGCAAAGGAGAAATGCTCACTAACAGGGATGTAAACAAATTTCTGCCCAAAAACTGGAGAGAACTAAGCTTTTTGGAATCGTATGGAAAATTCTGGGATCTTTTATTTCAGCTCATGAAACACTTTATATGTTGCGTTTATATTTTTATTCAGCATCATTTATTTTTGTGAGCCCAACGCGCCGTTTCTCTACAGAGAAATCTAATCATTCATGAGAGAAATCAAGTCAAGAACTATATGGGACGCTGCGCTGTGGTAATTAACTGTAACAACCATATTATTCCATTGCGTCTGTTTTTTCTGGCTCGGACCGAGATGGATACACTTTTACACCGGCTACATTAGGTTAGATACACACAGACCGCATGAGAGAGGAATGTACACAACAAGAGAGGGAAAGAGAGCGTTTGTGAAAGTATGCCTGATCTATGTTGAAGACATAGTAAAATGATTTGGTTAGTGGAGATGTCGATAGAGACTGCTCTGTTCATCCTTGTTCAGCCCAGTTATTATTGAAGACAGAGGACTTACTGAGTAGTGCAGATGCAAGCAGATACCATAGATTTCCAATCATTACACTAGCTAGCACTGTCTCGTGAAACTACCTCGAACTTCCTTCATACTGGACAGAGCCTTAAAAATGGCATCCACACGTTCAATTGACTCTGGGGAAGTAGATAATTGTCATCATTGCCAAAATCTCGAATTATCCCTTTAAGACCTCTGTCTTAACAAATGATCCTGTTATATGCTTGGAAAGAAGCAGGTGCTGTGGGTGAGCAGGAGTTCAGGTGATAAATGGAGGACTAGGAGGAATGGGGACTTACAGCCAGTCTGGACAGGATGTAGGCTCCAGCTCCAACTCCAATCCCAATCACACTGTTCACCCTGGGGAGAGAAAAATAGAAGCCTCAATGAAGACGAGACAACAATTACAGTCATTAAACGACAGTGTAAGAGGTAGTTATGGAAACCATAGACAATATAGGGTTCTATATCTATGATGGAAACACTGCAGGAGAACTTACTTCAGCTGAGTCATGACAGACGGAAGCATCTCAGACAACTCATCCATGGTAGGGTACTGGTACCTGGGAGGGACAAACAGACAGATAGGTTTGTAGGGTACTGGTACCTGGGACAGACAGACATATAGGTTTGTAGGGTACTGGTACCTGGGAGGGACAAACAGACATATAGGTTTGTAGGGTACTGGTACCTGGGACAGACAGACATATAGGTTTGTAGGGTACTGGTACCTGGGACAGACAGACATATAGGTTTGTACGGTACTGGTACCTGGGAGGGACAAACAGACATATAGGTTTGTAGGGTACTGGTACCTGGGACAGACAGACATATAGGTTTGTAGGGTACTGGTACCTGGGACAGACAGACATATAGGTTTGTAGGGTACTGGTACCTGGGAGGGACAAACAGACATATAGGTTTGTAGGGTACTGGTACCTGGGACAGACAGACAGATAGGTTTGTAGGGTACTGGTACCTGGGACAGACAGACATATAGGTTTGTAGGGTACTGGTACCTGGGAGGGACAGACAGACATATAGGTTTGTAGGGTACTGGTACCTGGGACAAACAGACATATAGGTTTGTAGGGTACTGGTACCTGGGACAGACAGACAGACATAGGTTTGTAGGGTACTGGTACCTGGGAGGGACAGACAGACATATAGGTTTGTAGGGTACTGGTACCTGGGACAGACAGACATATAGGTTTGTAGGGTACTGGTACCTGGGAGGGACAAACAGACATATAGGTTTGTAGGGTACTGGTAGCTGGGACAGACAGACATATAGGTTTGTAGGGTACTGGTACCTGGGAGGGACAGACAGACATATAGGTTTGTAGGGTACTGGTACCTGGGACAGACAGACATATAGGTTTGTAGGGTACTGGTACCTGGGAGGGACAAACAGACATATAGGTTTGTAGGGTACTGGTACCTGGGACAGACAGACAGATAGGTTTGTAGGGTACTGGTACCTGGGAGGGACAAACAGACATATAGGTTTGTAGGGTACTGGTACCTGGGACAGACAGACAGATAGGTTTGTAGGGTACTGGTACCTGGGACAGACAGACATATAGGTTTGTAGGGTACTGGTACCTGGGACAGACAGACATATAGGTTTGTAGGGTACTGGTACCTGGGAGGGACAGACAGACATATAGGTTTGTAGGGTACTGGTACCTGGGACAGACAGACAGATAGGTTTGTAGGGTACTGGTACCTGGGACAGACAGACATATAGGTTTGTAGGGTACTGGTACCTGGGAGGGACAAACAGACATATAGGTTTGTAGGGTACTGGTACCTGGGACAGACAGACAGATAGGTTTGTAGGGTACTGGTACCTGGGACAAACAGACAGATAGGTTTGTAGGGTACTGGTACCTGGGAGGAACAAACAGACATAGATTTGTAGGGTACTGGTACCTGGGAGGGACAGACATATAGGTTTGTAGGGTACTGGTACCTGGGAGGGACAAACAGACATATAGGTTTGTAGGGTACTGATACCTGGGACAGACAGACATATAGGTTTGTAGGGTACTGGTACCTGGGAGGGACAGACAGACATATAGGTTTGTAGGGTACTGGTACCTGGGAGGGACAGACAGACATATAGGTTTGTAGGGTACTGGTACCTGGGACAAACAGACATATAGGTTTGTAGGGTACTGGTACTTGGGACAGACAGACATATAGGTTTGTAGGGTACTGGTACCTGGGACAGACAGATAGACATATAGGTTTGTAGGGTACTGGTACCTGGGACAGACAGACATATAGGTTTGTAGGGTACTGGTACCTGGGACAAACAGACATATAGGTTTGTAGGGTACTGGTACCTGGGACAGACAGACATATAGGTTTGTAGGGTACTGGTACGTGGGACAGACAGACATATAGGTTTGTAGGGTACTGGTACCTGGGACAAACAGACATATAGGTTTGTAGGGTACTGGTACCTGGGACAGACAGACATATAGGTTTGTAGGGTACTGGTACCTGGGACAGACAGACAGATAAGTTTGTAGGGTACTGGTACCTGGGACAGACAGACATATAGGTTTGTAGGGTACTGGTACCTGGGACAGACAGACAGATAGGTTTGTAGGGTACTGGTACCTGGGAGGGACAGACATATAGGTTTGTAGGGTACTGGTACTTGGGACAGACAGACAGATAGGTTTGTAGGGTACTGGTACCTGGGAGGGACAAACAGACAGATAGGTTTGTAGGGTACTGGTACCTGGGACAGACAGACATATAGGTTTGTAGGGTACTGGTACCTGGGAGGGACAAACAGACATATAGGTTTGTAGGGTACTGGTACCTGGGACAGACAGACAGATAGGTTTGTAGGGTACTGGTACCTGGGAGGGACAAACAGACATATAGGTTTGTAGGGTACTGGTACCTGGGACAGACAGACATATAGGTTTGTAGGGTACTGGTACCTGGGAGGGACAAACAGACATATAGGTTTGTAGGGTACTGGTACCTGGGACAAACAGACATATAGGTTTGTAGGGTACTGGTACCTGGGACAGACAGACATATAGGTTTGTAGGGTACTGGTACCTGGGACAAACAGACATATAGGTTTGTAGGGTACTGGTACCTGGGACAAACAGACATATAGGTTTGTAGGGTACTGGTAGCTGGGACAGACAGACATATAGGTTTGTAGGGTACTGGTACCTGGGAGGGACAGACATATAGGTTTGTAGGGTACTGGTACCTGGGACAGACAGACATATAGGTTTGTAGGGTACTGGTACCTGGGAGGGACAAACAGACATATGGGTTTGTAGGGTACTGGTACCTGGGAGGGACAAACAGACATATAGGTTTGTAGGGTACTGGTACCTGGGACAGACAGACATATAGGTTTGTAGGGTACTGGTACCTGGGACAGACAGACATATAGGTTTGTAGGGTACTGGTACCTGGGACAGACAGACAGACATAGGTTTGTAGGGTACTGGTACCTGGGACAGACAGACATATAGGTTTGTAGGGTACTGGTACCTGGGAGGGACAAACAGACATATAGGTTTGTAGGGTACTGGTACCTGGGACAGACAGACATATAGGTTTGTAGGGTACTGGTACCTGGGACAGACAGACAGATAGGTTTGTAGGGTACTGGTACCTGGGAGGGACAAACAGACATATAGGTTTGTAGGGTACTGGTACCTGGGACAGACAGACATATAGGTTTGTAGGGTACTGGTACCTGGGACAGACAGACAGATAGGTTTGTAGGGTACTGGTACCTGGGAGGGACAAACAGACATATAGGTTTGTAGGGTACTGCTACCTGGGACAGACAGACATATAGGTTTGTAGGGTACTGGTACCTGGGACAGACAGACAGATAGGTTTGTAGGGTACTGGTACCTGGGACAAACAGACATATAGGTTTGTAGGGTACTGGTACCTGGGACAGACAGACATATAGGTTTGTAGGGTACTGGTACCTGGGAGGGACAAACAGACATATAGGTTTGTAGGGTACTGGTACCTGGGACAGACAGACATATAGGTTTGTAGGGTACTGGTACCTGGGACAGACAGACATATAGGTTTGTAGGGTACTGGTACCTGGGAGGGACAGACAGACATATAGGTTTGTAGGGTACTGGTACCTGGGACAGACAGACATATAGGTTTGTAGGGTACTGGTACCTGGGAGGGACAGACAGACATATAGGTTTGTAGGGTACTGGTACCTGGGACAGACAGACAGATAGGTTTGTAGGGTACTGGTACCTGGGACAGACAGACATATAGGTTTGTAGGGTACTGGTACCTGGGAGGGACAGACAGACATATAGGTTTGTAGGGTACTGGTACCTGGGAGGGACAGACAGACATATAGGTTTGTAGGGTACTGGTACCTGGGACAAACAGACATATAGGTTTGTAGGGTACTGGTACCTGGGACAGACAGACATATAGGTTTGTAGGGTACTGGTACCTGGGACAGACAGACATATAGGTTTGTAGGGTACTGGTACCTGGGACAGACAGACAGATAGGTTTGTAGGGTACTGGTACCTGGGACAAACAGACATATAGGTTTGTAGGGTACTGGTACCTGGGACAGACAGACAGATAGGTTTGTAGGGTACTGGTACCTGGGAGGGACAGACAGACATATAGGTTTGTAGGGTACTGGTACCTGGGAGGGACAGACAGACATATAGGTTTGTAGGGTACTGGTACCTGGGACAGACAGACAGATAGGTTTGTAGGGTACTGGTACCTGGGACAGACAGACATATAGGTTTGTAGGGTACTGGTACCTGGGACAGACAGACAGACATATAGGTTTGTAGGGTACTGGTACCTGGGACAGACAGACAGACATATAGGTTTGTAGGGTACTGGTACCTGGGACAGACAGACATATAGACAGATAGGTTTGTAGGATACTGGTACCTGGGACAGACAGACAGCGGTAGGACCAGGATCGCTGAGGTACAATAGGTCTGCCTTGGTGAGGTAACTGGCACTAGTTATTGAAACAGACTCTTTCTGTTTAGTTTTTTAAAATGGACTGATGACCAGGGACACTACAAGACACCTGGAGCAGCACACCCTCCTATCAAGTTGATGAAAGTCCAAAGCCAGACACCTATTCTATCCAGACACCATGTCATGTTCTGGCCAGCCGTCTGACTCCTGGTCTGAAACGGTCCTTTCACTCACACAGAGGAAGGGGAGGTGGGGCCAGGGGAGGCAGGGGGCCAGGGGAGGCGGGGCCAGGGGAGGCAGGGGGCCAGGGGAGGCAGGGGGCCAGGGGAGGCAGGGGAGGCAGGGGGCCAGGGGAGGCGGGGCCAGGGGAGGCGGGGCCAGGGGAGGCAGGGGGGGGGCATATGAAGGAGGTGCAGCCAGAGGACCTCATGGTTCACTCTGGCTCTGATGACATAGTCACCATTTATTCAGGTCTACAATATCAATCATGACTGTGTTGATACTTGTGGTGATATTATTACATGATGACTTGATGAGTGAACTGGTCTCTTACCCTGTGGGGAATGGGGGAGCACCCTCCTGCTGTCCTGGGGCGTCCACATGGACCACAGCAAAGTGTGATGTGATCTCCTGCATGTCCTCAAAGTTGAACAGTGTGTTGAAACAGGACTTATCTGCAGGGGGGAGAGAGACCAGGCACTGTTTAAAGTCACCTCATTTATGGGTCCTACTCAAATTGACATGTAACAAAAATGACAACACAATGTAATATTGAGCAAGTCAATAAATCCCACCTCATACCAGTAATCACCCAAGAAATATACTGAAACACTCAGTGTTGTTTTACAATGAGGCAGCCAACTGGTGGAGCAATCCAGTCTGACATACTGGCTCATATCCCCAATGCTCAAGGATTTCTACCTTCAACCCTCCAGTTTCTTACATCTCTACAGCGACAACTGTTCTAATGACAATTCACCTGTGATAATATGCATGTTAGGGGTGTTTGGAGAGATTTCAAAGCCTAGCTAGGCCAATGAGAGTCTGAATGTGTGTGTGTGTGTGTACACTCACGGTTGAGACCAATGTCATGGTAGGTGAGGATGACTGGTCTGTTGCCCTTGGGGGTGCCCCTCATCGTCACGTGCAGAACACCATGGGGGGTCTCGATGTCATGCTCCTGAAACACAAGACAGCATGGTCTGGGTCATGGCCGGCAGTGTCTGTAGCTTAGAGCCAGCCTTTTAGTGCCAGTCAGTCATAGCACTATACAGGTGCAGATTTGAGAAAAAAACATGTATTCATTATTTATTCATACACCGAGTAGCAGACATCCTCGCTGAGGAAGTGATTTTCAAAGTGTCAGTAGGAGAGGGAAAATCACTTCCTCAGTTAGCGAGGCTAAGTGTCAGGAGAGGGAAAATCACTTCCTCAGTTAGCGAGGCTAAGTGTCAGGAGAGGGAAAATCACTTCCTCAGTTAGCGAGGCTAAGTGTCAGGAGAGGGAAAATCACTTCCTCAGTTAGCGAGGCTAAGTGTCAGGAGAGGGAAAATCACTTCCTCAGTTAGCGAGGCTAAGTGTCAGGAGAGAGAAAATCACTTCCTCAGTTAGCGAGGCTAAGTGTCAGGAGAGAGAAAATCACTTCCTCAGTTAGCGAGGCTAAGTGTCAGGAGAGAGAAAATCACTTCCTCAGTTAGCGAGGCTAAGTGTCAGGAGAGAGAAAATCACTTCCTCAGTTAGCGAGGCTAAGTGTCAGGAGAGAGAAAATCACTTCCTCAGTTAGCGAGGCTAAGTGTCAGGAGAGAGAAAATCTCTTCCTCAGTTAGCGAGGCTAAGTGTCAGGAGAGAGAAAATAATTTCAGGACGTGCAGGTCATACAGTAGTACTGATGAAAACTGGGTCCTCTTTAGCAGGTAGCCCAGAGGATGACCTAGAATGAAAACTGACTGGCTGGATCATCATGACCCATATCTCTATGGTTACAATGACTGCTGCGTGTGAGCGGCATGGCTAATGTCAGGAGGTGCTGTCGGCACCACAGCAGACGCATATGTGCACACTGTAGTCTCACGCCACACACACACACACACGTAACGCAGATGTGTGGATAAGTAGAGGGCCCACTACCTGTCCGTCTCACAGATAACATCTGACGTCTGGCTAATCTAATTCTGTGGGGATGGGAATCTCTGTCCGTCCACAGATAACATCTGAAGCCCTTAGGCCTGACGCTAATTCAACATTAAATGTCATTTAACAGGTCACAGCTTCAAATCAAATGGTATTAGTCACATGCCAATACAACAGGTGTCGACCTTACAGTGAAATGCTTACTTACAAGCCCTAACCAACAGTGCACTTCCCAAAGATATGGACAAGAATAAGAGATAAAAGTAACAAGTAATTAAAGAGCAGCAGTTAAAAATAACAATATATACAGGGGGGTGCCGGTACAGAGACAATATGCGGGGGCACCGGTTAGCTGAGGTAGGATGTACATGTAGGTAGAGTTCTTCTTCCACATATGCCGTTTATTCAACACAGGAACACATCAACATCAAAAAGTTCATGAAGACAATGCATATAGAGGTGTAATACAATCATATAGTTTACTAGTAAGCACAGTGCTACTACAGCCTAGTGTGAGGCAGGTTTCTGTCTGGTAGCAATAATGGCGTGGTGATCATTTAGTTTTAGCGAGTAAACCAATATACAAGCAGAGACCCAAATATAGGAACACTACTAAAGGCATGTGGCTATGTCAGTGTTCCGCTTCCGTCCATTGGTGCAGCTGAACCACAGAGACGGTGGTTCGAGGGCCGTACTGCGTCAGAGATCTAAACTGAATGGAAGGACGCCACGCTGAGACATGAGGCCCTCTCAACAACTGTTCAGAATCAGCCACGTCACCAGAACATTGAGCAACACTCAACACAATGGGGTCTGGGAGGGGGTAGGTTTGAGATTAGGCTAAACCAGTCTGTTCAGCCATGTCTGCAAAAAGCAAATACAATAGCTATACAACACAATATGGATTGTAGTTGTTGAACCCCGGCCTGTATAAACACCTCCCTCAGCTGCGCTGACACCTGGAGTCACACTCCTATCTGGGTGAGGAGGAGTATAAATAGAAGCTGTGGTTGAAGGGCTTGGCTGTGTGAAAGGTTGTGTTTGTGAGAGATGGAGGATACATGTGAGGTGCCTTCAGCCTGGTCCCTCATACAGACACCTGTAACCATGTTGAACATGACGACTCTGATCAAAGAGGCTTCAGTAGACAAGGATTGCCACATAAAAACAAAGAGAAATAGATTTTGTAGCCTGGGGCTTTTATCTACCAGATGAAATGGAAGCCTGAGAGAAAGACAAAAAGCAACATTGCTTTTTCTTCTGAAACGTCAATGACCTCAAATAGCTTCCGAGTCAATGGTGGCCTTGACCAAACAAAACAAAGCACTCGATGCTTTGAAAACAGCAGCCGTCCCAATAACTGTTTCATGTATTCCTGGCACGAGGTTGAGCGGCTGTGCACTGCTGATATCTGGCTTGTCACAATGGAGGGGTCATGTGATGAGGAGAGGGGATCTGCTGCAGCAGTATCCTGAGAAGAACAGGCTGTTACATCTAGATCAGGGGTCATGTGATGAGGAGAGGGGATCTGCTGCAGCAGTATCCTGAGAAGAACAGGCTGTTACATCTAGATCAGGGGTCATGTGATGAGGAGAGGGGATCTGCTGCAGCAGTATCCTGAGAAGAACAGGCTGTTACATCTAGATCAGGGGTCAGGTGATGAGGAGAGGGGATCTGCTGCAGCAGTATCCTGAGAAGAACAGGCTGTTACATCTAGATCAGGGGTCATGTGATGAGGAGAGGGGATCTGCTGCAGCAGTATCCTGAGAAGAACAGGCTGTTACATCTAGATCAGGGGTCATGTGATGAGGAGAGGGGATCTGCTGCAGCAGTATCCTGAGAAGAACAGGCTGTTACATCTAGATCAGGGGTCAGGTGATGAGGAGAGGGGATCTGCTGCAGCAGTATCCTGAGAAGAATGGGCTTTTTTTGTAAAAAATGTACTTAAAAAATGTGATCGTGTCTCAATGTAATCAAGGCATGAAATTATTGTTATTTTCAGTCACACTTTGTTTGGATAGTCCAGATAGTATGATCATCTACAGATGGACTATCAACAAATTATCTGTTGACAAGCAACTGCTTGCTAAGGTTACGGTTAGGTTTAGAATAAGGGTTAGGATTTAGGTTAGGGTTAAGATAAGGGTTAAGAGAGAGCTAGGGTTAGTAGATAGATGGACTATTCAAATAAAGTGTTAACTTATCTTCAAATATAACCTATTTTTTGGCTTAGTTGTGGCCAATTTGCAGTGTACTAATTAGAATTATGTTCCGGCCACCCAACTATCCACGCAGACAGAAATCGTTCCACGTCTGAATATAGTTGCCTACCCCTTAGTGATGGGGGGAAAATTGATACAGTCATATAATTGGATATTATTTTTGATGATATATTGTATCATTTTGACAATATCTTTGCGCTAGTTGGCGGTACCTCTAGTAAAAACTCATGTTTTTCCTTCATAGATTGATCTCTAGTTTTTAAATAGGGAGCCAGTTTGTTTTCAGCACTTTCATTTCCATGACAGATCAACACACGTTTTCTTATGGCTCTCTTGTCCCTCTGCAGCAGACATATCGTGAGCAATATGTTCGGAGCCATCGAATCACAAAATCGAGTTGCAATACATATAGAATAATACTGGTAATTCCCAGCCCTACTACCTACCCTTGGTCGAGATCGTGTCATTCAGAGAGCACTGCAAGTTTGGACCCATTTCTCAAAGGGGAATGTGGATCTGAGGCGGCATTTGAGGGGGTTTGAGGTGTAAACAATAGCCATACTATTTTTGTTTTGATGAAAGCCTAAAATTCACCCCCTCTGAATGACAACAAAGACAAACCGAGAGGAGGCACTTTAATACGGAACAAGTTAAAGAGAAAAGCTCAACACTATCGGTTACCACGACAACACGGACCCTGCTTTTCCATATTATAAAGAGAAAAGCAACATGTCAATCATCATGTTGGTGGTGTTGTTTTGTAGAGCCACTTTATGCTAAACGAGGCAGCAGGAGAGGCAGGTGTTCTGATAAACATTCAAGAGTTTTCCACCACCATTACCAGCAACCTTATTGACCAACTCCCAGAATACTCTGGAACCTTTGGAAACCATCCTATTGAAACCTATTATTCAGCCAAGGGCATCGCCGAAGGACAGTTTGCATTTACGAGGTTTCAACTGTTACAAAGATGTTTAAAGATCTTGACAAACGGAAAGGAACACGATTGGATCCCAGCTAGATTCCTAAGTGATGCTGCTGTTCCTATTGGACGTCATGTAGAAACACACATCAGTCTTTCCATTCAACACGGAAAGGTAGCACAAGAGTTTAAACCTGCAAGAGCTGTTCCTTTATACAAGAAAGGAAGCCAAGTTGAACAAGGGAACTACAGACCAGTGTCAATCTTCAGTGTGTTGTCAAGTGTTTTAGAATGTGCACTCCATGAACAGATCCTAAAGTACACTGATGACCATAACATTGTATATGACCTTCAGTCCGGGTTTTAGACGATCCTATTCTACTGACACTTGTTTGCTATACTTGACAGATTTTATCAAGCATGAAATTGAATTCACACAAAGGGCAACTTCTGTGCGATGGTCATGCTTGACATACAAAAAGCATTTGATACTGTGAACCATGATATTTAGTTCTACCAACTGAACATAATTGGTTTGGCAACAGCTCCTTATTATGGGTGATGTCATACCTAATTGATAGGATTCAAAGGGTGGATGTGGGCAGGACACCGTCTGACGCTAAGGAGATAAACTGTGGTGTAACCCTGGGGAGCATTTTGGGGTCTTCGATTTGTTACTCTACCTAAATGACATGGACTCTGCCTGTTCATGCCCTCTGTTCCTGTATGTGGCTGATGCTGCCCACTTGGTTTCACATTAGGAAAAGGAGACCATTGAAAAGAACCTAAGCAGCCAACTGACCAAAGTCAGTAAGAGGTTATCCGACAACAAACAAGTCTCTGCATTTAGGGAAGACAGAATGTATCCTGTTTGGTTCCAAACACAAAGTGAGAAACTCTTCCAACTTCTCAGTCAAGTGTAATGGTGTAGAGATGAAGGAAAAATGCTCTGGGATGTGAACTAGACCAACACATGACAGGTGAACTCATGGCTCTGAAGGTCATTTGGAAGGTTCACTCCAGGAAAAAGTTCCTGACAAGGGAGGCCAAGTTCCTGGATACAGAGACTATGAGGACCCCGGCAACATCTCTGATACAGTGCCACTATGACTATGCTTGTATCTCATTGTTCAATGCCATAACCCTAAAATCTGAAGGACAAACTTCAAAACAGACCAAAACAAATGAATGAGAATTATTCTCAAGCTCAGCCCTAGGATACACATTGATCCTAATCATTTCAGGAACATTAACTGGCTTCCAGTTGATCTGAAACTGTAGAAGGTTTTTTAAAAGTTATACATGACCTTACCCCCAGTTACCTGTCTGGTTATTTTAACTTCATGAGAGACTCTCATAGCCATCACACCAGAATCCGTGTTGTTACTATCAGACCGCTGAGCTCTGTCCTTAAAACCTGTTGGGGCTAGGGGGCAGTATTGAGAATTTTGAAAAAAATATGTGCCCATTTTTAACTGCCACCTACACCAACTCAGAAGCTAGGATATGCATATTATTACCAGATTTGGATAGAAAACACTCTGAATTTTCTAAAACTGTTTGAATGGTGTCTGTAAGTATAACAAAACTCATATGGCAGGCAAAAACCTGAGAAAACCTGAGAGAAAAAAATAATTTTGTGGCTGTACTATTTTTTTTAATCATTGTTTAATAGATACCACAGTGAGAAAGGATTCATTTCGCAACTCCTACGGCTTCCACTAGATGTCAGCGATCTTTATAAAGTTGTTTGAAGCGTCTATGATCAACAGAGACCGGATGACAAGGAAGGGAAGTTGACCTCCCTGGGATGTCGTCACTTCATTATTGGCTGCACCTGCGCAATCATGTGATGCGATACATTTTTCAAATACGTTTTTCAAGACACAGGAGAGGTCGGGTTGAAACATTACTGATGTTTCACGTTAAAAATGGCTCTAAAGATTGATGCTAAACAACGTTTGACATGTTTGAACGAACATAAATAGATTATTTTTTTAACTTTTCGCCGTGACTCCCCCCGCGCTACTTTTTAGTAGCCTACCGAAGCACTAACAACTTGGAGTTATTTGGACATCGATTATGAACTTTGTTGAAAGAAACCACATTTGTTGTGGACATGGGATTCCTGGAAGTGCCAATGGATGAAGATAATCAAAGGTAAGGGATTATTGACAATAGTAATTTTGATATTACATGGTTACAAGATGGTGCTAACCTGTATAGCCTAGCCTATTGTTCTTAGCACAGCACCCGGTTTATTGCAAATTGTGATTTCCCAGTAAAGTTATTTTGAAATCTGGCAATGCAGTAGCATTTACGAAATGTTAAACTATGAATATTTGAATGACAATATTATAATTTACCAATGTTTTCGAATAGTAATTTTGTAATTTGTAACGTTGTTCACCGGAAACATTTCAGAGAAGAAAAAAATCTGAATTTCACCGCTACTGTAAAATGCTGTTTTTGGATATAAATATGAACTTGATGGAACAAAAAATGCATGTATTGTATAACATAATGTCCTAGGAGTGTCATCTGATGGAGATTGACAAAGGTTAGTGCATAATTTTAGCTGGTTTCTGCTTTTGGTGACGCCTGACCTTGAATTGAAAATGGATGTTTGTACTTTTGTGGCTATGTACTGTCCTAACATAATCTAACTTTATGCTTTTGCCGTAAAGCCTCTTTGAAAATCGAACAATGTGGTTAGATTAAGGAGATGTTTATCTTTTAAATTGTGTAAAATAGTTGATTGTTTGAGAAATTGAAATTATTAGATTTTTGATGTTTTGAATTTCCAGCCTTGCTAGCAATCCCGTCTCAGGGTTCATTGCTAACCTGTAGCCCCAACAGGTGCACTGGTGCAGAGGAACGGAATGGTGTACCAAACCATATCAAAACCATCCTTACGCTAGGGAGGTTTAACAAATGGTTCATGGACAAAATGCTTTAAAAACGGCATAGGCTTAAAGAAAGTATAATTGTTTCAATTAACGTTACTTGGTAATCTATTTTATTCCTTTTATGGTTTTTCCTCCCCATTGAGATGAATTTGAGAAGCATTTTGTTTTCATGTTATAATCGTGTATATTTTGTTTTCATGTATTTTCATGAGGACCACAATAGAATACGTTTAAACTTTTAGTGTCTTCCTCAATGATTTTAATGGCATTGTACTGTATCCATGTGTGGTTGTAATGTGTTTGAAATTGTCAAACAAACAAAAAATTAACAAATAAAAAATAAAATCTCCCAGTAACCTGGAGCAAAAGAGACAGAGGGAGGAGAGATGGATAACCTAAACCATTGTGTGGTAGGAGTCTGTGTTTTAGTCTAGGTAGGACCACACCACCACTGAACGCAGTGAAGGAAGTGAAGGAAGTGCAGGAACCAGTCAGGTCCAGTCCACACAGTGGAACCAGGCAGTGACTCAGCAAGCAGAGCGTCCATTTAAAAACTACATCTGGTCCCAGCTGGTGGTTAGGCTAATCTCTCCCTCTCTCACACAGACATGCTGCATGAAACACACACAGGACTGGAAAACAAGCGGTGTCATATTCGATCTCTGCAACCACAGGGAATGCAGAGATGGAGGACTTCATCTTTAAGGAGAGAGGAGACTTTCCCTTTTCCTCAAAACCCCACCCCCCCAAGACTAAACCCCACCCCCCCAGACTAAACCCCACCCCCCCAAGACTAAACCCCACCCCCCCAAGACTAAACCCCACCCCCCCAAGACTAAACCCCACCCCCATGCGTCTTGTCACACCCTTCACACCACTAGATGGGGTAAACAATGCAGTCTCTGTACTCTCCCACCTTCGCAATGCCTTCCACTTGGTAGACGCCTGTCACATTTCCCTCAGTCTGATTGATATTCTCAAGGCCCCTGACTGTGACAAACCCTTTACCTGCCTGGTGTATTGATATACTGACGACACTGTTCATTCACCTTTCGCTGGATCGGCATCAGTAAGAGGGTGCATAAAACACACACACACACACACACACACACACACACACACACACACACACACACACACACACACACGCACACACACGCACACACACGCACACACACACACACACACACAGACCCCGAGAGAGACAGAGACAAAGACAGATGCATTATTTCTTTGTCACGAACACAACATAGTCACACTCACTAGCACAAATATGCGCAGCAGGTTTTTTTTTTCCTCAGTCATACGCTCACCCACATCACCACACAGCCTAACACCCCCCCTTCCCATGCCATAGAGATCACACCCCTGAGAAACAACCCAGAGATATCAAACACACTGCTGCTCAGGGTCAGAGCTCAAGCAACAGGCAGGCCACTGAGGGTGACTGGCGATGGTATCAGCAATAAACACAACCCCACACAATCTAACAGACAGTCTCACTCACCACCACAGCAATGGCCGAACAGGCAATGGCAATCTGGTTGAGGTCCATAACGGCTGTCATTTTGTCAGCCAGAGAAAGGAGAGAAGAGCGCTGTCTGTCCCTGTGTCGTCTGTGAAAGGGGCGGTAGTGGCGGAGAGATGACGGCGGCGAGGGGGCAGCGACAGAACGGAGAGGAGAGCCCACAAGGAACCACTGAATTCTTTCGATAGCAGCAGCTGGTTCCATCAAAAGATGGGAGGAGAATGTGTGTGAGAGGGGGAGGGAGAGAGGAAGAGAGACTGAGGGAGTGGAGAGGCGGTGTGAATGGGAGCTCGAGAGAGACGTGGAGGAAGAAGGGGGAGGGAGTGGGGGAGTGCGTTTCTTGCTAGGTATGCACAAAGCTCTCAGGGTCGTCTGGGCACTCAGTAGCACTTTGTAATTGCATTTAGAAGGTCAGGTGGGCCAGTAGGTTGAACAAATTCTACCATGTCACCCCGCTCCTCTAAAAACTCCACCGGCTTCCAGTCAAAACTCGCATCCACTACAAGACCATGGTACTTGCCTACGGAGCAACAAGATAAACTTCCCCTCCCTACCTTCAGGCTTTGTTTATTTTTTATTGCACCTTTATTTAAGCAGGTAGGCCAGTTGAGAACAAGTTCTCATTTACAACTGCGACCTGGCCAAGATAAAGCAAAGCAGTGCGACAAAAACAACAGAGTTACACATGAGATAAACAAACGTACAGTCAATAACACAATAGAAAAATCGATATACAGTGTGTGCAAATGTATTACGATTAGGGAGGTAAGGCAATAAATAGGCCATAGTGGCGAAATAATTACAATTTACCATTAACACGAGTGATAGATGTGCAAATGATGATGTGCAAGTACAGATACTGGGGTGCAAAAGAGCAAAACATTTTTATGGGGATGAGGTAGTTGGTTGGGCTATTTACAGATGGGCTGTGTACAGGTACAGTGATCGGTAAGCTGCTCTGACAGCTGATGCTTATAATTAGTGAGGGAGATATAAGACTCCAGCTTCAGTGATTTTTGCAATTCGTTCCAGTCATTGGCAGCACAGTACTGGAAGGAGAGGCAGCCAAAGGAGGTATTGGCTTTGGGGATGACCAGTGAAATATACCTGCTGGAGCGCGTCCTACGGGTGGGTGATGCTATGGAGACCAGTGAGCTGAGATAAGGCGGGGCTTTACCTAGCAAAGACTTATAGATGACCTGGAGCCAGTGGGTTTGGCGACGAATATGTAGCGAGGGCCAGCCAACAAGAGCATACAGGTCGCAGTGGTGGGTTGTATATGGGGCTTTAATGACAAATCGGATGGCATTGTGATAGACTGCATCCAATTTGCTGAGTAGAGTGTTGGAGGCTATTTTGTAAATGACATCGCTGAAGTCAAGGAGCGGTAGGATAGTCAGTTTTACGAAGATATGTTTGGCGGCATGAGTGAAGGAGGCGATATAGGAAGCCGATTCTAGATGTAATTTTGGATTGGAGATGCTTAATGTGAATCTGGAAGGAGAGTTTACAGTCTAACCAGACACCTAGGTATTTATAGTTGTCCACATATTCTAAGTCAGAACCGTCCAGAGTAGTGATGCTAGTCGGGCGGGCGGGTGCGGGCAGCAATCGGTTGAAGAGCATGCATTTAGTTTTACTAGCATTTAAGAGCAGGCTACAGTGCATTCGGAAAGAATTCAGACCCTTTGACTTTTTCCACATTTTGTTACGTTACAGCCTTATTCTAAAATGCATTAAATAGTTTTTTCCCCCTTCATCAATGTACACATAATACCACATAATGACAAAGCAAAAACAGGTTTAGATTTTTTTGCAAATTGATTACAAATTAAATATTGAAATATCACATTTACATAAGCATTTCAGACCCTTTACTCAGTACTTTGTTGAAGCACCTTTGGCAGCGATTACAGCACCTAGTCTTCGTAGGTATGACGCTACAAGCTTGGCACACCTGTATTTGGGGAGTTTCTCCCATTCTTCTCTGCAGATCCTCTCAAGCTCTGTTAGGTTGGATGGGGAACGTCACTGCACAGCTATTTTTCCTCTCCAGAGATGTTTGATTAGGTTCATGTCCGGGCTCTGGCTGGGCCACACAAGGACATTCAGAGACTTGTCCCGAAGCCACTCCTGCATTGTCTTAGGGTCATTTTCCTATTGGAAGGCGAACCTTCAACCCAGTCTGAGGTCCTGAGCGTTCTGGAGCAGGTTTTCATCAAGGACCTCTTTGTACTTTGCTCCGATCATCTTTCCCTCGATCCTGACTATTCTCCTAGTCCCTGCCGCTGAAAAACATCCCAACAGCATGATGTTGCCACCACGCTTCACCATAAGGATGGTGCCAGGTTTCATACAGACATGACACTTGGCATTCAGGCCAAAGAGTTCAATCTTTGTTTCATCAGACCAGAGAATCTTGTTTCTCACGGTCCATCCTTCAGGGGCCTTTTAGCAAACTCCAAGCGGGCTGTCATGTGCCTTTTACTGAGGAGTGGCTGTCGTCTGGCCACTCTACTATAAAGCCCTGATTGGTGGAGTGCTGCAGAGATGGTTGTCCTTCTGGAAGGTTCTCCCATCTCCACAGAGGAACTCTGGAGCTCTGTCAAGAGTGACCATCGGGTTCTTGGTCACCTCCCTGACAAAGAACCTTCTCCCCGGATTGCTCAGTTTGGCTGGGCGGCCAGCTCTAGGAAGAGTCTTGGTGGTTCCAAACGTCTTCCGTTTAAGAATGATGGAGGCCACTGTGTTCTTGGGGACCTTCAATGCTGCAAACATTTTCTGGTACCCTTCCCCAGATCTGTGCCTCGACACAATCCTGTCTCAGAGCTCGAGGAACAATTCTTTCGAACCTCATGGCTTTGTTTTTGCACTGACATGCACTATCAACTGTGGGCCCTGATAACATGTCCAAATAATTTAATTTATCACAGGTGGACTCCAATCAAGTTATAGGAACATCTCAAGGATGATCAATGGAAACAGGAAACAGAATGCACCTTAATTTAGTCTCATACAAAAGTGTCTGAATATTTATGTAAATACGTTATTTTATTTTTAATACATTTGCAAATTTGTCAGAAAACCTGTTTTCGCTTTGTCATTATGGGCTATTGTGTGTAGATTGTTATTATTATTATTTTTTTCCCCCTCATCATTCTTTTTTAGAATAAGGCTGTTGCAAAAGGGAAGGAGTCTGAATACTTTCCTAATGCACCGGATGCTCAAACCTTACACCCCATCCTGAGTACTCCGTTCTGCCACATCTGGTCTCTTGGCCCTCCCACTCAGCAAAGTCCAAGCTCTTCGCTGTCCTGGCACCCCAATGGTGGTACCAGCTTCCCTCTGAAGCTAGGACAGCAGAGTCCCTGCCCATCTTCCGAAAACATCTGAAACCCTAACTCTTCAATGAGTATCTTAAATAAAGCCTTTTGTGAATTAAACACTCACACTTTACTTTCCTCACCCCTTACTAGCACTGACTTTGCTGATCAATTATCCCTCAAAGTAGCTTACTATGACTGATATGTGGTTGTCCCACCTAGCTATCTTAAGATGAACGTACTAACTGTAAGTCGCTCTGGGTAAGAGTGTCTGCTAAATGACTAACATGTAAGTGCCAATGGGAGAGGGGTGAGGAGGGCTGAAAGAGTGTGAGGAAAAGGGGAGTGAATCAGCGTCAGGGGAAGAACACTAATGGTTGGATCGGAGGAGGATCAGTAACATACCTGTGGATTGGCTGATACAGAACACCTGACTAAAATATTAGGTTTAGGCATGATATGGTAATAGCCTCACATAGACGTCTAATCCAGTCCATAGAGTTCTTAGAAAATGGCGTGTTGGTGGTTGATTTGGAATTGGGCATTAGCGTGTCATGTGCATACCATCCGTTTCTTTTAGGAGGTCTGGCTGCCCCCTCTAAAATGCTTTCGTACACATGTTGATTTTGTCCACCCACACCAGACGCAGGTTGAAATATCAAAACGAACTCTGAACCAACTATATTAATTTGGGGACAGGTTGAAAAGAATTAAACATTTATAGCAATTTAGCTGGCTAGCTTGCTGTTGCTAGCTAATTTGTCCTGGGATATAAACATTGGGTTGTTATTTTACCTGAAATGCACAAGGTCCTCTACTCTGACAATTCATGCACAGATAAAAGGGTAAACCAAGTTTGTTTCTAGTAATCTCTCCTCCTTCAGGCTTCTTCTTCGGACTTTATATGGCGGTTGGCAACCAACTTTAAGGTGCATTACCAACACTAACTGGAGCGTGGACCTCCGTTCATCTTTCAATCACCCACATGGGTATATGCTCCTAAAAACCAATGAGATGGGAGAGACGGGACTTGCAGCACGTCAAGCTTCACAAATAGAACCAAGTTCTATTTTAGCACCTGGCTACGCAGACGCTCGTTGACGCGCGGGAGAAGCGTGGGTACAATGATTGAGTAACATGTATGTGCACACGACGCAACTGGTGTGGTCAACATGTAAGGAGCCTGGCCTGGGTTTAATCCTCAGTCTGTTCATTGGGAACAATCTTTATGCTCTGCCTCCCTGGCCTGCTGTGTGCAGCACCAGCACTGAGACAGATGGAGCATTGGCATGAATTGGGTTGGGGGGGGGTTAACTGCAGATATGGGATGTCAAGAAGACAATATGGCTTTTCAGCCAGGGCTAGCCAGCCAGCTCTCTGGACCCTGTCTGTAATGTCCACTCAGTTTCTCTGTCAGAGGGCAATCCAGCCAGAGGGTAGCACCAGCAATGTCTGTGGCCCATTGTTCCTTCATGTTGCCGTCTTTCAGCAATAAGACAACGGCTACAGCACAGTACTGCAACATAACACAGCCTACAACATAAGGTATTCATTGAAAGGTAAGAACTAGCTCTCCTCGGTCTCCAGTTAAGCTACTATACATTGTGATGGCAGTCCATTTCAGAACCAGTTTGCACTAAAAGTTTGATTTAGCCATTGGCTCTGGATGAGGATGATATAAGTGCCAGACGCACCAGTTTGAGTGTTTCAAGAACTGCAACGCTGCTGGGTTTTTTCACGCTCAACAGTTTCCCGTGTGTATCAAGAATGGTCCAAAGGACATTCATCCAACTTGACAGAACGCTGGGAAGTATTGGGAGTCAACATGGGCCAGCTCCCCTGTGGAAGGCTTTTTACTCCTTGTAGAGTCCATGCCCGACGACATCAGGCTGTTCTGAGGGCAAAGGGGGGGGGCAACTCAATATTAGGAAGGTGTTCCCAATGTTTGGTATAGTCAGTGTACACACACAGAGACACTGTGGCAGAAACACTGTAGATCTGCTAAGACGAGTACACAATGGATTTGGAGGTCAGGATTAGGGCCGATTCAGGACAGGGAAAGCAGCCCAAAACTACGCTCCAAACTGGGTCAGTGCTATTGTTGCTACCTCTGCCCAACCCTGGGATCCTCGGCTCAACCCTAGGATCCCCGGCTGCCATGGCCACTCTGGCCTGCAGCAGGCTAATCTCCTCCATTCTGGAGACAAACCCAAATTAGAGCAAGTTCCTGGGGTTAGAATGACCAAAACCTGGCTAATTGAGGTAAAGTGGCATACCTGGAATTACACAACAAATGTTAGATAACACTTTGTTTCCAAGTTTTTAACCATTTACTCCTACCCCGGACGGCCATGCTGGGATATAAATATCTCTACCATATGGCTCCAATAACGACTTCATCAGAATAAATCAGTCTCTCGGCAGGCAGCTTCCCAACATCTATCGGCAGGCAGGATTTAGGACCCTGCCCTTCAGCAGCGCGCGCCCCAGTCTAGTCAGCATGTTAGAGGGGGCAGCGAGACCTCCAACAAAGCCCATGCATCCTAAAGGAAATGGATGGTATGCACATGACACGCTAATGCCCAATTCCAAATCAACCACCAACACGCCATTTTCTAAGAACTCTATGGACTGGATTAGACGTCTATGTGAGGCTATTACCATATCATGCCTAAACCTAATATTTTAGTCAGGTGTTCTGTATCAGCCAATCCACAGGTAGTTTACTGATCCTCCTCCAATCCAACCATTAGTGTTCTTCCCGACACTGATTCACTCCCCTTTTCCTCACACTCTTTCAGCCCTCCTCACCCCTCTCCCATTTGTATTTACATGTTAGTCATTTAGCAGACACTCTTACCCAGAGCGACTTAGTTAGTGCGTTCATTTTAAGATAGCTAGCTCATCTAGGTCACATGGCACCAGGGGAGACAGCATGGCCGACCTACAGTATAGGGAAAACACTGAGTGGACATGATAGGCAAGGTTGCTGTCAGCACTGTATCGTTTAATCCCAGGCCATCTGCCACTCAAAATCACTCGTCCCGATGCAGGCTCACTGGCTGCTGTGATGCCCTATGCAGAAAACAGGCAGCCCACATGACAGGCCAGGATGGAGGATAGTTTGGTGTCGAGCCGTCACATCAATCACATCAAATCAGTAGGAAAAACGTATGTACTCACTACTGCAAGTCGCTCTGGATAAGAGTGTCTGCTAAATGACTAACATGAAACCAAGCACCAGATAATAATGGCCTAAACCAGTCCAGTCAGGGACACCATTATCAAACCAAAGCACACTTTTCATTAGCCTGGAGAACCTCCCTGATCGGACACATGCTATCCAGTCGGCGAACATTCATGTAAGTCCTCAAGATGAGTGAGGCTAAAGCAAATACATGTTGAGTTCAGCTCTGTCAACAATAGTTCTTTATATCAATGGAAGGTTTTGCAATAATTCTATAACCATGTTCCCTGAGGGTGACTTGGAGATTCACACGTGTGCTCATGATGCCCTCTTCTGGAGGCACTGCTGCTTTTAGGTACAGTAATGAAACTCCATTTCCCCTCAACCACTTGGATGGAAAAAGAACATCCTCTATGTGCTTTGTAAAGAATAGAGTTGATGGGATTGCCATGACAACCATGCCTCTCTCTTTTTTGTGACAAAAGATAAAATGGTGAATGGTCCATTAGCCTAGGCACAACTGAGTCCACCCTAATGTTCACTATCATAACCACAACTCAGTCCACCCTAATGTTCTCCTTAGTGTCCACTATCATAACCACAACTGAGTCCACCCTAATGTTCACTATCATAACCACAACTCAGTCCACCCTAATGTTCTCCATAGTGTCCACTATCATAACCACAACTCAGTCCACCCTAATGTCCTCCATAGTGTCCACTATCATAACCACAACTCAGTCCACCCTAATGTTCTCCATAGTGTCCACTATCATAACCACAACTCAGTCCACCCTAATGTTCTCCATAGTGTCCACTATCATAACCACAACTCAGTCCACCCTAATGTTCACTATCATAACCACAACTCAGTCCACCCTAATGTTCTCCATAGTGTCCACTATCATAACCACAACTCAGTCCACCCTAATGTTCACTATCATAACCACAACTCAGTCCACCCTAATGTTCTCCTTAGTGTCCACTATCATAACCACAACTGAGTCCACCCTAATGTTCACTATCATAACCACAACTCAGTCCACCCTAATGTTCTCCATAGTGTCCACTATCATAACCACAACTCAGTCCACCCTAATGTTCTCCATAGTGTCCACCCTAATGTTCACCATAGTGTCCACTATCATAACCACAACTCAGTCCACCCTAATGTTCTCCAGTGTCCACTATCATAACCACAACTCAGTCCACCCTAATGTTCTCCATAGTGTCCACTATCATAACCACAACTCAGTCCACCCTAATGTTCTCCATAGTGTCCACTATCATAACCACAACTCAGTCCACCCTAATGTTCTCCATAGTGTCCACTATCATAACCACAACTCAGTCCACCCTAATGTCCTCCATAGTGTCCACTATCATAACCACAACTCAGTCCACCCTAATGTTCTCCATAGTGTCCACTATCATAACCACAACTCAGTCCACCCTAATGTTCTCCATAGTGTCCACTATCATAACCACAACTCAGTCCACCCTAATGTTCTCCATAGTGTCCACCCTAATGTTCACCATAGTGTCCACTATCATAACCACAACTCAGTCCACCCTAATGTTCTCCAGTGTCCACTATCATAACCACAACTCAGTCCACCCTAATGTTCTCCATAGTGTCCACTATCATAACCACAACTCAGTCCACCCTAATGTTCTCCATAGTGTCCACTATCATAACCACAACTCAGTCCACCCTAATGTTCTCCATAGTGTCCACTATCATAACCACAACTCAGTCCACCCTAATGTCCTCCATAGTGTCCACTATCATAACCACAACTCAGTCCACCCTAATGTTCTCCATAGTGTCCACTATCATAACCACAACTCAGTCCACCCTAATGTTCTCCATAGTGTCCACTATCATAACCACAACTCAGTCCACCCTAATGTCCTCCATAGTGTCCACTATCATAACCACAACTCAGTCCACCCTAATGTTCACTATCATAACCACAACTCAGTCCACCCTAATGTTCTCCATAGTGTCCACTATCATAACCACAACTCAGTCCACCCTAATGTTCTCCATAGTGTCCACTATCATAACCACAACTCAGTCCACCCTAATGTTCTCCATAGTGTCCACTATCATAACCACAACTCAGTCCACCCTAATGTTCTCCATAGTGTCCACTATCATAACCACAACTCAGTCCACCCTAATGTTCTCCATAGTGTCCACTATCATAACCACAACTCAGTCCACCCTAATGTTCTCCATAGTGTCCACTATCATAACCACAACTCAGTCCACCCTAATGTTCTCCATAGTGTCCACTATCATAACCACAACTCAGTCCACCCTAATGTTCTCCATAGTGTCCACTATCATAACCACAACTCAGTCCACCCTAATGTCCTCCATAGTGTCCACTATCATAACCACAACTCAGTCCACCCTAATGTTCTCCATAGTGTCCACTATCATAACCACAACTCAGTCCACCCTAATGTTCTCCATAGTGTCCACTATCATAACCACAACTCAGTCCACCCTAATGTCCTCCATAGTGTCCACTATCATAACCACAACTCAGTCCACCCTAATGTTCACTATCATAACCACAACTCAGTCCACCCTAATGTTCTCCATAGTGTCCACTATCATAACCACAACTCAGTCCACCCTAATGTTCTCCATAGTGTCCACTATCATAACCACAACTCAGTCCACCCTAATGTTCTCCATAGTGTCCACTATCATAACCACAACTCAGTCCACCCTAATGTTCTCCATAGTGTCCACTATCATAACCACAACTCAGTCCACCCTAATGTTCTCCATAGTGTCCACTATCATAACCACAACTCAGTCCACCCTAATGTTCTCCATAGTGTCCACTATCATAACCACAACTCAGTCCACCCTAATGTTCTCCATAGTGTCCACTATCATAACCACAACTCAGTCCACCCTAATGTTCTCCATAGTGTCCACTATCATAACCACAACTCAGTCCACCCTAATGTTCTCCATAGTGTCCACTATCATAACCACAACTCAGTCCACCCTAATGTTCTCCATAGTGTCCACTATCATAACCACAACTCAGTCCACCCTAATGTTCTCCATAGTGTCCACCCTAATGTTCACCATAGTGTCCACTATCATAACCACAACTCAGTCCACCCTAATGTTCTCCATAGTGTCCACCCTAATGTTCTCCATAGTGTCCACTATCATAACCACAACTCAGTCCACCCTAATGTTCTCCATAGTGTCCACTATCATAACCACAACTCAGTCCACCCTAATGTTCTCCATAGTGTCCACTATCATAACCACAACTCAGTCCACCCTAATGTCCTCCATAGTGTCCACTATCATAACCACAACTCAGTCCACCCTAATGTTCTCCATAGTGTCCACTATCATAACCACAACTCAGTCCACCCTAATGTTCTCCATAGTGTCCACCCTAATGTTCTCCATAGTGTCCACCCTAATGTTCTCCATAGTGTCCACCCTAATGTTCTCCATAGTGCACCTTGAAAAGCAAACAGAACACACACTGGGAACACTGTCCACCATTCCCTCCTACTACACCAACATTCCTCCTAGGGCTGGGCGATATGGACCAAAAGTCATATCCCGATATATTTAGGCTGAATATCGATATAAGATATATATCCCAATATTTTTCCCGCAAAGTGAGAGCAAATGTTCAGTCAAAGTCAAAGCCAGATATGACATGTCTCAAGTAGTTTTATTGAAACCGGCTATTTCAGTGAACAGTTGAAAAATCAAATGAATAAATAATAAAAACAGGGCTCTTCACCTGGTTCAGATTAAATGCTCAGCTGTTCAAATAACAATAACATGTAAACATAAATACTGTATAACAACAGGAGTACCTTTTTGGAAATCAAAGCTCCATAAGGTGCCTGACTTCAGTTTACATTTGTGGCAGTGCTTCTCGTGCAAAGTAGTTGCGACTGAGAAGCTCATATCTCGGGTCCATAGTTTTCAGTAGCTTTTTGAATCCGACTTGTTCCACAGTTGCAACTGGGACCATATCTTTAGCAATGTGATAGGACACTGCTTTAGTTATAGTACACCACTTGCCAATTTTCTTTTCATAAGGCACACTGCGGGAAAATGAAGTTTGCAGTGAGCTTTGTTTCGGGGCTGGAGCTTTTTCGGGTTGTCGACGGCTTGCGGCTGGGGCTTCTGCAGCGCGCAGTTTCACACACTCTTCGTATTGCAGTTTGTGCCACTGTTTTAGGTGGTGAAAAAGATTTGTTGTGCTTCCACCCCTGGCTGTAACTTTTTTATGGCACTGCCTACATATAACGTGATTTTGTTGCTCATCTGATACTTTGCATCCGAACCATCTCCAAATTACTGAGCCAATGCTTTTTCTTTTACTAACCAATTCCTCCTCAAAACGCTCCGCAGACGCTGTTGCTTCCTCCATGTTTGTTGAAGCGTCTGTTACTGCCCCTCCCCCCTCTGTGCATGAAAGAGGAGGCGTGGGGAGCAGCGCAGAGAGCTCCTGGTCTGCAGCTTGCTTGGAGCAAGGATCAAAGCGCAAATTTGAACTAAATCGATATATGCGAAATGGTCTAATTTCATATCACATTTAAAATATAGCGATATATTTTTTATATCGATATATCGCCCAGCCCTAATTCCTCCAATCGATTTCTGACTCATAACCAACAGGGACAGGAGACCAAACTGAGTGACAAAGTACAGCAACCTTTTCCAACCCCTTCAAAACAGTAATAAGGCTCGGAAAATACTGTGACACATTCTGGGAGTAGGAGAAGAGCAGGTGGATTGGCCAACATAATGATTCATACCATGACAACCATCTTTAATGATGTCACCCCTCCATGCCCCTCATCAATAGTCATCATGTGCTGCCATGAGGGGGGAGGGCGCCGTGCTGCCATGAGGGGGGAGGGCGCCGTGCTGCCATGAGGGGGGAGGGCGCCGTGCTGCCTGCCGCGTCTGCCTGCGTCTACCCGCCCGCCCGCGTCTGCCTGCTTGCGCGAGCGCCTGTCTGTCTGTCTGTCTGTCTGTCTGTCTGTCTGTCTGCCTGCCTGCCTGTCTGTCTGTCTGCCTGCCCCCACCCGCGTCCCTTTCTGTCTGCGTGTCTGAAACTGTCAAGATGAGGTAAACCTGGTGCTTCCTAAGCCCGCTGAGACACAGGATGTTAATTAAGGAAGAAAAGCACTGAAGGACTGGAAGAGAGTCATTAAGGGAATCAGATGCAGCAAGGCTTCTCTCAAGGCTCCTGCAGGCGGCTGGGTTGCATGTATTGCATTGTAAAGCCTCAGGGTTGTTTGGATTCAGTGAATACATCCACACTCAGTCTAATAACAGCAATCTACTACACATCAACCCAGAGGACACGAGGCTGTGCTCATCACATACATCGCCCACGCCCCGCCACAAGCAGTCGATTGGCCAATCAATCACCATAGAGATGTGTCCAACAGGGTCACAGGAGAGGAGTGTGTGTGTGTGTGTGTGTGTGTGTGTGTGTCTTTTAGGCTGACTGTATAGAGGAACCGTGACGACGCGCCCCAGGGAGAAGGAACCGTGACGACGCGCCACAGGGAGAAGGAACCGTGACGACGCGCCCCAGGGAGAAGGAACCGTGACGACGCGCCCCAGGGAGAAGGAACCGTGACGACGCGCCACAGGGAGAAGGAACCGTGACGACGCGTCACAGGGAGAAGGAACCGTGACGACGCGCCACAGGGAGAAGTTACCATTTAGTGTTTATACAACACATGTTAGTGCATCGACTCGTATCGCATAGATTCGTTCCTCTAATCAAACCGAATCATTTCAAACTAAAATGTATGGTTCCTTTATGGTATCAGAGCCCATGTATCTACATGCGTATCAAATCATCTTGAAAGGAAAACATGCACATCCCCACAGACTGACCATCCTATTGTGGGTAGACCTAAAGCTGCAACGATCTCACAGACTGACCATCCTATTGTGGGTAGACCTAAAGCTGCAACGATCTCACAGACTGACCATCCTATTGTGGGTAGGCCTAAAGCTGCAACGATCTCACAGACTGACCATCCTATTGTGGGTAGACCTAAAGCTGCAACGATCTCACAGACTGACCATCCTATTGTGGGTAGACCTAAAGCTGCAACGATCTCACAGACTGACCATCCTATTGTGGGTAGACCTAAAGCTGCAACGATCTCACAGACTGACCATCCTATTGTGAATAGGCCTAAAGCTGCAACGATCTCACAGACTGACCATCCTATTGTGGGTAGACCTAAAGCTGCAACGATCTCACAGACTGACCATCCTATTGTGGGTAGACCTAAAGCTGCAACGATCTCACAGACTGACCATCCTATTGTGGGTAGACCTAAAGCTGCAACGATCTCACAGACTGACCATCCTATTGTGGGTAGACCTAAAGCTGCAACGATCTCACAGACTGACCATCCTATTGTGGGTAGGCCTAAAGCTGCAACGATCTCACAGACTGACCATCCTATTGTGGGTAGGCCTAAAGCTGCAACGATCTCACAGACTGACCATCCTATTGTGGGTAGGCCTAAAGCTGCAACGATCTCACAGACTGACCATCCTATTGTGGGTAGACCTAAAGCTGCAACGATCTCACAGACTGACCATCCTATTGTGGGTAGACCTAAAGCTGCAACGATCTCACAGACTGACCATCCTATTGTGAATAGGCCTAAAGGGCCGTCCACACCAATGACAACAAAAAATAAAAATAAATATATTTCTAATTTAAGTGAACAGGAGCGTTAACTGATAACTACAAAAGCGTGGAGAACGATAACGAGAGCTATTGTTTGTATCACTTTCAGAGCAATGTTTTCCCTGTCCCTTCGACTATAAAACTTTGACAACCAATCAAAAATGTGTTCTATAGAAGTGTTCTTGGTTGTAGGTGCGCGATGCTGCTTGGAGTGGTGAGAAGGCAGAGCACACGGTAAACTTGCCTGGATAACTGGTCATGTGTGAGCATATTGGTGGGTGGCCACTTTAATTATAGGACGACTTGGGAGAATGATGATCCACCACAAACAGAGCATGAGAAGGTCATATTTTCCGATGGTAGGCCTATCTGTTAACGCCGATACATCCTGACAAAATACACACTATGACTGGCCTGCTAATGTGCCTTTCTGGACCTTGTAAACTATCGACAATAGACCCAAAACTATTCCAAATGGTTGCCTAATCAGGAATAGACTAGATTATTATTGCCGGAATGAAACATGCATTCAAAACGCAGGGATTCTTTAGCGGTTACGGAAATTGCATTTTCACTGAAGTTTACAGCCTACACTGAAAATCTTTACTCACTAGAATTTTTTTTTTTTTTAAATGCATTATTGCATTGTGTTGTTATAGTAGGGTGACCAGACGTCCCCGTTTTCCGGGGACAGTTCCCGTTTTTGGTGGCCTGTCCCAGGCTGGAGTCCCCGGAAATGTCCCCGTTTGTAACTGTGCGTTAAAAACAGACCGCAAAGTGAAATATTTTACTTGGCAAGAAAGAGCTGGCAGCAGAGCCTACCGGCTGACGTCTCAATTATTAGATAGATAGATAGATAGATAGATAGATAGATAGATAGATAGATAGATAGATAGATAGATAGATAGATAGATAGATAGATCTATAAGGTTTTAAATAGGTTATGCTAGCTAACGTTAGCTGTGTAGACTAAGTTAGCTAGCTAAGTTCCTCCCCTGCCAGGAGTTCATGGAGAAGCTGGCCAAAGACAGAGCAATCCTGAAGAAGATACATTCTTCTGAGAAATATACAGATTAGGTTGGTATAAGTATATTATGTAGTTACCAATCTGATCAGCGTCTTATTTCATTATTATGTTAAGTATTTCACATATACTATTGTCTGTTTTCTCAATTTTGCTCATGTTCTCTTCTGCTCTTATTCTACCAGGACCACTGAATGGCTGTTCAGACCGGACTGTTCTGTCTTGTCTGTAGTGTTTCTGTAATATAGTTGTTTTCTCTGTCTATCACAGTGAGCCTGTTAGACTAAATACATGAAACCGGAATTGTCCCCTTTTTCATTTCATAGATAATATAACATTGGATATTTTAATTATATATTGACCGCCGAACTGGAAATGTCCCCGGTTTTCATTTCAGAAATCTGGTCACCTTATGTTATAGCCTAGGTATGATCATTTTCTTGTCCCTAAAATGCTGGAGCGCAGCCTGGGGAGCATACTATCCTAGGCTACCTGTTATTTCATAATCTGATCAAAATATATATTTTACTGTGTAAATTCATTGAGTAGGCTATAGGCTATTCACTGCAGTGTTAGGCTTAAAATGTAGCTAATGAATGATGGGTTGCATACGTTTCTAACTTAGACTACACATATCTAGACTGTCTTCACAGTTCTCTTTGCGCTTTTGCAGACAGCAGTTTGTTGACATGGCTACGCTAGTTGTCATAGTAACGATGGGTGTGTGTGTGCAGTGGTGTAGGCTGATTGTGCTTCCCATCACTCAGACGTTATGTAGCAAGCTAAGGTGACAACAATACCCGCAATGGACATTTACCAGTTGCTTTGAATGTTCAAAATCATAGTTTAAGAACACTTAAAGCCACAAAGGATAAGATGATTCAACTTTCAAAACGAGTCCTTTTTGGCCACAGCAGTCCACTAGCTAGCTAGGTATCTGTTTAGCTTTCTAGCACATTCACTAATTTGTCTGTAAACAATTACCAAGCTAGTTAGCTACCACATGTTCTTGTCAAACTGTCAACAGAGTAGCTAGCAAGAAACAAGATGTGCCAAATAACAGTCTGAAACCACTTGAGGGCAAATCAGATTTGACTGTTCAGACAAGTCACATGGCCAGGGATCAGATTTGTATCTGATTTCAAACCACCTATGAAGGTGGTTTGAAACGTGACTTGAAATACCCGATTCCATGTGCTTTTTGGCTGTTCAGACTGGAAGAAAAATAATTGGATTTGAGTCACTTCATACTGCCAATGTGAACACTGCTTAAGAGACGTTTGACTCACCTGACAGTCAAAGTCCTGGAAGTTACGCCCATTCTGCTGAGGGAAGAGAAGAAAAATGAGACGTATTTAAGTCATAAACAAGTATTATATATATTTTTTGATTGACCGGGATCCGAAGCTCCTCATTATCCCTCAGACATTCTGCTCCAAGGCCTGCAGAAGAGTCTGTAGAGCCACAGGTGTCACCAGGAGGCAGCAGAGGGCAACAAGAGCCATCTCAGATCAATGTGTGGAGTAAATTACCTCTAGTGGTTGATGCCAGGGCCTGCCTCTCTCTCGCTCTGTGTCTCTGTGCTCCCAGCAATGTGGAGGACCCCCTGGGTTCTCTGTGTGTCATTACTGTCCTCATACTGAGCCCTCCACCCACCCTCATCATTAGCAGTAATGTACTGCTGGAGCGGAGAGTGGAGGCACTGAGCAGATGTCGCTGAGGAGCTAAAACAGGATCATTACTGCAGATAAGACTTTTAATAAAAAAAAATTTAACCTTTATTTAACTAGGCAAGCCAGTTAAGAACAAATTCTTATTTACAATGACAGCCTAGGAACACTGGGTTAACTGCCTTGTTCAGGGGCAGAACGACAGATTTTCACCTTGTCAGCTCGGGGATCCAATCCAGCAACCTTTCGGTTACTGGCCCAACGCTCTAACTACTAGGCTACCTGCTGGTTACTGGCCCAATGCTCTAACCACTAGGCTACCTGCTGGTTACTGGCCCAACGCTCTAACCACTAGGCTACCTGCTGGTTACTGGCCCAATGCTCTAACCACTAGGCTACCTGCTGGTACTAATCCAACGCTCTAACCACTAGGCTACCTGCTGGTTACTGGCCCAATACTCTAACCACTAGGCTACCTGCTGGTTACTAGTCCAACGCTCTAACCACTAGGCTACCTGCTGGTTACTAGTCCAACGCTCTAACCACTAGGCTACCTGCTGGTTACTGGCCCAACGCTCTAACCACTAGGCTACCTGCTGGTTACTAGTCCAACGCTCTAACCACTAGGCTACCTGCTGGTTACTGGCCCAACGCTCTAACCACTAGGCTACCTGCTGGTTACTAGTCCAACGCTCTAACCACTAGGCTACCTGCTGGTTACTGGCCCAACGCTCTAACCACCCGGTCTACCTGCTGGTTACTGGTCCAACGCTCTAACCACTAGGCTACCTGCTGGTTACTGGCCCAACGCTCTAATCACTAGGCTACCTGCTGGTTACTGGCCCAACACTCTAACCACTAGGCTACCTGCTGGTTACTGGCCCAATGCTCTAACCACTAGGCTACCTGCTGGTTACTAGTCCAACGCTCTAACCACTAGGCTACCTGCTGGTTACTGGCCCAACGCTCTAACCACTAGGCTACCTGCTGGTTACTAGCCCAACGCTCTAACCACTAGGCTACCTGCTGGTTACTGGCCCAACGCTCTAACCACTAGGCTACCTGCTGGTTACTGGCCCAACGCTCTAACCACTAGGCTACCTGCTGGTTACTGGCCCAACGCTCTAACCACTAGGCTACCTGCTGGTTACTGGCCCAACACTCTAACCACTAGGCTACCTGCTGGTTACTGGCCCAACACTCTAACCACTAGGCTACCTGCTGGTTACTGGCCCAACACTCTAACCACTAGGCTACCTGCTGGTTACTGGCCCAACACTCTAACCACTAGGCTACCTGCCGCCCTTTACATGGGCAGAACACACAGGCACATTCCCTACTACAGTCAGTCATACCCTTTCAATCTAACGAGGCAGGGTCAAGGGGTTTATGGTGGTTCAAGTGCCTCAGCCACCCACCATAGTGAGCAAAGTGGGACACTGTTTTGAAACTCAAATGGCTGATTCACTGCAATATCAAAAACACAGCTCACTAAGCAAGCCCTCTTCCTGACAATGTAGACAACCTTACATCAGCTCCCAGTATCTGATAGCTACCAATATAGTCACATCTAATCTGCCATCACATCTAATAACATCTCATTTCAATCTAATTTCATATCAGCCTCTCCTCTTCCCCAGTGCATGACTTCGGCAGGAGCTCACCGGAGTGGAGTACCTACACCTCAAATGATCTACTGCTGGAGCTGCTGCACCTAAATATAAACAGTACCGGCACCCAAAATGTGTACCGGCACCTATTTCCAGTCCAAGTCTAGCACTGCTCTCCCCTATAGCACTTCCACACTGCAGCACCTCCAGCCCCACCACCACCTACCCCAGCCAGTCTCGTTTCCCAGGGTAACTAGCAGCAGCACCCTGGGGCATGGCAGGAAAATTGATCAAATGTAAATAAAAGGAATCGATCTATGCGGAGAGTGCAGACTGACTGAAGGGCAGAGCTGTGCAGTGCTAAGCTGATCAGCCCAGGCCAGTGACCGCTAAACCTATTGGTGGGAGTAAAGGAGTGGGTTTATTCTTCCTGTCCACTCACCTTATCTGTGAGCAGGGGCTTGATCTCAGTCAGCTGCACGTCCTGGAGCTCGTCCATCTCAACTTAGGTCTGACAGCTGTCAATCACACCTGAGGGAGACAGAAGTGTTTCAGTCTTCTTCACAGGAAGCTGTAGTAAGCTACTACTACTACCACCAACAACTTATTTCCCTGACTTCAACTCCCTGAGTGATATCCTGTATCCTGCCAGCATGAATAAGTCTGAGGATAGAAGACTCAAAAACAGAGATCAGGAGAAACCAAGAGAGAAACAGTGGCTCCGTTGCCATGGACACCGAGTGTCCTCTTAACATTGCTCACTAGATAGAAACAGGATGCTGTAGTGGTAGATTAGGATGTGTGGACTGGAGCTCTGTTACCCACAGAAAGGGAGCAGAACTGGGGAGCAGAACTGGGAAGAGAGAGAACAGGATTAGAGAGCAGGAAGAATCCTGTTAACCAGAGATGGAGAGCACTAGAAATGAGGACATGAATAAGTAATGACATGGAGAGGGAGCATTGATGTAGTAGTACTGACACCATCTAACGTCTGGCTGGAAATTGTCAGTATAATAACTGCTACACTATTTTATGACAAATCCATTTCCAATGGAAATGAGATTCAATCGCAGTAGTAGCCTAGCTACTCAAGTTGTCAGAACCCCTAAATGGATACTAGTATGACTGTTTTCAGCCATTCACTGGCAGACATTTTCCACTGAACACTAACAGTGCACCAAAATAATTCCTATATTATTGCACACTGAGGGTGCAATAAGAAAAGGAAAATAAATAGTGTGTCGTGTGCATTTGAGCATGTCAACAACGAGCCTCATCTCCCTCCCCATGAGGTGTCAGAGGGGACAGTCCCTTATCCTGTCGCAGTAGGGGACCATGTGACCGAGTGTGTGGCCAACGTCTAAACGCTACAGTGGTGGTGAAATGAGCCAGAAGAGAACCAACAAGACAAGGATCTAGCAAACGGCCCCAGGATCACATGCGGTGGATATCATCCTGACTGTCATGATGAATGTCCCCTGGTTTATTGAACGCTCCTCTCTCTCTCTCTCTCAGTGCTGCCATGTCTTTTTAGTGAACGTTGCCAAGTCTGTCCCTGTTCTAAATCTAATTATATGTGATGTAGGATGAAGACTTCACAGCATGCCTGTGTCTCACACCGTCTCGCACACATAATCTGGAAGGCATTTCTTAGACAGAAAACAAAGGGATTTGAAAGTGTGGGCTGAAAATAGAATGCATCTTTAATGCGCACATTGATGAAGAGATTTTTCAGCAGAGAAGTCAACAGAGCCTACCACTCAAATGTCTCTTTCTATAGTATTGATTCAATTACAAACAGGCAGGAAAACCAAACCTGTGAAGCCCACTAACAGGAAGCTATAAGTGGACGGAGGGCAAAGCAACATCTCCGTACAATCTCTCTCAATTAAAACTAGATCAGCCAAGCATAGTGGAGACTGGAGGGGAGGTATTATTCCGGGAGAGGGGATGGATCCAACACCTTCAGTGTGACAAAGCTGAAAGGGGGACAAACAAAGCCAAGAGAAAACCTGTAGTGGCTGATGATGGTTGCGCTTGCTGACCCAGGAGATGATTGTTACCATAACTCTGCCTGCAGCTTACCTGCCTGCACTACTGATGGATCACTGGAGATGTCCTGAACGAAGCAGCCATTATTTATCCCACCATGTTAGATCAGCTCAATGACTAAGCTAAGGGATTTGCTTTCAGGAAGAGTCAAATGAAGTCGATGGCAGCCAAGGACAAAGACATTACATTCCCCCCCGTAAGACAATGCT
This sequence comes from Salmo salar, assembly GCF_965601325.2. Classification (NCBI taxonomy): domain Eukaryota; kingdom Metazoa; phylum Chordata; class Actinopteri; order Salmoniformes; family Salmonidae; genus Salmo; species Salmo salar. The sequence goes on along the minus strand of NC_138303.1, from coordinate 15,590,687 downwards.
TTCTTTCTCTTCTTTCAAACTCATTGCGAGTTATTTTCGCTGCTGTATTTAACGTTCAGCAAACGAGAGCAAGCTTGCGTCCATCTTCAAAGCATCTATTCTAGTCTAGCTTTTCCTGGGAGAGCAGTTTCATTGTGCAATAGAACACTGCAGAGGCTATAGCTAAATTAGAATCGTATGCATATTAAACCCTAATTCATTAGCTAAATATAAGGCTAATACTGCATTGAATGTATTGCCTGAAAGAGGGAGGCTAGGACATCTACCTTGAACTGGATTATCTATTATGGATGCAATTTGAATGGAATTTCTGGAGAGAGAAAGACAATGTGCTCGTGTGTGGACTGATTTAACCTCATCAGTCCCGAGACCGCAGCAAGAAAACAAAAACACTGTGGCTTTCCATTTAGTTACATGTCCAGCCCTTATATTTAGCCTCAAAATTAAGTGTCATAATTTTTTTTTGTTGGTCAGGACTACCAGGTCTACAAAAATTTGACAAAGTTGCATTCATAAGTTTTATTGACAAAACATCAAACTAGTCAGCCAGTGAGTTTGGCGTTTGTAACAGTCACTATGTGAGCTTATTATTCCCTATGATCTTCATTGTAGAATTAACCTTACCTTCTAATGATTTGTGTAGCTTGCGAGTGTCACAGAGCAAAACATATGAGAGTCTCAGCTTTTCATGGATAGCTTTTAATATAGTTTGTAGCGAAAACCATTCGGACTCTACAAATGTTTTTGTAGGATCCGCCCTTGTCTTACAAGCCCTACCAGCCGGCTAACGTTACATTAGCAGTGAATGAGTATGCCAGTTGCTATCAACACCTAGCTTCCAGCTACATTAAATGTAAACCAAAGTTTTGGAAATGTATAACGGAATCTAAACAAACATCAAAGAATGTTAGCTATATTCAGTATGGATGCACGATATATCGGTGAACATATTAGGTAAAAATGCTGTGTGCATCGAGCAGCCAACAAGTCGAGCAGTCATTTGAAAGAATAAGAACATTTCAGCGAGAAAGGAGAAATTCATTAAAGCCAAGATAATGGAATTCATTGCCCTTGACAATCAACCGTTCTCTGTCGTGGGTGATGTTGGCTTTCGCCGACTGGTCCAACACCAGTACACACTACCAAGTGCACTATTTTTTCCAGATGTTGACCTACCGGAGTTACACAGTAACAGCGTCACTGCTATTAGCTTCACAACATACTATGGAACACTGTTTGGGTCTTTGCGTGTCAAAAGATATACACGTCAAATAACACTATTCGACAATAACACTATTCGACAATAACACTATTCGACTTGTTAAATAAGCTTTTAATTTGACACGTCAAATAACACAGTTCTATTATAGAATGTTGTGTATTCTTAATTTGCACGTGCAAGCCAAGCACCACTACTATCAGTAGCACTGTCAAAACTGTACAAAAAAAAGTCTGAAAACAAGCAAACACTGGCCACGAACGATGTGTTTACAATACTGCGTTGGTAATAAAGCATTATTTGTTCGACCGCAACTTCTGGGGTAGCTAGCTTTAGCTTGGGACCTAACTACAGTGGTTCCTCCTTTAAAAGCTGCGAGCTTGCACCGCAGGACTTGGAGGTACCCAGCGTCACGGCTTCATTGCTCCAGACCACGACAAGGGGGAGTTAGAGCACTCATTATACATTTGGGTCCCAAGGGTTTTATATGACCAATCATATCGAGTGGTTCCAATGATGAATTTGACACGAACCACCCGTCCCTGGGGGAAGATGGCTGACAAATCATTACGGTGGAACCAAATGTAAGTAGTTATAACGTCATCACGAGTCAAGCAAAAAAAATGTACAATTGAGAGGAATATGTTAGTTAATGTAGAGACAAACGTTTGTACATATTTTTGTCATAAAGTTAATTTACAAAAATCGCTATTTAGCAATTTCGCTGACTAGCTAACATTAACCAGCTAGCTAGCGTTATGACAGGAGAATGAAGTTATAATTCGTGTTGTTTAATTTTTTAGGGACTCCTGAGAAAACCAGCAAACCAGGCTGTCATCTTGTGAAACAGTGGATGTAAAGAATCTAGCTAGCTAAAGCATTTACTGCAAATTGAAAGTACAATTGTGTAAGCTTGCCTTGCAATGCAGCTGAAGTAACTTAGCTAACTATTTACTTGCTTATTGTGTAGTAGAGGATAAAAATAACTGTATGCCTATGGATGTGTAGCTAGCTACAGTATGTAGCCGATCTGTGTATGGACCCTAAAACGTTTGGTATGAATATTAGTTCAGATCTATCTATGAACCTCAGCTATCATAGTTGTTGTATCAACTTCAAGTCTGAATGGCATTAAATTAAGCCTATGGATAGAGTAGAATATAATAACTTTATTGTGCCAAGGATGCAAGTCCTATATACACACGTACTGTAGTTATTACCACGCATGAGATTCTCACATTGTAGCCTGTACTTTGAATATGTTCACTGATCATGTACTCTTTCTGGCAAATAAAGGTGTGGTTCAGGTATAAATCTCTGAGACATTCCTTTTCAGTCATATCAAACTCCATTATTTGAATGATGCTGTGTCTGCATGTATGTATTACAATTATACACTTCAACAGTGTTTACCACTCCTGCTCCTGGGACATTAATGATTACACATTGTAACTATGCAATAGACAAGAAACATGATTTAAGTAACGCTGATTTGTAATTCCTATACACAGAAAAACAAATATAAATACCTAACTCCCTGCATTAATCTGAGGACACAGGATAGTATTTCAATGAGATACTTCATTTCAACCAGTGGAGAATGTGAAACGCTTTATTGAAATAAGTTCTTTATCCAGGTGTTATAAATACATAATACATGCATTATAATTATGATAATTGTAATACATTATAAATACAAGTTCATTCTGTACTTCAATGCACATATGGTGTGCATTATAAAACGAGGAAGAAAGACGAGGTGGGGAGAGAGGTGTAAAAGACAAAGGGAAAGAGGTAAGAACAGCGGCAGACAGCATATGATTAATGAATTACAGTGCTACCCTAATATTCTCTCAGTTCATCACAATTGAGGTTTCTCCTAACCAGCCTTGGGCCCCCATTTGGCCCGAAGGTTGAGGTGGCTGACTGGACTGGCTTCCTCTCTCACATCAAAACATACCTGCAGACGAGAGAGATGGATAGAGGGAGAGCATGATTAAGCCTTGCTTTTTTTTTTATTTTAACAAGGTCAGTCATCATAATCATCAGGAGGTGAAATGCAAAACTGACCTTGGATCATTTACTCTGGGACTACTACATCCCTGTCTGTATTTCAATGTAAAGCATCTCTTTAATAATACTTCCTGTTGACCCGACCAAGTGACCTCTCACCTATGATCATGCTGTGCCCTCTGTCAGCCAGTTCAGATACAGGAGGGGTTCACCAAAACAGCTGGTCTAACCTAGAGGATTTAGGGAGCAGGGGGAGAGGGATGGACATGTCATTTTCAGGATACGTCAATACAGCACATAAAGCTTAACACCAGACTGGTATTGTGGTTGTTCATTAGGTGATGGGAAATATGCAATGATACCTGCACCATCTACACTCTGCAAAGACTTGCTAACTCTACGTGAAAGACAGTGTTCTTTCATCCTTCTGTAAAAGAAAACTAACCGTTACACCGTCATGAAATATGATTATATATCGACTATGAAACAAATATGACATGGCCTGCTTATGAGTTGCCATGAAAGAAAAAAGTTAGATGAATTCGACTGGCGAGAACAGGCGTTCGTAGCTAAATGACTTTGGTTAGCTTTAGAATAATAATTGAATGATTTATCATTCTATGGTATGTATGTATGTAATATAGTAGAATGTTATGAACCGACACTGAATCGTATGAGTTAACTACTAGCTATGTAAAAGTTGGATGGAAGAATGCCCAGTGCTGCTTACCCGAGATGCCATCATCACACAGTCCTTCTTCGTAGCTGTCCGCTTAGACTTCCTTTGTGTCAGAAAAAAGTTGCTTTCAGAACAATTATTTGATTGAAAGTAAAAGTTTTGCTCTTGACAAAAAAAGACAAATGTACCTCCATAGCATAACAATTTGCCTGTGAATAACCACACTTTCATACAAATGTACAGAATTCTTGACGCACAACCAAAGATGCTGCCATATCCTGCCAGTCCACAAGCGAGCCACTCAGGCGCAGAATGATGACGCTTGGAAGAGGGAAAGGAACACCACAATTTGTTGCAAGTTGGGTAGGGGGGCTAATAGCTGAACAATAGACTATTCAACCTTTACTAAAGAATAGTCTAATAGCCGAGCTAGGTGTCAAACCCCCCCTCCTATCATAGACCAGATTTGCCCTAACGACCAAGGGGTAGCTTGCTACTCAATGTAATAAAGTAATGACTTTTCAAATAAGTTACCTTACACGTTATGTTGGCTGACAATTTGTTCTTTTGTCCTTATGAACCACATAGCATATCATTACAGCAGTATGTACCAGTATGTTAGCCATCTACCTAACGTTAGAAGTTATACATCAAACTTGACAGTATATTAACTATAGGCTATTGACTTGATTATTGACTTACTTACTGACTTGATTATTTAAGTCATTCTTAGCTTAGCTACATGGCATAGTCGTTGTGTGTTCTCAATGGACATTCGGGTGCTTCTGTAAATTCGCTCTGGCTATCTACACCGATTTCAGAGCACTCTCATCTAGAGTGCAGAATAATGCATTTACGAGCGCTCAACACCGGTTGAATATGGCCGGTGTCAGTAAACATCCAGCAGCACAGTCACCAACGCTCTGGTTAACACGAAAACTGCCTAACCTGCTCTGCTAGGGCGAGTAAAATGGTCAGAGTGGTCTCATTTGTGTCTGGAAGTAGCTAGCAAGCCAACGTTAGCTTGGGTGATTAGCTGCCGTTGTAAGGCCAAAACGCTCAAATCAACTCTACTCCTCGGCTCGAACGTCCAGTGTCGTCCGGGTTTGGCTGGGGTAGGCCGGCATTATAAATAAGAATTTGTTCTTACCCGACTTGCCTAGTTAAATAAAAATGTTTTTAAAAGGGTGGCCAACCATCCTGCAGGAGAGCCTTAAAAGGGACAGTGTTGTTTTTTTGAGACATATATGCAAAGCAGCCAATAGGCAGAGTGTAGCCTACAATATTGTCCGATTGTCTATGTTAAAAAAAATATTGTAATGCATTTTATTTTGTAAAGTGGTTCCTTGCAGTGACCTGAGCTTTTGGACAAGCAAAATAATACTTGTCTGAAAAAAAAAGTTACTCAAGCCTTAGTAGGGAGGGTCACAGCCAGGGCTATGGGGGGGGGGGGAAGACAGGTGAGGATCCAGTGCAGCCAGACAGTGGTACTGTAATAGAGGCCTTTCCCTTACAGTCCTCAGATCTGCCTAGACAGTGTTCTGCCCAGCACTGAGTATAGTAGACTAGTTCATGTATCCTAGATCAGAGGAATCATCAGCCAGCATTCTTTAGCAAGACTAAAGACATTATATATGGATCCCCAATCACTTTCTGTAATGAGAGAGATACAGACATGCAGCGATGGAGATACACATACAGCGATACAGAGAAACAGACATGCAGAGAAATCTGATTAGTCTTATTGAGAGACATAGATCATGGCAACTCCTAACCCGATTTCTTAGACAGAGAGCCATGGCCCAGCTCCCCCAATTCCCCCCACCCACCCAGCGCAACATCTGCCCGAACGAAACCTAAGTTGCCATGGTGACCAATCTTCGTCATCACGTGCGAGAAGAGATATCATTGGTTATCCCCATTCCCCAACCACACAATGAAAATATTAAGGACCTGCCTGTATTAATCGAAAAAGGGAAATGAAGATTAACCGAAATGATAAAAGATGGGATGGAAAAACGAGAGAAGCAAATACAAGATATATACACTGAGTGTACAAAATGTTAAGAACATCTGCTCTTTCCATGACAGACTGACCAGGTGACATCTGTTATCCCTTATTGATGTCACTTGATGAAATCCACTTCAAAAATCAGTGTAGATGAAGGGGAAGAGAGAGGTTAAAGAAGGATTTTTAACCCTTGAAACATTTGAGATATGGATTGTGTATGTGTGGCATTGAGGGCGAGACAAAAGATTTAAGTGCCTTTGAACGGGGTTTGGTAGTAGGTGCCAGGCACACCGGTTTGTGTCAAGAACTGCAACGCTGCTGCATTCTTCACCCTAAACAGTTCCCGTGTGTATCAAGAATGGTCCACCATCCAAAGGATGTCCATCCAACTTGACACAACCTTGGGAAGCATTGGAGTCAACGTTGACCAGCATCCCTGTGGAACCCTTTCAGCGGGGGGTGCAACTCAATATTAGGAAGACGTCCTTAAATGTTTTGTACACTCAGTGTAGGTGGCAGTGTATTTGTATTTATTATGGATCCCCATTAGCTGCTGCCTACTCTTCCTGGGGTCCAGCAACATGAAGGCAGTTATAGTTTTTTAAACATTACAATACATTAAGTGTGTGCCCTCAGGCACGTACTCTACTACCACATATCTTCAACACAAAATCCATGTGTACGTGTGTGTATAGTGCGTATGTTATCATGTGTGTGTATGCCTGAGTCTTTGCCTATGTGTTGCTTCACAGTCCCCGCTGTTCCATAAGGTGTATTTAAAAATGTTAAATCTAATTTTACTGCTTGCATGAGATACTTGCTGTGGAATAGAGTTCCGTGTAGTCATGGCTCTATGTAGTACTGTGCGCCTCTCATGGTCTGTTCTGGACTTGGGGACTGTGAAGAGACTTCTGGTGGCATGTCTTGTGGGGTACACATGAGTGTCGGATCTGTGTGCCAGTAGTTCAGACAGACAGCTCTGTGCATTCAACATGTCAATACCCCTTACAAAGACAAGCAGTGATGAAGTCAATCTCTCCTCCACTTTGAGCCAGGAGAGATTGACATGCATATTACTCATGTTAGCGCTCTGTCTACATCCAAGGGCCAGTCGCGCTGCCCTGTTCTGAGCCAATTGCAATTTTCTTAAGTCCCTCTGTGGCACCTGACCACACGACTGAACAGTAGTCCAGGTGCAACAAACCTAGGACATGCCTAGGACATGCCTTGTTGATAGTGCTGTTAACATCTTTGGGATACCTCCCCTTCTCTCAATTTCCACCTGAAGACATACCCTAACCTAACTGTCTGTAGCTCAGGCCCAGAAGCAAGAATATGCGTATTCTTGATATCATTTGAAAGGAAACACCCTGAAGTTTGTTGAAATGTGAATTGAATGTAGGATTATATAACACCATAGATCTGGTAGAAGAAAATACAAGGAAATAAACATACGTTTTCTGTTTTTTTATTGTTGTTGCATCATCTTTCAACTGAACAAGAACAGCTAAACATTCAGATATGATGCTGGGGATAATTTTGATGCAGAACATAAGAGGGCAACAGTATTTGAAAAAAGTTTCAGAAAGATATCGATAGGAATGAGTGAGCTACATGACATTGAGCATGTAGTCACCCAGGTGTCCCACAAGTTGGCCAAATGTACCCAAGTGGCCGAATTGGTACAGTGATACATTTTGAAGTAAATAACTATATACAAAACACTAAAATGCTATTCTTAACACCCCCCCCCCAAAAAAATAATAACAAGGGTCACTATTTACACACATTCAATGTATAATGTACAATATTGTGAAGACCCTCAGTCCTCTACACAATATTGTGCTGCTGGTGCCATGGCCCATAGCAGTCTCTTTCTGCTGTAAAGCAGTGGGTTACTGAACAAGTGGTGCAGGTGATGGGGCATTTCCTGTGACAAAGGGCACAACGACGCCTCCACACTGTGCCCTTTTTGCCCTGAGGCACATTCATGCCTGCAGAGATGAATCTGGGCAGGTGAACACCACTGGTTGGAGCAGAAGGGACAGAGGTAGAGGGGACAGAAGGTGCTGCAGTGGACTTCCTGTAGCAAGCAAGCTCCTGGATGAGCAGCTCTCGGAAGGCTAGCTGTGAGATGGGGGGGCTGTCCACAGATCTCAGCCATTTCCTTCTGGACGATGAAGGCATTCACCACAGCAATGTCAATGAAATGATAATGAAATGCTACAAGACATTTTTCTGTCTTGTGGAGAACATTGTAGTAACCTATCAGCGCGTCTGACAGGTCCACACCTCCCATGACCTTGTTGTAATCCTTTATGGCTGCAGGAATGGAGACATTTTGTGGTCGTCCATGCCCCAGTAGCGCCCCTCACACGCCTGACGACATGATCGCCACTGAAGGACTTGTGGATAGTGGTGCACATGACCACCTCTCTGGTATCCATCCACTTCACAAAGAGCAGGCCATCTTGGCGAATCCATCTCATGGAACCCCGCTCAGCCCGCTTAGGCATGTCATTCACCTTGGTTTTCGGAAAGCCCACTCTGTTGGTCCGAATGGTGCCACAAGCCCACACATCCAGCTTCCTCAGGTCTGTGAACAGGGTAGGGCTTGTGTAGAAGTTGTCCACAAACAGTTTGTAGCCCTTCCCCAGCAGTTGAAAATCGAATAACTCCATAACGGAATCATAACTGAGTCCCTTACCGGTCACAAAACTGCTCTTCCCCTCAAACAAAAAAGTTGCACGTGTATGCACCTGCAGAATCAGCCAAAACAAACAGTTTGTATCCCCATTTAGTTGGTTTGTTACGCATGTATTGTTTTAGGCCTATTCTGGCCTTTGAGGCTACCATCCTCTCATCGATGGAAAGGTTCTGGGCGGCTGAAAATAGGTCTTGCAGGCCTCAACCACACTGTGGTAGAGAGGTTTTATTTTGCAGAGCCTATCAAACCTTGCTGTGCCTCGCTTCTTCTCGTTGTCCTCATCAACTTCTGGGTCACTGATATGAAGCGCCCGTGAGATTGTCAGAAACCTTTTGCATGACATGACAGTGGAGGGGAAAGGCAGTTGATAGAGGGGAGCAGTTTTCCAGTAGTGTTTCAGCTTCAGAAGACCCATGTAAATGACCATTGACAGGTAACAAAAAAGATCTGACATGGAGATGGGCTTCCATCCCTCTTTCTTGCCTGCTTCTTAGCACTATACTTAGTGTTCAACACCAGGGAAAAAAGTTGCATGGGGCTGTACTTTGAGGTCATGTCCAGGTGAGGTCCTGGTGGCCTTTTCGGTCTGAATATTGGAGGTGGTGGCGCCACATCCTCCTCCAGCACAGAGTGCCAACGACCCTCCTCCTCTCTGATTTCTCTCTTCCCCACCTCCGCTTCTTTGTCACTGACTTCACACCTGGCCGGGCGGGGGTAGGTGTGGGGGCGGGGGTAGGTGTGGAGCCGGTGACAGCAGGGGTCCGGCTAGATGAACCAGCTCCTGTGGGGGATGGGCACCTCCCAATCAGAATTGGAGGGACTGTGAAATAAAGACAGACTATATAGAGTAGGGAACCCAATCACTATGGTGAGGTGCTGTTCCATTCCATGTTTAGATCAAATTCATGTAAAAAAATATCTAATATATACAGACAGACACACAGACACCCACCCACAATGTAGAGCCATGTGTACTTCACACATTTCATTACTGATATATCAAATAAAATACAAATATCTCCAAAACAACTCAAATGAATAATATTTGATATTATTAATTTCAAACAACGGCATGAGGGGTACTTACCAGTCCAAAATTGCATCCTCTCTGTGCAAAAACATTTCCTCAAATTGGGAGTCCAAACTTGTCTCACAATCTGACTCATCTTCAAGTAACTCAGTGTCTCTTTCTCTATCAATTTTGTCAATAATATCGTGTAGATCTGTATACCTGGACTTTGCCTTTGATTTTCCAGATTCACTCGCCATAATTCTTTCGATAAATTAGCGGAAAATGATCGACTCAATACTGCTAAGCGCAAACAACGTGGCTCCTTCAGGTAGAAATTTCAATGGAGAATGGCTGTGTTACGCTCAACTTTCGTTCAAGAGCTGGTCTTCCCGGATATAACCATTAGATATTGCCGTTTACCTCAGCTCATTGGCTATCTACCAAGTTAGATTTCAAGACGATCAGTGGTCATTGGGCCGAAATACAGTCAATCAACGAAGTACTGGTCATATCATTGGCGCGCAATGAGGTCATTGTTTGGTGTGTTCAAATCAGTTCCTTTCGGTCAATACGTCCCGCAAAAATAACCATCATGTATGGTTGTGTTACTAACAAAAAGAGAATTGCAATGAAAACAACCATGACTAGATAAACATACGTTTAGTGTGAGTAATTACATCGAATGTTTCGTCGAAAGTTGAAGGAGACGGAATTAATGACATGCCGTTTACAAAATGTTTTGTGTTATGCTATAAAAATGGATTTTATCGAACAAAACGACCATTTATTGTGAAGATTGGACCTTTTGTATTGCCAAAAGAAGAAGATCTTCAAAGGTAATTTATTAATTTATTGTTATTTCTGACTTTCGTGACGCTAATGCTTGGTTGGAAAATGCTAGTAATACTTGTGTGTGCGGGGCGCTGTCCTCAGATTATCGCATGGTATGCTTTCGCAGTAAAGCCTTTTTGAAATCTGACACAGCGGTTGGATTAACAATAAGTTCAGCTTTTAAATGATGTAAGATACATGTATTTACAAGAATGTTTAATATTACGAATGGTGTATTTAGAATTTTTGCGCTCTGCAATTTCACCGGATGTTAGCCAGGTGGGACGTTAGTAGCCTAGACAGGTTAAGAATGCAGAGCAGCGCTTTATTATGGACAGACTTCTCCCCATCCTAGCAACTGTTGTATGGATATGTTTTGACCATGACAGTTTACAATCCAGGGTTAGTCCTAGTAGTTTAGTCTCCTCAACTTGCTCAATTACCACATTCATTACAAGATTTAGTTGAGGTTTAGAGTTTAGTGGATGCTTTGTCCCAAATACAATGCTTTTAGTTTTTGAAATATTTAGGACTAACTTATTCCTTGCCACCCATTCTGAAACAAACTGCAGCTCTTCGTTAAGTGCTGCAGTCATTTCAGTCCCTGTGGTAGCTGACGTGTATAGTGTTGAGTCATCCGCATGGATAGACACACTGGCTTTACTCAAAGGCGTGTTGTTAGTAAATATTGAAAAATGGGGCCTAGACAGCTGCCCTGCGGAATTCCTGATTTTACCTGGATTTTGTTGGAGAGGTTTCCATTAACCTCTTGGGGCTAGGTGGGACGCTAGCGTGCCACCTGTGGTGCACTCCATCAACAGCAGGTGCATTTCAAGAGCGGCAAATTTGAATCCAAATAAATGTCAAAATTCAAATTTTTCAAAAATACAACTATGTTACACCATTTGAAAGATAAACATCTCCTTAATCTAACCACGTTTTACGATTTCAAAAAGGTTTTACGGCGAAAGCATAAATTTAGAGTATGTTAGGACAGTACATTTACAAGAGTTGTGTGTAATGTTTTGTCAAGTCAAAGACAGGGTCACCAAAACCATAAAACCAGCTAAAATGATACACTAACCTTTTACAATCTCCATCAGATGACACTCCTAGGACATTATGTTAGACAATGCATGCATTTTTAGTTCTATCAAGTTCATATTTATATACAAAAACAGCGTTTTACTATGGCATTGATGTTGAGGAAATCGTTTCCCTCCAATAACCGGCAGTCAAGTCAGCGTCACAAATTAAATAATTAAAATTAGAAAACATTGGTAAAATATTATATTGTCATTTAAAGAATTATAGATTTACATCTTTTGAACGCAATCAACTTGCCAGATTTAAAAATAACCTTACTGGGAAATCACACTTTGCAATAATCTGAGCACTGTGCCCAGAAAAATACGCGTTGCGATACAGACTAGACGTCATGTTGGGGAGATCTAAAATCGAAAATACTATGTAAATAATCCATTACCTTTGATTCTCTTCATCAGATGTCACTTCCAGGTATCACAGGTCCATAACGAATGTAGTTTTGTTCAAAAAAGCTCATCATTTATGTCCAAAAATCTCCGTCTCGTTAGCACATGATGTAAGCCAGCCGGACTTCTCGTCATGAACGAGGGGAAAAAATATATTTCCGTTCGTTCAAACATGTCAAACGTTGTATAGCATAAATCATTAGGGCCTTTTTTAACCAGAACATGAATAATATTCAAGGTGGACGAATGCATAGCCTTTTATAACGTATTGGAACGAGGGTACCCAACATGAAGTAGCGCGCCAGGTGTCTAATGGGACATCACCGTTCCATGGCTCTTGTTCGGTCAGATCTCCCTCCAGAAGACTCAAAACACTTTGTAAAGGCTGGTGACATCTAGTGGAAGCAATAGGAAGTGCCAAAATATTCCTAAACCCCTGTGTTTTTCAATGGGATAGGTTTAAAGTCAATACAACACATCAGGTATCCACTTCCTGTCAGAAAATGTCTCAGGGTTTTGCCTGCCAAATGAGTTCTGTTATACTCACAGACACCATTCAAACAGTTTTGGAAACTTTAGAGTGTTTTCTATCCATATATAATAAGTATATGCATATTCTAGTTACTGGGTAGGATTAGTAACCAGATTAAATCGGGTACATTTTTTTTATCCAGACGTGCAAATGCTGCCCCCTAGACCCAACAGGTTAAAGAACACGCTCTGTGTTCTGTTAGACATGTAACTCTTTATCCAGAATATAGCAGGAGGTGTTAAGCCATAACACATATGTTTGTCCAGCAACAGACTATGATCGATAATGTCAAAAGCCGCACTGAAATCTAACAAAGCAGCCCCCAATCTTGTTGGCGGCTGAGGGGAGGACGACTCATAATAATGCCTGGAATGGAGTAAATGGAATGGCATCAGATACCATGTGTTTGATACCATTCCACTCAAGCCATTACCACAAGCCCGTCCTCCCCAATTAAGGTGCCACCAACCTCCTATGATAGATGGAGGAAGAGGGCAAGTAATGTGGAGCAGGTGGTTGTAGCTCTGGGAGCAGCGCGGCTCTGGGATGCGGCTGGAGTAATCTGGGAGCCTAATCACAGGGCTGATGGTCTCTGTCACACTGCCCTGCAGGCCTGGGCAGCAGACAACCCACAGGGGAAACAGAGTCAGGGAGCGGTGGAGGGACAGCACCACTCTGGCCATGCTAGTGGGTAATTACCTCCCTTCACTGGACCCAGCATGTGCAGTCAAAGCCCATAAGAACTTCTCTCCTGGACCACTGGCAGTCTGCATCTGTGCTTAGAATAACAAATAAACTGTGACAGAGGGGCCCAGGGGACAGTACAGGCTCAGGTTTCAGATCCTTGGGTCACTGGACCGGGTCCCCTAACCCCCAAAAATGTTCAGCAGTCTGGGCATTTGTCAGACCAGTCTGACTGTTCCATTGCACATTTGGGGTAAGTTTGTGGCACACTATGCCAAAAACACAAGGGAATAAAGATGGGCTGCCAATAACTAGTCCAGCTGGCAGTCTGTCTAGCTGCCACTGCATGACTGGCAACAGATGCAAGCACCAGAGCCCCTGCGGTTAGGGCATCACAGATTTACACTAACTTTTTTCATTTCCTAATCCTTAGAGCATCTTCCATTGACATCATTATAAAATGCTGGCAGGGGGTTATCATATGTACGTCTTCCCTGTCACCTCCTGAGTTAACGGTTCAATTCAAACCAACTGCAATTCACTCATTGTCTTACGTCAGGTGACGTCACTCCTACATGACACTTTGCTCTCTGGTGTCTGATCCAGACAGACTAAGGAAACACACAGGCCATTTACTGATTAACGTAACTACACACACACACACACACCTCCATGAGAATTATTTTGACACCGCTGAGCCATTTATTCACAACCTGGTTAACACTCTTCAATTGCTTCCCACTTCATGCTTTGTCCACATTTTAGCCTAGATAATGAGACCTCACAGTAGGGGTGTGAACGTTTAAACGAAATTGGGATTGTTAACCTTCAAGGGAAAAAAATCCTGAACCGAAAAACTGTTTTTTTAAATGTCACAGTGCAGTTATCACAAAACTACCACTAACAGGTTCCGATCATCATTATCATAAAAAGGAAACATTTAAATTGAAGAAAATACCTAACGCAACAATGCTGTAACGTTAGGAGATATGCATCTTTCACATGATTTGCCACGGTTATAAAGCGTCATCGTTGTTCACAGTTGGAAAAATGGCAGAGTGAGAAAGGGAAGCGAAGTCCTGTATGGCCAATTGACAATACTTTGAGTAGTTAAATGAGAAGGTGGTGAAACGTTAGGAGGTGGAAATGAGCTACAGAGGCAGTACAGGTTCAATGCTTAACCATCTGAAAGGGAGGCACGGTGAGACCCAACCAGAGAGGCGAGGAGGGACGGAGTGAGAAAATCACAGCGGTGATTACAGAAAAGATTGCAGTTGACATGCAGCCATTGTCAATGGTAGAAGATGTTGGCTTCAATGCCTAATGGCATATCTAGAACCAGACTACAAGATGCCATGTAAAAAAAAAAGTGTGATGGTCTGGATTGAGAAATTGTATAATGATTGCTCTACAAGTACGAAGCGCAAGCTATCAAACACCATAAGTGGCGTTAACATATTGTTGATGTATATGAACACGCTGTCATACATCACTGCAGCGAGCCATCACACTGATGAGGAGTGGGATATGAAGTCCCATGTACTGACCTGAGAACATGGGGGAGGCACACAGCAGAGAACCTAAAAACCGGCATGACCTACCATGGTTGCTGAGTGGGTGGGGGACAGCAATAAGGTGAGCACCGTCTGGTAGCCTGGACTGAGGTACATTGAACTGAATCACCTATCGGTTATACGCAGGACCATATCTGTTTTGTGAAATTCACCTCATTTCTCTTTTTCTTTAAACTATGAAATAAAAAAATGTGCAGTTTAAAGTTTAAGACTTTTTTAAATTTTATTTCTCACGTTTACCTTAGAGTATCGAAACAGATTTCACAACACCAGATTTAGTCCTAGTGTGCCACGTACTTCTTGGCAAAAAAATGAATAAATTGTTCCATGTTGGAAGCTGTCTGGGCGGAGAGAAAACACAATGGTCATACACACACCAGGCTACAAACAGATCAGTGAGTGTGAAACAGCCAGGTGACCGCCGTTCCGTCTGTCAACCACAACTACTTAAACAGTGTAAGGCCTAATATGATACCCACACTGGCACTATACTGTATTAAAGATGCATGGAGGCCAGGGGGGGAGAGAGAGTGATGACAAAGCCCGGGGATCTCTCTAGGCTCATTTACACACACACACCGAGTCTCAGCTGTGTGTGTGGGTGGTTTCCATTAGCGTCACACTGTACGGAGGGGAAGAGACTAACAAAGGGAACCTAATTCAACCCCTTTGTCTTTGAGTTTATTTTAAAAAAGGAGGACTGAACTGTCATTCCACAGATGCAGCAGGTCCATGGGTATAATTGCAGGGCTGGAATGTGGAGGAGACAGAAACTCTGATGCTACACAAGTGTATCACATGTAATATTCAACAGCCTCTCTGCAGCAGGATCAAATCAAATTGTATTTGTCACATAAAATACATGTAGACTAACAGTGAAATGCTTCCTCACGGGCCCTTCCCAACACAGAGAGGAAAATAATACACAATGAGTAACGACAACTTGGCTATATACCCGGGGTACCAGTACCGAGCCGATGTGCAGGGGTACAAGGTAATTGAGGTAGATATGTGCATATAGGTAAGTGACTAGGCAACAGGATAGATACAAATAGTAGCAGCAGAGTATGTGAGGAGTCAAAAGAGTTAGTGCAAAAAGGATCAATGCAGATAGTCCGGGTAGTTATTTAGCAGTCCTATGGCTTGGGGTTAGAAGCTGTTCAGGGTCCTGTTGGTTCCAGACTTGCTGCATCAGTACCGCCTGCTGTGCGGTAGCAGAGAGAACAGTCTATGACTTGGGTGGCTGGAGTCTGAACATTTTTACGGCCTTCTTCTAACACCATCTGCTATAGAGGTTCTGGATGGCAGGGAGCTCGGCCCCAGTGATTTACTGGGCCATACGTACTACCCTCTGTAGCGCCTTGCGGTCAGATGCCAAGCAGTTACCATACCACGCCGTGATGCAGCCCGTCAAGATGCTCTCAATGGTGCAGCTGTAGAACTTTTTCAGGATCCATGCCGAGTCTTTTCAGCCTCCTGAGGGGGAAGAGACAAGTGGTAGGCCTGACCGTCATGCCTTCTTCACGACTGTGTTGGTGTGTGTGGACCATGATCATTCCTTAGTGACGTGGACACTGGGAACTTGAAGCTCTTGACCAACTCCACCGCAGCTCAGACGATGCGGGTCAAATTCCCAGTGTCCACGTCACTAAGGAATGATGAAAGGGGCGTGCGCATAGTCGTTGGCGGTCAGGCCTACCACTTGTCTCATCAGCAAACTTTAAAGGTTTTGGAGTCGTGCGCGTTCACGCAGTCGTGGGTGAACATGGAGTACAGGAGGGGACTAAGTACGCACCCCGAGTTGTGTTGAGGGTCTGTGTGGTGGATGTGTTGCTGCCTACCCTCACCACCTGGGGGCGGCCCGTCAGGAAGTCCAGGATCCAGTTGTTCAGTCCCATGTTCCTGAGCTTAGTGATGAGCTTGGAGCTGAGCTGTAGTCAATGAACAGCATTCTCACACAAGTGGTCCTCTTGTCCAGGTTGGAGAGGGCAGTGTGGAGAGTAGAGATTGCGTCATCTGTGGATCAGTTGGGGTAGTGTGTGAATTGGAGTGGGTCCAGGGTGTCTGGAATGATGGTGTTGAGCCATGACCAGCCTTTCAAAGCATGTCATGGCTAAAGATGTGAGTTCTACGGGGAGATAGTCATTTAGACAGGTTACCTTGGCATTCTTGGGTATAGGGACTATAAGCTCACGTCACTCCAACAAGCTCAAGGTCACCAACTCCATCCATGTATCTCACAAACCCACACTAAAGTGACTAAACTAACATTCAGGTTTCTTTTATTCCAGTGCAGCCCCCAAGGTCTGGCTCTCCTCTGGCACTGGTTTCACAGGGATCCACCTGTGGAGAGCTGCCAGGTCAGGCGTCGGTGTCTCCTGCTGATGGTCAGCTAATGGAGAGAGTATGGGCGCCAGCCAGAATGCTAGGAGAATAAGGTTGGCAGGCTGAGCACTGCAAAGTGACTCACCCGTGACTCGTCTCCATTACATATTGCGGTTGGTATTCAAGACACAACGGAGCAGATGAGGGTGACATCTGCTTCCAAAGAGAGAAGAGCTGGGGGGGGGGGGGGGGGGGGGGGGAAATGGAGACACTAGCTTTGTTAGGAGAATAGTTCATTCCGGGCAATACAGTAAGGAGAGGGAGAGTAGCCTGGCTAGGGGACCGTGACCAAGCAGCCAGGACAGGCCACAGGAGAGGTAATAAGGCTATCCAAACGGCAAGCAAAAACCTCTGACAGAATATTCTTTGAGCCGTTGGGCTGGGTAACGAGCATTTGATGTTAGCTCCTTCCTTTGCGCTGCTTTTGTATTCCCCACCCTCTCTACCTGAGTAACTGTGCTTACTAATACACAGCCAAGAGACCTGTTCCTCCTGGGTAATACTCAGCCAAGTTTGTGATTTAGTAAGGAAAAAATATCTAAATATAGATATCAAATTACCATGCTCAGCCTAGATTACATGTGGGTATATTTTAAACGTTTCAGATATTATTTTTTTATTTCACCTTTATTTTAGCAGGGAGTCCCATAGAGACCGATATCTATTTTACAAAGGTGCCCTGCATATAGGCCGACAAAATATCAGGGAGTAGCCAGCGCTTTCCCTGTTCTGTGAGACAACACCCGCTCAAACCAGTCTTGTTTGGGTAGCCTAATTGGTAATGCCACTGCGCAGCTCTTTACCAGGCATCTCTGCAGTGCTGCTGCTCGGACAGTGACGGTCATGGAATTTTGTATGACGGTAAATGACTACGAGCTCCGTGATAACCATTCGAATAGCAACAACAAATCATTTACACTCACATATTCTCCTTTCCTGACCACATGTGCTGCCATAGAAATAGAATGAATAGATCGGGAGTCCCCATTCAAGTCAATGACGGCATAATGGGTGGACTGGCGGCCGTAGCGAGTGTACACTTAGGAGCAAAGCAGGAAGTAAAAGCAGGAAGTGTACCCATCAATATGTGCTGTGATTTGTTGATTCAACTCAACTGACATTAGAAAAACTACATTCCATTGCATGAGCCATATCAGCTAACATCATTTGAATGAGCATTCAACATTACCATGGACATTATGGCATCACAATACCAGGCAGTCATTGTGAGTGTAACCATAGCTGTGTTCAAATACTCATTAAGTATACAGTATGTAAGTATGGGTATCTACTACATACTATTACTTCATTTTAGTATACTGTAAACAAACGGTATCGTTTCAGTTGAGCATACTAGTCGCCTGTCTGCCAGAAGTTGATACTCTTGCTAGCATAACTAATGACTAGCTAGACATTTTACGATTTCGGGTGTTTGTAAATTCAATCTGGAGTGCCAGAGTGCGCTCTGTGCGTTCGTAAATCCAGAGCATTGTCAGATTGTCCGTTCGTAAATTCAGAGCTTTTTGCTGTCGGAGCGCATACTGGGCTAACGTTGGCTAGCTACTTCCAGACACAAATGAGAGAACACCCCACTCTGACCAATGTATCCACCCTAGCAGAGCTGGTTAGGCTGCTTTCATGTTATCCAAAGCGCTGGTGACTAACTGTGCTGCTGGCAACAATTTAATCAATATTTATTTTGCCGACGTTTACAGACACCAGCCATATTCAACCAGGTGTTGAGCGTTTGTAAATTCATCAGTTATTCTGCGCTCTGGCACACAGACGAGAGTGCTCTGAAATCGGTGTAGATAGCCAAAATTAACAACGACTAAACCATTTAGCTAAGAATGACGTGAATAATAAAAGTTGGGTAGTTAGTTAGATAGCATATAATTAATATACTGCCTGGCAAGTTTGATGTATTAGTAGCCAACTAACGTTAGGTAACCAGCTAACATACCGGCGGTACATACTGCTGTAATGATATGCGGTTCGTAAGGATAACGTAGCTAACAAATTGTCAGCCAACATTACTTTATTACATTGCTCAACATTTGTCGTAATTAGTTAAATCAATGGATTTGTATCCGCTCTCGTCGGACTTTGGCTGCATATTTTCCACCATTTTTTCAAATCTGAAAACGTTGTGAAGCCACGCCCATTTTCTGAAGAATTGCATTATGGGCCCTAAAAGCACAAATTGTGTCTACTGCGTGTATACTTCATATTTTGGAGAATTTAGTATGACATCTGGGAACTTTTGGCATACTAAATATATCCATACTATGGCCAATAAGCATACTACATACTCAATTTACATAACAAATAGTATGGTTAGTATGAGTATACGAACACAGCTCATGAGTTTACCAGTCAAATCGGCAGGGTTAGAGGTTCTAAGCCCATTCTATTCATTGTTTGCTACAACACCTTTCTTGTTTCAGCAAGGGAAAACAAAGTTATTACGTTGCTAAGAGTCCATGTTGTCACAGAAACAGACTCAACCGCACGAATGCCTGGCCGTCCGGTCTTCAGTCGGCTGTTCGTAAATAAATGCTTATGGCGGTTATTTTACTTTCATGACGGTCTACATCACAGCTGTCAAACTCATTCCACCGAGGGCCGAGTGTCTGCTAGCATTTTTAATACGCCAGCTAGCGCCCATCCACACAGTAGCTGATGCACAATCATAAAAGATGTTGGAACTTTAGGATGACAACCTCAACTGTGTAACGTACAATTTCACGTGGTCCTTGAGTGTAATATTGAGGTTGGTTGCTGTCATTACATTGCTTAATCACAATGATCTAAATTACAGACATCAACCAACCCCCTAGCAGTTATTAACAGGACAAAAACAATCGAATAAACCAAAACCACATTGAATGGAACTCGGGGCCCAGGGGATCCAATGTTCACCATTGTTTACATAAAGTACTGGTGCCTTCTTCCCCTCCCCTCCAGCAGAGCTTGGCAAAGACCTCCCCAGGGACAGCCACAGAAATAGAACCAAGGATGGAGAGAACTGTTCCGGGGGGGGGGGGCATCATCTCTTGCCATTGCCAACAGAACTCACCTGTCTTGGGAAGAACGTAAATTCCACAGTTCCTTTATAGCAATTTCCAAGCAGTACGGTACATTATAAAAAGTACATATCGATTAACACAGTTTAAAAAGTACATAAATCCAATGGCTGCAGATTACGTACAGGGACGAAGCACAATTCAACCCTCAATGTTAGTCTCTGGTCTCCGTCTGAACACAACGCCATAATTTGTGTGTAGGTTTACTGTAGGGTTGCAGAGGCCATCTGGACTCCTAAACAGCTGTCACTAATCTCACGGTTTTGCTGGTATTTGTTTGTATTTTTAATCTCTGTATTTTTTGGAATCTAGGTTAGCAGCACGAATACACAATCAAAGGGACATTTTACTGGGGGATAGCTATGTTTAAAAGGGCATGGTTCTTCTGCCAAGGACTTGCTTCTCTCTAACTAGACATTGACAGTCCATCTCCCTAAATCCCTTTCCCTGTGTTCTGATTCTTAATGTGAAATCATTCAAGGGAATAGGTTAACAGTATCACACTAACTATACATACACACCCAATAACTAACGCTTTGGGGTGACTAGTTAGCATCTCAAGTCCTGGCTAGCTAACTTTAGCTAGAATTGCACCAAAGACATGCTACTCTTCCAACCACTCTCTGCTGGTCCAATGGTCGTTAACTAGCCAAGTTAAACAGTAACGTTTAGCTATTAAAACATGTGAAAATGTTATCAAATCAAATTAATTATAAGGATTACGCTAGGCTTCATAGATAACTAGTTTAATCAATTAACGTTGAACTAGCTAGCTACAATTAGTTAACTACCGTTAGCAGCTCGCTAACGTTGTCTAGCTAAGAACAACGCACTTTACCAAACCTTTGCTTTGGCTAAGAAAATCAGCAACTGCCATACAAATGTCTTAGCTACACACTCTTTACATCCGAGAATGTACCTTTTGCACCATGTTACTCACCCGTTGATTTCTGATTAAATAATGGAAATAGCAGTGGGACTGGCTGTCTCGTAGTGCTCGAACCGCTTGATACCAACAACGTACCACCTGAAACCACCACCACGCTGATCTGACACACTAAAGGCGGACCCTTCAACGTGTAAATGGGGGCCAACTCGAAGGCATTTCCATTCACCGACCCCAGAGGATGGCCAGAGTGAGTATGTTCCGAGAGTAACACAATGTACAGGCAACACGTAATTTAGATAAATACAAATGTTTATTTTCTTGCATGGAAATCTTAAATAATTATTTCTTAAACAAAAAATCTCAGTCCTCTCATGATAAAATCGAATATATTAAAAAAAACATACATTGATAAGTCTGCCGCTGCCAACATACAGCTGAAATATAAAATATTATTAACCATTGAAACAAACAGTAAGGGAAAATAAGTCATTCTGAAATGGGTCACATCAAACGTCAATTTGCTAGAGGGGTCACTACAGACCCTGGTTTGATTCCAGGCTGTATTACAACCGACCGTGATTGGGAGTCCCATAGGGCGGCGCACAATTGGCCCAGCATCATTAGGGTTTTGCCGAGGTAGGCCATCATTGTAAATTAGAATTTGTTCTTAACGGACTTTTCTAGTTAAATAAATAAATGATTAGAATGTGCAATAATTTGACATTTCTGGTTAAATGGCTGTTCATTAAAATGTTGGAAGTTAGCTTAATGAGAGTAGTTGATGCGTTTACTAAAACAGCTAAAACTCACCAGTAGTGAGCGGGTGGAGCGAGGTGAGCAAAGCAGTGAAACCAACAGACAGCGTGAACATCGTTGCGAATATAACTTACCGACTGCGCTCGGTAGCTAGCAAGATTTGATAGATCTCTGGTACTTCAAATTAATGTATCCATGTCAGTTATGCTTAGTATCTACATGGCTAATACCATCAGTAGTAAGCTAATGTTGCTAGCAACTTGGGGAATAATAATTAAATGCACCTTTTGTGCTGAAGTATAAAGTATTATTAACCATTGAAACAAACAGTAAGTGAAAACAAATAATTCTGAAATGGGTCAGGTCAAAGTCACATGTCAATTTGGGGCTCCAGAGTGGTACAGTGGTCTAAGGCACTGCATCTCAGTGCTAGAGGCGTCACTACAGACCCTGGTTTGATTCCAGGCTGTATCACAACCGGCCGTGATTGGGAGCCCCATAGGGCGGCGCACAATTGGCCCAGGGTCGTTAGGGTTTGGCCGGGGTAGGCCATTATTGTAAATTCGAATTTGTTCTTAACTGACTTGCCTAGTTAAATAAAATACCCATTTCACATGCAAAGATTAAGAAAATGCACAATAGAAAGAAACCAAAGTAATATTCCTGATATGGTACAAGGAAACGCAGAGGTATGCGCTTTAATTCCAATATAAAAATCTGGGTGGCACTACCATAGGGGACTCCAGAGCCTTCTGACTACACACTGTGGGGCCATATGCTGGGCTGGCTCCATCTGCTTTTCCCCACTGCTCTCCAGTCCACACATATACGCACACACACATCCTCTAGTTTTACCCACCAGAGAAGGATACACAGGCAATGTACTGCGTATATCAGTACTAAATATACTGTGACACAGTCCTATACTCTATGGACTACGTGCTATACATACCATTACTTTACTGATTAAAAGATGCAATTAAAAAAATGATAAATTAAATTCTGAATCACAATATATAAAAGGATAAGAGCACAGTGCCCGCATGGAAAAACATGAAATAAGAACAAAAAAACAAAACAAACATCACAACTAAATATTTCAATCAAAGAGAAATATCTTAACAGAGTATTACAATTCACAAAATATACAGTTTGTTTGCAAAAGCATTAATATTGGAAATGTCCTCTAAATAACTTTGTATACTATACTACTTCAATATCTATGAGGAAAGAAACATTTGTTATTAAAAAGGACAATATAAAGATACCATCTATTCTCAAGAACATTCTGAACATTCAAAAGACAGGACAATATTTGCAAATATTTCCCCTCCCTTTAAAAATGACTTGTTTTTTTTGTATGACTTTTTGGATAGTCCATCTGTAGATGGTCTACAGACTATCAGTAACATTTCAACTAACCATCTACTAACCCTACCCCTAGCTCTAACACTAACCTTAGCAAGCAGTTGCTTATCAACAGATGGCCATACTATCTGTAGAGTATCTACAGATGGAAAATCCTGACTATCCAAATAAAGTGTGACCCTTATTTCTTATGATCTTAAAACATCATTATTAAGCCATTTGTTTCCAAATGCATTTCATTCAAACATTAATCAAAAATATGCGTTTGAAACATATGTAATCCTATGTGCTTACATTGAACAAACGTGTAATGTTATACAAACATTTAATAGAACTGTAGAAAAAAAGATGAAGCCTACAGCGGTCTACATTTGAACCTTATTTGAACCTTTCAGCAAAACCATCCAATCAAAAAGCACTGTTGGATATAGATTATTTATGTTAGAAAAACAAAGTATTAGCCATGTTTTAAATTGAATGGCAAGAACTACATTATTAGGAGGGGTTGACTTACAATCAAAAACCTAAGTTTCATGTGCATGTATGGCTTTTAAGTTTTATGTGTGCTTGTTTTTTAAAATGGTTGAATTAATAAACTAAACGTGTTGAACATGGTTATGTTCTGTTCTTATTTTTCTTGCATTTCAGAAAAGCAGCCTGTCCTATCCACTCTGCATCACCGTGGCAGGAATGCAGGTTGCCAGACATTTCATATTGTTGATTCTCGAATCGTCAGTAGTAGCAGGTGTCTCAGTCAGGAATCCCCTGTTAACGTCTCTGTCCCTGTAACCCACACACAGGGTTGGAGACTGTAGGTTACTTTCAAAAATGTAATCCGTTACAGTTACCTGTCCACAATTGTAATCAGTTACGTAACTTTTGGATTATCCAAACTCATTATCAATCTGATTACTTTCAGTTACTTTTGGACAGAAGACAGAAAAGGATCCATCAAATGCATTTGGTGTGTCATCATAGTGGTCTCTGACATCCGGTCAGACTTGCTCAGTTGGAACAAACTTAAACTTGCGCCTTTTTAAAAATGCTGAATTGAATGTCATTAAGAAAACTGAAAGGTGTCATAATGTATTTTTTCCTGATTTTAAAAGTAATCCAAGAAGTAATGTAGTTTTTCAAAAGTATCTGTAATCTGATTACAATAGTTTTGTTGGTATAATAACGGATTAATGACAGTTTGTGTTACTCCCCTACCATGCTCACACATCATTTGTACTGTAGCCTTGCTTGCTGCGCCCTGCTCCAGCCAGGTCTCTGTGGTGAAGTACTGAACTCAGTGGCACACTCATGTGTTGGAGGAGCAGAGGGACATCTGATGCACGGTGCCCAGGTCTGTGACCATCTGTCTGATGCGATGTTTGAGCTGAGGCAATCGGGTCAACGGGTCAGGAGGTTCCAGTTCCCCTGTGTAGTCCAGCCTACTCTCCAACACTGCAGAGGGATAGGAGGAGGAAGATCAGCAGGAGGAGGAAGAGCAGGAAGAGCAGGAGGGGGAGAGAAAGGGGAGAGACCGAGTGAGGACGACATGGCAAGAATAAATAATAGTTCCATCATACTTACATCCAAGTAAAAATGTATCTTCCTTCAACTGGATCATTTAAATATATCTCTATAATGAATAATCTCTGTGCCACATAGGGTCTGATGACTGTGGTATGGAACAGACATTGGTATAGGTGGCAGGTAGTCTAGTGGTTAAGAGTGTTGGGTCTGATAACAGTGGTAAGGGCAGCAGGTAGTCTAGTGGTTAAGAGTGTTAGGTCTGATGACAGTGGTAAGGGCAGCAGGTAGTCTAGTGGTTAAGAGTGTTAGGTCTGATGACAGTGGTAAGGGCAGCAGGTAGTCTAGTGGTTAAGAGTGTTAGGTCTGATGACAGTGGTAAGGGCAGCAGGTAGTCTAGTGGTTAAGAGTGTTAGGTCTGATGACAGTGGTAAGGGCAGCAGGTAGTCTAGTGGTTAAGAGTGTTAGGTCTGATGACAGTGGTAAGGGCAGCAGGTAGTCTAGTGGTTAAGAGTGTTAGGTCTGATGACAGTGGTAAGGGCAGCAGGTAGTCTAGTGGTTAAGAGTGTTAGGTCTGATGACAGTGGTAAGGGCAGCAGGTAGTCTAGTGGTTAAGAGTGTTAGGTCTGATGACAGTGGTAAGGGCAGCAGGTAGTCTAGTGGTTAATAGTGTTAGGTCTGATGACAGTGGTAAGGGCAGCAGGTAGTCTAGTGGTTAAGAGTGTTAGGTCTGATGACAGTGGTAAGGGCAGCAGGTAGTCTAGTGGTTAAGAGTGTTAGGTCTGATAACAGTGGTAAGGCCAGCAGGTAGTCTAGTGGTTAAGAGTGTTAGGTCTGATAACAGTGGTAAGGGCAGCAGGTAGTCTAGTGGTTAAGAGTGTTAGGTCTGATAACAGTGGTAAGGGCAGCAGGTAGTCTAGTGGTTAAGAGTGTTAGGTCTGATAACAGTGGTAAGGGCAGCAGGTAGTCTAGTGGTTAAGAGTGTTAGGTCTGATAACAGTGGTAAGGGCAGCAGGTAGGTTAGTGGTTAAGAGTGTTAGGTCTGATGACAGTGGTAAGGGCAGCAGGTAGTCTAGTGGTTAAGAGTGTTAGGTCTGATAACAGTGGTAAGGGCAGCAGGTAGTCTAGTGGTTAAGAGTGTTAGGTCTGATAACAGTGGTAAGGGCAGCAGGTAGTCTAGTGGTTAAGAGTGTTAGGTCTGATAACAGTGGTAAGGGCAGCAGGTAGTCTAGTGGTTAAGAGTGTTAGGTCTGATGACAGTGGTAAGGGCAGCAGGTAGTCTAGTGGTTAAGAGTGTTAGGTCTGATGACAGTGGTAAGGGCAGCAGGTAGTCTAGTGGTTAAGAGTGTTAGGTCTGATAACAGTGGTAAGGGCAGCAGGTAGTCTAGTGGTTAAGAGTGTTAGGTCTGATAACAGTGGTAAGGGCAGCAGGTAGTCTAGTGGTTAAGAGTGTTAGGTCTGATAACAGTGGTAAGGGCAGCAGGTAGTCTAGTGGTTAAGAGTGTTAGGTCTGATGACAGTGGTAAGGGCAGCAGGTAGTCTAGTGGTTAAGAGTGTTAGGTCTGATGACAGTGGTAAGGGCAGCAGGTAGTCTAGTGGTTAAGAGTGTTAGGTCTGATAACAGTGGTAAGGGCAGCAGGTAGTCTAGTGGTTAAGAGTGTTAGGTCTGATAACAGTGGTAAGGGCAGCAGGTAGTCTAGTGGTTAAGAGTGTTAGGTCTGATGACAGTGGTAAGGGCAGCAGGTAGTCTAGTGGTTAATTAAGAGTGTTAGGTCTGATGACAGTGGTAAGGGCAGCAGGTAGTCTAGTGGTTAAGAGTGTTAGGTCTGATAACAGTGGTAAGGGCAGCAGGTAGTCTAGTGGTTAAGAGTGTTAGGTCTGATGACAGTGGTAAGGGCAGCAGGTAGTCTAGTGGTTAAGAGTGTTAGGTCTGATAACAGTGGTAAGGGCAGCAGGTAGTCTAGTGGTTAAGAGTGTTAGGTCTGATAACAGTGGTAAGGGCAGCAGGTAGTCTAGTGGTTAAGAGTGTTAGGTCTGATGACAGTGGTAAGGGCAGCAGGTAGTCTAGTGGTTAAGAGTGTTAGGTCTGATGACAGTGGTAAGGGCAGCAGGTAGTCTAGTGGTTAATAGTGTTAGGTCTGATGACAGTGGTAAGGGCAGCAGGTAGTCTAGTGGTTAAGAGTGTTAGGTCTGATAACAGTGGTAAGGGCAGCAGGTAGTCTAGTGGTTAAGAGTGTTAGGTCTGATAACAGTGGTAAGGGCAGCAGGTAGTCTAGTGGTTAAGAGTGTTAGGTCTGATGACAGTGGTAAGGGCAGCAGGTAGTCTAGTGGTTAAGAGTGTTAGGTCTGATAACAGTGGTAAGGGCAGCAGGTAGTCTAGTGGTTAAGAGTGTTAGGTCTGATAACAGTGGTAAGGGCAGCAGGTAGTCTAGTGGTTAAGAGTGTTAGGTCTGATGACAGTGGTAAGGGCAGCAGGTAGTCTAGTGGTTAAGAGTGTTAGGTCTGATAACAGTGGTAAGGGCAGCAGGTAGTCTAGTGGTTAAGAGTGTTAGGTCTGATAACAGTGGTAAGGGCAGCAGGTAGTCTAGTGGTTAAGAGTGTTAGGTCTGATAACAGTGGTAAGGGCAGCAGGTAGTCTAGTGGTTAAGAGTGTTAGGTCTGATAACAGTGGTAAGGGCAGCAGGTAGTCTAGTGGTTAAGAGTGTTAGGTCTGATGACAGTGGTAAGGGCAGCAGGTAGTCTAGTGGTTAAGAGTGTTAGGTCTGATGACAGTGGTAAGGGCAGCAGGTAGTCTAGTGGTTAAGAGTGTTAGGTCTGATGACAGTGGTAAGGGCAGCAGGTAGTCTAGTGGTTAAGAGTGTTAGGTCTGATGACAGTGGTAAGGACAGCAGGTAGTCTAGTGGTTAAGAGTGTTAGGTCTGATAACAGTGGTAAGGGCAGCAGGTAGTCTAGTGGTTAAGAGTGTTAGGTCTGATGACAGTGGTAAGGGCAGCAGGTAGTCTAGTGGTTAAGAGTGTTAGGTCTGATAACAGTGGTAAGGGCAGCAGGTAGGTTAGTGGTTAAGAGTGTTAGGTCTGATAACAGTGGTAAGGGCAGCAGGTAGTCTAGTGGTTAAGAGTGTTAGGTCTGATAACAGTGGTAAGGGCAGCAGGTAGTCTAGTGGTTAAGAGTGTTAGGTCTGATGACAGTGGTAAGGGCAGCAGGTAGTCTAGTGGTTAAGAGTGTTAGGTCTGATAACAGTGGTAAGGGCAGCAGGTAGTCTAGTGGTTAAAAGTGTTAGGTCTGATGACAGTGGTAAGGGCAGCAGGTAGTCTAGTGGTTAAGAGTGTTAGGTCTGATAACAGTGGTAAGGGCAGCAGGTAGGTTAGTGGTTAAGTGTGTTAGGTCTGATGACAGTGGTAAGGGCAGCAGGTAGTCTAGTGGTTAAGAGTGTTAGGTCTGATGACAGTGGTAAGGGCAGCAGGTAGTCTAGTGGTTAATAGTGTTAGGTCTGATAACAGTGGTAAGGGCAGCAGGTAGTCTAGTGGTTAAGAGTGTTAGGTCTGATAACAGTGGTAAGGGCAGCAGGTATTCTAGTGGTTAATAGTGTTAGGTCTGATAACAGTGGTAAGGACAGCAGGTAGTCTAGTGGTTAATAGTGTTAGGTCTGATAACAGTGGTAAGGGCAGCAGGTAGTCTAGTGGTTAAGAGTGTTAGGTCTGATGACAGTGGTAAGGGCAGCAGGTAGTCTAGTGGTTAAGAGTGTTAGGTCTGATAACAGTGGTAAGGGCAGCAGGTAGTCTAGTGGTTAAGAGTGTTAGGTCTGATAACAGTGGTAAGGGCAGCAGGTAGTCTAGTGGTTAAGAGTGTTAGGTCTGATGACAGTGGTAAGGGCAGCAGGTAGTCTAGTGGTTAAGAGTGTTAGGTCTGATAACAGTGGTAAGGGCAGCAGGTAGTCTAGTGGTTAAGAGTGTTAGGTCTGATAACAGTGGTAAGGGCAGCAGGTAGTCTAGTGGTTAAGAGTGTTAGGTCTGATGACAGTGGTAAGGGCAGCAGGTAGTCTAGTGGTTAAGAGTGTTAGGTCTGATAACAGTGGTAAGGGCAGCAGGTAGTCTAGTGGTTAAGAGTGTTAGGTCTGATGACAGTGGTAAGGGCAGCAGGTAGTCTAGTGGTTAAGAGTGTTAGGTCTGATAACAGTGGTAAGGGCAGCAGGTAGTCTAGTGGTTAAGAGTGTTAGGTCTGATGACAGTGGTAAGGGCAGCAGGTAGTCTAGTGGTTAAGAGTGTTAGGTCTGATGACAGTGGTAAGGGCAGCAGGTAGTCTAGTGGTTAAGAGTGTTAGGTCTGATAACAGTGGTAAGGGCAGCAGGTAGTCTAGTGGTTAAGAGTGTTAGGTCTGATAACAGTGGTAAGGGCAGCAGGTAGTCTAGTGGTTAAGAGTGTTAGGTCTGATGACAGTGGTAAGGGCAGCAGGTAGTCTAGTGGTTAAGAGTGTTAGGTCTGATAACAGTGGTAAGGGCAGCAGGTAGTCTAGTGGTTAATAGTGTTAGGTCTGATAACAGTGGTAAGGGCAGCAGGTAGTCTAGTGGTTAAGAGTGTTAGGTCTGATAACAGTGGTAAGGGCAGCAGGTAGTCTAGTGGTTAAGAGTGTTAGGTCTGATGACAGTGGTAAGGGCAGCAGGTAGTCTAGTGGTTAAGAGTGTTAGGTCTGATAACAGTGGTAAGGGCAGCAGGTAGTCTAGTGGTTAATTAAGAGTGTTAGGTCTGATGACAGTGGTAAGGGCAGCAGGTAGTCTAGTGGTTAATTAAGAGTGTTAGGTCTGTTGACAGTGGTAAGGGCAGCAGGTAGTCTAGTGGTTAAGAGTGTTAGGTCTGATAACAGTGGTAAGGGCAGCAGGTAGTCTAGTGGTTAAGAGTGTTAGGTCTGATGACAGTGGTAAGGGCAGCACTCACCAGCTCCTGGGCAACGTGCATCACGTCTTTGACGTGCTCAACGGCCTACTGCTTAAGATTAGCATCCTCCAGTGAGTACCATCAAAGTTACTGCAAATACTTCCTAAAAACGTCATGTTCCACAATTTGGGGTGTGACTGGTTCTTGGATGATCCATCTTCAATGAATGTGAATTCTCCCTCACCCCTCTCTGTACAGGACCCAGACACACTCTGATCTGAATTGCCAGCCCTGGAAGCAGGATGAGGAGCTGGGTAGGAGCTGGGCCCCTTCACCTCTGGTAGCAGTGAGCACTGCTACCAGAAGCCGTGGGCATACTACCCAGCGGTGGAGCAGAGGCTGGTGGTGGAGACACCGGGAGGCTCTGAGCTGCAGGACAGCCTGAGGAGCACTGAGGACCTGCTGGAGCTGGCGTTACGGTGGCCCACTGCACCCAGACAGAGCCAAGCTCTACCCTAGCTCCCTGCTGCAGGACCGGACCAAGATTCACCCCACTACCCTACAACCAGACAAGGTCCGTACTCCTTCTCGAAGATGATTGTGTGTCAGTAGTCATAACATTCATCATATCCAATATATGCATTAGAATTGGTGTAAGTTGTGATGAAGAGACGCTATCTGAAAACTAAAGTACGGTAGCTGGATTCATAACAAATCTGTTTCCCTTTGACTTGGATGCCATGTTCTGTTCTGTTTCCAGGGTGTGGACCTGTATAAGAAGCCATGTTCTGTTTCCAGGGTGTGGACCTGTATAAGAAGCAATGTTCTGTTTCCAGGGTGTGGGCCTGTATAAGAAGCCATGTTCTGTTTCCAGGGTGTGGGCCTGTATAAGAAGCCATGTTCTGTTTCCAGGGTGTGGACCTGTATAAGAAGCAATGTTCTGTTTCCAGGGTGTGGACCTGTATAAGAAGACATGTTCTGTTTCCAGGGTGTGGACCTGTATAAGAAGCCATGTTCTGTTTCCAGGGTGTGGACCTGTATAAGAAGACATGTTCTGTTTCCAGGGTGTGGGCCTGTATAAGAAGCCATGTTCTGTTTCCAGGGTGTGGGCCTGTATAAGAAGACATGTTCTGTTTCCAGGGTGTGGGCCTGTATAAGAAGACATGTTCTGTTTCCAGGGTGTGGGCCTGTATAAGATGCCATGTTCTGTTTCCAGGGTGTGGGCCTGTATAAGAAGACATGTTCTGTTTCCAGGGTGTGGGCCTGTATAAGAAGACATGTTCTGTTTCCAGGGTGTGGGCCTGTATAAGAAGCCATGTTCTGTTTCCAGGGTGTGGGCCTGTATAAGATGCAGTATGTGAGGAGGGTGGTAGAGACTGAAGAGGCGGAGCCCTGCACAGACATAAACCCAGACTGTGTGCTGCATCAGCAGTGGCAGCTCAACCTGTTGGATCACATTGAGGCCATGTAAAACCAAGTCACACATAGGATGGACCTCATCGAGAAGGATCTGGATGGTGAGACCTATACCACACACACTGTTCCATAAATGTTAGTCATTTAGCAGATGCTCTTATCCAGAGCAACTTATATAAAGTCTGTTTTGTTTTTAACTTAAGTTGAATTTAAGCATCAGCCAGTAGTCTCTGGTATGCACTGGTCCAATGATATCCACTTCACTTTCATGTGCATATCACGTGTGGCAGCTGTAATCAGCCAGCCGCATCCCTTACCAGCCCTCACTCACCTGCTTCTCTCAGCATTCCCTACCAGCCCTCACTCACCTGCTTCTCTCAGCATTCCCTACCAGCCCTCACTCACCTGCTTCTCTCAGCATTCCCTACCAGCCCTCACTCACCTGCTTCTCTCAGCATTCCTTACCAGCCCTCACTCACCTGCTTCTCTCAGCATTCCCTACCAGCCCTCACTCACCTGCTTCTCTCAGCATTCCCTACCAGCCCTCACTCGCCTGCTTCTCTCAGCATTCCCTACCAGCCCTCACTCACCTGCTTCTCTCAGCATTCCCTACCAGCCCTCACCCACCTGCTTCTTTCAGCATTCCCTACCAGCCCTCACCCACCTGCTTCTCTCAGCATTCCCTACCAGCCCTCACTCACCTGCTTCTCTCAGCATTCCCTACCAGCCCTCACCCACCTGCTTCTCTCAGCATTCTCTTCCAGACCTCACTCACCTGCTTCTCTCCGCATTCCCTACCAGCCCTCACTCACCTGCTTCTCTCAGCATTCCCTACCAGCCCTCGCTCACCGGCTTCTCTCAGCATTCCCTACCAGCCCTCGCTCACCTGCTTCTCTCAGCATTCCCTACCAGCCCTCACCCACCTGCTTCTCTCAGCATTCCCTACCAGCCCTCACCTACCTGCTTCTCTCAGCATTCCCTACCAGCCCTCACCCACCTGCTTCTCTCAGCATTCCCTACCAGCCCTCACTCACCTGCTTCTCTCAGCATTCCCTACCAGCCCTCGCTCACCTGCTTCTCTCAGCATTCCCTACCAGCCCTCACTCACCTGCTTCTCTCAGCATTCCCTACCAGACCTCACTCACCTGCTTCTCTCATCATCCCCTACAAGCCCTCACTCACCTGCTTCTCTCAGAATCCCCTACCAGCCCTCACTCACCTGCTTCTCCGTCAGCGGGGATGCAGACTCAGACCCTGATGGGTCTTCTGTTGTTAGATTTGTACATTTGTTACAATGGAGCAGTGCGCAAAGCGAGCAATTTTGAGACGTTGTATCATTTCATCGCCTGTTATAACCAAGAGCACAGACCAGTCTGAGTAGACTTTACTAGTTCACTGTCATGCAGCCTCGGAGTGTCAGCGAGGGAACGCGGAGCAACGCTTCGCGACATGCATGCTTGCAGCTTTACAGCAAAGAAAAGGTCTTGTCTCTAGCCTAAACAGTTATAAAATATGACCCATGTTACCAGAGGCCTTGTCTCTAGCCTAAACAGTTATAAAATATGACCCATGTTACCAGAAGTCTTGCCTAAACAGTTATAAAATATGACCCATGTTACCAGAGGTCTTGTCTCTAGCCTAAACAGTTATAAAATATGACCCATGTTACCAGAGGTCTTGTCTCTAGCCTAAACAGTTATAAAATATGACCCATGTTACCAGAGGTCTTGTCTCTAGCCTAAACAGTTATAAAATATGACCCATGTTACCAGAGGTCTTGTCTCTAGCCTAAACAGTTAAAAAATATGACCCATGTTACCAGAGGCCTTGTCTCTAGCCTAAACAGTTATAAAATATGACCCATGTTACCAGAGGTCTTGTCTCTAGCCTAAACAGTTATAAAATATGACCCATGTTACCAGAGGTCTTGTCTCTAGCCTAAACAGTTATAAAATATGACCCATGTTACCAGAGGTCTTGTCTCTAGCCTAAACAGTTATAAAATATGACCCATGTTACCAGAGGCCTTGTCTCTAGCCTAAACAGTTATAAAATATGACCCATGTTACCAGAGGTCTTGTCTCTAGCCTAAACAGTTATAAAATATGACCCATGTTACCAGAGGTCTTGTCTCTAGCCTAAACAGTTATAAAATATGACCCATGTTACCAGAGGTCTTGTCTCTAGCCTAAACAGTTATAAAATATGACCCATGTTACCAGAGGTCTTGTCTCTAGCCTAAACAGTTATAAAATATGACCCATGTTACCAGAGGTCTTTTTTTATTTTTGGGATTCACATGCATTTTATATAATTTCACTAACCATGTCACGGGCCGTTTTAAACTAGTGGCTAATTATTGGTTTGATAACAAAATGTTGTTCAGCCATGTTACCAAGCTAGCTAACAACCTGGTAAGTTGACAGTAGGTCTAGGCACATCTGATTGGCCCAGCATAAAAAGGAAAAGGATCTGCTACTCATGAGATGTGTTTCAAAAGGGTAGGATTCATATAGGTAGGATGTAACTAAACTATATCAAACATCAATTTCTTTCTTACATTCTGTTTGGTGCCTAACGTTTTAAAAGTTTGTTTGAGTGAGTGAGTGTGAGAGAGAGTGTGAGAGAGAGTGTGAGAGAGAGAGAGAGAGAGGGACAGAGAGAGAGAGATAACTGAAGAGTAAAGGGTTCAGTGTTTCCCCTGACTTACACAATGACATACAGATAATTATGCATGTATACTCCTTCCTGCCATTCCTCCAATCAAATCACAGCTGGGCCTTTACAAATATGAGCAAAATCAGCCATTCTATGCAGATTTATATTATACACTGAACAGTGTGATGTTAATTTCAATGTGTTGTATTGAGTAGAAGTGTGAACTTCAGTGACATGTTTTTTTGGAGAAGGTTTAGACAACGTGAACATGTGTCCGGGGGACGGGGCAAACAGGATGCTAGGTCACTGATTTTTTTCCTACCGTGGTATTGCGATCCTACTTGGTATCGTGCTACTTGGCCTGGTACCGTATCATTTGTAACATTTTGGTTATCGTGACAACACTAGATCTTGACAGAAAACGGTAGCACCTACAACCATGCCCTGTTCAAAAGGCACTTCAATCTTTTGGCGTGCCCATTCACCCTCTGAAAAGCACACATACACAATCCATGTCTCAACTGTCTCAAGGCTTAAAAATCCTTCTTTAACCTGTCTCCTCCCCTTCATCTACACTGATTGAAGTGGATTTAACAGGTGACATCAATAAGGGATCATAGCTTTCACCGAGATTCACCTGGTCAGTCTGTCATTGAAAGCCCCGGTGTTCTTAATGTTTTGTACACTCAGTGTATAAAAGAGTTCAAGACTCAAGTTGATATTCTCAGTCCAGAACGATGGTGAAATGTGTGTAAAATGTCCCTCACCTGTTTCACTGACGCCCCATTCTCTTTCATCATGGGGTCCGCTGTTGGTTTGCTGGTTCTACTTCCTTCTCTCACTCAGTGATTTCCGACGATGACGGTTAACTCCGATGGCAGTCTGTCTGTCACCCAGGAGCGAGTCTATAACAGAGCAGTGCAATAGAAGAGGTGATTTCGTTGAAATTTGATTGATTTATTGTCCATGCATGGATATAACAGCACCGGCTGTATACAACAACTGGTCCAGTTAATAATGTGACAGAGAGTTTGGGTTTAGCTCAGGTGATCCCTGGGCTGGAGTGATTCTACTCACGTATAGAGCCTGACATGCTGCGTCTCCTCCTAGGCGTCTCTTGAGAGCCAACCTGCTTCTCTGATGCCCGGGTCTGCACGCTGCACTCAGAGGGGTGTTCGCTGTCTGCATGGTAGTACTTGACATGGTAGTGCAGGAGAGAGGCCTTCCGGAAGGACTTCAGACAGCCAGGAGCCTTGCACTTGAAGGGGTTGTGGTCCAGTTCAATGGAAAGGATGGGGGTGGCTGGTTTTTGATGACTCTATACACTAAGATAGAGATAAAAGGAACAACAAGTCATTTAATGGAACTGCTGTACTTGTGGGTGGTAGGCAGGAGGACTTGGCATTTCAGTATTGCTTCTGTACAGAGATATACAAAAATATCAACTGTAGCTTTTTGACACAGAGGTGACAGATTCCAGAAGAAGTAGTAATCTCACATCTCAATGTAACATCAGGACTCGGTATCCAAATAAAGCCAGGCAATAGGACAGCTCATGGAGTCTCCTGAAAACTCTTATAGGCTCTGATTTATGAGCATCTCATTACCTATCTTTGATTGGGCTTCGATGCTGGCCTCTGAGGTTGTCTGGGTGTTTGTCTGGTCTGGGGTTAACGCTTGCGACAGAATCTGATCTAACTTGCTTCTGAGACTGGGATCGGTTGCTTCTGTCTGGAGAAGGGGAAGGCGGAGAGAAAGGGGAAGGCAGAGGGAAGGCAGAGAGGAAGGGGAAGGCAAAGAGGAAGGGGAAGGCAGAGAGGAAGGGGAAGGCAGAGAGGAAGGGGAAGGGGAAGGCAGGGGGAAGGCGGAGAGGAGGGGGAAGGCAGAGAGGAGGGGGAAGGCGGAGAGGAGGGGGAAGGCGGAGAGGAGGGGGAAGGCGGAGAGGAGGGGGAAGGCGGAGAGGAAGGGGAAGGTAGGGGGAAGGCAGAGAGGAGGGGGAAGGCAGAGAGGAAGGGGGAGGCGGAGAGGAAGGGGAAGGCAGAGAGGAAGGCAGAGAGGAAGGGGAAAGCAGAGAGGAAGGGGAAGGCGGAGAGGAGGGGGAAGGCAGAGAGGAAGGGGAAGGCAGGGGGAAGGCGGAGAGGAAGGGGAAGGCAGAGATGAAGGGGAAGGCAGAGAGAAAGGGGAAGGCAGAGAGGAGGGGGGAGGCAGAGAGGAGGGGGAAGGCGGAGAGGAAGGGGAAGGCGGAGAGGCAGGGGAAGGCGGAGAGGAGGGGGAAGGCAGAGAGGAGGGGGAAGGCAGAGAGGAAGGGGAAGGCAGAGAGGAAGGGGAAGGCAGAGAGGAAGGGGAAGGCAGAGAGGAAGGGGGAGAGGAGGGGGGAGGCAGAGAGGAGGGGGAAGGCGGAGAGGAAGGGGAAGGCAGAGAGAAAGGGGAAGGCAGAGAGGAGGGGGGAGGCAGAGAGGAGGGGGAAGGCGGAGAGGAAGGGGAAGGCAGAGAGAAAGGGGAAGGCAGAGAGGAGGGGGGAGGCAGAGAGGAAGGGGAAGGCGGAGAGGCAGGGGAAGGCGGAGAGGAGGGGGAAGGCAGAGAGGAAGGGGAAGGCGGAGAGGAAGGGGAAGGCGGAGAGGAAGGGGAAGGCGGAGAGGAAGGGGAAGGCAGGGGGAAGGCGGAGAGGAAGGGGAAGGCAGAGAGGAAGGGGAAGGCAGAGAGGAAGGGGAAGGCAGAGAGGAAGGGGAAGGCAGAGAGGAAGGGGGAGAGGAGGGGGGAGGCAGAGAGGAGGGGAAGGCAGGGGGAAGGCGGAGAGGAGAGGGAAGGCGGAGAGGAGGGGGAAGGCGGAGAGGAAGGGGAAGGCGGAGAGGAAGGGGAAGGCAGAGAGGAAGGGGAAGGCAGAGAGGAAGGGGAAGGCAGAGAGGAAGGGGAAGGCAGAGAGGAAGGGGAAGGCAGGGGGAAGGCGGAGAGGAAGGGGAAGGCAGGGGGAAGGCGGAGAGGAGGGGGAAGGCGGAGAGGAGGGGGAAGGCAGAGAGGATGGGGAAGGCAGAGAGGATGGGGAAGGCTGAGAGGATGGGGAAGGCTGAGAGGAAGGGGAAGGCAGGGGGAAGGCGGAGAGGAGAGGGAAGGTGGAGAGGAGGGGGAAGGCGGAGAGGAAGGGGCAGGCAGAGAGGATGGGGAAGGCGGAGAGGATGGGGAAGGCGGAGAGGATGGGGAAGGCGGAGAGGATGGGGAAGGCGGAGAGAAAGGGGAAGGCGGAGAGGAAAGGGAAGGCAGAGAGGAAGGGGAAGGCAGAGAGGAAGGGGAAGGCAGGGGGAAGGCGGAAAGGAGGGGGAAGGCGGAGAGGAGAGGGAAGGCGGAGAGGAAGGGGAAGGCGGAGAGGAAGGGGAAGGCAGAGAGGAAGGGGAAGGCAGGGGGAAGGCGGAGAGGAGGGGGAAGGCGGAGAGGAAGGGGAAGGCGGAGAGGAAGGGGAAGGCGGAGAGGAAAGGGAAGGCGGAGAGGAAGGGGAAGGCGGAGAGGAAGGGGAAGGCGGAGAGGAAGGGGAAGGCGGAGAGGAAGGGGAAGGCAGAGAGGAAGGGGAAGGCAGGGGGAAGGCGGAGAGGAGGGGGAAGGCGGAGAGGAGGGGGAAGGCGGAGAGGAAGGGGAAGGCGGAGAGGAAGGGGAAGGCAGAGAGGAAGGGGAAGGCGGAGAGGAAGGGGAAGGCGGAGAGGAAGGGGAAGGCAGAGAGGAAGGGGAAGGCAGGGGGAAGGCGGAGAGGAGGGGGAAGGCGGAGAGGAGGGGGAAGGCAGAGAGGAGGGGGAAGGCGGAGAGGAAGGGGAAGGCGGAGAGGAAGGGGAGTTATAAACAAAGAACAAACAGAGCTTTCAATGTCATTAAACAGTCAAAAAGTCTAGTCCCCCCAGAAATTCTAGGCCCCACGCTCTTCCCCAATTTACATCAACAACATAGCTCAGGCAGTAGGAAGCTCTCACATCCATTTATATGCAGATGATACTTATACTCACCTGGCCCCTCCCCAGATTTTGTGTTAAACACTCTACAACAAAGCTTTCTTAGTGTCCAACAAGCTTTCTCTTCCCTTAACCTTGTTCTGAACACCTCCAAAACAAAGGTCATGTCGTTTGGTAAGAAGAATTCCCCTTTCCCCACAGGTGTGATTACTACCTCTGAGGGTTTAGAGCTTGAGGTAGTCACCTCAAGCTCAGTTGGTAGAGCATGGTGTTAGCAACGCCAGCATGGTGTGTGCAACGCCAGGGTTGTGGGTTCGATTCCCACAGGGGGCCAGTACACAACAACAACAACAAAAAAGTATGAAATGTATGCATTCACTACTGTAAGTCACTCTGAATAAGATCGTCTGCTAAATGACTAAAATGTAAAATGTAAATGTACTTGGGAGTATGGCTAGATGGTACACTGTCCTTTCAGCACATATCAAAGCTGCAGGCTAAGGTTAAATCTAAACTTGGTTTCCTCCATCGTAATCGCTCCTCTTTCACCCCAGTTGCCAAACTAACCCTTATTCAGATGACCATCCTACCCATACAGAGATGTAATTTATAGATCAGCAGGTAAGGGTGCTCTCGAGCGGCTAGATGTTCTTTACCATTCGGCCATCAGATTTGCCACCAATGCTCCTTATAGGACACATCACTGCACTCTATACTCCTCTGTAAACTGGTCATCTCTGTATACCTGTTGCAAGACACACTGGTTGATGCTTATTTATTAAACCCTCTTAGGCCTCACTCCCCCATCTGAGATATCTACTGCAGCCCTGATCCTCCACATACAACACCCGTTCTTCCAGTCACATTCCGTTTAAGGTCCCCAAAGCACACACATCCCTGGGTCGCTCCTCTTTTCAGTTCGCTGCAGCTAGCAACTGGAACGAGCTGCAACAAACAATCAAACTGGACAGTTTTATCTCTTCATTCAAAGACTCAATCATGGACACTCTTACTGACAGTTGTGGCTGCTTTGCGTGATGTATTGCCCTTTGTGCTGTTGTCTGTGCCCAATAATGTTTGTACCATGTTGTGTTGCTACCATGTTGTAATATGGTGTTGCTACCATGCTATGTTGTTGTCTTAGGTCTCTCTTTATGTAGTGTTGTGGTGTCTCTCTTGTCGTGATGTGTGTTTTGTCCTATATTTTTATTTTTAATCCCAGCCCCCGTCCCCAGAGGAGGCCTTTTGCCTTTTGGTAGGCCGTCACGGTAAATAAGAATTTGTTCTTAATTAACAGACTTGTCTAGTTAAATTAAGGTTCAATACAAATGTATAATAATCCCCCTCCATGGACATTTATCATCGTTACAGTTGTAAATATGTATATATTTTAATTATTGTTTCATTCACTTCTCTTTGACCTGCACTGTTGGAGCTCGAAGCTTAAGAATTTCACTGTACCCTGCAAATACATCTGCGACCAGAGGTGCAACTTTCACTGGGAAAGGGGGGGACCGCGCACATTCTGAAATTGCATTTGTGTTCCCCCCCAGTTTTATCATTGGAATGTGATACAAAATGAGGCAAAGGTGTGCTTTAGGACCATGTGGACGCCTCCGAGCGGCCAGGTAGGTTGTTTGGAGTGTTGATCCGACTGGATAAAAAAATAAAACAAGTTATGTCCCCTCCACTTCTAAAACCAAAGTTGCACCCATGTCTGCGACCCTGTGCATGTGACTAATAAAATCATCTATCTATTAGATACAGACCTTTGCTTGTGTCTGGCCTTTTCTTCTTTGGTGGTGGCATCTGTCCAAGAGACACCCTCCTCTTCCTCAGTTCGTGTTGACTTTCTGTAAACAATAACAAGCGAAAGTTCAGTGTGACTCAGCAGACATTCTCCCCTTGACTCCTTCCACTTATCTGTCAAGCTACAGAATCTGTCCTAGCATGCTTTAAGCCATGCTTCAATTTACCAAGCAAAGCCATAAGCCAAGCTTCCATCTTTCTTCTCCAGTTAGGACATGAGCACAACCATGGGAAACGTTCTATTTCAATCTGATGATTCTACAATTGCAGCGGTTTCCACTGTCAAAGCCTTACGCCTTGATCACACCGATAGCATCATTGTGCAAAACGGTACACAGCATCATCTGTGTGTGCAACAAAAGTTCAACATTCACCTTCTGCTACCATTTGTCAAGCCGTCTACGCATACATTTTGACGCATACATTAGATAAATCAAACGTATGCGCTACACAGAAAGCACTGCAACTGCTTCTGTAACGCAATGCTGCAAGGCAAACGTAGCGTTTCATTGGAAATTAATGTACTTCTGTAGTACCAAAATGCAATGACGCTGTCTGTGTGATCGAGGCCTTACACTAACCTACATATCTTCAGATGGTCGGTACCGGTTCCTCCTGGGCAGCTGGGAACTCTGTCCAGAAACATCCCTTTCTTTTTCCTCCTGCCTTTGGTTACTGCTCATCACACACTCTCCACCTACATTCACATCTTCCCTTTCAGCTTGGACAACCTGCTCATCTTTCCTTTCAGCTTGGACAGCCTGCCCATCCTCCCTTTCAGCTTGGACAGCCTGCCCATCTTTCCTTTCAGCTTGGACAGCCTGCCCATCTTTCCTTTCAGCTTGGACAGCCTGCTCATCTTTCCTTTCAGCTTGGACAGCCTGCTCATCTTTCCTTTCAGCTTGGACAGCCTGCCCATCTTTCCTTTCAGCTTGGACAGCCTGCCCATCCTCCCTTTCAGCTTGGACAGCCTGCCCATCCTCCCTTTCAGCTTGGACAGCCTGCCCATCTTTCCTTTCAGCTTGGACAGCCTGCTCATCTTTCCTTTCAGCTTGGACAGCCTGCCCATCCTCCCTTTCAGCTTGGACAGCCTGCCCATCCTCCCTTTCAGCTTGGACAGCCTGCCCATCCTCCCTTTCAGCTTGGACAGCTTCATCTTTCCCATTGCTCTGCTCACTTTGAGTTATGTCTCTCTCCCTGCCCTTCACATTCTATTACACAGGACAACATTTAAAACATTAAGATAACCTTAGCAACCATCTTCTACCCTCTTCTGTGAACCAACAGTCATATGGAGCTCTCACCTCTGGCTTATATGGCTTTACTTTGGTTGGCTTAACTGTCTTGACCACTCCATCGAAAAACTTCACAGTATAGGAAGCTGAAGAGAGAATAAAACAGACACGGTCAGAATATTGACCCAATGTACAGGAATTTTTCTGCCATAGAAACCCTTGGGTGGGCCGGATGGGCCAAACTTTGAAGAATGTTTTATTTTTTTTACATTTAATTTACATTTAATGTTCTCTCAGCTCAGTGGCAAAATGTGTTGAATTGCAGGAAATTCACTTTAAATCTGCAAAAATGCATCTCGGCTCCATGGAGAAATTCTGAGAATCGCATGAAATTGGCTTAAAAATGCAACAAAATAAAACACACCAAGACGGAGGACTCTAATTCAGCTGCGCCAACCACACCCCTGCTACACCCCTTGCCAACACCTTTTGATCCAGAAAAAAAGCCTGATGTAACTAGAATGCCATGCATTTATGATTAAACACAATTAATGCTGTCCATCTCTTCTGACTTCCAGGACCTAAGATTTTCTAAGATTTTCTCATTCGCCCGAAACACCTGCAAGGGAGAGGAAAGTTAATCACTGATAAACACCAATCTGAGATTCACCGTCATGGAGTTCAACAGGACTTTGAAGAGGTGTAATGATACGTTCTGTATGTGGTTGTTGTCGTCTAATCAGTTTAATCACAGGCCTTCTGCGTTTCTGGCTGGATCTCATCTAGGGCAACATTATGGTTGAGTTCGATAGATGCACAGGCGTTGCACTGCATCAACCAATGGTTGCTATAACATATGATTGCTATAACATATGATGTGATAAACTGAAAGTTAAACACCTAGTCATGCTTTTTTAAATCTAGCAGGCGTCTGCAATGTATTCGGACAGAAACTCAACTGGGTGTGAGTTCTAGTCTCCCTCACCGGGGTGGGCCTGGGCTGGTTGTCCTGCAGACCCTCTCTCCTCAGGTGGATCCGCTCCAGGGGTCTCAGGTAGGGGCTGGTCCAGCCAAACCACTCGTCATAGCGGTGGCTCCACTGACGGTAGTGGATCAGAACCTTCTGGTCCTCATAGTCAATCTTCTCTATGTTGGCCTGGTAGCTGAGCAGTGGAGAGAGCGATAGCGATCACATGACAAGGTATTCTAGTGGTAGATATGGGCAGGAACTGAACATTAGAAACCTGGGCCCGGTTTCCCAAAAGCTTCTTAAGGCTAAGTTCATGTAATAAATGCTAAGTTCATGTAATAAATGCTAAGTTCATGTAATAAATGCTAAGTTCATGTAATAAATGCTAAGTTCATGTAATAAATGCTAAAAACAACACTAACCTGGGTTTGGAGCGAGTAGTCGTGCTGCACTCCGCTCCGCAGGTAATATTACATCTCATTACATTACAACGGTTTGATTTGTTTGATCTGAGCAATTTTTTAGCTAGCTACTTAGATGTCTTTGTATCAAAGATAATTGTGTAGTTTAGAGTAATTATCAAGGTTAGCTAGCCAGCTATTTTCGTCCGCCGCGCCGCGCCACCGTTCTCCTACTTAGTCAACAACTGCTAGCTAGCTAGCCAACTTCTACCGACTAGCAGCACTGTAGAAACTAATACATTACAACGGAACGATTTGATTAGTGTAGTATTAGCTAGCTACATAGTTGTCTTTGCTGTCTTTGTATCTAAGATAATTGTGTAGTTTAGAGTAATTATCGAGGTTAGCTAGCCAGGTTAGCTAGTGTTAGCTAGCTACATAATTGCCTATGTATCATGATAAGGTGTAGCACTGAAACTATCGAGGTTACCTAGCCAGCTACACTTTCAAACAAAGTCAACAACGCAGCCACTGCTAGCTAGCCTACTTTACCAGCCAGCAGTACTGTATCATTTTAGTCATTTTAGTCAATAAGTTGTCTTTGTCATAGTTTGATAATTGTGTAGTTTAGAGTAATTATCGAGGTTAGCTGGCCAGCTATTTTCGTCCGCCGTGACGCCATTTCCAAACCTAGCCAACTATTACCGATGAGCAGCATTGTAGAAACAAAATACATTACAAAGGAACGTCTTGATTAGTGCTATGTTAGCTAGCTACATAGTTGCCTTTGTATCATGATAAGGTGTAGCACTGAAACTATCGAGGTTACCTAGCCAGCTACACTTTCAAACAAAGTCAACAACGCAGCCACTGCTAGCTAGCCTACTTCACCAGCCAGCAGTACTGTATCATTTTAATCATTTTAGTCAATAAGATTTTTGCAACGTAAGCTTAACTTTCTGAACACTCGAGACGTGTAGTCCACTTGTCATTCCAATCTCCTTTGCATTAGCGTAGCCTCTTCTGTAGCCTGTCAACTATGTGTATGTCTATCCCTGTTCTCTCCCCCCTGCACAGGCCATACAAACGCTTCACACCGCGTGGCCGCTGCCACTCTAACCTGGTGGTCCCAGCACGCACGACCCACGTGGAGTTCCAGGTCTCCGGCAGCCTCTGGAACTGCCGGTCTGCGGCCAACAAGGCAGAGTTCATCTCAGCCTATGCTACCCTCCAGTCCCTCGACTTCTTGGCGCTGACGGAAACATGGATTACCACAGATAACACTGCTACTCCTACTGCTCTCTCCTCGTCTGCCCACGTGTTCTCGCACACCCCGAGAGCTTCTGGTCAGCGGGGTGGTGGCACTGGGATCCTCATCTCTCCCAAGTGGACATTCTCTCTTTCTCCCCTGACCCATCTGTCTATCTCCTCCTTTGAATTCCATGCTGTCACAGTTACCAGCCCTTTCAAGCTTAACATCCTTATCATTTATCGCCCTCCAGGTTCCCTTGGAGAGTTCATCAATGAGCT
The DNA here is from genome assembly GCF_965601325.2 of Salmo salar. Lineage (NCBI taxonomy): Eukaryota > Metazoa > Chordata > Actinopteri > Salmoniformes > Salmonidae > Salmo > Salmo salar. Next base: position 15,547,108 of record NC_138303.1, on the reverse strand, counting down.
TGACGCCTTGATAAGTTCCTTTCCTGAGGATGGCTCACCTCTCACAGTTCTGGGTGACTTTAACCTCCCCACGTCTACCTTTGACTCATTCCTCTCTGCCTCCTTCTTTCCACTCCTCTCCTCTTTTGACCTCACCCTCTCACCTTCCCTCCCTACTCACAAGGCAGGCAATACGCTTGACCTCATCTTTACTAGATGCTGTTCTTCCACTAATCTCATTGCAACTCCCCTCCAAGTCTCCGACCACTACCTTGTATCCTTTTCCCTCTCGCTCTCATCCAACACTTCTCACTCTGTCCCTACTCGGATGGTATTGCGCCGTCCCAACCTTCGCTCTCTCTCCCCCGCTACTCTCTCCTCTTCCATCCTATCATCTCTTCCCTCTGCTCAAACCTTCTCCAACCTATCTCCTGATTCTGCCTCCTCAACCCTCCTCTCCTCCCTTTCTGCATCCTTTGACTCTCTATGTCCCCTATCCTCCAGGCCGGCTCGGTCCTCCCCTCCTGCTCCGTGGCTCGACGACTCATTGCGAGCTCACAGAACAGGGCTCCGGGCAGCCGAGCGGAAATGGAGGAAAACTCGCCTCCCTGCGGACCTGGCATCCTTTCACTCCCTCCTCTCTACATTTTCCTCTTCTGTCTCTGCTGCTAAAGCCACTTTCTACCACTCTAAATTCCAAGCATCTGCCTCTAACCCTAGGAAGCTCTTTGCCACCTTCTCCTCCCTCCTGAATCCTCCTCCCCCTCCCCCCCTCCTCCCTCTCTGCGGATGACTTCGTCAACCATTTTGAAAAGAAGGTCGACGACATCCGATCCTCGTTTGCTAAGTCAAACGACACCGCTGGTCCTGCTCACACTGCCCTACCCTGTGCTTTGACCTCTTTCTCCCCTCTCTCTCCAGATGAAATCTCGCGTCCTGTGACGGCCGGCCGCCCAACAACCTGCCCGCTTGACCCTATCCCCTCCTCTCTTCTCCAGACCATTTCCGGAGACCTTCTCCCTTACCTCACCTCGCTCATCAACTCATCCTTGACCGCTGGCTACGTCCCTTCCGTCTTCAAGAGAGCGAGAGTTGCACCCCTTCTGAAAAAAACCTACACTCGATTCCTCCGATGTCAACAACTACAGACCAGTATCCCTTCTTTCTTTTCTCTCCAAAACTCTTGAACGTGCCGTCCTTGGCCAGCTCTCCTGCTATCTCTCTCAGAATGACCTTCTTGATCCAAATCAGTCAGGTTTCAAGACTGGTCATTCAACTGAGACTGCTCTTCTCTGTGTCACGGAGGCGCTCCGCACTGCTAAAGCTAACTCTCTCTCCTCTGCTCTCATCCTTCTAGACCTATCGGCTGCCTTTGATACTGTGAACCATCAGATCCTCCTCTCCACCCTCTCCGAGTTGGGCATCTCCGGCGCGGCCCACGCTTGGATTGCGTCCTACCTGACAGGTCGCTCCTACCAGGTGGCGTGGCGAGAATCTGTCTCCGCACCACATGCTCTCACCACTGGTGTCCCCCAGGGCTCTGTTCTAGGCCCTCTCCTATTCTCGCTATACACCAAGTCACTTGGCAATGTCATATCCTCACATGGTCTCTCCTATCATTGCTATGCAGACGACACACAATTAATCTTCTCCTTTCCCCCTTCTGATAACCAGGTGGCGAATCGCATCTCTGCATGTCTGGCAGACATATCAGTGTGGATGACGGATCACCACCTCAAGCTGAACCTCGGCAAGACGGAGCTGCTCTTCCTCCCGGGGAAGGACTGCCCGTTCCATGATCTCGCCATCACGGTTGACAACTCCATTGTCCTCCTCCCAGAGTGCTAAGAACCTTGGCGTGACCCTGGACAACACCCTGTCGTTCTCCACTAACATCAAGGCAGTGACCCGATCCTGTAGGTTCATGCTCTACAACATTCGCAGAGCACGACCCTGTCTCACACAGGAAGCGGCGCAGGTCCTAATCCAGGCACTTGTCATCTCCCGTCTGGATTACTGCAACTCGCTGTTGGCTGGGCTCCCTGCCTGTGCCATTAAACCCCTACAACTCATCCAGAACGCCGCAGCCCGTCTGGTGTTCAACCTTCCCAAGTTCTCTCACGTCACCCCGCTCCTCCGCTCTCTCCACTGGCTTCCAGTTGAAGCTCGCATCCGCTACAAGTCCATGGTGCTTGCCTACGGAGCTGTGAGGGGAACGGCACCTCCGTACCTCCACGCTCTGATCAGGCCCTACACCCAAACAAGGGCACTGCGTTCATCCACCTCTGGCCTGCTCGCCTCCCTACCTCTGAGGAAGCACAGTTCCCGCTCAGCCCAGTCAAAACTGTTCGCTGCTCTGGCACCCCAATGGTGGAACAAGCTCCCTCACGACGCCAGGACAGCTGAGTCAATCACCACCTTCCGGAGACACCTGAAACCCCACCTCTTTAAGGAATACCTAGGATAGGATAAAGTAATCCTTCTAACCCCCCCCCCCCCCCCCCCCCCTTAAAAGATTTAGATGCACTATTGTAAAGTGGTTGTTCCACTGGATATCATAAGGTGAATGCACCAATTTGTAAGTCTCTCTGGATAAGAGCGTCTGCTAAATGACTTAAATGTAATGTCTAAGTTCATGTAATAAATGCCGACAGATCATTTGTTCGTTCGACATGGTGGGATATTTTTGTGTCTAAACATTAATTACACGAGAAATGGTGTTGGAAACGCCTTTATGCGCAAATACTGATATAACCATCATATCAAAGTAAACTTGGGAGTCACACGATAATATGGTGTGTGTGGTCCCACTATGACTGGGAAACCATTCAGTTTATTAGACTACAGATGAAATAAATGATGATACCGGGTGGTGAAAGTGCATGGTGATCTTGATGCTCCTTTCCAATAAATATCACGGGTCTTATTCTGATGACATGATGACTGAGGCTTGATTGTCATTTGACAAATACAAATATTTTCGCTCTTCTTCATTAATCTCATCATGTAGACTAGCCTACCAGCACTTTACAGTCGTGGCCAAAAGTTTTGAGAATGACACAAATATTCATTTTCACAAAGTTTGCTGCCTCAGTTTGTATGATGGTAATTTACATATACTCCAGAATGTTATGAAAAGTGATCAGACGAATTGCAATGAATTGCAAAGTCCCTCTTTGCCATGCAAATTAACTGAATCCCCCAAAAACATTTTGACTGCATTTCAGCCCTGCCACAAAAGGACCAGCTGACATCATGTAAGTGATTCTCTCATTAACACAGGTGTGAGTGTTGACGAAGACAAGGCTGGAGATCACTCTGTCATGCTGATTGAGTTCGAATAACAGACTGGAAGCTTCAAAAGGAGGGTGGTGCTTGGAATCATTGTTCTTCCTCTGTCAATCATGGTTACCTGCAAGGAAACACGTGCCGTCATCATTGCGTTGCACAAAATGGGCTTCACTGGCAAGGATATTGCTGCCAGTAAAATTGTACCTAAATCGTCTCATCAAGAACTTCAAGGAGAGCGGTTCAATTGTTGTGAAGAAGGCTTCAGTGCGCCCAAGAAAGTACAGCAAGTGCCAGGACCGTCTCCTAAAGTTGATTCAGCTGCGGGATCGGGGGACCACCTGTACAGAGCTTGCTAGGCAGCAGGCAGGTGTGAGTGCATCTGCACGCACAATGAGGCGAAGACTTTTGGAGGATGGCCTGGTGTCAAGAAGGGCAGCAAAGAAGCCACTTCTCTCTAGGAAAAACATCAGGGACAGACTGATATTCTGCAAAAGGTACAGGGATTGGACTGCTGAGGACTTGGTAAAGTCATTTTCTCTGATGAATCCCCTTTCCGGTTGTTTGGGGCATCTGGAAAAAAGCTTGTCCGGAGAAGACAAGGTGAGCGCTACCATCAGTCCTGTGTCATGCCAACAGTAAAGTATCCTGAGACCATTCATGTGTGGGGTTGCTTCTCAGCCAAGGGAGTGGGCTCACTCACAATTTTGCCTAAGAAACACAGCCATGAATAAAGAATGGTACCAACACATCCTCCGAGAGCAACTTCTCCCAACCATCCAGGAACAGTTTGGTGACGAACAATGCCTTTTCCAGCATGTTGGAGCACCTTGCCATAAGGCAAAAGTGATAACTAAGTGGCTTGGGGAACAAAACGTAGATATTTTGGGTCCATGGCCATGAAACTCCCCAGACCTTAATCCCATTGAGAACTTGTGGTCAATCCTCAAGAGACGGGTGGACAAACAAAAACCTACAAATTCTGACAAACTCCAAGCATTGATTATGCACGAATGGGCTGCCATCAGTCAGGATGTGGCCCAGAAGTTAATTGATAGCATGCCGGGGCGGATTGCAGAGGTCTTGGAAAAAGAAGGGTCAACACTGCAAATATTGACTCTTTGCATCAACTTCATGTAATTGTCAATAAAAGCCTTTGACACTTATGAAATGCTTGTAATTATACTTCAGTATTCAACGGTAACATCTGACAAAAATATCTAAAGACACTGAAGCAGGAAAGTTTGTGAAAATTAAGAATATAGGCTACACAGTGATGATGATGATGATCCATGTGCTTTTTTAGTTTGTACTTTTCAATTCTATTATTTTGTATGATTTTCATTCCCCTTTGTGTTAAAATATCCCAGTGTACAGGCTTTGTGATGAACCTACACTATATGTAGGACTTTGAGAAGAGTAGGGCTTAAGTCATCATTTGTATGAAATGCAGTAGTCATAATTTGAGGAATTTGTGCTTTGCATTGTGCATGTATTAAGTAGGTCTACACGTAAACAAACGCTATAAAACATCTGTCCACCAGAGAGCAGTATAGCTTTAATTTAGGGGAACAGATCTCCTTGCTACTGCTACCAACTCCGTACATACATAATGTTGATGTTATGTTCAGCCACTTCTCATTCTAGCTTATTAAAGGTCCAATGCAGCCGTTTTTGTCTCAATATCAAATCATTTCTGGGTAACAATTAAGTTCCTTACTGTGATTGTTTTCAATTTCAATGGTAAAAAAAAAAAGCTTCTTAGCAAAGGGCAATTTCTCTAGCAAGAATTTAGAAAAAACTGTAGGAGTGGGGATGGGAAAGCTGTTACTGGCAGAGAGGTTTGGAACGCTCTTTCTTATTGGTCTATTAACTAATTTACCACATGGTGATGTCATCATGGAAGGCCAAAACTCCTTCCCACCAAAACAGGCTGTAATTTCAGGTGGTCTTTTCAAACAGCTTTTACACTAAAAGTGCATTATCATAATTTTCACAATTTCACAGTTATTCCAACATCATATTGTGGAAATATATATATATATAAAAACACAGCAACGTCAAGGTTTTGACTGCACTGGGCCTAAGAGCAACATCAGCAATGTGCTTTTGTATTTTCCTTGATAATGTTCAGTCACTGTGCTAGCTAGACAAATCTCCATGTAGGCCTAGGCTATGGTGTACAGGTAGCATGGCGAAAATAAAGGAAACACCAACAAAGCGTCTTAATAGGCCGTTGGACCTTCAATACGCCTTGGAATAATAATAATAATAATAATAATAATAATAATGCTACAAGTGTCTGGAATTCTACAAGTACCCTGATGAACCCTGATGAAGACAGCTTGTCTGTGGAAACGTTGGTTATTAGGTTATTCATTTATTGCATCTATGGCTCCTAGAGTGTGCTGCTCTCCTTACATTTTTCATGTGTTCTATTCCGCTAGCCAGCACCTCGCCTAAATAGGTGTGCGTTTCTTTCGCCTCTAGATTGGAATGCTACAACTATCTGGAATGCTGCAAATGTCTGGATAGTGCTACAAGTGTCTTATTCCATATTTTTGTATTTTGTCGATGGAAAACTCTCTCAGGCACCACTGCAGAATCTCCCATGAGTGTTCAATTGGATTAAGATCTGGTGAATGAGACAGCCATGGCATATGGTTTAACACCATTTTCATGCTCATCAAACCATTTAGTGACCACTTGTGCCCTGTGGATGGGAGCATTGTCATCCTGGAAGAGACCACTCCCATCAGCATAGAAATGATTCACCACAGGTTGAAGGTCACTTTGAATGGCTGTGTATTTATTGGTGTTTACCTTGCCCTCTAAGGGGCTGAGTGGACCTAAACCATGCCAGGAAAATGCACCCCACACCAGAACCCTCATTTACTCAAATGTTTCCTGTATTTTGGCAGTTACCTGTATTTTGTGCATTTTGCAGACTTTTTATTTGTTGCAGGTCTGCTTATTCTACTCTACTTGGCCTGATGCTTACAGCTGTCCAGGTGGATACCAGAGCTTTAACACAGAGTTACCATGGCTCTGTTGGGATTGTTGGGTGTGTTGGGTGCAGTGGGGTGTGTTGGGTGCAGTGAAAGACATCATTCTATCATAACACATGGACCTAATGATATCCTCAGCCCCCGCAACCAAACTTGTGTAAGCGCTGGCCTCTGGCCATCTACTCCAATGTTTCTGTAGGTCACCAGAGACTAAAACCCTGAAATGCATATTGATGTCAATGGGAGACTTGCACAAGTTCGACTCATCCCTTGTTAACAAATCTTTTCAAGATACACTGAACACAAATATAAACGCAACATGCAAATGTCAAAGATTTTACTGAGTTACAGTTCATATAAGGAAATCAGTAAATTGAAATAAATTAATTAGGCCCAAATGTATGGATTTCACATGATTTGGGAATACTGATATGAATATGTTGGTCACATATACCTTTAAAAAAAAGTAGGGGCATGGGTCAGAGAACCAGTCTGTATCTGTTGTGCAGCGTCGCACATCTCCTTCACATAGAGTTGATCAGGCTGTTGATTGTGGCCTGTGGGATGTTGTCCGACTGCTTTTCGATGGCTGTGTGAAGTTACTTGGGGCCCTCTGTTCACAACGTTGACATCAGCAAACCGCTCGCCCACACGATGCCATACACGCTGTCTGCCATCTGCCCGGTAGAGTTGAAACTGGGATTCATCTGGCAACAGCTCTGATGGACATTCCTGCAGTCAGCATACCATATGCATGCTCCCTCAACTTGAGACATCTGTGGCATTGTGTTGTGTGACAAAACTGCACATTTTTGTTGCCTTTTATTGTCCCCGGCACAAGGTGCACCTGTGTAATGATCATGTTTTTAAATCAGCTTCTTAATATGCCACACCTGTCAGGTAGATGGAATATCTTGGCAAAGGAGAAATGCCCACTAACAGGGAGGTAAACACATTTGTGCTCAATTTGAGAGAAACAATATTTTTGTCCGTATGAAATTTCTGGGATCTTATATTTCAGCTCATGAAACATGAGACCAACACTTTACATGTTGTGTTTATTTTTGTTCAGTATAAAACAAGTGATGACAAATTTTGTTTACAAACTTTATTTTTTCAATTAATTATGAAATAAATCCATCCACACAATCACCGTTGCTGTTTTTCTTGTTTTCAAACACACACACACACACACACACACACACACACACACACACACACACACACACACACACACACACACACACACACACACACACACACACACACACACACACACACACACACACACACACACACACACACACACACACACACACACACACACACACACACACACACACACACACACACCAAAAGACCTGCAAGCATATTTACAACAAGAGTCAATAGCACCCATCATGTGAGGGCCAGGGAAGAGGAAGCATATGTGCAATGGACGGGGGTGCACACATGTTGTAACTGTCATCAAACACAGTCTAAACATGAAACACTTCGGTTTCTCTATCATCTCAACAAACATTATCAACACTCATTCCAGTTAGGAAACAAATAGAGTCAAAAATTATTTATCAAATCAAGAAATTAAACCGCTGACTCGCACCATAAGCATTGATGTCAAACTAAGAGAATAATGACATTACTGAAGAATGGAACTTTTTTTCACAATATTGTGGAATCATGTTATTATAACCGTCATTGTTTTGAACATTCAGTGACCAAAGACCATGCTACTATTCATATATAACACTGTGTATATATTAATCATCAGCCACTGAAGAACACAGGATGGAGAATAGTTAAACCAGAGCTTCAGGAGTTCAGTGTCTTAAGAGTTACTCAGCTGTTTTATTAAAGGTCTGTGTATAGATTCTAGAAGAACACTATCACATTGTGATACAATTACAAGAACTTTAGCAATAGACCAGTGACTATTGGCCCCTGAAATCTTTCTCCTCGTTCTGCAGGCTCAGTATATATCTCTCATGCACTCCCAGAACTACTGGCAGTGCACAGCCATCCTCCACCCCACCTCAGAGCTGCCCCTGCTGGCTGGAGGTGAGGAGAAAGCTGGGTAGTGTCCTCTGATGTGGCTATGGAGTACCCAACTCTGGTGGCTTGGGTTTTCGTAAGACGGACAGTAAAGCATTAACGCAGGAAACGAAGGAGCGGCCGCTGTAAATGCTGTGAGTGCAGAAAAGGGGTTAACAACCATATAACCTCTAGATGCATTTTTCTGGCTAAACACACCCTCTAATTTAGGGGCTCCAGCTTCCAGTAACTACGGAGTATATGCTATATGAACACACTCCTACCACACAAACACACACATTTACAGTTGACACACACGCATAGTCGGCAAACTTACACACACACACACTGATGTGCAAGTACTTACATACACGTGTGCACACATACACACAAGCCTCGCAGCACAGACCCCATCACTAAGATGAGGTAGACACAGAGAAAACATGTGGGGCATTAAAACCTAAACCCTGACCGCACCGCTAAATATAACAGAGACCGCATGGCCCTTAAGACAGCTGAAATATGGATTTTAAACCCTCTTCTCCTTATGTGGCACAAGATTTTGAGGAATAGAAAAGTCCTTGTTAGGCAATATTGTCTAAAAATACTAAATCGGCCTGTTTTTTGTCCTCCCAGTATATGGCACTAAACTAATGTACCCCCAGACCCTAAAACCACTGCCAGATTGCCTCTCCCTTTGGCTCGCACTGTAAATCCACAACTGTCTGCGTGGCTAAGGCTTTAGGTCCAGGCAGCAGCAGTGCTCTCATTTTCTCCTGCATCCTTTTCCCCTGACCTACTAATAGCTAAAATTAGCATTTTTACAAGCTCCATCAAAGGTATAATTGTGTTCCACTGAAGGTAGGATAAAAATATTTTGTCCCTCCAAAATAAGCCAACTGTAATTGTCTGGAGTAAAACAGCAGAAAGTGCTCCACAAATTTTCCCTAGCTCCCCCCCACCCAACTCCACCACTAAGGAGAATAGGCATGTGTTTTCCTCATGGTAATCCAAGACTCTGTCTCTCACACATCTCTGCCTAACTGATGGGTTACCATTTTTCTTTTAACCTGTTTAGGATAGGGGGCAGTATTTTCACGGCCGGATAAAAAACGTACCCGATTTAATCTGGTTATTACTCCTGCTCAGAAACTAGAATATGCATATAATTAGTAGATGTGGATAGAAAACACCCTAAAGTTTCTAAAACTGTTTGAATGGTGTCTGTGAGTATAACAGAACTCATATGGCAGGCCAAAACCTGAGAAGATTCCATACAGGAAGTGCCCTCTCTGACCATTTCTTGTCCTTCTATAGCCTCTTTATGGAAAATAGAGGATCTCTGCTGTAACGTGACATTTTCTAAGGCTCCCATAGGCTCTCAGAAGGTGCCAGAACGGGGAATGATGACTCTGCAGTCCCTGGGCGAAAAACAGTAGGGCTTTTGGAAAGTGGTCGTTCTGAGAACAATGACACGGGCGCGCATGCATGTGACGACTCCATTTTCTATTTTCAGTGTTTGAATGAAAACAAGGTCTCCCGGTCGGAATATTATCGCTATTTTACGAGAAAAATCGCATACAAATAGATTTTAAACAGCGTTTGACATGCTTCGAAGTACGGTAATGGAATATTTAGATTTTTTTTGTCACGATACGCGCCGGCGCGTCACCCTTCGGATAGTGTCTTGAACGCAAGAACAGAACGCAGCTATTTGGATATAACTATGGATTATTTGGAACCAAAACAACATTGGGTGTTGAAGTAGAAGTCCTGGGAGTGCATTCAGACGAAGAACAGCAAAGGTAATCCAATTTTTCTTATAGTAAATCTGAGTTTGGTGAGTGCCAAACTTGGTGGGTGTCAAAATAGCTAGCCATGATGGCCGGGCTATCTACTCAGAATATTGCAAAATGTGCTTTCACCGAAAAGCTATTTTAAAATCGGACACTGCGATTGCATAAAGGAGTTCTGTATCTATAATTCTTAAAATAATTGTTATGTTTTTTGTGAACGTTTATCGTGAGTAATTTAGTAAATTCACCGGAAGTTTTCGGTGGGTATGCTAGTTCTGAACGTCACATGCTAATGTAAAAAGCTGGTTTTTGATATAAATATGAACTTGATTGAACAAAACATGCATGTATTGTATAACATAATGTCCTAGGAGTGTCATCTGATGAAGATCATCAAAGGTTAGTGCTGCATTTAGCTGTGGTTTTGGTTTTTGTGACATTATATGCTAGCTTGAAAAATGGGTGTGTGATTATTTCTGGCTGGGTACTCTCCTGACATAATCTAATGTTTTGCTTTCGTTGTAAAGCCTTTTTGAAATCGGACAATGTGGTTAGATAAAGGAGAGTCTTGTCTTTAAAATGGTGTGAAATAGTCATATGTTTGAAAAATGGAAGTTTGGGGATTTTTGAGGAGTTTGTAATTCGCGCCACGCTCTATCATTGGATATTGGCGAGGCGTGCCGCTAGCGGAACATCTAGATGTAAGAGGTTTAAGAGAAACTGTTTAGAAATAAATACTTTTTTTTTTGCCCAGAGGGGTATCTATCTCTCTGCGGCCAGTGAAGAGATCAGGGGAAGTCTAAACCTTACTATCAACTCATCCTGCAGCTCTGGCAACCCAGACAGAATTCATATTAAAATTAGTCAAAAAAGCATTCCAAATCAAATGTGAAGGAAATCGTTGCTTGCATACACTGTTACAATTAAGGAAAAGAGAACAATATAATACAGATTCTGTCTGTAGTGGGTTTCCCCTCAATTCGTCATGTCTAAACGTGATGAGACATCATCATCATTCACAACCATGGCAGTCAGATACATATGTGGCACTCAAAGCAGGAACTAAAAAACATAATATTTACACGTCTCTGGACTTTTCCCTGCACACATGCTTCTTGTGCATAATAGTCTCGTATTGCGATTGCTCTTCTTCACATGCTGAATCTCACGCCAGCACGGTCCAGTGTTTGGAGCAGAAACAGTAGCACAGGAGGCTGCTGAGGGGAGGACGGCTCATAATAATGGCTGGAACGGAGCACATGGAATGGCATCATCAAACACCTGGAAACCGCGTTTGATACCATTCCACTGATTCCGCTCCAGTCATTAACACGAGCCCAAGAACACCGTGTACTGTAGTCTCCCACTACCATCACATGTGAGCTTGTCCCAAAGTCTCAAACAAAACGGGAAGATGATTCAGAGCACGAAAAACCGTCTAGATACCCGGTCACTGTCTGTGCAGTCCACTGTCTGTGTTCCTCCGGCTGTGGTGTTCGTGAACCAGAGGAAATCTAGGGTTGAGATGTGATATGGTTGACGAGAAGTGTGAAGGAACAGAGGGCTTGTTGTGAATAAGGTGGTAGACAGTTGTAGAGAGTTGTATGATAGAAAGAGAGCAGCTATAGTTGAGGGCTGATGAACGAGTGCAGCTCTCCAGGGCATGGTGACGGATCAAGAGATGACCCCCTCAGAGGATGCCCTTGATAAAGAGGGATAGAGTTGGCTCCCTCAGAGGATGCCCTTGACGAAGCTGGTGTCCAGGTGAACAATGAGCATGCGTAAGAAGGACATCTCCTTCCTCGTGTTCTCAAAGATTACGCGCGGGTCATCTGACTGGCAGCGGAGACAGTTGGGAGCCATCACCATGGCCAGGTTATTCACATCCATCTTGGTCTTACTCACATTAACGGGCTGGGCAAACACCTGCAAGAGGGAGAGGGAGAGTGGATGAGTTTAGGGTGAGAGTCAAGATCAGACATTTATGTGGTGTTTGTTGTGTTTATACTAATACATCTAGTTATTATGTAGGTATAACTTCAAAACATACAAAGTGACAGAGTAAACCTTTTAAAGAGGGACCACGTTGGGAAACAAGTGAATTTCACTTTAACATGTTATCCCCATGGGTTATACTCAGTGCATGTTTTTTCCCCCAATAATTCAATCAATCAAGAGAGGAGAGAGAGAGTCTGAGTTGTTGTAGCTAGCAACAATAACAAGTGGGGAATCATAGGTAGCTCGTTTCAGCTCGTTGTATCTCGTTATTGTCATGCCGTGTGTAGGCGGCAGGGAAGTCAGGCGTAGGAGAATCAAACTTGGTGTAAATGGATTAGTTTAATAACGTAAAACAAAACCTTCAAAACCAAAGTACACAATAAAATAACACAATAAACTAACCCGTCGCGCACCAATCGAATATCACGAGCATAACAACAAACAATCTCTGACAAGGACATGAGGGGAAACAGAGGGTTAAATACACAACATGTAATGAATGGGATTGGAAGCAGGTGTGTTGGAAGACAAGACAAAACCAATGGACAATGAAAAATGGATCAATGATGGCTAGAAGACCAGTGACGTCGACCGCCGAATGCCGCCCGAACAAGGAGAGGCATCGACTTCGGTAGAAGTCGTGACAGTTATTGACACCATGTCTTGTTTTGAGGTGTTTTGACTCTTGTCACGTCAATGCTAATATGGCAAAAATTAGCTAGCTAGCTAACCAACAACCGTAATGATGTATTTGAGAGACAAGTGCTCATTGTGTAAATGTATGTTTTCAATAAAGATTCAGAGAGGAAATATACACAGAGTACAAAACATTAGGAACATGCTCTTTCCATAACAGATTGACCAGGTGAATCCAGGTGAAAGCTATGATCCCTTATTGATGTCACCAGTTAAATCCACTTCAATCAGTGTAGATAAAGGGGAAGAGACAGGTTAAAGAAGGATTTTTAAGCCTGGAGACATGTATGTGTGCCTTTTGAGTGTGAATGGGCAAGACACAACATTTAAGTGCCTTTGAACGGGGTATGGTAGTAGGTGCCAGGCGCACTAGTTTGTGCGTTAAGAACTGCAACGCTGCTGGGTTTTTCACACTCAACAATTTCCTGTGTGTATCAAGAAGCATTGTGGGAAGCATTGGATTCAACATTGGCCAGCTTCCCTTGTGGAACGCTTTAGACACCTTGTAGAGTCCATGCCCTGACGAACTGAGGCTGTTCTGAAGGCAAAAGGGGTGCAACTCAATATTAGGAAGGTGTTCATAATGTTTTGTACACTCAGTGTAGTTTACATGTTGTCAATAAGCCTTTGATTCTAAGCTAACCCTCGCCTGTTTTGCTCCACGGTAGCACAAGTTTCGGTTTGTTGTTAAACAACCAAGCCGTCTATATGTCGGAGTGTTACCTGTAAGAAGTGTATAAAGTAGCAGAGCACCAGTCTGCTGATTTCAGGCAGAGACTGCACCACTCTGATAGCTGCTTCAGGATCCTCATAGTTACTGATGCACTGCTGATAGAAGCTCTGAGGGATAACTGGCTCCTCCAGCTCCCTGTACCACAGCTTCAGCAGAGACGCTAGGGGAGAGAGATGTTCTTATTTTTTAAATGTATTTCTTTTTCCGTACATTTGAGAACAATCTTTACTTCATTTTACCAGAACTAAAAAGATAAAAACCAAGTCCCCCCCCCCCCCTCTTTTTCCACTGTACACAGAACCCCTCTGATGCCCACACCTCTGCTGTCCCCCAGGCATGATGGAGTGCTGACTGCGCAATATACAGAGAAGGAATTTAGTGGGGGTTTTTTGTTGTTGAATGAGAGGGATTTCTTTCTTACCCGGGACGTTGGGGTCCCCAAGATTTTCTGGAATATTCCACTGATCCACCTGCAGCTTCAGTGCATTCACCTCGTCAATATCTCCAGGCACCCTGAGGGAAGAGACACACAGCAGATAGGTTTATCAGCTGCTACAGACGAGGAAGCGATAGGAGATAAAGCTATGTCAACGGAGGACATACAGTATTATGATGGCGTTGATATTGATTGTTGTAGTGTGATAATGCTCCACTAGGTGGTGCAGCAGGTCCTTTAAAGGGACATTTCAACACTAGCCAGTATTTGGGGTGTTTTTCCAGTCTCCCTACATAATTATGAGTGATGAGAGGGTGTTTCAGACATAATTATGCACTATAGCTGTAGTTTTGAATTTACTCGCCGGGAAAGTTCAACCACTGACGTCATTGGTTGATTGACTCAGCTGTCTGATAAATTCTTTTTATGGAGTCAAGTTTTGTAGCAATTATTGTGGCCTTTGTGTTTCGTTCGATTGCACGATCATGCTAGAAGCGTGTAGATTTGGTCATCATTGTTCAATAGAGCCACTCAACAATGTTCCAATCTGCCAGGACATTGCAGGATACCTAGGTTGACTCCTTTTCCTTGGCTTTGTAAAGACTACAGCCTGACAGGAGCCATACTTCCTTGTTCTCACCCTCGAAGGCAGGCTTTTCAAACCGGTGGCGGTAATAGTTTACAGGTTCGCAGGTGCTATGTTACCGTGCATTGGACTTGAATATCACAATGAATTGATCATGAAATTGAAGTCAACACTTTATTGGTTTTTGATGCAGCTGGAATAATTTAGTCACTTGTCAGTACATTTAGTAAAACACATTATATACATATCTACAACAGCTAGCAATGTTTATACCACAATGCAGTTGTGAGCATACTAGGCATTCTATATTATACTACAACATCAGTACTGAATATGGATGTTGTGTTGGCTGAATGTTCCAGGCAGAGTTCCAGAATGTTCAGCTGGTGAGCCTCTTCTTGTGTTGGGTAATGGCAACTGGTTTAGCAGGCTTTGACGCTGTGGCGATGTTGGCAGGGATGTTGGGTTTGGGGGGATCTGGCTCTCGCTCCTTGTAGACAACCGTCTGGTTCTTTCTGCACTCCACAGCCAGGTGGACAACCGTCTGGTTCTTTCTGCACTCCACAGCCAGGTGGACAACCGTCTGGTTCTTTCTGCACTCCACAGCCAGGTGGACAACCGTCTGGTTCTTTCTGCACTCCACAGCCATGTGGACAACCATCTGGTTCTTTCTGCACTCCACAGCCAGGTGGATAACCGTCTGGTACTTTCTGCACTCCACAGCCATATGGACAACCGTCTGGTTCTTTCTGCACTCCACAGCCAGGTGGACAACCGTCTGGTTCTTTCTGCACTCCACAGCCATATGGACAACCGTCTGGTTCTTTCTGCACTCCACAGCCAGGTGGACAACCGTCTGGTACTTTCTGCACTCCACAGTCATGTGGACAACCGTCTGGTTCTTTCTGCACTCCACAGTCATGTGGACAACCGTCTGGTTCTTTCTGCACTCCACAGTCATGTGGACAACCATCTGGTTCTTTCTGCACTCCACAGCCATATGGACAACCGTCTGGTTCTTTCTGCACTCCACAGCCAGGTGGACAACCGTCTGGTACTTTCTGCACTCCACAGCCAGGTGGACAACCGTCTGGTTCTTTCTGCACTCCACAGCCAGGTGGACAACCGTCTGGTTCTTTCTGCACTCCACAGCCAGGTGGACAACCGTCTGGTTCTTTCTGCACTCCACAGCCAGGTGGACAACCGTCTGGTACTTTCTGCACTCCACAGCCATGTGGACAACCGTCTGGTTCTTTCTGCACTCCACAGCCAGGTGGACAACCGTCTGGTACTTTCTGCACTCCACAGCCAGGTGGACAACCGTCTGGTACTTTCTGCACTCCACAGTCATGTGGACAACCGTCTGGTTCTTTCTGCACTCCACAGCTATATGGACAACCGTCTGGTTCTTTCTGCACTCCACAGTCATGTGGACAACCGTCTGGTTCTTTCTGCACTCCACAGCCAGATGAACAACCGTCTGGTTCTTTCTGCACTCCACAGCCAGGTGGACAACCATCTGGTTCTTTCTGCACTCCACAGCCAGGTGGACAACCGTCTGGTACTTTCTGCACTCCACAGTCATGTGGACAACCATCTGGTTCTTTCTGCACTCCACAGCCAGGTGGACAACCGTCTGGTTCTTTCTGCACTCCACAGCCATATGGACAACCGTCTGGTTCTTTCTGCACTCCACAGCCAGGTGGACAACCGTCTGGTTCTTTCTGCACTCCACAGCCAGGTGGACAACCGTCTGGTTCTTTCTGCACTCCACAGCCATATGGACAACCGTCTGGTTCTTTCTGCACTCCACAGCCAGGTGGACAACCGTCTGGTTCTTTCTGCACTCCACAGCCAGGTGGACAACCGTCTGGTACTTTCTGCACTCCACAGCCAGGTGGACAACCGTCTGGTTCTTTCTGCACTCCACAGTCAGGCGGACAACCGTCTGGTTCTTTCTGCACTCCACAGTCATGTGGACAACCATCTGGTTCTTTCTGCACTCCACAGCCAGGTGGACAAGCCTCTCATACACTTTCTTCACCACCCACTCCTTCGACCTCTTGCAGGAGATTTGTTGTACTGCAAGTCTCCTGGAAAGACATGAAGACTGTTCATGAGGATGTGTAACCATAAAATAAACCATGTTCATCTATAAACTAAAAAGGGTACAGTAGACTGGTATATGATATGTTCCATTATTGACTCGGAGTGTGCCATTGAGATGGGCTGTTAGCAAATATGTGAAAAGTTTGAGTTGACGTGTAGACAGTCTAGTTGTGTATTGTTGTGTATGAGCACCTACAGTTGTTGAGTAGACAAGCACTGTCAACAATAGAGTGAATAGTCTAGAAGAGTACACTAACAGACCCTCTCCCCTATGCCAAAGAACTGACTGCAAGGGTGTGAAAAGTTTGACGAACACTTGTCTTGTAGACAGTTTAGTGTATTGGTGAATTTTTGTTCATGTCAATAGATCATGCATACGAACGTTCAAACACAATACCCACCCTCAACAGACAGTAGTCAGTCACCCACACCATCCCCTCCTTACTAATACCTAATTTTCTCAAATGTAGCCTTCAAGCCTTGCAGTCATAATAGAGACAAATCTACAGTAGAAGTTGTAGCCTACTTGTAAACACATCAACTTTGACAACAAGACCTGTTTATGCCTAGCTCCAGTATATTATTTGCTAATCATGGAAAGATTTAGTAGATTTTAGTCAGATTTTAGAAGGTGACTTTAGAAGGTGTCACTAGTCTCTGGTGTGGCGCTTGAATCAAGGCCATCTGCAGGTTCTATGAAGTTGAATTTAAGTATTTTTAAGACCATTTGACTGCCACTTGGAATGCAATTTAATACACATTTTTAGGTCTGTGCATGGCACACACCTGCTAATGTTCCTCTCCAGAAATGAGTCCATGTTGCCAAAAAGTTGTATTTATAGGGCTAGCTCTTTCCCCAAAGGCTATAGCCTACATGGCTCATATTATCAGGCAGGTGTGCTATTGCAGCCATGAACATTCTCCTGTAGTCTGACGGATGTAGTAGCATAGCGGCTAGGCTATAGATGGCTGAAGCATGGGGTTGCCCATCTGCATTTGTTTAGGCTACCCCAATGGGCTAATCATTAGCTATATCAAGTGTTCAGAATTTTTACTTGGATACCAATACCAGCTCATTATAATGATACTCAACGTTAACAATACCACCGTGAAGAAATGCCTTCAAATAAAATATACAGCACTGTTACTGTATAAAACAGGTGGTCAACTCTCCATCTGAAGAGCTAGGCCATTGGGTGTGCATCCTTCTCGATCCAGCACTGCTCAAACACACCAGGGTCAGCTTAACAAGGTCCCGTTGAGCAGTTTAGTTGTAGAATCTGGTGTGTTAGAGTAGGGCTGGATCAAAAGCCTGCACACCCAGTAGTTCTCCTGGAGGTATTATGCTATGACATTAGAACATTACAACATTAGCCTACAACAAAGAGGTCTAATCAAAGAATTCCCTCATTCAGTGAATTAGGTATCAAATGGCAATACTTCCAAGGAAGGTAGCTAAGGGTGAGGGATCTAGACTGACTATTTCCAGTGCCAAGTAAGACATGAGAGAAGTTCGCTATTTCATCTAATATGTTCAAGGAATGCATGATGATGTGCAACATGTCGAAATAGGATCGGGAATAATCAGATATATTTTTGGCTCTTTAGAGATGAATTTACCTGCATGTTTTTGTGCATATTGGCCTAAGCTATGCCTATGATACATAATTTACCACCTGAGGAAGTGAGGACTCAAAACACAATTAGCTAGATTGCTAACTCTAAATATGATATTGTTGCTAGATGGAAAACAGAAAGGAAAACGCCGCACACTGCTGCTCATGCTCCCAGGTGAAATGTATTTACAACAACGTTTCCACCCTTAGGTCATCAGGCATTCACATCCCAGTTGGGGGTGGAAGGTCCTATATATAGGGGCAGTACTCAGTGACATAACTTCCTGAAACTTTAAGTAAGAAAATGTATAACATAATTTCTAGATAGCCATGCAATTGATTTAACAGTAAATTGAATGTCCTACAAAAATATTCCATTGGTAGGCCTATATAGGCTACTTGATGTATTCACTGCAAATGACAGGGTCCTCTCCATTCTGCTGGTACATCATCTCAATTATATACTCTGTTTGTGGTGTTGTTTCTTCTATATTGACAGTTGAGAAATAATTGTTATACTCACATAAAGCTGAAACTACTATGTTTTAACTTCTTATGGCTGGGTGGCAGTATTGAGTAGCTTGGATGAATAAGGTGCCCAGAGTAAACTGCCTGCTACTCAGGCCCAGAAGCTAAGATATGCATATTATTAGTAGATTTAGTAGAAAACACTCTGAAGTTTCTAAAACTGTTTGAATGATGTCTGTGAGTATAACAGAACTCATATGGCAGGCAAAAACCTGAGAAAAAATCCAACCAGGAAGTGGGAAATCTGAGGTTTGTAGTTTTTCAAGTCTTGGCCTATCCAATATACAGTGTCTGTGGGGTCATATTGCACTTCCTAAGGCTTCCACTAGATGTCAACAGTCTTTAGAACCTTGTTTGAGGCTTCTACTGTGAAGTGGGGGAGAATAAGAGCTGATTGAGTGAGGGGTCTGCCAGAAGGGCATGAGCTTCAGTCATGCGCGCACCCATGAGAGGTAGCTGAGTTCCATTGCATTTCTAAATACAAAGGAATTCTCCGGTTGAAATCTTATTGAAGATTTATGATAAAAACATCCTAAAGATTGATTCTATACATCGTTTGACATGTTTCTACGGACTGTAATGGAATTTTTTGAGTTTTCGTCTGGCCTGTGCGTCGTGAATTTGGATTTGTGAACTGAAGGCGCGAACAAAAAGGAGGTATTTTGACATAAAGGATGGACTTTATCGAACAAAACAAACATTTATTGTGGAACTGGGATTCCTGGGAGTGCATTCTGATGAAGATCATCAAAGGTAAGTGAATATTTATAATGCTATTTCTGACTTCTGTTGACTCCAACATGGTGGATATATGTATGGCTTGTTTTTGTGTCTGAGCACCGTACTCAGATTATTGCATGGTGTGCTTTTTTGGTAAAGCTTTTTTGAAATCTGACACAGCGGTTGCATTAAGGAGAAGTTTATCTAAAGTTCCATGCATAACACTTGTATTTTCATCAACATTTATGATGAGTATTTCTGTAAATTGATGTGGCTCTCTGCAAAATCACCGGATGTTTTGGAAGCAAAACATTACTGAACATAACGCGCCAATGTAAACTGAGATTCTTGGATATAAATATGAACTTTATCGAACAAAACATACATGTATTGTGTAAAATGAAGTCCTATGAGTGTCATCTGATGAAGATCATCAAAGGTTAGTGATTAATTGAATCTCTATTTCTGCTTTTTGTGACTCCTCTCTTTGGCTGGAAAAATGGCTGTGTTTTTCTGTGACTAGTTGCTGACCTAACATAATCAATTGGTGTGCTTTCGCTGTAAAGCCTTTTTGAAATCGGACACTGTGGTGGGATTAACAACATGTTTATCTTTAAAATGGTGTAAAATACTTGTATGTTTGAGGAATTTTAATTATGAGATTTCTGTTGTTAGAATTTGGCGCCCTGCACTTTCACTGGCTGCTGTCATATCGATCCCGTTACCGGGATTCCAGCCATAAGAAGTTTTAACAACAGTAACAGTTGTTGTTTTAAAAATGGTGTCTTTCCCGAAATTACATTTCAAAATGTTGCTCAACTGTCAGTATACTTGCCCTTGCATTTCTCCTTTCACTCTGTGTGGAAAGGGGTGGAGCAGGAGTGAGAGCCTGCAGCGAAACAAGGACAGGGCAGATCCTTGCTCTCTCCTCTGGCAACGGCCCAACTCGCACAGGCACACGCACGTGATGTGCACACGCAGAAGCGCACATGTGGATAGCTCTCTTAACATCTTAAAGTGGCCTCAAGTATACTTTGATTTTCAATTGTTTTCTGTTTTTGCTGTGGTGGCAACAATTAAGCAGTGCCACTGAAGACACTCGGTGGCATCTCTTAAGACCTTTGAAAACTGAATTTAAGACTTAAGGACTTTAAATCAGATAAATGAATGTAATACTTTTTAAGGACCCACGGACAACCTATTGATGTTGATGCCTCTGCAGATCTTGATGAGATCGGACTCTAAATAGAACAGTCACATTAGCCTCGTCAGTAGTTAGTTAGCTAGCTAGCTAATGGTTAGCTAACATAACCTAACAAAGCTAATGTTAGCTTGCAAAGTTACAAATCACATCGCTAGATAGCAGCTGGCTAATTACATTGATATGCTTTGGAATGTTCAGCCAGCGTATTATTAAAGCTAGCTAGCTAGCTCGATTTTGGTTTAGATAAATACATTTAGTTCGCTAGCTAGCTAGGTAAAATTAGCTACCTTACCTCAGCTTGTCCTCTTTTCCACTGCACTGATGTTGGCTGATCGGATGCCTTCTCCTCTGAAGTGAAGGGAATGGAATAGCATCACTTGTCAACGACATACCAACTCCATCAGTTGAGACTTCAGTTCCTTTTCTAAATCCTCTGGCTGAAAGTGCTGGCTACAAACAGACATTTTGATATTTCTCACATCAATTGGATATACCTTCACAGGGCTGTCCTCCACGTCCTGAAATTGTTATGAATTCTGGATATTGTGGTTTGCTTACAACCAGGAAATGTAGCTAACCCGTTTCTACCGATGCGGACACGCTTGTATTTGCGTGTAGTGAGGGAAAAAAAATACTTTAACACATGATATGCTAATATCATGTTAATAACATTTATTGTGAAAGAGAGCAGCTGTGAAATTTCCCTTTAAGCTGCCCAGGGAAGACCAAAGCCATGTATTTAATACATGGCTCTGGGGACAACCACGGTATCACTTCAGCATGTTGCCGTGGTCTAGTCCACATGATCCCAGGTGGACATGGTTATACAATACCACTCAGATATAATTTGTGAGAAAGGCGTTTCATGTCCGCAGACACGGACATAGCAGTGCTACACGTCTGGAGGTATCCTTTACATGGGGACTGATTGTGCCAAGGATAAAAACCAAAGCAAAATCACTGAGCCACAAGGATAACACCAGTCATTCCCCTGACACCGGGATCCCTGTCAAGTAAAAATAAATAAACCGTGCTGCTCAATAAGAAAACAAAAATAAAGACAATCCTCTGACAGCAGGGTTTTAAAAAAAATGTCAGGGTAGAATTCCTGTCAATGTTCAAATCACACACCAGACTGAAGGGAGATGTGAGTGACAAAATGAGAACTGTGACAAAAAGGGAACTGTCTTAAAATATGTTTACAGTATCTCACATAACCTCCTGTTTGTTTTATGTACAAACCTCCTGTTTGTTTTATGTACAATCCACAGTCTGTCAGTATGTGATGAGACCTTAGCCAAAGAGGAACTTACACAGTGACGGTGTGCAGAACACTGGACTCTAAATGTACTTCAATACAAACAGAATGGGAGAGAAAGAGGAAACTCTGCCCACTGTATTTACATTCACATACACAGGCATAAAACAATGTCTTTAATCATCGGATGCTTTTATCTGAAGCATGAACGGCCAAAAGCTTCATTTGGTGGATTTTCATTATTTGCTGTGTGACAGGGATTTAGTCTGTGAATTTGTATCATTTGGTAATGTCAAACATATTAATGTTTGTTTGAACTACCATTTTTCTGTAGGACCACCCAGTCTGTCTGAGCCATGAGCAGGGCTTGGGCCCGAGTTTGAAGGGGTCTTCAGAGCGCCAGACATCTGTACCGATGCCCCAGGAGAGGGTCTGAATCAGCGAGAACAGCGAACAGTCATCCCCTCCATTTTTCCTCCACAGCCCAGTCAGTAAGGATTAACCTCCCCAGGTTAACCAGACAGGGTGTTTGTTTAACTGATTAACATAGCCTGAGATCAGAGGAGAAAGAGCCTCACTTCCTCCCCTCCCGACCAATGGGAGTCTCTGATGAGGCTGGTCCTATAACGCTGCTGGCCTGGGGCTGGGAGAGAAGGAGCAGAAGAGTTCTGTCTGTCTGTACTGCTAATTACTGCTGTAACAAAGGCTCTGACCCAGTCTGGTTCTGCATACCATGTGTGTCAGGGATGGCTATACTGTATTTTCTCCCATGATGCACGCCTGTCTTTCTTTACCCCATAACGCTACTTACCCCGTCAAAGTGATCCTCATCTGTGGAGACCATTTCTGGAACCCTAAGTTTATCCAATTCTACCAACATTGCTCTTCTCCCCCTATCCTTCCACTGTGACGCCCACCCCTTCTCCCAGGAGCCGAGCCTGGTGTGGTGGTATGGTGATGTGGTGGTATGGTATGGTGGTGTGACTCCTCACCTGAAGATTCCCTCTGTCTGGGCCCCTCCCAGGGCTAGGACGTACTGAGAAAGCTGCACCTGCACCCAGGGGAGCCTGCGCTCCGGGAACAGCTCGTTCTGGCGCTCCATGATCTCCTCCAGGGCACTGCCGAACAAGGAAGGGGTCACGATGGCATTCCTCCCCTGGTCTAACTCCTCCAGGGTGGGCTTCCTCAGACCCTGTGGGGGGGGGGGGGGGGTGAGTAGGAATAAGGGACCTGTCCCTAAACACAGCTCTAGAAAGTCTATTGATTTAAGCTTAGAACTGGTTTTAAGCTGACTCTTATCTAGGTACAGTGTCTATCTATGTAAGGCCCAGGTGGAGTCGCTCACACTACTGTAACTTCCCTACTGCAATCACAGCTGAACTGTAGGTCAGGTCCCTCATATACAGAAAGAAGTAGACAGGAGACACCCAGCCATGTTTAAAGCCCAGCTTCCATCTCAGCAGCTCCGAGGGGTTAAATAAGGTTTAAAAGAAAGAATGGCGCTGGAATGTATAGCGGACATTTTAATGGGTCCTCAACAATTCTGCTATCTTGTGTGTTTTTTCCCCCCACAGATCTTAACTGTTTTTTTTTACATAATGTTTCCGCCATTGCTTCCTATGACCATAAAAATAGCTTCTGGACATCAGAACAGCGATCCCTAACCTCGATTTGGATGAAGATTTCTACTTCAATGAGTCAGCGGCACATACTGCTTACCCCAGACCCCAATCCCCTGACATTCAGACGAAAAATAAACGGCGATATAGAGGCCGACGTGCGGGTACCCTGATGAAACTATGGCAACAAGTAAATAATCATCCTCTACCCTCTGTTCAATTGGTGTAATACTAAGGAGGTCTCGAGGTTCTGCTCGCCTGAGTTAAAATACCTCATGATGAGCTGCAGCCCATGCTACTTACAATTTCTATTTTTTGTAGCTGTCTACTTACCACCGCAAACCGATACTGGCACTAAGACTGCACTCAACGAGCTGTGTAAGGCCATAAACAAACAAGAAAATGCTCATGCAGAAGCGGCGCTCCTAGTGGCCGGGGACTTTAATGCAGGCAAACTTAAATCTGTTTTACCTCATTTCTACCAGCATGTCACATGTGCAACCAGAGGGAAAAAAACTCCAGACCACCTTTACTCCACACACAGAGACATGTACAAAGCTCTCCCTCGCCCTCCATTTGGTAAATCTGACCATAATTATATCCTTCTGACTCCTGCTTACAAGCAAAAACTAAAGCAGGAAGTACCAGTGACTTGCTTAATATGGAAGTGGTCAGATGATGTGGATGCTACGCTTCAGGACTGTTTTGCTAGCACAGACTGGAATATGTTCTGGGACTCATCTGATGGCATTGAGGAGTTTATCACATCAATCACCATCTTTATTTAATAAGTGCATCTACGACGACGTCCCCACAGTGACCGTACGTACATATCCCAACCAGAAGCCTTGAATTACAGGCAACATCCGCACTAAGCTAAAAGCTAGAGCTACCACTTTCAAGGAGCGGGACACTAATCTGGACATTTATAAAAAAAAATCCTGCTACGGCCTCCGACAAACCATCAAACAGGCAAAGTGTCAATACAGGACTAAGATCGAATCCTACTACACCAGCTCTGGTGCTCGTCGGATGTGGCAGGGCTTGCAAACTATCATGGATTACAAAGGGAAATCCAGCCGCAAGCTGCTCAGTGATGCGAACCTACCAGAGCTAAATGCCTTCTATGCCCAGTGACGCGAGCCTACCAGAGCTAAATACCTTCTATACCCAGTGACGCGAGCCTACCAGAGCTAAATACCTTCTATACCCAGTGACGCGAGCCTACCAGAGCGAAATGCCTTCTATGCCCAGTGACGCGAGCCTACCAGAGCTAAATACCTTCTATACCCAGTGACGCGAGCCTACCAGAGCTAAATACCTTCTATACCCAGTGACGCGAGCCTACCAGAGCTAAATGTCTTCTATGCCCAGTGACGCGAGCCTACCAGAGCTAAATGTCTTCTATGCCCAGTGGCGCGAGCCTACCAGAGCTAAATGCCTTCTATGCCCAGTGGCGCGAGCCTACCAGAGCTAAATGCCTTCTATGCCCAGTGACGTGAGCCTACCAGAGCTAAATGCCTTCTATGTTTGAACCATGAGTGACAGCAACAGCTCTGCGTGGCCGGTGTAAGTAAGATCATTAAACAGGATTACCAGGACACGCACTCCGGGCATGTGCTGACCAGCTGGCAAGTGTTTCAAGCAGACCACCATAGTCCCTGTGCCCAAGAATGCCAAGGTAAACTGTCTGAATGTCTATCGCCCCGTAGCACTCACATCTGTAGACATGAAATACTTTGAAAGGCTGGTCATGGCTCACATCAACACCATCATCCCAGACACCCTGGAACCACTCCAATTTCCATACCACCTCAACAGATCTACAATTGATGCAATCTCAATTGTACTGCCCCTTACTCTTTCCCACTTGGACAAATGGAACACCTTCGTGAAAATGCTGTTCATTGAATTCAGCTCAGCATTCAACACTACGTACTGAACACCTCCCTCTGCAACTGGATCCTGGACTTCCAGACGGAACGCCACTAGGTGGTGAGGGTAAGCAACAACACATCCGCCACACTGACCCTCAACACGGGGGCCCCTCAGGGGTGTGTGCTTTGCCTCCTCCTGTACTCCCTGTTCACCCACAACTGCATGGCCATGCACGACTCCAACACCATCATTAAGTTTGCCGACGACACGACGGTGGTAGGCCTGATCACCGACGACATTGAGACAGCCCATAGGGAGGAGGCCAGAGACCTGGCAGTGTGGTGCCAGGACAACAACCTCTCCGTCAACATCAGCAAGACCAAGGAGCTGATCGTGTACTTCAGGAAACGGAGGGCTGGGCACACCCACATCCACATCGACAGGGCTGTAGTGGAGCAGGTTGAGCTTCAAGTCCTCGGTGTCCAGATCACTAAGGATCTATGATGTTCCAAACACACCAACACAGTCGTGAATAAGGCATGACAACGCCTCTTCCCCCTCAGGAGGCTGAAAATATTTAGGATGGACCCTCAGATCCTTAACAAGTTATACAGCTGCACCATTGAGAACATCTTGACTGGCTGCATCACGGCGTGGTATGGTAACTGCTTGGCATCTGACCGCAAGGCGCTACAGAGGGTAGTACATATGGACCAGTAAATCACTGGGGCCGAGCTCCCTGCCATCCAGAACCTCTATAGCAGATGGTGTTAGAAGAAGGCCCTAAAAATGTTCAGACTCCAGCCACCCAAGTCATAGACTGTTCTCTCTGCTACCGCACAGCAGGCGGTACTGATGCAGCAAGTCTGGAACCAACAGGACCCTGAACAGCTTCTAACCCCAAGCCATAGGTCTGCTAAATAGTTAGTCTGAGTAGCTAGTTGATTAACTATTTAACTATCTGCATTGACCCTTTTTGCAATAACTTTTTTTGACTCATTACATACGCTGCTGCTACTGTTTGCTATCTGTCACTTTATTCCTGGTTATATGTACATACTGTATCTACCTCAAAGACCTCGTACCCCTGCATATCAACTCAGTACTGGTACCCCGTCTATACAGCCAAGTTATCATTACTCATTGGGTATCTAATATATATTTTATTATTATGTGTTTTACTTTTCTATTATTTCTCTATTTTCTTTCTCTCTGCATTGTTGGGAAGGGCCCTTAAGAAATTATTTCACTGTTAGTCCACACCTGTTGTTTATGAAGAATGTGACAAATAAAATTTGCTTTGAAATATAGCCCCCAGTAAAAGTGCCTGGCCTGGGGCTGCAGTAAGGCTGCAGTGGGCAGGCTGTGGGCTGGCTGATTACAGGGTGGGACACAACAGAGGACAGGGTGGAGGTTGGGAGATGGCTGCTCTACTGGCTGTCTGATGGAGGGGTGGTTTGGTAGGCACAAGCTCAGACTTGAATCCCCTCTTTAGATCCACGTGTCCAGTGGGGATTTGGGAGAGAGCGGGTGGCGGAGGGGGTCTGAAGGGTTGTTGTAACGCCCCCGTCTCAGTTTTGGTTTACAGATTAGTGCCTATTTTGCTGAGGACTCCTAACGGCTCAGTGTGATGATTGCTAACACATGTGTGAGCTCCCAGAATGCCTCGCTTCATAGCCGACGCTAACCTCAGGGGCAACACTAACTCACTAGAACAATAGAAACATTCCACTTCTTTTTGTCTGCTGGGAGAGTTGGAGTTCCTAGATCATTTAGATAATTAGAATATAAAACTGCAGCAGAATGTCTGGAAATGAAATGTCAATCCAGTCCAACAGTGAGAGATTGAGCAGTGAGTGATGGAACAGTGAGCGATAGAGCAGTGAGCGATGGAGCAACCCCCCTCTGTCTTTGTATTCCTTGCATGACATCCCTCCCTGGCCATTTTAATAGTGTTTTAGGATGACCTTACCTTTTTGCCCCCAGTGACGGCGACCTTCTGCAGCTTGCGGTAGCAGTACTTGGCATATGTGCTGATTGGCAGGCCTGGAGAGAGGGGAGATGACAGACACCATTACTGACCAATCCTGAGGCAGTAATACAATTCGTTACCATTTTCTATCTGCATGTGAAAGTCCTCAGTGTCAGTTCCACAGGAGTTTGGAGTAATACCCAGGGGTCATAAACCACACCGACAGAACATGTTACCAATGAATCATCAAAACCAAATCTGTTCACCACAGGGCATTTTGGATATCAGCTCTGCTGCACATTCCAGGAAAATCCTGCACAGTCACCATGGTGTATTATTACCGTATTATCGAGCTGAAGGGAGCAGCTGTACCTCAAGGTTAAAGCCACCAAGATATCAAACACTAAGTATTACTATCACAGATAGTATCACAGATAGTACTGCTACTGTTATTAAAGCACTATTACTACTATCATTATTGAATCTGCATTTTTAATTGTGCTTCAACTGCTTCTACTTTAACTGCCAGTCCTACTACTGTCTATCAGAACCCTTTGAAGAACCCTTTTTGGTTCCAGGTAGAACCCTTTTTGGTTCCATGTAGAATCCTTTCCAAGAGTATAGAATGAAGTATTGGCCGGCCAACACATTTTTTTCTTCTGTTGTCCTTACTCTGTGAGAACCAGAGTTCATCTTGGCTGCAGACCCTGGTGCTGAAACTACATCACACAGATTTATGGCAAACAGGTGAAAGTCGTTCACAGCCTGTCCTCAGCAACAAAACAGCAGCAGGAGGTTTGGCAGAGGGTTAGCTGAGTTGAGTTTTGAGAGACTACGAGAACCTGAGGCTTTAAAAAGGTTTTGCAATTGTCTCCTATCGTAAGTCTAATGATTCACACACATAACTGACATGGTGTTGATTTCTGGAGGGGGGATTTAACTTTGTTCTTTCTCCTCAACGGGAATGAGATGGATTTCAATTATGAGGAAAAGTAATTCAATCACGGGACAACTTTACGGCTTCATGAAACAACAAAGAGAGAGGAGGGGTGCTGACATATCAAAGTAAGGTCCTCAGGGGGAAGAGGAAAGGGGGGGGGGGGACTCAAATTGGGCAGGTCCCAGAGACCAGGCGAGGAAGAGAAAATGGAACACTGACAGGGCTGTCGTTCATCAGCCCGCCCAGGACCTAGTGTTACTGTAGCACTGTATCGGCTCAGAGGACCAGACACCAGACTGGATAATACTACTGGGTCATTCACCTCCGAGCACAGCTGTGAGGGCTCATGGCCAAGCAGGCCTCAACAGGGATAGTCAGAGAGGTGACCCGTCACACAGCCTGATGACCTCAGTCCAGAACAAACCCTTTAACTTCTCCTCCTCTTCTGACCGTGTTTACAGTGTTGTCAACATAGTGGATGGAGGGCTTTTTAACAGAGAAGGAAAATAGAGTTTTATAGGAGTTGTTTTAGGCAGAAGTCCTCTTTTATTTGGCTGTAAAAACACATATTTAAGAGGCAGGGCAGTGGTTTCACAAGCCCCTGTCTCTGCTCTCTGATCTCTGTGCTGCTGACACACACACATCGCTGCAGGACTGCAGGACACACACATCGCTCTGGCTCAGGACTGCTGCTGGGAACACCTGCTACAAGATCTGCTCCTTCCTTTTTTCTAGACCTTATTGTCTTCACATCCCTCGTCTTCTCTTATCCTCTTTTATTCACTTCTCTCCTCACTCCTCTGCCCCTCACAATCCTTCATTTATTTTCCTCTTCTCTAATGGTTTCTGTACTGTTATTCTCTCCTGCTCTCCTCATCTTTCCATTTTCTCCTCCTTCCTGAGCATTCCCCCTCTCTTGCTCTCTCTCTTGCACTCTTTCTCTCTGTCGCTCTCTCTTTCTCTCTTCCTCTCCTCCTTCCCAAGCATTCCTCTTTCTCTCTTTCTCCTCCTTCCTGAGCATTCCTCTCTCTCTCTCTCTCTCTCTCTCTCTCTCTCTCTCTCTCTCTCTCTCTCTCTCTCCTCCTTCCTGAGCATTCCTCTCTCTCTCCTACTTCCTGAGCATTCCTTCCTTCTCCTGTGTTGTTAGGGTTGGAATGACAAGCATGTGGGAGCGGTGGACTGATTTCCCCTCTTATGTGTCAGATGATGTTACTGAGGCACATAGCCCAGGCAGGGTAGAGGGCTGGCTTGTACCACTGAGCACCACGGTTAAGACCTCTGAGACTGTTATTAAGGCTCTGAGAGACAGAGAGAATCCTGTGTTGCCTTTCCACTGCCTGGGGGTCATAATCCCTATATGATACCACAAGAAGACAGAGAGAGGACAGGGTGGGGCTACATGGACGTGTGTGTATAAGTCTGTTACCATGGCTGTAAATGTGTTTGTATGCAAAAAAAAAACATACAGAGAACTAGGGAGTTGATGTGGGGGATGGTGGGCATCTATAAAGCAGGTGACATAAAAGATCCAACAGTCTCTTCATTACTCTCCACTTGTAGCCTGTTTGTGTCTGTGGCCTAAGCCTCAGCTGAGTGTCCAATGGGATCCAGCGATCCCACGCTAAACAGGGACAGCCAGGGCCAGAGAAAAGATTCAGAGGAAACGGAGAGTATTTGCATACAAATAGTTGGTGGTGTAACGGCCAACCTTTAATCCTCCACAGAGAGAAGAAGAGGCCCCAGCCACTCCACTCCTCTGGCCCACGCTCCCCTTGTACTGGGGGCTTAACTGGGCTTGGTCCACTGTTTCATTTCCAGGACACCCACTGCTGCCACCACAATGCCTGGCTGCCCAGCCTGTCTGAGGCCCATGAGCCGGCCCCATTGTCAGCCACACGTTCTTAAACGTGCCACAGAGAGATCGGACACTACCAAAACAAACCCCCTACGCCCTCTTTCTCCTCTTTTGATGAAGATCTGGAGCCGAGGCCCCAAACTGGCGCCCAGAACAATGCCCACTCAGCAGCCTGGGCCCAGAGAGGCAGCTGGTGAAGCCCACAAAGATGCCACCTCCCTACCTTCAAAACATTCCAACGACCATCCCCATCCAACCGCGCCTCCACCTTTATCGGTACCCGTGACAACACTCTCACAAAGACAGAAGTACCTCATGTCTTCAGTGACAACACTCTCACACAGACAGAAGTTCCTCATGTCCTCAGTGACAACACTCACAAAGACAGAAGTTCCTCATGTCCTCAGTGACAACACTCTCACACAGACAGAAGTTCCTCATGTCCTCAGTGACAACACTCTCACACAGACAGAAGTTCCTCATGTCCTCAGTGACAACACTCTCACAAAGACAGAAGTTCCTCATGTCCTCAGTGACAACACTCTCACACAGACAGAAGTTCCTCATGTCCTCAGTGACAACACTCTCACAAAGATGGTAGTTCCTCATGTCCTCAGTGACAACACTCACACAGACAGAAGTTCCTCATGTCCTCAGTGACAACACTCTCACAAAGACAGAAGTTCCTCATGTCCTCAGTGACAACACTCTCACACAGACAGAAGTTCCATATGTCCTCAGTGACAACACTCTCACACAGACAGAAGTTCCTCATGTCCTCAGTGACAACACTCACAAAGACAGAAGTTCCTCATGTCCTCAGTGACAACACTCTCACAAAGATGGTAGTTCCTCATGTCCTCAGTGACAACACTCTCACAAAGACAGAAGTTCCTCATGTCCTCAGTGACAACACTCTCACAAAGACAGAAGTTCCTCATGTCATCAGTGACAACACTCTCACAAAGATGGTAGTTCCTCATGTCCTCAGTGACAACACTCTCACAAAGACAGAAGTTCCTCATGTCCTCAGTGACAACACTCACAAAGACAGAAGTTCCTCATGTCCTCAGTGACAACACTCTCACAAAGATGGTAGTTCCTCATGTCCTCAGTGACAACACTCTCACAAAGACGGTAGTTCCATATGTCCTCAGTGACAACACTCCAGGGCAGATGTGGAGAACAGTGTGACCAACTGTTTTCTACTACAGTGCGGGGAGGAGAGTCAGTCAACAAACATCTCAACCTCCCACAACTCTCCCATGCTCTATAGTCTCTTAAATGATGTAGGAAAGTGGAGTGGACTCTGTCACAGTACTAGTACAGCTGGTAGCACAGTGAGTGGACTCTCTGTCACAGTACTAGTACAGCTGGTAACACAGTGAGTGGACTCTGTCACAGTACTAGTACAGCTGGTAACACAGTGAGTGGACTCTGTCACAGTACTAGTACAGCTGGTAACACAGTGAGTGGACTCTGTCACAGTACTAGTACAGCTGGTAACACAGTGAGTGGACTGTCTGTCACAGTACTAGTACAGCTGGTAACACAGTGAGTGGACTCTGTCACAGTACTAGTACAGCTGGTAACACAGTGAGTGGACTCTCTGTCACAGTACTAGTACAGCTGGTAGTAGTAACACAGTGAGTGGACTCTCTATCACAGTACTAGTACAGCTGGTAACACAGTGAGTGGACTCTGTCACAGTACTAGTACAGCTGGTAACACAGTGAGTGGACTCTCTGTCACAGTACTAGTATAGTTGGTAGTAGTAACACAGTGAGTGGACTCTGTCACAGTACTAGTACAGCTGGTAGCACAGTGAGTGGACTCACGGTCACAACTAGTACAGCTGGTAGTGGTAGCACAGTGAGTGGACTCTGTCACAGTACTAGTACAGCTGGTAGCAGAAGTGGCGGCTTGGTTACGCTCACTGTGTAGTGCCACAAACTCAACAGAAATGTAGTAATGATTTAAGTTTAAACTATGAAGCCTGTAAGATTCGTTGACAAGCTAGTGGTGCTCATCCTGTCAGCTGATCTGTGAGAGTTGGTAGGCATAGATTATGTGTAGGCCTACTGCAGCTACGGCTGCATTTCAGATACACGTCCTAGTGGGGAGCATATCTTTCTTGTGTTATTAT
The DNA here is from genome assembly GCF_965601325.2 of Salmo salar. Lineage (NCBI taxonomy): Eukaryota > Metazoa > Chordata > Actinopteri > Salmoniformes > Salmonidae > Salmo > Salmo salar. The sequence goes on along the minus strand of NC_138303.1, from coordinate 15,514,712 downwards.
ATAAAGCAACGGTTGTTGATGTGTACGGCTACATTTCAAATAAACGTGTGTACATTTGAAGAGCAGTAAGACCAATCTACCTTGTGTTGTTAGTGCTTTAAACAACACATGGATTTAAAATGCCCCCTCAGGCATGTCATCCTGGAGCCGGGCCTGGGACTCTCTCTGTCACAGTACTAGTACAGCTGGTAGCAGGACTGGGGATTACTGTGCGATGTGATGTGGTTTCAGTCTGGGTCTTGGTGTGGTAGACGCAGTGTGTTTGGCCTCAGGGTAGAATGCTGCATCATGAGACCAGCAAAGATGCTGGGACACAGCTCTGAGGAGCCATCTGATTGTTCAAATGAACCCACTAGGGCTGTCCCCGACAACAACAACAAAAAATATTGGTCAACCTTTTCTTTCAACCAATTGATTGGTCAACCTTTTTAAACGTGTATTTTTCCATATATAGACACAGACTATGTGTTTAATAAAATCAACCATATGCACTGAACTTGTCTGATGCTTTAAGCACACCGTTTGATTAAATCATTAAGACACACAAATTACTGAAATAGAGCCAGATATCAAGGTTGCCTAATCAGAAGCAAAAAAAAAACATTTTCCCGACCCTCTTACTCCTGCTGCTGGCCTTTGCAGATTCTGCCTTTATGCTCCAGAAGTTGCCGGTAATAGGCTACACCAGGGGTCAGCAACCTTTCCATTTGGAGTGCCAATGTATCTTACCATTTCTACCAATCTGCGTGCCGATCATTGCCGATGCGTGTGCATATCTCTTTGGAGAGGGATGTGCCTTGTACATCTGAGCTACACTCACCTTAATCTTGGACCATGGCAAAACCGCAGCCTCCTCAATGGATTAGTCGACTTAGACAGGTGCAAATCAGACAGGTGTCTCAAGAAAAATAAGATATATTTGCAACTGCTTGACAAAAAAAATCTTGGTCAACCAACGGCCTATAGACCAAATAATCGACCAGTTGACTAAATGGGGTCAGCCCTAGAACACCCAGAATCAAATGCCCTTAAATAACATCAACTGCAATGTCATGACACCAGTGGTGTAAAGTACTTAAGTAAAAATACTTGAAAGTACTACTTAAGTAGTGTTTTTGTGTATCTGTACTTTATTATTTATATTTTTGACTACTTTTACTTCACTACCGGTACATTCCTAAAGAAAATTATGTACTTTTTACTCCATACACCATACACTTTCCATGACACCGAAAAGTACTTGGAATGCTTGGCAGGACAGGAAAATGGTCTAATTCAGAAACTTATCAAGAGCCCATCCTGGGTCATCCCTACTGCCTCTGATCTGGCAGACTCACTAAGGACATACTTCATTTGTTAATTACATCTTAGTGTTGGAGCGTGCCCCTGGCTAGCCGTACATTTAAAAAAACAAGAAAATCAGGCTGTTTGGTTTGATTAATATTAGAAATGTTCAATTATTCATACTTTTACATTTACTTTTGATACTTAAGTATATTTTAGAAATGATATTTACATTTAATACTTAATATATATTTAAAAGCAAATACTTTTAGACTTTTTCTCAAGTAGTATTTTACTGGGTAACTTTCACTTTTATTTGAGTCATTTTCTATTAAGGTATCTTTACTTTTACTCAAGTATGACAATTGGGTAGTTCACCCACCACTGTACGACACACACAGAGAGCTGGGGTGATTCAGACTATGTCACTGACCATCCCGAGAGGGACTCTAGCTGTAGAACCATTACAGAAAGTTGCAGTGGTTTGAGGTAGGAAATACACTCACTTACCTAACAGCTACTTTATAACAAACAGCTACTGTTTATGTATAGCCGTGGAATTCTTTGAAAGGCTCACATCCACACCATCATCCCAGAAACCCTGGGCCCACTCTAATTCGCATACTACCACAACAGATTCACAGATGACACAACCTCTATTGCACTCCACACTGCCCTTTCCCACCTGGACAAAAGGAACACCTATGTGAGAATGCTATTCATTGACTACAGCTCAGCGTTCAACACCATAGTAACCTCAAAGCTCATCACTAAGCTAAGGACCCTGGGACTGAACACCTCCATTTGCAACTGGATCCTGGAATTCCTGACGGGACGCCCCCAGGTAGTGAGGGTAGGCAACAACACATCCGTCACACTGACCCTCAACATGGGGGCCCCTCACGGGTGCGTGCTTAGTTCCCTCCTGTACTCACTCTTCAACCACAACTGCGTGACCATGAACAGCTTCTACCCCCATGCAATAAGAATGTTAAATAGTTAGTCTATTTAGCTATCTGCATTGACCCTTATTGCACTAACTCTTTTTGACTCATTACATACGCTGCTGATACCGTTTACTATCTGTCACTTTATTCCTGGTTATATGTACATATCTACCTCAATTACCTCGTATTCCTGCATATCAACTCAGTACTGGTACCCCGTCTATATAGCCAAGTTATCATTACTCATTGTGTATTTATTATTGCTTTTATTATTATGTGTTTTACTTTTCTATTATTTCTCTATTTTCTTTCTCTCTGCATTGTTGGGAAGGGCCCTTAAGTAATTATTTCACTGTCCACACCTGTTGTTTACGAAGCATGTGTCAAATATTTTTTTGGGTTCTGCTATACAGTATGTGAGGATGGTGGTGTCTCCAATTGAGTCTAGGTAGTGGTGTCTCTTATTGAGTCCAGGTAGTGGTGTCTCTTATTGAGTCTAGGTAGTGGTGTCTCTTATTGAGTCTAGCAAGGTGGTGTCTCTTATTGAGTCTAGGTAGTGGTGTCTCTTATTGAGTCCAGGTAGTGGTGTCTCTTATTGAGTCTAGGTAGTGGTGGCTCTTATTGAGTCCAGGTAGTGGTCTCTTATTGAGTCCAGGTAGTGGTGTCTCTTATTGAGTCTACGTAGTGGTGTCTCTTATTGAGTCCAGGTAGTGGTGTCTCTTATTGAGTCTAGGTAGTGGTGTCTCTTATTGAGTCCAGGTAGGTGGTGTCTCTTATTGAGTCTAGGTAGTGGTGTCTCTTATTGAGTCTAGCAAGGTGGTGTCTCTTATTGAGTCTAGGTAGTGGTGTCTCTTATTGAGTCCAGGTAGTGGTGTCTCTTATTGACTCTAGGTAGTGGTGTCTCTTATTGAGTCCAGGTAGGTGGTGTCTCTTATTGAGTCCAGGTAGGTGGTGTCTCTTATTGAGTCCAGGTAGGTGGTGTCTCTTATTGAGTCGACGTAGTGGTGTCTCTTATTGAGTCCAGGTAGTGGTGTCTCTTATTGAGTCCAGGTAGTGGTCTCTTATTGAGTCCAGGTAGTGGTGTCTCTTATTGAGTCTACGTAGTGGTGTCTCTTATTGAGTCCAGGTAGTGGTGTCTCTTATTGAGTCTAGGTAGTGGTGTCTCTTCTTGAGTCCAGGTAGGTGGTGTCTCTTATTGAGTCTAGGTAGTGGTGTCTTATTGAGTCCAGGTAGGTAGTGTCTCGTATTGAGTCCAGGTAGTGGTGTCTTATTGAGTCTACGTAGTGGTGCCTCTTATTGAGTCCAGGTAGGTGGTGTCTCTTATTGAGTCCAGGTAGGTGGTGTATCTTATTGAGTCTAGGTAGGTGGTGTCTCTGATTGAGTCTAGCAAGGTGGTGTCTCTTATTGAGTCTAGGTAGTGGTGTCTCTTATTGAGTCCAGGTAGTGGTGGCTCTTATTGAGTCCAGGTAGGTGGTGTCTCTTATTGAGTCTAGCAAGGTGGTGACTCTTATTGAGTCTACGTAGTGGTGTCTCTTATTGAGTCCAGGTAGTGGTGTCTCTTATTGAGTCCAGGTAGTGGTGTCTCTTATTGAGTCTAGGTAGTGGTGTCTCTTATTGAGTCCAGGTAGGTGGTGTCTCTTATTGAGTCTACGTAGTGGTGTCTCTTATTGAGTCCAGGTAGTGGTGTCTCTTATTGAGTCTAGGTAGTGGTGTCTCTTATTGAGTCCAGGTAGTGGTGTCTCTTATTGAGTCCAGGTAGTGGTGTCTTATTGAGTCCAGGTAGTGGTGTCTCTTATTGAGCCTAGGTAATGGTGTCTCTTATTGAGTCCAGGTAGGTGGTGTCTCTTATTGAGTCCAGGTAGGTGGTGTCTCTTATTGAGTCCAGGTAGTGGTGTCTCTTATTGAGTCCAGGTAGTGGTGTCTTATTGAGTCCAGGTAGTGGTGTCTCTTATTGAGTCTACGTAGTGGTGTCTCTTATTGAGTTCAGGTAGTGGTGTCTCTTATTGAGTCCAGGTAGGTGGTGTCTCTTATTGAGTCTAGGTAGTGGTGTCTTATTGAGTCCAGGTAGGTGGTGTCTCTTATTGAGTCCAGGTAGTGGTGTCTCTTATTGAGTCCAGGTAGGTGGTGTCTCTTATTGAGTCTAGGTAGTGGTGTCTCTTATTGAGTCCAGGTAGGTGGTGTCTCTTATTGAGTCCAGGTAGTGGTGTCTCTTATTGAGTCCAGGTAGGTGGTGTCTCTTATTGAGTCCAGGTAGGTGGTGTCTCTTATTTAGTCTAGGTAGTGGTGTATCTTATTGAGTCTAGATAGGTAGTGTCTCTTATTGAGTGTAGCAAGGTGGTGTCTTTTATTGAGTCTAGCAAGGTGGTGTCTCTTATTGTCTAGCAAGGTGGTGTCTCTTATTGAGTCTAGCAAGGTGGTGTCTCGTATTGAGTCTAGCAAGGTGGTGTCTCTTATTGGGTCTAGGTAGTGGTGTCTCTTATTGGGTCCAGGTAGTGGTGTCTCTTATTGAGTCCAGGTAGTGGTGTCTCTTTTGAGTCCAGGTAGGTGGTGTCTCTTATTGAGTCCAGGTAGGTGGTGCCTCTTATTGAGTCCAGGTAGGTGGTGCCTCTTATGGAGTCCAGGTAGGTGGTGCCTCTTATTGAGTCCAGCTAGGTGGTGTCTCTTATTGAGTATAGGTAGTGGTGTCTCTAATTGTCTAGCAAGGTGGTGTCTCTTATTGAGTCTAGCAAGGTGGTGTCTCTTATTGAGTCTAGCAAGGTGGTGTCTCTTATTGAGTCTAGGTAGTGGTGTCTCTTATTGAGTCTAGCAAGGTGGTGTCTCTTATTGGGTCTAGGTAGTGGTGTCTCTTATTGAGTCTAGGTAGTGGTGTCTCTTATTGAGTCCAGGTAGTGGTGCCTCTTATTGAGTCCAGGTAGTGGTGTCTCTTATTGAGTCCAGGTAGGTGGTGTCTCTTATTGAGTCCAGGTAGGTGGTGCCTCTTATTGAGTCCAGGTAGGTGGTGCCTCTTATTGAGTCCAGGTAGGTGGTGCCTCTTATGGAGTCCAGGTAGTGGTGTCTCTTATTGAGTCCAGGTAGTGGTGTCTCTTATTGAGTCTAGGTAGGTGGTGTCTCTTATTGAGTCCAGGTAGTGGTGTCTCTTATTGAGTCCAGGTAGGTGGTGTCTCTTATTGAGTCCAGGTAGGTGGTGTCTCTTATTGAGTCCAGGTAGGTGGTGTCTCTTATTGAGTCCAGGTAGTGGTGTCTCTTATTGAGTCCAGGTAGTGGTGTCTCTTATTGAGTCCAGGTAGTGGTGTCTCTTATTGAGTCTAGGTAGTGGTGTCTCTTATTGAGTCCAGGTAGTGGTGTCTCTTATTGAGTCCAGGTAGTGGTGTCTCTTATTGAGTCCAGGTAGTGGTGTCTTATTGAGTCCAGGTAGTGGTGGCTCTTATTGAGTCTAGGTAGGTGGTGTCTCTTATTGAGTCTAGCAAGGTGGTCTCTTAATGAGTCTAGCAAGGTGGTGTCTCTTATTGAGTCTACGTAGTGGTGTCTCTTATTGAGTCTACGTAGTGGTGCCTCTTATTGAGTCCAGGTAGGTGGTGTCTCTTATTGAGTCCAGGTAGGTGGTGTATCTTATTGAGTCTAGGTAGGTGGTGTCTCTGATTGAGTCTAGCAAGGTGGTGTCTCTTATTGAGTCTAGGTAGTGGTGTCTCTTATTGAGTCCAGGTAGTGGTGTCTCTTTTTTAGTCTAGGTAGGTGGTGTCTCTTATTGAGTCTAGCAAGGTGGTGTCTCTTATTGAGTCTACGTAGTGGTGTCTCTTATTGAGTCCAGATAGTGGTGTCTCTTATTGAGTCCAGGTAGTGGTGTCTCTTATTGAGTCCAGGTAGGTGGTGTCTCTTGTTGAGTCTACGTAGTGGTGTCTCTTATTGAGTCCAGGTAGTGGTGTCTCTTATTGAGTCTACGTAGTGGTGTCTCTTATTGAGTCCAGGTAGGTGGTGTCTCTTATTGAGTCCAGGTAGTGGTGTCTTATTGAGTCCAGGTAGTGGTGTCTCTTATTGGGTCCAGGTAGTGGTGTCTCTTATTGAGTCTAGGTAGTGGTGTCTCTTATTGAGTCCAGGTAGGTGGTGTCTCTTATTGAGTCCAGGTAGTGGTGGCTCTTATTGAGTCCAGGTAGGTGGTGTCTCTTATTGAGTCTAGCAAGGTGGTGTCTCTTATTGAGTCTACGTAGTGGTGTCTCTTATTGAGTCCAGGTAGTGGTGTCTCTTATTGAGTCTAGGTAGTGGTGTCTCTTATTGAGTCCAGGTAGGTGGTGTCTCTTATTGAGTCCAGGTAGGTGGTGTCTCTTATTGAGTCTACGTAGTGGTGTCTCTTATTGAGTCCAGGTAGTGGTGTCTCTTATTGAGTCCAGGTAGTGGTGTCTTATTGAGTCCAGGTAGTGGTGTCTCTTATTGAGTCCAGGTAGGTGGTGTCTCTTATGGAGTCCAGGTAGTGGTGTCTCTTATTGAGTCCAGGTAGTGGTGTCTCTTATTGAGTCCAGGTAGGTGGTGTCTCTTATTGAGTCCAGGTAGGCGGTGCCTCTTATTGAGTCCAGGTAGATGGTGCCTCTTATTGAGTCCAGGTAGGTGGTGCCTCTTATGGAGTCCAGGTAGTGGTGCCTCTTATGGAGTCCAGGTAGTGGTGCCTCTTATTGAGTCCAGGTAGGTGGTGCCTCTTATTGAGTCCAGGTAGGTGATGCCTCTTATGGAGTCCAGGTAGTGGTGTCTCTTATTGAGTCCAGGTAGTGGTGTCTCTTATTGAGTCCAGGTAGTGGTGTCTCTTATTGAGTCCAGGTAGTGGTGTCTCTTATTGAGTCTAGGTCGTGGTGGCTCTTATTGAGTCTAGGTAGTGGTGTCTCTTATTGAGTCCAGGTAGTGGTGTCTCTTATTGAGTCCAGGTAGTGGTGTCTCTTATTGAGTCCAGGTAGTGGTGTCTCTTATTGAGTCCAGGTAGGTGGTGTCTCTTATTGAGTCTAGGTAGTTGTGTCTCTTATTGAGTCCAGGTAGGTGGTGTCTCTTATTGAGTCTACGTAGTGGTGTCTCTTATTGAGTCCAGGTAGGTGGTGTCTCTTATTGAGTCTAGGTAGTGGTGTCTCTTATGGAGTCCAGGTAGGTGGTGTCTCTTATTGAGTCCAGGTAGGTGGTGTCTCTTATTGAGTCCAGGTAGTGGTGTCTCTTATTGAGTCCAGGTAGTGGTGTCTTATTAAGTCCAGGTAGTGGTGTCTCTTATTGAGTCCAGGTAGTGGTCTCTCTTATTTAGTCCAGGTAGTGGTGTCTCTTATTGAGTCCAGGTAGTGGTGGCTCTTATTGAGTCCAGGTAGTGGTGGCTCTTATTGAGTCTAGGTAGGTGGTGTCTCCTCTCACTCTACAGAGAGGTCCCCTCAGCCATGGCCTGGACAGCATTACTAATGCTCTTTAGGCCAGAAGGTTAGGAGGAGACAGGGCCAGGGATGATCACTCCTATAACATGGCTATCTGCCTGCTAATCCCTGCCTGGCAGTGTGTGTGTGTGTGTGTGCCAGCCTGCCCAGCTGGGCAACAGAGATAAAGCACAGAGGGAAACACATTACCCCAGCTTTTGTTCCTCAAGGCTCCTTTGTGTGGTTCTGCTAATCTGATGTGAATGTGTGCAATACCTTCAATTGTCAATCTCATATAGAAAGAAACACGTTGGTACAGACTATCAGTAACATTTCAAATAAGTAATTAACCCTAGTGCTAACCCTGACCTTAACCCTTATCCTAACCATAAACTTAACCCTAACACTTAATCTAAACTTTTACTCAAACTCTTATTCAAACCTAACCGTAACCTTAGCAACCAGTTGCTTATCAACAGATAGTATGACTATCAACAAACTATCTGTGGAACATCTACTAATGGAAAATCCGGACTATCCAAATAAAGTGTGATCATAGGTTAATATTTTCTGTGAGTGTCGACCTGCCGGCTGTAAGATGGTGACACTGTGAGGACTACTTTGGATCAAGCGTTTTAATTAATACTTGTAACTGCTATCCTCTAGGAACACATTTTTGTATATGTTTTTCACCCAAATAAATTTAATTCAACTGTTAATCCTTCCTCTTTTTCTTCTGTGAATGAACAAGTGTTACTGTAGTGAAACTCACCCTCTTCTTCTTCCTCGTTGTTCTGCTTCCTCTTCTTCCGGGACTTTGAATTCTTCTTGTTCTTCATGTCCTGTTGTTCCATAATGTGCTGCATGACTGTAAATGAAGTGGCGAGGAGGACGGAAAGACAAAATGTTATTTTGATTAAAGATTTGTCGCAATAACGCTCTTCCCACTGTCTAGGTCTGAAAAACAGATGATGGTGTTTTGTGCTGGGCTCTCTCAACTTTGACCCTACTCCCACTCCTTTTTTTCTCCTCACTTTTCCAGTGCTGCATCCTGTTTGATCTGGCCCGAATCCCAGATAATAATAGCTGGAAAACTAATATCAACTGTCTGTTTGTGAACGCACGGGAATACCGGATACATAAACACACCTCTGGATGCACCCAAGTCTAATCAAACAAATAAATCATATTTATTCCAAAACCACCAGCTACAGGAAAACAACCTTCACCAACCCATAATCCATGGTAAACACAGAAAAAGATTCATAGATGTACTGTATATAAATAGTACAAACATTATTATCAATAGAAGCAGTTTTGCCACTCACTCTTCTTGTCGTTGGAAGGCTCCAGGTGTGTCTGGATGTACCCCTCCAGGTAGCTTCTGAACTTGGGTGAGGGGGAGAAGAAGGCCAGGCTGATGGCCATGAATTCCCAGCCGGCCTCCAGGCTCCTCAGGCTCAGGTTGTCAGTGGTCTGTCTGACCAGCTGGACGTACAGCTCGTCCCTCAGGGCCTGCATTCCCCAGCACTTAGTGACCACCAGCAGGGCGGCGTGACGGCGCTCCAGCCGGGCTGGACGGTCCCCCATGTAGCCCTGAATCAGCTTGAACATCTCACAGGCCTCCTTCTTGACGGTGCGGTCGCTGGTGATCAGCATGGGCTTCTTGATGGAGCCCCTGTTCCAGGAGAGCATGTTGGAGATGGAGACGCGGCGGCGGAACAGGCCCTGGGTGTGCAGGTTCAGGTTCTTACTGGCCCAGTCCACCATGTTGGTGTCTGGAGGAGGTTTACAGAGGGTGGTGTAAGGGTACTGGTATCCCACGCTGCCACCTCCTCCTCCCCCACATCCCCTCCTGTCTCCAGTCACTTTGATTCCATGGGGGGAGCCCCTGGTGCCCCTGTGTCCATTACCTCCGCCTTGTGACGAGATCTCCGACTGGGCCTTGGAGTCCAGTGTTCCTGCCTGGAGAAGAAGACCCAAAGGGAGAGGAAGATTTAGCAAGGCATAGACATAAACGCTACAGCTGGAATCATATGAGAATTACTGTCTGTTAATGGCGTGTGTCTAATGCTGTAAACATACTGTACATAGAGAATGTAAATTATGGTGTGTGTGTGTGTGTGTGTGTGTGTGTGTTCGTCAGTGTCCTACATACTGTAGGATCAGTTTACTAATGTCCCCTAAAGTGTTAACAGAGTAGAATCTGGAATCATTCACGCAGATCACACTCTAGAAATAGGTGACCCAATGTGGCTATCACATCTAAACACATATTTGGTAACATAACAACCATCCCCCACTCTCTGTAGCCTTCCTCTGGCTGCTTCCCTTCCATCACCCCAAAACACTTCCACTGCCACTGGCCCTTTACCAAATACAAATTAAACTACATTGAATGGTGGATGAATGGCAGGATCTCGTCACGGTATCTCTGCATTCAAACTGCCGTCAATAAAATGCAATTGTGTTCATTGTCCATACCTTATGCCTTCCCATACCATAACCCCACCACCACCATGGGGCACTCCGTTTCCAACTTTGACATCAGCAAACCGCTCGTCGCATACGACGCCATACATTCATCCGTGAAGAGCACACTTCTCCAGCAGCCATCGAAGGTGAGCATTTTCCCACTGAAGTCGGTTACAATGCCAAACTGCAGTCAGGTCAAGATCCTGATGAGGACGACGAGCACTCGGATGACCTTTCCTGAGACGGTTTCAGACAGTTTGTGCAGAAATTCTTCAGTTGTGCAAACCCACAGTTTCATCAGCTGTCCGGGTGGCTGGTCTCAGATGATCCCGCAGGCGTGGTTACACGTGGTCTGCGGTTGTGAGACCGGTTGGACGTACTGCCAAACTCTCTAAAACAACATTGGAGGTGGCTTATGGTAGAGAAACTAACATTCAATTATCTGGCAACAGCCCTGCAGTCAGCATGCCAATTACATGCTCCCTCAAAACTTGAGACATCTGTAGCATGTGACAAAATTGCACATTTTAGAGTGGCCTTTTGTTTCCCCCAGCACAAGGTGCACCTGTGTAATGATGATACTGTTTAATCAGCTTATTGATATGCCACACCTGTTTGGTGGATGGATTATCTTGGCAAATGAGAAATGCTCACTAACAACAATGTTTTGTGCACAATATTTGAGCGAAATAAGCTTTTGTGCATGAGGAACATTTCTGGGATCTTTAACTTCAGCTCATGAAACATGGGACCGACACTTTACATGTTGCATTTAGAATTGCGCTCACTATACTTTAACTAATCTAATAACATGACTTTTATTTGTTCCCTTTATGCAATGAATCACATCAAATCCCAAATGGCCACCATTGTTCTCTCTTTGGAACATCCAGGTAATTCAATCACAATCATATCAATAATGAGTTTGCCTCTGAACCAACACTAATGTCTTACCAAAGGTGTTTTCAAACTCAATTACATGGCCTAAAGAAGAACAAACAGTAATAACCAACAATAACCTTGAAAGATTGGCTTTTACATTCATACTCATATGACCTCATATTTACAATATAATGCTTCAGAAGTCAGGCAGATCTGTTAGAGGAAATCTGGCCTCTTATATATCAGGCTTTACATTATTGTTCTGACAGAGATGCGTGGGTAGGGACCAGGGAGGGTACCCTTATTTTACATAGCAGTCGTAAAATACATATGTCTATGTAGTAAGGGCTTCATAATGTGGTCTTATTAAAAACAAAAGCGGCATTATAATCTTTTCAGTAGTGTAGTAATCCATGCAGCATGGTGAACCATGTGGGCCGTTGGTCAGAAGTACAACTGGTGTATTTTTCCACAGCTCAGGCCCAAAGATTTCCAATCTTAACCCCCTCAGCAGGTCTGGAGCTAAGCTCCACTAAGACCCACTCAGGCCAAAACAGCATTTCCCCAAAAGGCGTAGGCTCAGGTTGTCTGGGTCTCTATGTTTTTGGTTGGATAGGTTTCTCAAATTCTTTCTTAGGTTTTTGCATTCTTCATCAAATCATCTGTCATTGTTGTTCATTTTCTTAGAATGTCTGCTTGAAATTTTTGGATTTGATAGGGAAGCTGAGAAATTGCCAAGTTTACACCTTCACTATTACAGTGAAACGTTTTGTACAGGAAATTGTCTAAAAGGGACTGAATTAGTTGTTACCTAATTGTTTTTTGGTAGGTTTCCACACTACTTTCCTTCCATGTATAGCATTTCTTAATATTATTCAGTTCCTTTGGCTTTGATGATTGAGTATTGCTCTGTTCAAGTAGACTGTGATTTTGCTGTGATCTGATAGCGGTGTCAGTGGACTGACTGTGAACGCTCTGAGAGACTCTGGGTTGAGGTCAGTGATAAAGTAGTCTACAGTACTACTGCCAAGAGATGAGCTATAGGTGTACCTACCATAGGAGTCCCCTCGAAGCCTACCACTGACTATGTAGATACCCAGTGTGCGACAGCGCTGCAGGAGTTGTGACCCGTTTTTGTTGGTTATGTTGTCATAGTTGTGCGAGGGGGGCATATGGGGGAGGGAATACTGTCCTTCCAGGTAGGTGTTTGTCCCCGTGTGCTGAGGGTGTCAGGTTCTTGTCCAGTTCTGGCATTTAGGTCGCCACAGACTAGTACATGTCCCTAGGCCTGGAAATGATTGATTTCCCCCTCCAGGATGGAGAAGCTGTCTTCATTAAAGTATGGTGATTCTAGTGGGAGGATATAGGTAGCACACATGAGGACATTTTTCTCTGTTGAGATCATTTCCTTTTGAATTTCTAGCCAGATGAAAAATGGTCCTGTTCTGATTAATTTAATAGAGTGAGTTAGGTCTGCTCTATACCAAATTAGCATACCCTCTGAGTCCCTTCCCTGTTTCACACCTGGTAGTTTGGTGGATGGGACTACCAGCTCTCTGTAATTTAGAGGGAAACCAGTGGGCCCATCTCCTCTATAGCATGTTTCTTGTAGGATGACAACATCTGTATTTCTGATTTATTTGGTGAAGTCCAGGTTCCTGCTCTTTAAGCCAAGGGCAGATGACCTCAGGCTTTAGATATTCCAGGATGAGATAGTGAAGATTTTGTGTTACATAAAGTGTCCAATGTTAGTCGTGTGGTTTGGCTTCAGACCAGTAAGTGTGAGTACAGCCTGCTGAGCATCTGGTACATGCCATTGGCTTGGGCTAGTGTAAGAGTGGGGGCTGGGCCTGTTTTCCTACTCACGGCCTGGGCGTATGTGTGACTCATGTTGAGGCCCTCTTTGCGGGAGTGGGGGGCATGGGGTGGGCAGGAGGGGCATAGGTCTAATCTGAGGTGTTCTAAATGGTGTGTGGGCATGGTTGACTTGGGGGGGTGTTGATTGGTTGGGGTGGGGGTGTGGATGTGGCTGGTGGTGTTGTGGTCTGGATGTAGGTCCTCTCGGCAGGGGGGGGGGGGGGGGGGGTCCTGCAGGTCTGGGAGAGTGTCTCGTCTGGGTGGAGTGTCTGTTGATCTGTTGCTCCTGTGTGAGGTGTTGGGGCAGCGGTTGAGGACGATGTCCTTTAGGGTCCGGGCGAAGTTGGGCACTGCTGCCTTGTATAGGTGGACTTGGTCGTAAAGGCTGTTCAAGTCCAGGGTGGAGTGGTGGGCCAGGTAGATATTTGGTTTTGAGGCACAGTCATGGAAAATACTAGCGTTAACCCACTGTATGGTAGCAGGGTGGAGATAACCACTTGTGCGTTGGGGAAAGTAGAAGAGGCTTTTCAATCACTCCCTTGAGTGCTGTGGCCACCATTTCCTTCTGATGTTCCCAGGTTGTTTGTGCCTGTGTGTATTATTATGTGGCTGGGTAACCCTAGTTTGTCCTCAGACAGAAGGTCTAGAGCATGCTGGGTGTTTGGGCATCAGAGTTTAGACACTGTGTTTGGGAAAAAGTAAATTATCTTGTATATATTTCCCGTTTGAGTCCATAAGGAGTACAATCTGTGGCTTGTATATGTCCTCAGTGGGTGTGGGGTGGTTGTCAGGAGGGATATCAGGGTGGCTGACGGGGGGTTCTCAGAGGGGGTGGGATCCCCTGGGCTTGGGGTTCTTCATTTGTCTTTTCTGCTGTGGTGTCGAGACTATGGTCAGGGTCTGGTGTGGACTGTTCTGCTGTGGTGATGAGACTATGGTCAGGGTCTGGTGTGGACTGTTCTGCTGTGGTGTTGAGGCTATGGTCAGGGTCTGGGATGGACTGTTCTGCTGTGATGTTAACACTATGGTCAGGGTCTGGTGTGGACTGTTCTGCTGTGATGTTAACACTATGGTCAGGGTCTGGGATGGACTGTTCTACTGTGGTGTTAACACTATGGTCAGGGTCTGGGATGGACTGTTCTGCTGTGGTGTTAACACTATGGTCAGGGTCTGGGATGGACTGTTCTGCTGTGATGTTAACACTATGGTCAGGGTCTGGGATGGACTGTTCTGCTGTGATGTTAACACTATGGTCAGGGTCTGGTGTGGACTGTTCTGCTGTGGTGATGAGACTATGGTCAGGGTCTGGGATGGACTGTTCTGCTGGCTTCTCTGCATGATGGCCAGTTCTCTAATGAGTTGTTCTCTGTCACATGTCATCATTCTCTCCTTTTCCTCCAGCACTCAGTTCTGTTCTAGACTTGTACAGGTTGTTTTCTAGTATCCCGAGTTTCCACCCATCGCTAACACCTTCCCTCTTAACAGAGGTGTAGTGTGTTAATATAGCACTGTGCCATGCCAGGGGATGGTCTGTGTTAATATAGCACTGTGCCATGCCAGGGGATGGTCTGTGTTAATATAGCACTGTGCCATGCCAGGGGATGGTCTGGTTAATATAGCACTGTGCCATGCCAGGGGATGGTCTGTGTTAATATAGCACTGTGCCATGCCAGGGGATGGTCTGGTAAATATAGCACTGTGCCATGCCACGGGATGGTCTGTGTTAATATAGCACTGTGCCATGCCAGGGGATGGTCTGTGTTAATATAGCACTGCACCATGCCAGGGGATGGTCTGGTTAATATAGCACTGTGCCATGCCACGGGATGGTCTGTGTTAATATAGCACTGTGCCATGCCACGGGATGGTCTGTGTTAATATAGCACTGTGCCATGCCACGGGATGGTCTGTGTTAATATAGCACTGTGCCATGCCAGGGGATGGTCTGTGTTAATATAGCACTGTGCCATGCCAGGGGATGGTCTGTGTTAATATAGCACTGTGCCATGCCAGGGGATGGTCTGTGTTAATATAGCACTGTGCCATGCCAGGGGATGGTCTGTGTTAATATAGCACTGTGCCATGCCAGGGGATGGTCTGTGTTAATATAGCACTGCACCATGCCAGGGGATGGTCTGTGTTAATATAGCACTGTGCCATGCCAGGGGATGGTCTGTGTTAATATAGCACTGTGCCATGCCAGGGGATGGTCTGTGTTAATATAGCACTGTGCCATGCCAGGGGATGTGTGGAAGATTAAGTTGTTTATGTTCCCATTTTTATAATAGTCAGCAAAAAGTGTCTCTTGATATTCCATAATGAGCTTTTTTTGCACTCTTTTTGTGCCTTGTCATTTTTTACATCCAGAGGGTGTATTGTATTGTAATGACCTCTGAACAGCGGGAGAGGGCTTCAAAGGTCTCTGTACTTGGTTGGGGTGGGCTGTGGAACTCTTCTGCCATTGTTGGGCTCAAGGGCTTTGACACCTCTCATGTCACATCTCAGTGCTAATTGAAGTTGCATGTTATATGTTTTATGACTGCTGCAAGATGAATTACCTCTTTGAGGACATTCAAGTTTCCTGAAACTGAATTACTCACTCAGTTCCAGGTTGGATGGTGTTTTCAGGTTACTGTTGTTTGTTTGCCAGAGCATTTTCTGTATAGCTTGGAAATAAACATCTTTGGTAGTAGGAATCCTTCCAGGTCATTATGTCCAAAATCAGGTTGTAGGTTTAGAGTTTTGATTTGAAGTGAAGGTTATCTTGTAGAGGGTAGTATCCTGTATATGTCCTGGTGACATAGTGAAGGTTATGTTGTGGAGGGCAGTATCCTGTATATGTCCTGGTGACATAGTGAAGGTTATGTTGTGGAGGGTAGTATCCTGTATATGTCCTGGTGACATAGTGAAGGTTATGTTGTGGAGGGTAGTATCCTGTATATGTCCTGGTGACATAGTGAAGGTTATGTTGTGGAGGGTAGTATCCTGTATATGTCCTGGTGACATAGTGAAGGTTATGTTGTAGAGGGTAGTATCCTGTATAAGTCCTGGTGACATAGTGAAGGTTATGTTGTGGAGGGTAGTATCCTGTATATGTCCTGGTGACATAGTGAAGGTTACGTTGTAGAGGGTAGTATCCTGTATATGTCCTGGTGACATAGTGAAGGTTATGTTGTGGAGGGTAGTATCCTGTATATGTCCTGGTGACATAGTGAAGGTTATGTTGTAGAGGGTAGTATCCTGTATATGTCCTGGTGACATAGTGAAGGTTATGTTGTGGAGGGTAGTATGCTGTATATGTCCTTGACGAAAAATCCAAGTTTATTTAACTCCAAATCAATATTTTTGTAAAAACATCTCTCTCTCTCTCTCTGTGTGTTCAAGATGTCTGTCAGTGCCATCTCTTCCTGGTCAGTGTGTGTGGTGTGATAGTCTGTGATTGGGTTTAGCAGTGTCCTGTGTGTGTGACTGGGCTCTCTCACAGGCTGGGTTGCAGATAACATGGTAAGATACTCCTCCTCAGGCACATTTGGGGAGGCTGGGGGAGGGGGGGGGGGGGGGGTGCATAGCAGGCTGGGGTACCTTCAAAACAGACACATCCAGCCAGCGACAGTGGCAACTCTCACAGATAAGAGAGAATGGCAAAGTTACGACAAATACAGACTCTTAACACCACATTGCCCACAAAGTGTGTTCAAATAAATCCTGATTAATCGTGTTAGTTTTTAGATTATGGTTTGATAAAAGAACCACTATTACAGACCCTGCTAATTGCTGATGTCTGGTTATTTACAGTGAGGGAAAAAAGTATTTGATCCCCTGCTGATTTTGTACGTTTGCCCACTGACAAAGAAATGATCAGTCTATAATTTTAATGGTAGGTTTATTTGAACAGTGAGAGACAGAATAACAGCAAAAAAATCCAGAAAAACGCATGTCAAAAATGTTATAAATTGATTTGCATTTTAATGAGGGAAATAAGTATTTGACCCCCTCTCAATCAGAAAGATTTCTGGCTCCCAGGTGTCTTTTATACAGGTAACGAGCTGAGATTAGGAGCACACTCTTAAAGGGAGTGCTCCTAATCTCAGTTTGTTACCTGTATAAAAGACACCTGTCCACAGAAGCAATCAATCAATCAGATTCCAAACTCTACACCATGGCCAAGACCAAAGAGCTCTCCAAGGATGTCAGGGACAAGATTGTAGACCCACACAAGGCTGGAATGGGCTACAAGACCATTGCCAAGCAGCTTGGTGAGAAGGTGACAACAGTTGGTGCGATTATTCGCAAATGGAAGAAACACAAAATAACTGAATCTCCCTCGGCCTGGGGCTCCATGCAAGATCTCACCTCGTGGAGTTGCAATGATCATGAGAACGGTGAGGAATCAGCCCAGAACTACACGGGAGGATCTTGTCAATGATCTTATGGCAGCTGGGACCATAGTCACCAAGAAAACAATTGGTAACACACTATGCCGTGAAGGACTGAAATCCTGCAGCGCCCGCAAGGTCCCCCTGCTCAAGAAAACACATATACATGCCCGTCTGTCTATATTTTGCCAATGAACATCTGAATGATTCAGAGAACAACTGGGTGAAAGTGTTGTGGTCAGATGAGACCAAAATGGAGCTCTTTGGCATCAACTCAACTCGCCGTGTTTGGAGGAGGAGGAATGCTGCCTATGACCCCAAGAACACCATCCCCACCGTCAAACATGGAGGTGGAAACATTATGCTTTGGGGGTGTTTTTCTGCTAAGGGGACAGGACAACTTTACCACATCAAAGGGACGATGGACGGGGCCATATACCGTCAAATCTTGAATGAGAACCTCCTTCCCTCAGCCAGGGCATTGAAAATGGGTCGTGGATGGGTATTCCAGCATGACAATGACCCAAAACACACGGCCAAGGCAACAAAGGAGTGGCTCAAGAAGAAGCACATTAAGGTCCTGGAGTGGCCTAGCCAGTCTCCAGACCTTAATCCCATAGAAAATCTGTGGAGGGAGCTGAAGGTTCGAGTTGCCAAACATCAGCCTCGAAATCTTAATGACTTGGAGAAGATCTGCAAAGAGGAGTGGGACAAAATCCTGAGATGTGTGCAAACCAGGTGGCCAACTACAAGAAACGTCTGACCTCTGTGATTGCCAACAAGGGTTTTGCCACCAAGTACTAAGTCATGTTTTGCAGAGGGGTCAAATACTTATTTCCCTCATTAAAATGCAAATAATTTTATAATATTTTTGACATGCGTTTTCTGGATTTTTTTGGTGTTATTCTGTCTCTCACTGTTCAAATAAACCTACCATTAAAATTATAGACTGATCATTTCTTTGTCAGTGGGCAAACGTACAAAATCAGCAGAGGATCAAATACTTTTTTCCCTCACTGTAGGACCCCATTTATTTTTCAATTTCAGACAGACATTCTTGCTGAAGGCCTTTGGGAGAGTCATTTCCATGGGTGTTCATATACTGCAGTGAATGATATGGCTTCTGTGGGCCTGAACCACATTTCAGTCAGGCCATTTCAACCCACACACAGCCTCAGCCCCAGTCTCCTTGCAGCGCATAGGCAGCTTCTGCCAAGTTACTCTCCTACAGATCTGACAATGCACAATGAAAAGACTCTGCCCCAATGTATTTCAACATGTGACTGGAGTATTCATCTGCATAAGGTAGGCGTTTCATACAGGAGCACATTTAAGTACATGATAAGTGCACACCACGGACTACGCACACATCCACAAAAAAAAACTGATATCAGCTCTGAGGATTTGAGGCCATTCAAGATGGCTTTTGCTGTCGATAACAGTCAGTAACTCAACCTCTGATCGGACATTTACTACACCGAGACATAAGTACACTCATGTCCAGTAAAAGTCCCCAAGGAGAGTCTACAATTTAGAAGTAGAAGTACTGTACATCCAGAATGTAAGTGATCCCATTCCAACACATTATACCCAGTGATCCAGAGAGTACAGTGTTTTTATATGTAACAATCTGGTGCCTTTGTAGTAGTTGCAGAGCTGGACTGAACTGAGACTACACTGTTCCTGACTGGACTGGACTACTCTCCTCCTGACTGGACTGGGACTACTCTCCTCCTGACTGGACTGGGACTACTCTGTTCCTGACTGGACTGGGACTACTCTGTTCCTGACTGGACTGGGACTACTCTGTTCCTGACTGGACTGGGACTACTCTGTTCCTGACTGGACTGGGACTACTCTGTTCCTGACTGGACTGGGACTACTCTGTTCCTGACTGGACTGGGACTACTCTGTTCCTGACTGGACTGGGACTACTCTATTCCTGACTGGACTGGGACTACTCTGTTCCTGACTGGACTGGGACTACTCTGTTCCTGACTGGACTGGGACTACTCTGTTCCTCTCATCGAGGAGACATACAGGTGGGGAGTAGGACTGCCTGGAGCCCCTCTCCCCAACTTCACTCCCAAATCTCCATTGTCTGAAACCCCACCCCTCCAAAAAAATGAAAAGGGATTGTTCTTATTTCTACTGCCAAAAACAGAGATCCCTCTTTCCCTTTACACAATAGAAATAGTCCTGGAATGAGACCAACAATTCTATTAAGTTTGTCCAGACAGTATAAAAAGTGAGGGTGTGTTATATTGAAAAGTCCAGTCCAGTGTATGTTTCAGAGCAGAGGTTAGAGAATTCTCCAGTTGAGTAAAGTGGCCCGGCTTTGATAGTGGATGGATGTGGGTGGATCTAGCGTGACCCCCGCTAAGCACTAGTGTGGGAAAAAGTCTCACATACTCAGCTTCAATGAGCTGACAAACAGAGGCAGTTAATGGGACCTTCTCCCTAGTAAGTCCCCAAGCCCAGCTCAACACATGACACACTGCAGCCAGGATCAAATCTGTGTTTTCTTTCCCACTCGCTGTCACTCATCCTCTATTTCACTTGATCTGGCACAGTTCACTGAACTGCATGGTACAATCTCTCAATACACACACACACACACACACACCACACACACACACACACACACACACACACACACACACACACACACACACACACACACACACACACACACACACACACACACACACACACACACACACACACACACACACACACACACACACACATTCCTACTCCAGTGGAGGTCCTCCTATCTACAGTAGTCAGGAGGATGCAGACAGGCAGGCAGGACATGTAGTTTGGTAGTCACCACTTCTTTCTGCAGGGTGATCTACATGCTGTTGTGTTCAGTAATGTGTTCAGTGTTCCTGTCTCCATACTGTTTACCACCTCATATTTCATCTCTCTGATTCACTGACATAGTGGCCTGTCTGAAATCTGGCATGCCTACAACTTACTTACACATACTGTATACTAATCGTACTGCATACTATTTAGAACGTACTGTTTAGTAAAAACGAATGCAGTAAGCAACTAATATATCAACATGCTAGAACGTGTCACCTAATGCACAATTGCGTTGATTCCCGCTATATGTTCATGTTGGTACAGTGTGTCCCCTCAGCTGATTATCAGCTGTTGTCAAACACACGGAAGTCTGGTAAGATGCTTATCTTCCTCAACCGCATGAAAAGGTGAAATGAGTACAACATCCTGGCATTTAAAGCATTTAAAAATGAAACTTTTTTTTATGCAAACCGCAAATGCCTACTATTTATGGGTATTCGGACACGCCCACAGAATCCAGTTCTCTCAAAGCACTTCGATCACTGACTCACCTGACAGACGGATGCTGAGAGCGGAATGGAATCTCTCTCTTCCTCAGTGTTTCCCTCACTCGTTCTCTCTGCATGAGATCTTCTCCAGGCATGCAGTGTTTTCTTGGTGGAGGTGACTAAGCCACCTTATGGATTTGGAAAGCTGAGCGACACCTCACGTGGGGGAGCGGAGCGCTCGCCCACATTAAAACTCATACGCGTTTCATGTTCATTTTTCCTGTCTACCGCAAACGTGTTGCCTGTGGAGTCCTAGCTCTGCGTTTTTAGTTTTTATGTGCAGGTTGTTCTTTTCAGAGTCCCTGCAGAGCAGCCGGTCTCCTAGTTGTGGGGGTGGATGCGGTTTGAGGTTATAAAGGCTTTGACAAAACAACTCACGGCCTAACGTTATAAGTAATCAGCCACAACGAGCAACTAGGCTAACCCAAATCACACTATACACTATTTCTAAAACAAGGTGAGAAAGAGGGTTGGGGCTGTCTCAGGTGGCAATACACACACTGCATTAATGTGACTTGTTTTTTACAGGAAAGGAGAGATAAAACATGTGATTAGAAACAACTCCAATAGGATTCAAGGCGCTCCGAAGCAAAGCCCTTTTCCTGGAATGGAACAGACTGGCAACAGGAAACTGAGAGCAAGCAACTTTCTTCTGCATTGTTCCTATGGCGACAGGATGTCGACAGCGTCCAATTTTTCTCCTGAAGGCTGAAGCGAGAGGGAGGTGAATCCCAGAGAAAAGAAGACAGGGAGAGACAGAGATGATTGCTGCCTCACAATGCCTTCCCTTAGCATCGCCTACACACTGCCACATCTCCAGCACAACACGGGAGGAAAATAGAACAATTGTTGTACCGTAGAACTACTTATAAAGATAGCAAGGCGAAAGGCAGCAGCTTTATTTTTTGGTAGAGACAGAGTGAGAGAGAGATGGAGAGAGAATTCCCAGGGCATGGATGGTAGACATTCCAGCTGACCTGCAGTAGTACACCTAACGAGGCTAATTAGCCCACGCCCAGTCACATGAGATAGAGAGTACAGAGCTTTCCTCACACAGACCGCCCTTTCATATGTCAACACGCTGTTCTATACACAGCAGAACAGCAGGCTGGAGCGGCCCTCGCACTGCGTACAGACGTCAATCCAACGTCTAGTCCACGTTGGCTCAACGTGATTTCATTTAAATGACGAGGAAACAACGTTGATTCAACACACGTCAACATATCAACACATAACTGTAAATAACACAAGCCAGAAGAACAGGCCTGTTTTCTACTGTGTAAACACAAAGAGGTCTGAATGCTAAGACACAGCTAAGACAAGTCTAACATTCACACCCGGATACAGTACACGGTGTTGAGAGGCGGGCTGTACTGAACTGTACCTGTGAGAGGGACATGTGGGGCTCCGAGGAGGACAGGCTGTTCTGGCTGATGATGCTCTTCTCCAGAGTGTCCACCTTCTCATAGGTCCGTTTCTGACGCACCATGCCCTCCGACGCCAGGGGCGAGAGGGGCACGTCGCCATGGGTACTCCCGCTCCCGGCCCGGTACAGAGAGCGGTTACTGGCGCTGATGTCCTCTCGGGAGGCGCTGTGGCCCCCGTACTTCTTCGGGGAGTCCAGGGGGGAACGGGCCCGAGGTACAGAGCTGTCAGACATCTCAGCGTCCAGGCTGGCCTTGCTGCCACGCAGGGTGTTAGATCGACTCACCACCACCCGCATCTCTGCCATCAGCTTCTCATTCAGGGCACTGAGCTCCCCACTGCTGCCCACTGAGCCTGGCCGGCCCTGCCCTGTTCCCCCAGCCCCACCTCCCAGGGCTCTCCGGCGGTTCTTCCTCCTCAAGCTGGGCGAGGGCCCGGTGGAGTAGCCTGAGTCCTGGTAGGTGACGGCGGCCGGCGCTGGGTACTCTTGGGAGGCCACGCTGTTCTGCCGGCTGTGTCGGACGTCCATGTTCTTCCTCACGCTGGTCTCCAGGAGACGCCACGACTGCTTCTTCTCCAGGCTCACCTCCTTGGGCCTGGGCTGGGTGACGACTGGGCATGGGGATGGAGAGGGGGGCAGGTCAGGGTCTGGAGCAGGGGCCTGCTCTGTCTGGATAGGATGGGATAAGGGGCTCTGCTTGCAGGTGGCAGGGTCCACATTGACCATGTGTTTGATGCACTCCCGTCCAGCGGGGCTGTACTCTGTGGCGGAGGGATTCCTCTTGTGTTTGGAGGCCAGGTGAGAGGCTGGGTATTGAAGCAGCTTGGGTTGCTGCTGAGTCTGGGTCTGGGGGTGGGTCTGGGGTTGGCGGACCCTCTGCAGGCTGGTGGTTGGGGTGGAGGACCTGTTCAGGAGGGCGGCCCCCTCCACCTCCACCTCCATCGGGGGCTCATCATAGATAGGTGTTTCCATGGGTGGTTCATCATAGATGGGCGGAGTGGCACCGTAATGGGGCGAGGAGGGCTGGGGGGTGCCAGCCTGACACCTCTGTGGGGTCTGGTAGACCTGGCTGCCAGTGGAGGGCATCACCAGGCCGAAGTTACCGTTGTCTCCCTTCTTCAGGTGGAAGGCTTGCTTGTGGTCCACAGGGGCAGCCATCTTGCCTGCAGGGCTGGATATGGGTCTGGGGCTGGGTCTGTCTGAGTGGACCTGGTACACAGCAGGGCTCCCAGGGCTGAGAGCGTTGAGGTGCTGGGTGCTAGCGGGCACCACGGACTGGTTCCTGCCAATGCTGTTCACCTTCACCAACATGGCTGCCTTCGATCCCGGAGCTGGCTGCCATCTTTGACCTGGGTCTCTGGAACAGAAGAGAGGAAGATTTTTTGATGAATAATAAAACAAATATTTATACATCACGGATGGGCAACTTTGATGGCGGGTGGGGGCCACAAAACATCTGAACTCTTTAAGGGGCTGCAGTGGCTCACCGGTCTGTGTACCCACATCCTTACCCAAACTTCCCTGCTGTACATAGAACACACTCAAAGACACCAAAAATGTGGGATCAAAGATGTATGATATGTCCACATGCTCACAGCACTATAAACAATGGTTTAGGCCTGTTTGGTGGGTAAACAAGACAGATGACTGTTCAAAGCCAACTTGCTCATATGTAACTGAGAAGAAAGAATCCGTGACTGGGATGCCAGACCTTGTCGGAATCCCACCTGTACATTCCCCTGCGTTTCAAGCTTTAAACCCTCTGACCTTCCACGGTTCAGAGAGAGAGATAGGTCTCTAGGTCTGACAGTATTGGCAACCAAGGTCTTTATAAAGGACAAACCACTCGTTAACCATGTTTATCTCATTTTGTGAGACTATGAGAGTGTATGGGAGGCAGGTATGAGAGTGTAGGTTACAACTGTGAGACAGATATGAGACTGTAGGTTACAACTGTGAGACAGATATGAGACTGTACAGGTTACAACTGTGAGACAGATATGAGACTGTACAGGTTACAACTGTGAGACAGATATGAGACTGTAGGTTACAACTGTGAGACAGATATGAGACTGTACAGGTTACAACTGTGAGACAGGTATGAGACTGTAGGTTACAACTGTGAGACAGATATGAGACTGTAGGTTGCAACTGTGAGACAGATATGAGACTGTAGGTTACAACTGTGAGACAGATATGAGACTGTACAGGTTACAACTGTGAGACAGATATGAGACTGTACAGGTTACAACTGTGAGACAGATATGAGACTGTAGGTTACAACACAACTTGAGATGGATCTGATTTGACGCAGTGCGACTGTGAGATATTTCTGGTTTAGTTTCCAACAAACATGGCCATAGTGCAAGTACATAATCAGGGCATGGAAACAAAATTAATCTTACTAGCTATTAATATTACTAAAAGAGACTGTCACAATGAAACAATGGAAACCCTTTTCTCAACAAAACCCTTACTCAGCTTATCAAACAGAAGTACCCACACCCACACAAACACACTCATTTTCCAGAACATCACGGTCCTGTTTGTAGGAGAAACACAACAGGAAAGGTTTGTTCCACTTTGTTCCAACATTACAGTCTGCCAAGTGAAGCTGTCAAAACTACAGCTCCACGCACACACACACTCACACACACACACACACACACACACACACACACACACACACACACACACACACACACACACACACACACACACACACACACACACACACACACACACACACACACACCACACACCGTTGAAGTTGGAAGTTTACATACACCTTAGCCAAATACATTTAAACTCAGTTTTTCACAATTCCTGACATTTAATCCTAGTAAAAATTCCCTGTCTTAGGTCAGTTAGGATCACCACTTTATTTTAAGCATTTGAAATGTCAGAATAATAGTAGAGAGAATGATTTAATTCAGCTTTTTTTTCTTTCATCACATTCCCAGTGGGTCAGAAGTTTACATACACTCAATTAGTATTTGGTAGCATTGCCTTTAAATTGTTTAACTTGGGTCAAACGTTTTGGGTAGCCTTCCACAAGCTTCCCACAATAAGTTGGGTGAATTTTGGCCCAGTCCTCCTGACAGAGCTTGTGTAACTGAGTCAGGTTTGTAGGCCTCCTTGCTCGCACACACTTTTTCAGTTCTGCCCACAAATTTTCTCTGGGATTGAGGTCAGGGCTTTGTGATGGCCAATCCAATACCTTGACTTTGATGTCTTTAAGCCATTTTGCCACAACTTTGGAAGTATGCTTGGGGTCATTGTCCATTTGGAAGACCCATTTGCGACCAAGCTTTAACTTCCTGACTGATGTCTTGAGATGTTGCTTCAATATATCCACATAATTTTCCATCCTCATGATGCCATCTATTTTTTAAGTGCACCAGTCCCTCCTGCAGCAAAGCACCCCCACAACATGATGCTGCCACCCGTTATTCACGGTTGGGATGGTGTTCTTCGGCTTGCAAGCCTCCCCTTTTTTCCTCCAAACATAACGGTGGTCATTATGGCCAAACAGTTCTATTTTTGTTTCATCAGACCAGAGGACATTTCTCCAAAAATTACGATCTTTGTCCCCATGTGCAGTTGCAAACCGTAGTCTGGCTTTTCTATGGTGGTTTTGGAGCAGTGGCTTCTTCCTTGCTGAGCGGCCTTTTATGTCAATATAGGACTCGTTTTACTGTGGATATAGATACTTTTGTACATGTTTCCTCCAGCATCTTCACAAGGTCCTTTGCTGTTGTTCTGAGATTGATTTGCACTTTTCGCACCTAAGTATGTTCATCTCTAGGAGACAGAATGCTTATCCTTCCTGAGCAGTAAGACGGCTGCGTGGTCCCATGGTCTTTATACTTGTGCACTATTGTTTGTACAGATGAAAGTGGTACCTTCAGGCGTTTGGAAATTGCTCCCAAGGATGAACCAAACTTGTGGAGGTCTACAATTTTTTTCTGAGGTCTTGGCTGATTTCTTTTGATTTTCCTATGATGTCAAGCAAAGAGGCACTGAGTTTGAAGGTAGGCCTTGAAATACATCCGCAGGTACACCTCCAATTCACTCAAATTATGTCAATCAGAAGCTTCTAAAGCCATGACATCATTTTCTGAAATTTTCCAAGCTGTTTAAAGGCACAGTCAACTTAGTGTATGCAAACTTCTGACCCACTGGAATTGTGATACAGTGAATTATAAGTTAAATAATCTGTCTGTAAACAATTGTTGGAAAATTGACTTGTGTGCACAAAGTAGATTTTTGAAAAACGAGTTTAAATGACTCCAACCTAAGTGTATGTAAACTTCCGATTTCAACTGTACATACACACACACACATATATACACACACACACACACACACACACACACACACACACACACACACACACACACACACACACACACACACACACACACACACACACACACACACACACACACACACACACACACACACACACCACCCCAGCTCCATGTTCCCAGTGGAATGTCAGGCCCTAATCCTGCATCAATGCCCTGGGTGTTCTGGTCCTTCAGTGGTGCAGCCTACTCACCCTCCCTCAGACCTCAGACCCCAGATCCAGCTTACAGCCCTACACACTCCACAAGCAACCTGATAATCTCCCCGACTAGCTAATCTAACCAGCACTCAACTCTCAACTCCTCTCACACCAGACCCTTTCTTTCAAAAGACTGTTCAGAATATAGCTAAACGTCTACTGTAAAAACAGCATAACCTCAATGAAACCCTCTCAGCCGGGAAACCCACCATAACACATCCCATAATGGCAAAGACATGTTAGACAAGCAACACTGAGAGCCTGTATGGTGTTGGGAAAGACATAGGAGACAAGCAACACTGTGGGAAGTAAGACATTATCCTGCCTAATAGTTGTTACCCCATCAGTAAACATGTTCTCACTTTTAGAACAATGCCATATAGCTTCTGCTAAGTAGAAGACAACACCATACAGACTCTGATAAGTAGAGGACAACACCTTACAGGCTCTGCTAAGTAGAGGACAACACCATATAGCCTCTGCTAAGTAGAGAACAACACCATACAGACTCTGCTAAGTAGAAGACAACACCATACAGACTCTGCTAAGTAGAAGACAACACCATACAGACTCTGCTAAGTAGAAGACAACACCATACAGACTCTGCTAAGTAGAGGACAACACCATATAGCCTCTGCTAAGTAGAGGACAACACCATACAGACTCTGCTAAGTAGAGGACAACACCATATTGCCTCTGCTAAGTAGAGGACAACACCATACAGGTTCTGATAAGTAGAGGACAACACCATACAGACTCTGCTAAGTAGAAGACAACACCATACAGACTCTGCTAAGTAGAGGACAACACCATATTGCCTCTGCTAAGTAGAGGACAACACCATACAGGCTCTGATAAGTAGAGGACAATACCATACAGGCTCTGCTAAGTAGAGGACAACACCATACAGGCTCTGCTAAGTAGAGGACAACACCATACAGACTCTGATAAGTAGAGGACAACACCATATAGCCTCTGCTAAGTAGAGGACAACACCATATAGCCTCTGCAAAGTAGAGGACAAAACCATATAACCTATGCTAAGTAGAGGACAACCCCACATAGCCTCTGCTAAGTAGAGGACAACACCATACAGGCTCTGCTAAGTAGAGGACAACACCATACAGGCTCTGCTAAGTAGAGGACAACACCATACAGGCTCTGCTAAGTAGAGGACAACACCACATAGCCTCTGCTAAGTAGAGGACAACACCACATAACCTCTGCTAAGTAGAGGACAACACCACATAACCTCTGCTAAGTAGAGGACAACACCATATAGCCTCTGATAAGTAGAGGACAACACCATACAGGCTCTGCTAAGTAGAGAACAACACCATATAACCTCTGCTAAGTAAAGGACAACACCATTAGCCTCTGCTAAGTAGAGGACAACACCATACAGACTCTGATAAGTAGAGGACAACACCATATAACCTCTGCTAAGTAGAGGACAACAAGATATAGCCTCTGCTAAGTAGAGGACAACACCATATAACCTATGCTAAGTAGAGGACAACACCATATAGCCTCTGCTAAGTAGAGGACAACACCATACAGACTCTGATAAGTAGAGGACAACACCATATAGCCTCTGCTAAGTAGAGGACAAAACCATATAACCTCTGCTAAGTAGAGGACAACCCCATATAGCCTCTGCTAAGTAGAGGACGACACCATACAGACTCTGATAAGTACAGGACAACACCATATAGCCTATCAGCATATCATAGCATATCAGCATTGCCTGAGTAAAGATGCGTAATGGGGGGGTGGAGGGTGGTCTTTGTCCCCTAAAAAAGATCAGAAGGTAACTTACCCCCCCTTGTGTCCCTGTGTTGGCGCGGGACAGCGTTGTAACGGCGGGGGTCCTTTCAGTCCCCGTGTGAACGCTGCTACACCCCCTCCTCTTCAAAACCAAAAGAAAACAAACAACCTGTGCCAGCGCGTCTCAGAAGGATGATGGATGTGTGTGTACCGCTGTGAGTGTCTTCAGTGAAAACACAAAAGAGTCAAGGCTCCAGAGCTCTTTACAGATACTCTTAATTGTAGTCTGCCACCAGCGTCTGAATTTAACTGTGGAGTTACTGAGAGGGGAGCAAAAAAAACAAAGGGGAGAGAGAGAGAGAGAGAGAGAGAGAGAGAGAGAGAGAGAGAGAGAGAGAGAGAGAGAGAGAGAGAGAGAGAGGAGGAAAGAAAGGCGGGGGCCGGTGCTGTAGCCCTTATCCTTCCTCAGTGTTACAGTAGCTGGAATGTGAGCTGCTCTGTTCCAGCTCAGCCTCTCTCCTCTCTGATAGAATCTCAGCATGTGAGTAGCCCATATTAATATATGTAGCCTTAGAAATAAGGTTCATGAAATCAATAACTTGCTAACATCAGATAACATTCATATATTAGCCATTTCTGAGCCTCACTTAGATAATTCCTTTGATGATACAGCAGTAGCAATACAAGGATATAACATCTATAACATCTACAGGAATGCTTATGGGGGAGGTGTTGGTACAGTGACTTGTGAAAGTATTCACCCCCCTTGGCATTTTTCCTATTTTGTAGCCTTACAACCTGGAATTAAAATTGATTTTTTACATTTTTATTTATTGTGAAACAAACAAGAAATAACACAAAAAAACTGAAAACTTGAGCGTGCATAACTATTCACCCCCTCAAAGTCAATACTTTGTAGAGCCACCTTTTGTAGCAATTACAGCTGCAAGTCTCTTGTGGTATGTCTCTATAAGCTTGGCACATCTAGCCACTGGGATTTTTGCCCATTCTTCAAGGCAAAACTGCTCCAGCTCCTTCAAGTTGGAATGGTTCTGCTGGTGTACAGCAATCTTTAAGTCATACCACAGATTCTCAATTGGATTGAGGTTTGGGCTTTGACTAGGCCATTCCAAAACATTTAAATGTTTCCCCTTAAACCACTCGAGTTTTGCTTTAGCAGTATGCTTAGGGTCATTGTCCTGCTGGAAGGTGAACCTCGGTCCCAGTCTCAAACCTCTGGAAGACTGAAACAGGTTTCCCTCAAGAATTTCCCTGTATTTAGCGCCATCCATCATTCCTTCAATTCTGACCAGTTTCCCAGTCCCTGCTGATGAAAACCATCTCCACAGCATGATGCTGCCACCACCATGCTTCACTGTGGGGATGGAATTCTCGGGGTGATGAGAGGTGTTGGGTTTGCGCCATACATAGCATTTTCCAAATCTCAATTTTAGTCTCATCTGACCAGAGTACCTTCTTCCATATGTTTGGGGAGTCTCCCACATGCCTTTTGGCAAACACCAAACATGTTTGCTTATTTTTTTCTGGCCACTCTTCCGTAAACACTCTGTGGAGTGTACAGCTTAAAGTGGTCCTATGGACAGATACCCCAATCTCCGCTGTGAAGCTTTGCAGCTCCTTCAGGGTTATCTTTGGTCTCTTTGTTGCCTCTCTGATTAATGCCCTCTTTGCCTGGTCCGTGAGTTTTGGTGGGTGGCCCTCTCTTGGCAGGTTTGTTGTGGTGCCATATTCTTTCAATTTTTTAATAATGGATTTAATGGTGCTCCGTGGGATGTTCAAAGTTTTTGATATTTTTTTATACCCAACCCTGATCTGTACTTCTCCACAACATTGTCCTTGACCTGTTTGGAGAGCTCCTTGGTCTTCATAGTGTCTCTTGCTTGGTGGTGCCCCTTGCTTAGTGGTGTTGCAGACTCTGGGGCCTTTCAGAACAGGTGTATATATACTGAGATCATGTGACAGATCATGTGACACTTAGATTGCACACAGGTGGACTTTATTTAACTAATTATGTGACCTCTGAAGGTAATTGGTTGCACCAGATCTTATTTAGGGGCTTCATAGCAAAGGGGGTGAATACATATGCACGCACCACTTTTCCATTTTTTATTTTGTATAATTCTTTGAAACAAGTAATTATTTTCATTTCACTTCACCAATTTGGACTATTTTGTGTATGTAAGTCCATTACATGAAATCCAAATAAAAATCTATTTAAATTACAGGTTGTAATGCAACAAAATATGAAAAACGCCAAGGGGGGTGAATACTTTTGCAAGGCACTGTATATACACTGACTATACCAACATTAGGAACACCTTCCTAATATTGACTTGCCCTAACTCCCTTTTGACCTCAGAACAGCCTGAATTTGTTGGGGCATGGAGTCTACAAGGTGTCGAAAGCATTCCACAGGGATGCTGGCCCACGTTGACTTCAATGCTTCCCACAGTTCTGTCAAGTTGGCTAAATGTCCTTTGGGTGGTGGACCATTCTTGACACACATGGGAAACTGTTGAGCGAAAAAAAAACAGCAGCGTTGCAGTTCTTGAAACAAACATGTGCCCCTTTCCCTAACCACCTGTCACCTATTACCGTACCCCGTTCAGAGGCACTTCAATCTTTTGTCTTGCCCATTCACCCTCTGAATGGCACAGAATCCATGTCTCAATTGTCTCCAAACTTTCACCTGGATTCACCTGGTCAGTCTAGGTCATGGAAAGAGCAGATGTTCGTAATGTTTTCTATACTCATTGTATATTCAGAGCCATATACCTGTAATGCTTAGAGAAGATCTCATGTCAAGTGTTATTGAAGTGTTGTGGTTGCAGGTTCACCTGCCTCGTCTAAAGCCTATTATTTTGGGGCGTTGCTATAGGCCACCAAGTGCTAACAGTAGCTAAATACTGTGTGTAAAATGCTTGATATGTGATGTAAACAGAATGGTATACTTTCTTTGGGACCTGAATATTGACTGGTTTTCATCAAGCTGTCCCCTCAAGAGGAAGCTTCTCACTGTAACCAGTGCCTGTAATCTAGTTCAGGTTATTAATCAACCTACCAGGGTGTTTACAAACAGATCATCCACATGTATCGATCACATTTTTACTAATACTGTAGAACTTTGTTTAAAAGCTGTATCCGTACCCATTGGATGCAGTGATCACAATATAGTGGCAATATCCAGGAAAGCCAAAGTTCAAAATGTTGGGCCTAAAATAGTGCATAAGAGATCATACAAAATATTTTGCTGTGACTCTTATGTGGATGATGATAAAAAATGTTTTTGGTCTGATATAATTAATAAGGAGCATCCAGATGCCGCACTTGATGAATTTATGAAATTGCTTCTTCCAATTATTGATAAACATACACCTCTTAAGAAACTGACTTCTAGAACTGGTAGGTAGCCCTTTCCTGCAGTCAAATTACCTAGTGGCCTCATGGGTGGAATATTATTAATACTTTTCATCATTTGATATTTTTTTTTTTTTTTAAATCAACGCCGAAAATCTGGTGTTTCTATGTCAAACAGTTTTGATATATTTCAGTCTTCTGGAATGTGTATTAAGTGTAACATCCTGACCACACCGCTCGCGTCACGTGCGAGAGCGTTGCAAAATAAATGTAAACATACATGTTATTCAATCAGTGCACCTGCTCTCACACGTCAACGAGCATCTGCATAGCCAGGCACTAAAATATAACTTGGTTCTATTTGTGATGCTTGACGCGCTGCAAATCCAGCCTCTCCAATCTCCTCATTGGTTTTTAGGAGCATATACCTATGTGGGTGATTGAAAGATGAACGGTGGTCCACACTCCAATCCAGTTAGTGGTGGTAATGCACCAACTTGTTGGTTGCCAACCGCCATATAAAGTCTGAAGAAGAAGAAACACGAAGGTGGAGAGATTACTAGAAACAAACTTGGTGTACCCTTTTTTCTGTGGATTAATTGTCAGAGTAGAGGACCTTGTGCATTTCAGGTCAAATAACAACCCAATTATTATATCCCAGGACAAATTAGCTAGCAACAGCAAGCTAGCTAGCGAAATTGCCATAAATATTTAATGCTATTTTTGATATTTCAAACTTCGCGTCCTGATCTCGTCTGGTGTGGGTGGACAAAATCAACATGCGCACGATACCGCACGCGGACGTCAGCATGTTATATTGGGATGCAAACTCAAAATGGAATATTATCAACTCTATATCTGTCATGGTACAGGTGTCTTCTTATTTTTAAGCCCATAACCATGTGTGTGAGGTGTATACTTTTGTTTCAAAGTAGATTTGTTTAAGACTACCAATAAACACTCTGCGTGACCCTGATTTAGCCCACTGCAGTAAATTAAGGCTCCATGGATTGATGAGGAATTGAAAAACGGTATGGTTGAAAGAGATCGGGAAAAGGAGTGGCTAATAAGTCTGGCTGCACATCTGACTCAACAAAAATAAGAAATTGTATTATTACGTAGCCAAGATCAATTATATATACATTTTTGAGTATATTAAATGAAATGATGGTCAGAAAGACACATTCAACTCCATTTTCATCGAATCAGATGGTTTATTCATCACAAAACCATTTGATGTTGCCAATTATTTTAATGATTACTTCATTGGCAAAGTGGGAAAACTTATGCAGGAAATGCCAACAATGAACAGTGAGCCATTGTATTCATGCATAAATAATGAAAGAAAAGCATTGTAAGTTTGAATTTTGTAAAGTTAGTGTGGGGGAGGTGGAGAAAAATTATTGTTATCGAATGACAAACCTCCTGGCATTGACAACTTAGATAGAAAGTTACTGAGGATGGTAGCAGACACATATCAGTTATATCTTTCATGTCAAATCAAATTTTATTTGTCACATATGTCAAATACAACAGGTGTAGACCTTACTGTAAAATGCTTACTTACAAGCCATTAACCAACAATGCAGTTCAAGAAATAGAGTTAAGAAAATATTTACTGAATAAACTAAAGTAAAAAATGAAATAAAAGTAACAATAAAATAACAACGAGGCTATATACAGGTTAGTCGAGGTAATTTGTACATGTAGGTAGGGGTAAAGTGACTATGCATAGATAATAAACAGTAGCAGCAGTGTAAAAACAAAGGGGGGGGGGGGGTGTCAATGTAAATAGTCTGGGTGGCCATTTGATTAATTGTTCAGCAGTCTTATGACTTATGTTAAGGAGCCTTTTGGACCTAGACTTGGCGCTCCGGTATCGCATCCCGTGTCTATGACTAGGGTGACTGGAGTCTTTGACAATTTGTTGGGCCTTCCTCTGACACCACCTAGTATAGAGGCCCTGGATGGCAGGAAGCTTGGTCCCAGTGATGTAAAGGGCCGTACGCACTACCCTCTGTAGCGCCTTACTGTCGGATGCCAAGCAGTTACCATACCAGGCGGTGATGCAACCAGTCAGGTTGCTCTCGATGGTGCAGCTGTAGAATCATTTGAGGATCTGAGGACCCATGCCAAATCTTTTCAGTCTCCTGAAGGGGGAATAGGCTTTGTTGTGCCCTCTTCACGACTGTCTTGGTGTGTTTGGATCATGATAGTTCGTTGGTGATGTGAACACCAAGGAACTTGAAACTCTCAGCCCGCTAAACTACAGCCCGATCGATGTTAACGGGGGCCTGTTCGGCCCTCCTTTTCCTGTAGTCCACAATCAGTTCCTTTGTCTTGCTCACATTGTGTCTAGAGGAAGGTGTTTACTGTTTCTAACAGCAGACCTATCATCTTGCTGCCAGCTCTTAGGAAACTGTTGGAAAACATTTTGTTTGACCAAATACAATACTATTTCTCTGTAAACCTGACAACAGACTTTCAGCATGCTTATAGAGAAGGGAACTCAACTATGTATTGCACTGACACTGATGATTAATTGAAGGAAATGTATAATAATAGCATAGTGGGAGCTGTTAGATTTTAGTGCAGCGTTTGATATTATTGACCATAACCTGTTGTTGAGAAAATGTGTTTTATAGCTTTTCAACCTCTGCAATATTTTGGATTCAGAGCTACACTAGATATACAAAAGTATGTGAACACTCCTTCAAATTAGTGGATTCAGCTAGCTCAGCCACACCCGTTGCTGACAGGTGTATAAAATCGAGCACACTGCCATGCGATCTCCATAGACAAACATTAGCAGTAGAATGGCCTTACTGAAGAATTCTATGACTTTCAAAGTGGCACCGTCATAGAATGCCACCTTTCCAACAAGTCAGTTCGTCAAATTTCTGCCCTGCTAGATGTGTGCCAATCAACTGTTAAGTGCTGTTATTTTGTAGTGGAAATGTCTAGGAGTAACAACGGCTCTACCGTGAAGTGGTAGGCCACATAAGTTCACAGAATTGGACCGGCGAGTGCTGAAGTGCGTAGCGCGTAACAATCATCTGTCCTCGGTTGCAACACCCACTACTGAGATCTAAACTGCATCTAGAAGCAACGTCAGCACAAGAACTGTTCGTCGGGAGCTTCATGAAATGGGTTTCCACGGCCGAGCGGCTGCACACAAGCCTAAGATCGCAATGCCAGCCCACACTGGTGGTTTTCTTTAATGGAAACTTCTCTAGTGTCAAACATGTAGTGTCAGGTGTACCACAGGGCAGCTCTCTAGGCCCACTCTTTTATATTTTTACCAATGACCTGCCACTGGCATTAAACAAAGCCTGTGTGCCCATGTATGCTGATGATTCAACCATATAAGTGTCAGCAAATACAGCGACTACAGTCACAAAAAAACATTAACAAGGAGATGCAGTCAGTTTTGGAATGGTTGGCCAGTAATAAACTGGTCCTGAACATCTCTAAAACTAACAGCATTGTATTTGGCACAAATCATTCCCTATGCTCTAGACCTCAGCTGAATCTGATAATGAATGTAGAGCTGTTGAACAAGTTGAGGAGACTCAATTGCTTGGTGTAAATTGTCATGGTCAAAACAGATTCAACGGTTGTAAAGACAGGGAGTGGTCTTTCCATAATAAAAAGACACTGCTTTTTTGACACCACACTACACAAATCAAGTCCTGCAGGCTCTAGTTTTGTCTTACCTTGATTATTATCCAGTCATGGTCAAGTGCTGCAAAGAAAGACCAAGTTAAGCTGCAGCTGGCCCAGAACAGAGCGGCACGTCTTGATCTTCATTGTAATCAGAGGGCTAATATAAATACTATGCATGCCAGTCTCTCTTGGCTAAGAGTTGAGGAGAGACTGACTGCATCACTTCTTGTTTTATAAGGAACATTAATGTGTTGGAAATTGCAAACTGTTTGCATAGTCAACTTACACACAGCTCTGACACAAACACTTACCCCACCAGACATGTCACCAGGGGTCTTTTCACAGTCCACAAATCCAGAACAAATTCAACAAAGTGTACAGTATTGATAAGAGCTTTTATTGCATGGAACTCACTTCCATCTCATATTACTCAAATAAACAGCAAACCTGTTTTCAAAAAACAGATGAAGCAACACCTCACGGCACAGCGCCACTCCCCTATTTGACCTAGATATTTTGTGTGTATGTATCGATATGTAGGCTATGTTTGCCATTTTTAAAATGATGTAGTTCTGTCCTTGAGTTGTTCTTGTTTATTAATGTCATGTATTATGTAATGTATTATGTCATGTATTATGTCATGTTTTGTGTGCGAACCTCTAACACCTTTAGTTTGTCTGAATTCGTGGATTTTATGCACCAGCCAAGCTTCTGGGAGAGCGCCATGGTTCTCTTTTGATATCTTTTGTGTGAACCCCAGGAAGAGTAGTTGCAGCTTTCACAACAGCTAATGGGGATCTGAATAAAATACCAAAATACCCTCTCCTCTCCTCTCACACTACTACAGTCCTACTCTACTCTCTCTGTCCTCTCAAGGATCATCCTCTCACCACCACAATACCCTCTTCTCTAACGCTGGGTACTTCAGTACCCTCTCGGTTTTTCTCTGTCTCCACCGCTCTCATCTGTTCTTTTCTCTCACTAAGTCTCATCTCCACCTCTCTCACAACATCTCTCACCTTCTCACAAAGATTGAACTACTTTGCTAGAATAGAAAACCTTCTATCACTAGCTACACCTTTACTCTAGTACTTCACCTCTCTGCTCTTAAAGATTCATACATTCTCTCAAACATTCTCCTCTCATCCTTTCTCTTCTTGTCTTCCTCACTCTACTTCACCCCCCCCCCCCCACTCTCTCTCATTACTTTTCTCTTCATCTTTCAACGTCTCTCCATTTCCACGCTCCGCTTTAGTGTTCTGCACTTATCCTTCCACACTTTAAAAAACGTAAAAAACAGCCTCTGGTCTGTTTTCTCTCCTCTTCTCTCCATTTTTAACTGTTAAAAACGTCATTTCACTTGTTCTATGTCTATCAGTCTAACATCCATATCCCCTTACACACTCTCGGGAGAATGACAGCATCTATGTGTGTTTTCTTTTGTGTTGATGTACATGTGGGTATAAGTATGTTTGTATTGGGTGTGAGAATAACATGTAGCTATGATCGATACTAGCTTGTGTAATATCAATCTGCTTATGCAAGAGTTGGGTATATAATGCACTCCTCTCTCTCTCTCTCTCTCTCTCTCTCCCCTTCGATGGCACACTGTTGTATTTCACCCTATAGATATGGGAGTTTATCAAAATTGGATTTGTTTTCAAATTCTTTGTGGGTCTGTGTAATCTGAGGGAAATATGTGTCTCTAATATGGTCATACATTTAGCAGGAGGTTAGGAAGTACAGCTCAGTTTCCACCTCATTTTGTGGGCAGTGTGCACATAGCCTGTCTTCTCTTGAGAGCCAGGTCTGCCTACGACGGCCTTTCTCAATAGCAAAGCTATGCTCACTGAGTCTGTACATAGTCAAAGATTTCCTTAATTTTGGATCAAATCAAACATTATTTGTCACATGCGCCGAATACAACAAGTGTAGACCTTACTGTGAAATGCTTTCTTACAACCGACAGTGCAGTTCAAGAAGAAGAAAATATTTACCAAGTAGGCTAAAATAAAAAGCAATAATACAAAGTAACACAATAAGAATAAGAATAACGAGGCTATGTACAGGGGGCACCGGTACTGAGTCAGTGTGCAGGGGTACAGGCTAGTTGAGGTAGTCTGTACATGTAGGTGGGGGCGAAGTGACTATGCATAGGTAACAAACAACAGCGAGTAGCAGCAGTGTACAAAAAGAGGGGGGGATCAATGTAAATTGTCCGGTGGCGATTTTATGAATTGTTCAGCAGTCTTATGGATTGGGGGTAGAAGCTGTTGAGGAGCCTTTTGGTCCTAGACGTGGCGGTCCGATACCACTTGCCGTGCGGTAGCAGAGAGAACAGTCTATAACTTGGGTGACTGGAGTCTGACAATTTTATGGTCAGTCACAGTGGTCAGGTATTCTGCCACTGTGTACTCTCTGTTTAGGGACAAATAGCATTCCAGTTTGCTCTGGTTTTTGGTAAATTCTTTCCAATGTGTCAAGTAGATATTTTTTTGCTTTCTCATGATTTGGTTGAGTATAATTGTGTTGCTGTTGCTGTCCTGGGGCTCTGTGGGGTCTGTTTGTGTTTGTGAACAGAGCCCCAGGACCAGCTTGCTTAGGGGACTCTTCTCTAGGCTAATCTCTCTGTAGGTGATGGCTTTGTTATGGAAGGTTTGGGATTCACTTCCTTTTAGGTGGTTGTAGAATTTAACGTCTCTTTTCTGGATTTTGATAATGAGCGGGTATCGGCCTAATATTTTGTGTTCTATGTTGTACACAGAAGATTTTTGCAGAATTCTGCATGCAGCATCTCATCTTGGTGTTTGTCCCATTTTGTGAATTTTTGGTTGGTGAGCGGACCCCAAACCTGACAATCATACAGGGCAATGGGTTCTATAACTGATTCAAGTATTTTTAGCCAGATCCTCATTGGTATGTTGAATTCTATGTTCCTTTTGATGGCATAGAAGGCCCTTATTGCTTTGTCTCTCAGCTCGTTCACAGCTTTGTGGAAGTTACCTGTGGCACTGATGTTTAGGCCAAGGTATGTATAGTTTTTTGTGTGCTCTAGGGCAACGGTGTCTATCTAGATGGAATTTATATTTCCCTCAACACCGCCTTCCATCAATTTGTATAGCAGACCCTCATGCCAAATTGAGTTAAAAGCTTTTTGAAATCAACAACGCATGAGAAGACTTTGTTTTTGTTTGTTTGTTTGTCAATTAGGGTGTGCAAGGTGAATATGTGGTCTGTCGTACCTCTATCCTCCTCCTCTGTCTATCCTGCTCCTCCCTCTATCTCTCTCTCTCTCTCTATCTTCTGTCCCTCTCACATTGACACTTTGAAAGCCTTGGTGTCAATAGTTAACAACACAATGTTGTGTCAGTTGCTCAGGCGGTGTGTGTCTAAGTGCCTGCCTGTTGTGTAGGGTGCTACCAGGTCAACAGACTGTAATACTTTATGGCAGTCAGAGACAAATATTTGGGAAAATACAAATGACATTTGGGATATTGATCAAAAACAAACATCCACGAGTGGATTTGTGTTGTTGTTGCTCTGAGGGATGCTGGGAAAAGGGGTGGGGCCCTGAGTGTAGAGATTGAGGGTGTCCTGGGGGAGCGCCTGTTGGAGAGTTCAAAGGGCATCTCTCCACAGTGAAAACAGGAAATACCAACACAGTGTTCACATCGGAGAGGAGCACAGAAAAAAAACTCTGAATCGCCTCTACTGACGGAGAGTTTACATAGGGGAACGCAAATAAATACATACACACTCTATATACATACGGATGTAGTGTCTTTCATGACCATGGCCAAACACTCAACGAATGATTATTAAATAACTGGTTCCACAGCCTTTTGTTCTGTTTACTCAACTCCCCGCCGTCAGAACTACTCACAGACATAAGCCCTGTTTAGACCTGTTTCTAACATGCTGCCTTTGTCCTGATCTTGTCCATATTCTGATTGTGCCCACATTTTTAGACAAGTGTAGACGATTAAAAGACGCATTGTGATCAGATTGTGACAGACTGGGAGGAAGGTGGGAGGAGGATTTGGGGGGAAACATTGCTCCTCTATGGGGTGGGCTGTCCTGGGATGAGCTCATGTCCACACTTGTAAGGTGTGGTGGGGAAGTACAGTGCTATCACAGTGATTTGATTAGGGAACAGAGGACACACACACCATCCATCTGTCTGGACCCTCAGCCATCCAGACATGCCTTTCACATTGATAAGGAATATGGCAGAATGTGCCGTACTGTATAGGATAGGTAGAATACATACACAGCCATTACACATGAACAAACAGACATTCAGAGTCATGTAACTCTGGTGAGTGAGTAGAGTAAATAGACAGAGGGACAGTACAGAATATGACCTCTGTGTTATACCACAAAGAAGAAAATGCATTAGGAACACCATCATTCTGGCAGGCTTTGATAGTAAGGAGCGTGCAGTGGAGTGCCCCCAGTCAACAAGCACACGTCTGCAATGCCATGGGCTCAGATGATCACATTTCTACTGTGTTCAGTGTGGAACAGCTGCACAGCCACAGCCACAGCCACAGCACCTCCTTTCAGATGTGTGGAAGTGACAGCAGGCCATGCTCATTTCAGCCCTGATTACGGCCCTGATTACAGCTATTACACAGTCAGAGGGAAACCCTGGAGTTATGAAATGATTATTCTCAGGGCTGAGAAACCAGACCAACCGGTGTGTGTTTGTGTGTGTATGTGTATGTGTATGTGTATGTTTGTGTGTCTTTGTGTGTGTGGGCTGCGCCCTTGTCTGTCAGTTGGTGGTCACACAGGTGAGGTGTGTGTGTTGAGTGAGATGGGACTGGAGTCCCGACCAGTCTGCTCATCACAGGAAGGGAAATGCCTCATCCAGCCAGTCGTCGGGCCGATGGGCAGTGGCTAGCCACCAGCCAGTCGTCGGGCCGGTGGGCAGTGGTTAGCCACCAGCCAGTCGTCGGGCCGGTGGGCAGTGGCTAGCCACCAGCCAGTCGTCGGGCCAGTGGGCAGTGGCTAGCCACCAGCCAGTCGTCGGGCCGGTGGGCAGTGGCTAGCCACCAGCCAGTCGTCGGGCCGGTGGGCAGTGGCTAGCCACCAGCCAGTCGTCGGGCCGGTGGGCAGTGGCTAGCCACCAGCCAGTCGTCGGGCCGGTGGGCAGTGGCTAGCCACCAGCCAGTCGTCGGGCCAGTGGGCAGGTGGCTAGCCACCAGCCAGTCGTCGGGCCAGTGGGCAGTGGCTAGCCACCAGCCAGTCGTCGGGCCAGTGGGCAGTGGCTGGCCACGAGGCAGTTTCCATCTGTACCTCATTACTACTTGGTAGATGAGGAGAGCAGCCATATGGAAAGTGATTGAGGTCTGTGCTGGGCTTTTCTATAGGATCTTATTGAGCAGAGCTAGCCAGCAGCTGGAGGGAGGGAGGGAGGGAGGGAGGGAGTGAGGGAAGGAAGGAGGGAGGGAGGTAAGGAAGGAAGGAAGGATAGAAGGAAGGGAGAGAGGGAGGGAGGGAAGTAGGGAAGGAGGGAGGGAGGACATAGGGATGACTGTGAGTTAGTGAGGGACCATAATGTAATTCATTAGGAAGGGGAGACTTATAATATAAAATGAAATGAAAGTAAACAAAGGAAACCAATAAAACCCAGATGAAACCGTTCTGTTTGGATGGTAGATGATAGTATGGGATGAAGGGGCCTACAGTGTGTCTATCTGGATGGTGGTGCAGTACCAGAGGGAAGGGCTACAGCACCAGTCAGGCCCAGATCACGTGCCTTGTGGGCTGCTTTGTTCTGCTGTTGGAGCCTCTTCCCCTCCTCTAATCCTGTTTGGCTAAGCACTGCCTGCAGACAAAAGCATACAGTGTCCCCACAGCCCAGCCACTAACACCGGGGAAAATTCACACTCCTTTTCTCAGGGCTTTTTTCACTCATCTTCTCCCTCTCTCTATGCTTCCCCCCTCTTCAGCTGTCCTCATCCTCCCGGGGGATTTCACGGTTATTCAGCCTAACACAGTTGGTCTGGGCTTCCCTAGTGGACCGCTTTTCACTCAAAACTTTACATCTCTGAAAACACAGCCCAATGACAGGCATGAGCTTTAGAACAGGGTGGAACTGGACTTAGTGCTGAGAGTGAGAGAGAGAGAAAGCCAATTGAATTAGAGAGAGAGAGAGAGAGAGAGAGAGAGAGAGAGAGAGAGCGAGAGAAAGAGAGTATATTCTAGTATATTCTCATCCTGTTTGTGAGTGGGTTCTGTTCTGCCTGCTGTTATTGTTGGACCAGAGGGTGAATACCACAGCATGGGGAGTGGTCCTGATCTGACCATGCTTACACACCTATGGACCTCAAGGAACACTCTCAAAGCTCTCAATTACACTGACCAGTCTCCTCCCTATGAACCGTATGACCATTCACCCTCACACCCATTCTGACCCTAATGACCACTCATACCCCCATGGACCACACTGTTCGCAACAAGAGGGATCAAAATGGCCAATCGTATTGCTGAAACACTGTCTATCCCATCTAAACCATATAGCCTAATGGTCCTACAGCAGGACAGAGAGAGAGAGGCAGGGGAAGAGAGAGCAACAGGGGGTTTGGCAAAGGGGGGAAAATGGAGAAAGGGAAGGCGGTGGGAAAAGGGGACGAGGGCATCCTAAAGAGATTTGTCATGGGAAAGCTGAGCAAAGAATTTCAAATGACTTTGGAATTCCTGGGTTTTGGAATGCATATGCAAAGCCTGAAAGCTTTGTTTGCGTGTGTGTGTGTGTGTGTGTGTGTGTGTGTGCGTTTGTGTGTGTGTGCGCATGTGTGTGTGTGTGTGTGTGTGTGTGTGTGTGTGTGTGTGTGTGTGTGTGTGTGTGTGTGTGTGTGTGTGTGTGTTTGTTGCATGTGCTGTACGACTGCACAGTCAAAATGCTGTTGTTTTGCTCCAAACCCTTACCCAGGTCAGGTTACCTCACAGGCTACTAAGCCTTTGACCCCTGAACCCAGACTAACCCCATGGAACCCTAACCCTCTGAAACATGAGCCCACAAATCTCCAGCATCCATGTGGTTCTGCTCAGAGTCATGTCAAACTCTAGAACTCTTTAGTCAGGCCAATTAAAAACAGGAGGATGAGGAGCGAGAGGAGCAGGAGGAGGGGGAGTAGGAGGAGGGGGAGGAGGAGCAGGAGGATGAAGAAGAGGAGCAGGAGGAGGATGAAGAAGAGGAGGAGGAGCAGGAGGCCGGGGAGGAGAAGGAGGAGCAGGAGGAGGGGGAGTAGGAGGAGGGGGAGGAGGAGCAGGGTAAGGAGGACAAAGAAGAGGAGGAGGAGCAGGATGAGGAGCAGGAGGAGGAAGGGGAGGAGGAGGATGAGGAGGAGGGATGCAAACCGGTGAAGGCCCAAAAAGGTGACCCTTTTTTTTAGTTGCACTGAAACATGTAATAAATCCCTGCTAGGAGGAAATACAGGTTTGAACTAATTAAACAACAAAGAATATGATCTACATGATCAGTCTGTGTGTGTTAAATAAAAAGTGGTTCATGTGAACCGAACTCACAGCTAAAACATGTAAAGAAAGAAATCCAATGTTATTTGTTGCCTAGACTTTACTGCAAATGACACTCAAGACTTGAGAAAAAAACAATACACTAATATTGCAGTTAGCTATGACAG
The DNA here is from genome assembly GCF_965601325.2 of Salmo salar. Classification (NCBI taxonomy): domain Eukaryota; kingdom Metazoa; phylum Chordata; class Actinopteri; order Salmoniformes; family Salmonidae; genus Salmo; species Salmo salar. The sequence continues at coordinate 15,471,701 of NC_138303.1, read as the reverse complement.
CGTTTATAATAGAAGGCTTATTACCACACACACATCTAAATATTGCATTTGGGGAAAAAACATCTTAAAGTAGAATAGAATGAAACAAACAGGCATTCTATTTTAGCTCCATTATAGTGACCACTATATTAGACATTGATCAAGTGCACAAGGCTACACGTGTGCAAAAATAATGTTCACTGAGTAAACATTTTATAATCCCCCCTCACTCACACACACGTGTTACTGTCGAGTTCAACACAACAAAAGCAATATCTTTGGGCTACACTGCCAATTATTACATTGTACACTGTCTGCTAGTGAACATCTGTTCTACAATGTGACAGGAAAAGTGAGAAAGAGGGAAAGTGTGTGGTGTTCCTTTCACCTCTATAGTGGCATCCATCTTAAGCCAGGCCCAGCTCCAGCTACACTTGATCCCTGAATCCACATGTTTAACAAGCAACGCCTCATTTACACCTAATTCTCTCATTCTGAAAATGAACCACATACTGTAGAGGGAAAACATTAGTTAACAGATAGTGGTTAGTTCGTTAGCTAGTTAACATTTCACACAGATTGCCAGGGTTCAGTAAGCAACTAATGGTTTATAACTTGAACGGAAAGGAGTCGTATACCAGTTAATACTATAGTGAATTGGTTAGGTTACTAATGTTAGCTCATCTGATGTTGTAAAGTTAGCTAGCTAACGTTAGCTGTCTGACTTTATAAGCAAGCTAATTTTCACACCATAACCTCAATTATTTGATCAGAGAAGTTGGCTAATGTTGCTCAACATTTCTCTGGCTAGCTAACAAAGAATTTGATCCAGCTAACAAGACACTTAACAATGCTAATACTTGTTCCGCCACACTTTCTCCCTCACCTCAAACTTTCAAAATACCAGTAATGTCTTTGCTTCTAAGACATACTGTATAAAAAACAGACAGAGGATTAAAGGACAAGTAGAGGGGAAGAAGACTGGTTTTCTGGGTGGGGACAGAAGGGGACTTCTAGGCTTTTTGGGATGGTGCCATCTTGGCTTGGCCGGAAACTAGACTGGGTGGAATTTTGTGTTGTGTAAACAGAACATAAACAGAACCAATTCAGTAGTTCTGGATGGAGTGGTGCCATTAGAATAGGTATCCCCTGACAATGACATACTATAGACCCTCGTTGTCACCACCCGTTACTCTATAGAGCCAGCAGGCAGGAGGTATGGTACCTAATGACATACTATAGACCCTCGTTGTCACCACCCGTTAGTCTATAGAGCCAGCAGGCAGGAGGTATGGTACCTAATGACATACTGTAGACCCTCGTTGTCACCACCCGTTAGTCTATAGAGCCAGCAGGCAGGAGGTATGATACCTAATGACATACTATAGACCCTCGTTGTCACCACCGTTAGTCTATAGAGCCAGCAGGCAGGAGGTATGATACCTAATGACATACTATAGACCCTCGTTGTCACCACCCGTTAGTCTATAGAGCCAGCAGGCAGGAGGTATAATACCTAATGACATACTATAGACCCTCGTTGTCACCACCCGTTACTCTATAGAGCCAGCAGGCAGGAGGTATGATACCTAATGACATACTATAGACCCTCGTTGTCACCACCCGTTACTCTATAGAGCCAGCAGGCAGGAGGTATGATACCTAATGACATACTATAGACCCTCGTTGTCACAACCCGTTAGTCTATAGAGCCAGCAGGCAGGAGGTATGATACCTAATGACATACTATAGACCCTCGTTGTCACCACCCGTTAGTCTATAGAGCCAGCAGGCAGGAGGTATGATACCTAATGACATACTATAGACCCTCGTTGTCACCACCCGTTAGTCTATAGAGCCAGCAGGCAGGAGGTATGATACCTAATGACATACTATATATAGACTCTCGTTGTCACCACCCGTTAGTCTATAGAGCCAGCAGGCAGGAGGTATGATACCTAAGCTACACAACCATCAACCATCCAATAACCGTCAACCATCCAATAACCATCAACCATGAAAATAAACATAAATAAATACAGAACTATATGCATGATACAGAGCTGTGTGGAAACTGTGCCAGCCCTGCTCTGCCAGCCCTGCCCTAACCTGCCCTGCTCTGCCAGCCCTGCTCTGCCAGCCCTGCTCTGCCAGCCCTGCCCTGCTCTGCCAGCCCTACTCTGCCAGCCCTACTCTGCCAGCCCTGCTCTGCCAGCCTTGCCCTGCCCAGCCCTGCCCTGCCAGCCCTGCTCTGCCAGCCCTGCTCTGCCAGCCCTGCCAGAGAAAAGGAGTGAAAGAGAAATAGAGAAACGTCTCCCTCCTCTAACAGCTCTGCTCACCAGTAGAGCAGCAAATGAGATGGACAACCAAGCAGTGGAACAGAGACCATGGGAGATGTCGCCACGATGCAACTGTCCAACAGTAAGAGAGTGTTGTAAACAGGGAGGGTTATCCGTTTGGAAGCGTCTGATGTAACGGCTCATTTAGGTTGACCTGGTGAGGAACACTTCACCATAAACACACCTAAATCCCACTAACAAGCCTTCTGCCATGTGAACCTGTTTCAGTCCTGTCCCATCAGGTCCCTGTCTACAAGCCACGACATATGCCAACTGATGCCCATTAGCTGCCCACACACACACACACACACACACACACACACACACACACACACACACACACACACACACACACACACACACACACACACACACACACACACACACAGACACACACAGACACACACAGACACACACACACCCGCCCCTCCACAGGTCTGTCTCAGGAGTGGGAGTGGGTGGCAGGGCCACCTGCTGCCACACAGACAGTCAGCCTGATGTCATGATAACCCACCACAATCACAGCACTGTTAGGGCTGCCAGGAGGGATTATAAAGAGTGGAGATCACACGGAGACAGATCTCCAGGAGGATCCAGGCCCAGGCGGACTGACATGTGGCAGAGATAGCTATTGGAATAAAGACAGACAGACAGACAGACAGACAGACAGACAGACAGACAGACAGACAGACAGACAGACAGACAGACAGACAGACAGACAGACAGACAGACAGACAGACAGACAGACAGACTCTCTGAGAAAACAGGAGCCCTGCACCACAGAGGGAGGTTTAGGAGGAAACTCCTCTACCGATTAGATCAGATGAGACACTGTTAACTGTGGAAGAAAAGAAAACATGCTTTACAAACACAAAGAAAAGAAAACAAGCCCAGCTCTTTATTAAGGGACAACTTCCCATGGAACTAGGATTATCAGTGACCCCTGTGACCCTGTGAGCTAGGGATTTAAAAATAGAACACATTTTTAAACAAATAAGTGAATTCATATTACAAGAAACACTCCCTAAGGTCTTGTAGTCCCTCCAGCTCTATGGTTAGCTGAGTCGTGTGTTTATAAAAATAGGACAGAGCCGTTGATGTTGTGGGCTGTTTTGGGTCCACAGTGGCAACAGAAACAGAGTGGCCTCCTTTCATCTCCCTGTGTAAAACGGATTGGCTTAATCTCACCCCTTGTTCTACCTTCTACATCATAGAAGCACTAGATGCAACATAACAACATAGCAGCTGTCACTAGAAGCAACATAACAACTATTATACACCAATTTAAACTGACGCTTCACTCTCAACAACCAAAACACAGATACAGTGCCTTCAGAGAGTATTCACACACCCCCAACACATGTTGTGTTACAGCCTGAATTTAAAATAATGTGGAAAAAGTGGAACTATGACTGATTACGGCACAGAATAACATACACACATACACACACAATGTTACACACACACACACACGCGCAAGCACACACACACACGCACTCACACTCACACACACACACACACACACACACACACACACACACACACACACACACACACACACACCACACACACACACACACACACACACACACACACACACACACATTCTAGAATGTCTTTCACAAACATCAATGACAGCTTTGACAAATCTTTCCCGTCTAGTATTCTGGTCTTTCTCTCACAGTCAACTCAAGTGGTCACATCAGATAGTTAACCAATCCCACTGATGACCCTGAGCTTTCAGCCCAATCATCCATCCCCTTCATCTGTTCCTTCTGTCCCCTGTACCTCCCCTATTTCCCCTACAGGATCCCATCCATTACACACAGCTGAGCCTCAGATCCAGAAGATCCCTCAGACACAGAGAAGAACCAGCCTGCCCTAGGTAGGGAGGGGCCCATGGACTCCTGGGTATCCCAGAGATAGCTCTCCCTCCGTGGGGACAACCGGCGCCTGAAGCAGCAAACTACTCCAGTCTCCAGCCTAACTGCAGATGCTCAACATACCAGTGGAGGCTGCTGAGGGGAGGACGACTCATAATAATGGCTGGAACGGAGTCAACGGAAACCGTGTGTTTGATGTATTTGATACTATTCCGCTCCAGCCATCACCACAAGCCCGTACTCCCCGATGAAGGTACCACCAACCTCCTGTGCAACACACCCACCTAAAATAAGCCAGGCGTGGTCACTTTCCTCCTGCCCTAGTTCTAATAGTGGTATGTGTTAAGGCTCCCAATTTACTTTCAGAAAGTTGAGATGGTGGTCGTTCACAAACACACATTCAGACGCACACACACACACACAAAGATGGGGGAGGGATAGAGAGAGACTAAAGTCTAAAGTCAACCCCCCCACCCACCCACCAGCTTAATGAGAACTGTCAATCATCCGTTGGGGCTGGGCAGGTCAACATCCCAGAATTCCTCACCTTCCTGTCCAGAGAGTGTAAAGACATGCATGTTACCATTTAAGGCTGATTCCATTGGCCCCTGCTAGAGGACTCTGAGCTGAGCCACCTACCTTCAATCTGTTAACCGAAGATGGTACTTTATGACACCTGGGACAGTGATCAGTATCTGCCCTGGACCACTGCTCCCACCCATACAGGAAGAGACGTCAAAACAGAGAAGAGACAGAGAAACAAAAGAGAAACAGAGAAAGAGACAGAGAAACAAAAAGAGAAAAGAGACAGAGAGAGAGACACAGAGAGAGAGATTGAGACAGACAGACAGACAGACAGACAGACAGACAGACAGACAGACAGACAGACAGACAGACAGACAGACAGACAGACAGACAGACAGACAGACAGACAGACAGAGTGAGAGAGAGAGACAGACAGACAGACAGACAGACAGAGTGAGAGAGAGAGACAGACAGACAGACAGAGAGATGAGAGAGAGACAGACAGACAGACAGACAGACAGACAGACAGACAGAGACAGAGAGAGACAGAGAGACAGAGAGAGAGACAGACAGACAGACAGAGACAGACAGAGAGAGACAGAGAGAGAGAGACAGAGAGACAGAGTGAGAGAGAGAGACTAACTATTTGCACATCACTACAACACTGTATATAGACATAATATAACATTTGAAATGTCTTTATTCTTTTGGAACTTATGTGAGTGTAATGTTTACTGTTCATTTGTATCGTTTATTATCTATTTTACTTGCTTTGGCAATGTTAACACACGTTCCCATGCCAATAAAGCCCTTGCATTGAATTGAGAGAGAGAGAGAGAGAGAGAGAGAGAGAGAGTCTGTATTAACAGATAGAACTAAAAGGGAATACGTAAAGATAAACAGTAACTGACTAGAAAGTCATTACGTGGAGTGGCCATGACATAACCAGTGAGAATGGATCAGCGGTTAATGGAGAGGGAGAGGCTGATTCTTTGTGAACGTTCCATAGGAAGCAAGGCAGAGAAGAAAGGAGGATTCTCAGGTTTGGCAGTAACGTGAATCCACTAAGCGTTTGCATGTCTCAGTGTCTCACCACATATTTTGAATAAATTGAAATGGACTCAGCCAACTGCCAATCCGACCGGTCGTCACTAACTGGCCAAGTTACAAAGTCAGAAACCCTGCCTATTTCTACAATTTCTCTTCATAAAATCGGATTTGAAACCTAACCTTAACAACAACCCTAACCTTATGCCTAACCCTAACCTTAAATTAAGGTTTCCATACATTTTACGATATAGACAATTTTTTACTGCAACTTCGTCATCTAGGCCACCCACCCAACCTTCATCTACCGATCTGTGTGTGACAGACAGTGACCTGCTGTACGCATGACCCCTCCTCTCCTGTCACGTGCTCCAAATACAACAGGTGTAGTCTTTACCATGAAATGCTTACTTACAGTACGAGCTCTTTCCCAACAATACAGAGCTAAAAAGTAAGAAACATGAAAAATAAAAAAAGGAAATAGTAACACAATAAAATAGCAAGAGAGAGAGAGAGAGAGAGAGAAAGATAAGCCTGTTTTACAATCTATATTTATGTTTATTTATTTTACCTTTTGTATTTTAACTATTTGCACATTGTTACAACACTGTATGTATATAGACATAACATGACATTTGAAATGCCTTTATTATTTTGGAACTTTTGTAAGTGTAATGTTTACAGTTAATTTTTGTATTGTTAACTTCACTTTTGTTTATTATCTATTTCACTTGCTTTGGCAATGTAAACATATGTTTCCCATGCCAATAAAGCCCCTTGAATTGAATTGACAGAGAGAGGGAGAGAGAGAGAGAGAGAGAGAGAGAGAGAGAGAGAGAGAGAGATAGCGAGAGATAGAGACAGACAGACAGACAGACTCCCAGTGAGGTCTCAGACTGAGTGCCATGGTGTTTACCCAGGGAGGCTGAGATAGGTATTCCCCTCCCTACTAAACAGGCGGGGGAAGGTTCCATGCTATCAGATAAGAGGTAAATCAATGACTAACAAACTACTCAGTCCACACTGATACCCTGGACCAGGGGAGAGACAGGACACAGTCCACACTGATACCCTGGACCAGGGGAGAGACAGGACACAGTCCACACTGATACCCTGGACCAGGGGAGAGACAGGACACAGTCCACACTGATACCCTGGACCAGGGGAGAGACAGGACACAGTCCAAACTACTGCTGATACCCTGGACCAGGGGAGAGACAGGACACAGTCCAAACTACTGCTGATACCCTGGACCAGGGGAGAGACAGGACACAGTCCAAACTACTGCTGATACCCTGGACCAGGGGAGAGAACAGGACACAGTCCAAACTACTGCTGATACCCTGGACCAGGGGAGAGACAGGACACAGTCCAAACTACTGCTGATACCCTGGACCAGGGGGAGACAGGACACAGTCCAAACTACTGCTGATACCCTGGACCAGGGGAGAGACAGGACACAGTCCAAACTACTGCTGATACCCTGGACCAGGGGAGAGACAGGACACAGTCCACACTGATACCCTGGACCAGGGGAGAGACAGGACACAGTCCAAACTACTGATGATACCCTGGACCAGGGGAGAGACAGGACACAGTCCACACTGATACCCTGGACCAGGGGAGAGAACAGGACACAGTCCACACTGATACCCTGGACCAGGGGAGAGACAAGACACAGTCCACACTGATACCCTGGACCAGGGGAGAGACAGGATACAGTCCACACTGATACCCTGGACCAGGGGAGAGACAGGATACAGTCCACACTGATACCCTGGACCAGGGGAGAGACAGGATACAGTCCACACTGATACCCTGGACCAGGGGAGAGACAGGACACAGTCCAAACTACTGCTGATACCCTGGACCAGGGGAGAGACAGGACACAGTCCACACTGATACCCTGGACCAGGGGAGAGACAGGACACAGTCCAAACTACTGCTGATACCCTGGACCAGGGGAGAGACAGGACACAGTCCACACTGATACCCTAGACCAGGGGAGAGACAGGACACAGTCCAAACTACTGCTGATACCCTGGACCAGGGAAGAGACAGGACACAGTCCAAACTACTGCTGATACCCTGGACCAGGGGGAGACAGGACACAGTCCAAACTACTGCTGATACCCTGGACCAGGGGGAGACAGGACACAGTCCAAACTACTGCTGATACCCTGGACCAGGGGGAGACAGGACACAGTCCAAACTACTGCTGATACCCTGGACCAGGGGGAGACAGGACACAGTCCAAACTACTGCTGATACCCTGGACCAGGGGAGAGACAGGACACAGTCCACACTGATACCCTGGACCAGGGGAGAGACAGGACACAGTCCAAACTACTGCTGATACCCTGGACCAGGGGAGAGACAGGATACAGTCCACACTGATACCCTGGACCAGGGGAGAGACAGGACACAGTCCACACTACTGCTGATACCCTGGACCAGGGGAGAGAACAGGACACAGTCCACACTGATACCCTGGACCAGGGGGAGACAGGACACAGTCCACACTGATACCCTGGACCAGGGGAGAGACAGGACACAGTCCACACTGATACCCTGGACCAGGGGAGAGACAGGATACAGTCCACACTGATACCCTGGACCAGGGGAGAGACAGGACACAGTCCACACTGATACCCTGGACCAGGGGAGAGACAGGACACAGTCCACACTGATACCCTGGACCAGGGGAGAGACAGGACACAGTCCACACTACTGCTGATACCCTGGACCAGGGGGAGACAGGACACAGTCCAAACTACTGCTGATACCCTGGACCAGGGGAGAGACAGGACACAGTCCACACTGATACCCTGGACCAGGGGGAGACAGGACACAGTCCAAACTACTGCTGATACCCTGGACCAGGGGGAGACAGGACACAGTCCACACTGATACCCTGGACCAGGGGAGAGAACAGGACACAGTCCACACTGATACCCTGGACCAGGGGGAGAGACAAGACACAGTCCAAACTGATACCCTGGACCAGGGGAGAGACAGGACACAGTCCAAACTACTGCTGATACCCTGGACCAGGGGGAGACAGGACACAGTCCAAACTGATACCCTGGACCAGGGGAGAGACAGGACACAGTCCAAACTACTGCTGATACCCTGGACCAGGGGAGAGAACAGGACACAGTCCAAACTACTGCTGATACCCTGGACCAGGGAAGAGACAGGACACAGTCCACACTACTGCTGATACCCTGGACCAGGGGAGAGAACAGGACACAGTCCAAACTACTGCTGATACCCTGGACCAGGGGAGAGACAGGACACAGTCCACACTGATACCCTGGACCAGGGGAGAGACAGGACACAGTCCACACTGATACCCTGGACCAGGGGAGAGACAGGACACAGTCCACACTGATACCCTGGACCAGGGGGAGACAGGACACAGTCCACACTACTGCTGATACCCTGGACCAGGGGAGAGACAGGACACAGTCCAAACTACTGCTGATACCCTGGACCAGGGGGAGACAGGACACAGTCCAAACTACTGCTGATACCCTGGACCAGGGGAGAGAACAGGACACAGTCCAAACTACTGCTGATACCCTGGACCAGGGGAGAGACAGGACACAGTCCACACTGATACCCTGGACCAGGGGGAGACAGGACACAGTCCACACTGATACCCTGGACCAGGGGAGAGACAGGACACAGTCCACACTACTGCTGATACCCTGGACCAGGGAAGAGACAGGACACAGTCCACACTACTGCTGATACCCTGGACCAGGGGAGAGAACAGGACACAGTCCACACTGATACCCTGGACCAGGGGAGAGACAGGACACAGTCCAAACTACTGCTGATACCCTGGACCAGGGGAGAGACAGGACACAGTCCACACTGATACCCTGGACCAGGGGGAGACAGGACACAGTCCACACTACTGCTGATACCCTGGACCAGGGAAGAGACAGGACACAGTCCAAACTACTGCTGATACCCTGGACCAGGGGAGAGAACAGGACACAGCTGGGCCTGGCCATGTTTTCCCACATAGAGGATTACATTATCTTTAAAGCTAGAATCCTTAATTGAAACAATAGTAAAGTGTTCACACCGCTTCTGTTTTGGTAAAAAGATGAAGGATGGGCCTACAGAAATGTAACCACTCTGAAATTAATAGACAGCACTATGGATGCAAGGACTGACCATCCAAGATATCAACATTATATTTCTAACCATGTTTTGAGGCAGTGTTTGTTTACATTTACAATGTTTACGAACATTGGAGTAAAACAATCTTATATTTTGGGTTCTCAAGGAGTGGGACAGTTGAACTAAACTCATGAGGCATTTATAAGTTATATTCTTCAACAATCAATGGATATAGCAACTAAGGATTCAAGCTTTAAGGGACGACTGAAACTATCCTGAGACTGAGGAATTTGTCTCAAATGTCTCAAACAAAACAGAGTACTCAGAAGACAGACATCTTTCAAGTGCTTCTTGGGCAGGTTAGGACAGAGAGCTCTGTGGCTCTGTCACAGCATCTCTAACCCTGAAGTGGATGAGAGTATGTCAGTAGAACTTGCAGTGGAGGCTACTGGGGGGAGAGCGGCTCATAATAATGGCTGGAATGGAATCAATGGAATGGAATCAAAAACATGTTTTTTATGGGTTTGATACCATTCCATCCCTTCCACTCCATTCCAGCCATTATTATAAGCCGTTCTCAGCAGCTTCCACTGAGTGGAAGTAAGCAAAGCATGGGGGCTGAGGGGCTTTCCAACCACTCCATCCAGACTGATGGGAAAAGCAGACCTTGGTGTAATGGACACAACACACATTCAATTGTAATCCGTTACATTACCAACAAAAATATTGTAATCATATTACAGATGTTTCAGAAAAACACAATGATAACTTCTAGAATCACTGTTAAATTCAGAAAAACACGCTGATTTCTTCTAGGATCACTGTTAAATTCAGAAAGGATGTTTGAAAAACACGATGATTACTTCTAGGATCACTGTTAAATTCGGAAAGGATGTTTGAAAAACAATTACTTGACACCTTTCTGTTTTCTCAATGACATTCAAATCAGCGTTGAGAAAAGGTGCCTGTTAAAATGTGTTTTCCGCCTGAGCGAGTCTGACCACAAGTCAGAGAACACGTACAGACATCAATTCAACGTCTATTCCATGTTGGTTCAACTTCATTTCATTGAAATGATGTTGAAACAACGTTCATTCAACCAGTGTGTGCCCAGTGGGAGACTGTTGTTGGCTACAGTCCAAGCTATGTCTTCCAGTGGTGTGACTGCTGTCCGCATCCAAAGATTAGCCGACTTGAATAAATGCTTGGAGGTAAATTACCGAGAGGCGCAGCGGTCTAAGGCACTGCATCTCAGTGCTAGACGTGTCACTACAGACCCTGGTTCGATCCCTGGCTTTATCACAACCGGCAGTGATCGGGAGTCCCACAGGGCGACTCACAATTGGCCCAGCGTCGTCCGGGTTAGGGGAGGGTTTGGCTGGGGTAAGCAGTCTTTGTAAAATTAGAATTTGTTCTTAACTGGCTTGCCTAGTTAAATAAAGGTTAAAAAAAGGACGACAGCAGTGGTGTAGCATACGGGCAATATCAATAACACTTAGGCCTATTATATGTTGCATAGCGCATTGATGTGAATCACACGGCTGCTCTCTCTTTTTGCTATTCACGCCTTACAGATTGTGGTTGTTGTGGATGGCTGTTCACAAATGTATATGTGAACCCAATAATGGCTAAATTGAAGAAGTTTAAGCTGACTATCAATCATCGTTTTTGCGACCGGGGTTTATTCATTATGGAAACCAAACAGAAGCAAACAGAGTAAAACAATAGTTTCTATTGGACAACTTTCGGTAGGTCCTGCCCCGTTTTGTTCCATTTGCTTCTATTTAAGAAATGTTTTGCAACAGAATCAGCATAATGAATATACCTCCAGAGGACAGCCAGTGAGAAATGCTCTCTTGCAACAGCTGCATCGTGCAGATCCCAGCCTATGGAATACAAATTTGAGTTCCTCCCTTCTAAACTCCCCATGATATTGTGCTCCATACTGTGAACAAATGGTTGAATTTAAGAAGACCACCAGAGGGGCTTTTGCTGCTAATTCATGCTGATAAAAACATAGCCATAGGCCTAATGGACACATGCTGGAACTCGCACACTTTGATAGACTTAAACAACTGCAAATTACTATTAACAAAAATATTTAAAAAACAGTTCCATAGCAAATGCAGCATATGGCATACATTTTTCACATGCAAATAGCACTTTTCAATAGTGCTCAAAGCTTGCCATTCCTTAGAGGAGCATTTATTTTCAACACGAAGCAATAAGTCCAAGCAGTTCTCCATTACAAGACAATCAGAAACAGCAGAGCAGGCTAATTAGTCCTTCGTTTTGAGTTATGCTCAGGTATATTTCATGGTTTCATTCATGTTAACATCAGAAGCCTCCTCCCTAAGTTTGTTTTACTCACTGCTTTAGCACACTCCGCCGACCCTGATGTCCTTGCCGTGTCTGAATCCTGGCTTAGGAAGGCCAACAAAAATTCTGAGATTTCCATACCCAACTACAACATTTTCTGTCAAGATAGAACTGCCAAAGGGGGAGGAGTTGCAATCTACTGCAGAGATAGCCTGCAAAGTTCTGTCATACTTTCCAGGTCTATGCCCAAACAGTTCAAACTTCTAATTTTAAAAATGAATCTCTCCAGAAATAAGTCTCTCACTGTTGCCGCCTGTTATCGACCCCCCTCCGCTCCCAGCTGTGCCCTGGACAACATATGTGAATTGATTGCCCCCCATCTAGCTTCAGAGTTCGTTCTGTTAGGTGACCTAAACTGGGATATGCTTAACACCCCGGCAGTCCTACAATCTAAGCTAGATGCCCTCAATCTCACACTATATCTCACTGATCATCCCCAAAGTCAACACCTCATTTGGCCGCCTTTCCTTACAGTTCTCTGCTGCCAGTGACTGGAACGAATTGCAAAAATCGCTGAAGTTGGAGACTTATATTTCCCTCACCAACTTTAAACATCAGCTATCTGAGCAGCTAACCGATCGCTGCAGCTGTACATAGCCCATCTGTAAATAGCCAACCCAATCTACCTACCTCATCCCCACATTGTTTTATTTACTTTTCTGCTCTTTTGCACACCAGTATTTTTACTTGCACATCATCATCTGCTCATCTATCACTCCAGTGTTAATCTGCTAAATTGTAATTATTTGCTCCTATGGCCTATTTATTGCATACCTCCTCATGCCTTTTGCACACACTGTATATAGACTTTCTTTTTATTATACTGTGTCAATGACTTGATTATTGTGTTATTGGCTTGTTCATTGTTTATTCCATGTTATTCCATGTGTAACTCTGTGTTGTTGTCTGTGTCGAACTGCTTTGCTTTATCTTGGCCAGGTCGCAGTTGTAAATGAGAAGTAGTTCTCAACCAGCCTACCTGGTTAAATAATGGTGAAATAAAAAATAAAACAATTTCCAAGTCCAATTTTTGAAGTTCAAGGGGTACTAACTTAATTGGAATGACTGAAAATCTGACAGACTCAGTTTTGTTAATGTAAAGAGATAGCCTAATTGTATTATTATCTGTAGTAGAGAAAAATGGGTTAGAAGAAACCTACATAACGAACACATCCATATATGGCCAGCTACGTACATTTTAAAATTGATTTATCCTGCAATAGATGTCATTCAATTGATAACATACATTTTTGTCTTCTCTTAAGGGGAAAGTAACCTAAAAGTAACTGAATGTAATCAGATTACATTACTGAGTTTGGATAATCCAAAAGTTATGTTACTGATTACAATTTTGAACACTGTAACCGATTACATTTAGCAAATAACCTAACCAACCCTGGTCATATGGTGTGAGTTGTGAGGAAGGGATGAGTAGGGGTAGATGTAGGGACCTGGCTGTGCTGTGTTGCTGAGTTAACAGAGGTAGAGGTAGAGAGGTAGAGAGAGAGAGAGAGAGAGACATGAAAACTGTAAATGACCCTGGGAATCGATAGAACATCGCTCAGAGAAGCACAAAAGCAATATAACATTCAAAATGGGTGAATCTTTCCTTTCAGCAGGTTGACGTTTATTGGGACGTGTCTTGTCCTTGAGGCAGAACTGACTGATTTCCGCTATATGGGCCATCTGCAAAGTCAAAATGAACTATATTGTAAAAATGTATGAACACAAAAATGAGCTTTTTAGTCTTCATTTAAGGTTAGCAGTGTGGTTAAGGTTAGGGTTAGGTATTAAGTTTAGGAGTGTGGTTAAGGTTAGGATTACTGCATCTCAGTGCTTGAGGCGTCACTACAGACCCTGGTTCGATTGCAGGCTGTATCACAACTGGCCGTGATTGGTAGTTCCATAGGGCGGCGCACAATTGGCCCAGCGTTGTCTGTGGTAGGTCGTCATTGTAAATTAGAATTTGCTCTTAATAATCAGATTAAGTAAATGTTTGGGTAAATTACGTTACTGATTACAATTTTGGACAGGAAACTACTAACTGTAATGTTTCAGCGTGGGAGTCATGGAAACACACACACACACACACACACACACACACACACACACACACACACACACACACACACACACACACACACACACCACACACGCACAATCGTTTTCTGTATAAACTAGGGTAACAGTAGCCATCCATCCACACCTAGGACACCCCAGCCCAACACCTCCACTTCAGTTGAGGACTGAGGAAGGGGCCTTACAGAGGCTTGTCTGGAACAATGGATGAATACTATAAGAGGCTGAGCAGTGAGGGCCTATTCTGAGGTCACTGATAGGGATTCAGACCACTCAGTATCTTTCTCTGAGCCATTCCTGAGAGAGAGAGAGAGAGAGAGACAGAGAGAGAGAGAGAGAGAGAGAGAGAGAGAGAGAGAGAGACAGAGAGAGAGAGAGACACAGAGAGAGAGAGAGAGAGAGAGAGAGAGAGAGAGAGAGAGAGAGAGAGAGAGAGAGAGAGGTCCCTCTGCTGCTGTCCTTGTATGGGTACTGCTCCTATTGTACTGGACTAAGTGTGGAACTATTCAGTTGGAGGAAGAGGAACGTCTCTAAACAATCACTACAACTCATTACCAGACCCTCACTGACAGGTGTGTGTGTGTGTGTGTGTGTGTGTGGGTGCACGTACTTGGGAGTATGTGTCAAAGGGTTGGATTTGTTGGAGGAACTAAAACAGCCATGTTGACAAAATATGAAGCGATTCAAAGTAGCGTATTTGGCCGTGTGCCAGGCAGTGCACTAGAGTTGTTTGATATAGCAAGTCTCATACGGCTCCTGTATGAAATACAGCAGGGCATTTCCTGTCTGAATAGGGAGAGAGGAGGTAAATAAGGAAATATAAAGTAATTCCCCCATGATTGGAGCATATCTCCTTCCTGTCTGACAGTGGGCTGTGTGTGTTGTCTTGGAGGGTTACCATTTTGTGTGAGTCGCCCACTCCCAGAGGTAAGGCGTAAGGCACACACTCCGTCACGTTCCACACAGGAAGGAGATGGGTAGACGAGAACAAACAGTAAATCGGTAAAGCTCCAGAAAAACGACTCTAAATGTAATCTCCATCCCTCGCTAAAGAGAGCTGCCATGTAAAACAAGCTGTGCAGAGGCCAAAACAAAACAAACTTAATCAGATTTTATTTCATACTGCAAAATGTAATCTAAGTTCGCCTAGCGATCAGAATCAGCCATAACTTAAAGTCAGTGGAGACTCCTCAGAGGAGGAAGGAGAGGACAATCATCCTCAGTGAATTTCAGAAAAATACAAATTGTGAAACAATAAAAAAGTTATTATTTTTAGATAAATCTATACTAAATATATTCACGTCACCAAATGAATTATTAAAACACACTGTTTTGCAATGAATGTCTACATTAGCCTCAACAGCACTCTCTGGGGTAGCACCATGGTGTAGCAGGAGGACAGCTAGTTTCCATCCCCGTCCTTGTGGTACATTGACTTCAATACAAAACCTAGGAGGCTCATGGTTCTCAACCCATTCCATAGACTTACACAGTAATTATGACAACTTCCGGAGGACGTCCTCCGACCTATCAGAGTTCCTGTAGCATATTATCCACCTAATCAAGGAATCAAAAAATGAATCTAGTTAAAAACAAAAGCATTAGCTACAGCTAGCTAGCTAGCACTGCAGTGCATAACGTGGTGAGTAGTTGACTCAAAGAGAAAGACAATAGTTGAACAGTTTTGAACAAATTCATTTCTTCAAAGATGAAGGAGAAGCAAGAGAGAGAGACAGAGAGAGCAAGCTATATTTCGTTTTTTTAACTTTCAATTTCACTTCCTTAGCTAGCAAATGCAGCTAGCTAGTTTAGTCCACTCAAACACCCGGCTCAAACAGAGAGGGATGCTATGTTAGCTAGCTGGCTATGGCTAACCGACACTGGAACTCTTCCAAGTCAAGGTAAATTTTTGTTTATATTAATTTATTGCCACCTGGGGCCTGCCGGTTTAACTGCTAAACTGCTAAACTGTACACTGTACTGCATGATTGTAGTGGGTTTACCAACGCGTTAGTTCTAGTAGCTATGTTGACTATGACGTTAGCTAATATGGTGACAACGACGTAGGCTGTCTGTAGTGGTTATGGAATGCAGGTTTGGTCACAGACAGCTGTTGTGTTTGTGCAATTGAAGTCCACAAGCAAAGGGAAACGGTGAGAGGAAGAGAACGCGTAGATGTGAGAAGGAATTATACAACAAGCAAAGTGATCATACTGTTCTTACAAATGTCACAAAGTGTACTAAATGTTTTTTTGTAGTAAGTGCTCTTCACTCACTTCATTACTAAGTTATCTCCAAGCTAGCCTGGTTGTTATATAGCCAAACAGCTGCCTGGTTGTTATATATCCAAACAGCTGCCTGGTTGTTATATATCCAAACAGCTGCCTGGTTGTTATATAGCCAAACAGCTGCCTGGTTGTTATATATCCAAACAGCTGCCTGGTTGTTATATAGCCAAACAGCTGCCTGGTTGTTATATAGCCAAACAGCTGCCTGGTTGTTATATAGCCAAACAGCTGCCTGGTTGTTATATAGCCAAACAGCTGCCTGGTTGGTTTATAGCCAAACAGCTGCCTGGTTGTTATATAGCCAAACAGCTGCCTGGTTGTTATATAGCCAAACAGCTGCCTGGTTGTTATATAGCCAAACAGCTGCCTGGTTGTTATATAGCCAAACAGCTGCCTGGTTGTCAGATAGCCAAACAGCTGCCTGGTTGTTATATAGCCAAACAGCTGCCTGGTTGTTATATAGCCAAACAGCTGCCTGGTTGTTATATAGCCAAACAGCTGCCTGGTTGTTATATAGCCAAACAGCTGCCTGGTTGTTATATAGCCAAACAGCTCCCGCCTGGTTGTTATATATCCAAACAGCTGCCTGGTTGTTATATAGCCAAACAGCTGCCTGGTTGTTATATAGCCAAACAGCTGCCTGGTTGTTATATAGCCAAACAGCTGCCTGGTTGTCAGATAGCCAAACAGCTGCCTGGTTGTTATATAGCCAAACAGCTGCCTGGTTGTTATATAGCCAAACAGCTGCCTGGTTGTCAGATAGCCAAACAGCTGCCTGGTTGTTATATAGCCAAACAGCTGCCTGGTTGTTATATAGCCAAACAGCTGCCTGGTTGTCAGATAGCCAAACAGCTGCCTGGTTGTCAGATAGCCAAACAGCTGCCTGGTTGTTATATAGCCAAACAGCTGCCTGGTTGTTATATAGCCAAACAGCTGCCTGGTTGTTATATAGCCAAACAGCTGCCTGGTTGTCAGATAGCCAAACAGCTGCCTGGTTGTTATATAGCCAAACAGCTGCCTGGTTATAAAAATAATGCATCTGTAGATGAACGAGGAGATAAGCCTGGACCCAATTTACTGACACTGGGTTCCATCCAGCTGCAGAGTCAGCCTTCCTGGAAGCAACAGCAGAGAAGCTTATAGGAGGAATCCCTCAACTACACAAGAGTTGATACTGTAATTAGGTTTAAGTCGGGCTAGTAAATAATATCTTTATGGTGTATGTTTTGGCAGAAAGGTTACCTGGGGGTGTCGTTCCTGCTCTCCAGGCTGTCACAGAGCCCCTTAGAGGGGGTGGACCTCCCGCTGCTGTCAGGGTCCTGGGCGGGGGGCATAGGGTAGGCCTGGTTAAGTAGGGCTGTGCGGCGGCCCTCCCCTCCTCCTCCCCCTCTCTGGGGCTTGATGGGGCCCCTCAGACCCATCTCAGAGCTCCTCTTCATGGCCTGTAGCTGGGCCAGGGGCACGATGTCGCAGGCCTGGGGCCGGTGCCACACCGTCTGCTGACTAGCACTGTTGTAGTAGTAGAAGCGTTTGTTGTGGCTGTCAAACAGCTCCCACCACTGGCTGCCATCGGACTGGCGCACGGCGGCGCCTGCTGGGGGCTCCCAACCACACTCCCCCGAGGCCAGGTTCACGTACATGCGCTCCTGCGAGCGCGGCTCCAAGATCTCCACCCAGTCACAGCTAGAGAGAGGAGAGAGGGGAGATATGGGAAATATAGTCAAGCTCTGGAAGACTGTACTCTATATGACAGACATTCTAAAAATAGGTCTAAGTTTTTTTTCTTCTTTTTTTCCTGGAAAATCACTGATGACTAATAGTTTTGATCAGTTACGCGAGCACGGACATAAGAGCCAGTAAAAGTGCCCCAGGATTAAACATAGATTACATCCGCAGCTGGTTGAGGGATTGAAGTAAGTGGAGAACGAAGGCCTAGTGGACAGAGAGGCAGGGGGAGCTGGGGCTGCTGCCCACTGGGGGTTCTCTCTGGGCCCAGCTCCCAGGCTCTAATCTACTCAAGGAGAGGCCAAACAAAGGAGGCAGGCGAGAGAGATCGAGCTGCTCCTGGGGCTCTGTTCACAAACACAAACTGACCCCACAGAGCCCCAGGACAGCAACACAATTAGACCCAACTGAATCATGAGAAAACAAAAAGATAACTATTTGACACACTAGAAATAATCAACCAAAAACCAGAGCAAACTAGAATGTTATTTGGCCCTAAACAGAGAGTACACAGTGGCAGAATACCTGACCACTGTGACTGACCCCAAATTAACAAAATCCTTGACTATGTACAGACTCAGTGAGCATAGCCTTGCTATTGAGAAAGGCCGCCGTAGGCAGACCTGGCTCTCAAGAGAAGACAGGCTATGTGCACACTGCCCACAAAATGAGTTGGAAACTGAGCTGCACTTCCTAAACAACTGCCAAATGTATGACCATATGAGAGACACATATTTTTCACAGATTACACAGACCCACAAAGAATTAGAAAACAAATTAGACAGCAGACAGATTTGTGACTCGTTGCCATGAGAAAAGGGCAACCAGTTGGGAACAAACAACATCGTAAATACAGCCAATATTTATCTGTTTATGTATCTTCCTCTACTATTTGTACTCCAACTATCTGCACATTACTAAGAGAGAGAGAGAGCTAGAGAGAGACAGAGGCAGAGAGAGAGATAGAGAGAGACAGAGGTAGAGACAGCGAGAGAGAGACAGAGGCAGAGACAGAGAGAGAGAGACAGAGAGAGAGAGAGAGAGAGAGAGAGAGAGAGAGACAGAGAGAGAGACAGAGAGACAGAGACAGAGAGAGAGACAGAGAGAGAGAGAGAGAGAGAGAGAGAGGAATACAATCATAGCTACATACTCATACCACCTGTACATCAGCACAAAATAAAAGGTTCAACAGTACACACCCAACTACATACTAAGGAGCTTTCCACCCACCCAGCCACCCAGCCAACCAGCCAGCCAGACAGACACCCACACACCCACCCACCCTGCCAGACAGACAACCACAGACACACACCCACCCACCCACCCAGCCAGCCAGCCACACACCCACCCACCCACCCACCCAGCCACCCACCCACCCACCCACCCACCCACCCACCCACCAACCCACCTACCTACCCACCCACCCAGCCAGACACACACCCACACACCCAGCCAGACAGACACAGACACACACCCACCCACCCACCCAGCCAGACAGACACACACCCACCCACCCACCCAGCCAGACAGACAGACAGACACCCACCCACCCAGCCAGACAGACAGACACACACCCACCCAGCCAGCCAGACACACACCCACCCACCCAGACAGACACACACCCAGCCAGACAGACACACACCCACCCACCCAGACAGACACACACCCACCCACCCAGCCAGACAGACAGACAGACACACACCCACACACCCACCCAGCCAGACACACACCCACACACCCACCCACCCAGCCAGACAGACACAGACACACACCCACCCACCCAGCCAGACACAGACACACACCCACCCACCCCCCACACACACACACCCACCCACCCACCCACCCACCCAGCCAGACAGACACAGACACACACCCACACACCCACCCACCCAGCCAGACAGACACAGACACACACCCACCCACCCAGCCAGACACAGACACACACACACCCACCTACCCACCCACCCACCCACCCACCCACCCAGCCAGACAGACACAGACACACACCCACCCACCCACCCAGCCAGACAGACACAGACACACACCCACCCACCCAGCCAGACAGACAGACACAGACACACACCCACACACACCCACACACACGTTAAAACCTGTCAGTAAAGAACACAAGACTCACAAAGGGAACAACTGGATGATCACCCACCACTCTGCTAAGACCTCTGGGAAATGGTAAAAGCACAAAGACACACTTTGATGTGAAAAGGTGTAATAAATCCATGACACTTTCTAATTATTCTTAGACATAAAATCAACCTCCATTTTTTGCACAACAGCACTTTCTCCCACTGTCCTGAGTTTCCTCCCCAAACAACATGACATGGTCTCTGAAATGGAAGCTACACTGCTATCTTAGTGTTCAGACTATCAGGTCACACTGACTTACACACTTAAACACACTATCGGAGGATTCCTACTTCTGGATGGTCCACTGAACGCTAAGAAAGCCCTGCAGTCCTGAGGTACTGTATGTCCTGTTGCCGTTTTGGCTTGACTTGTGTCTTTCTAGGAAGAATCCTCTCGTCCCTACACAACCTGTCCAAAACCTTGTCCGACGTGTCTCATAATTCACACCTACCTGTCCCAAATCCAAGAGTCTCACCTCCAGCTACAATGACAGTTCTGATCCAGAGCGTTGCTGTGAAGGAGTGTGTGTGTGTGTGGTCAGTCATTCTCCTTCCTTCCACTCTCCAATCTCCACTATTGACTAAAAAGGAGTCTCCCTCTCTCTGGGGCTTTGCGACAGTCTCGTCCCCTCCACTCCTCCCAGGAGACACTGGTGCCTCTCAGCAGTCACCTCTATTTCTGTCAGACACCCAGGGTGACCACAGGCCACTGACCCCATGTCACATGACAAGTTGACCAGGACAGGAATAGAGCATGTTTGGGGAAGTGCACGTGTGTGTTTGTTTATGTGTTTTGGCTCCCGAGTGGCGCAGCGGTCTAAGGCACTCCATCTCCGTGCTAGAGGCATCACTACAAACCCTGGATCGATTCCAGGCTGTATCACAACTGGCCGTGATTGGGAGTCCCATAGGGCAGTGCACAATCAGGGTGGCGCACAATTGGCCCAGCGTCGACCAGTTAGGGTTTGGCTGGGGTAGGCCGTCATTGTAAATAAGAATTTGTTCTTAACTGACTTGCCTAGTTAAATAAAAGTCAAATAACTAAAAAGAAACAATCCTACTGAGATCAAACCTGAATCAGAAATCTCCTCAGAAGTAAATCTGTGGTCCAGCTGGTGGCTCAGCCCCTGGTAGAGAGCTAATACTGTACATCAACCCCACTCTAGTACCACACATAGCACTGTCATGTACTGCCCAGACCCCCACCTGACTGAGAAAGAGAAGGAGAAATGCTGGTCTCTTACCACTCAGTCCTCTGGGTCCCCTGTCTTTGAAAGACTGTCCTTGTCCGCATGTCACCCACAGCTAGCATAGTAGCTGACTGACTCTGTGTGCTGCTCCCTGTCCTCTCACCCCAACTCCCCAGTAATCCAGGGCTCCCAGCCACAGGCCTGCTTTTGTCCCTCTCAATAATGCTGACTAGACCATGCTATAAAACTCTGTCCTGGCTGTCACTGCATCAAATCCCACCAGCCAGGGTCATGAAGATAATAACGCCTCAGGGCTTACACTACACAACATGACACAGACACACACACAGAGGGAGAACCCGTACAGTGGAGAGCAAACCAACAATGCTGTTCTGTTGTGACTCCCAGCGCCTGAGAGAGAGAAACACTTCCAACTAGGTCATGGCTAGAAGGGATCCAACTTTTGTCAAATTAATGTTGTTTTATCTAACCCTAACTCAAACCCTTTTCTTAACCTTAACCTAATTCTCCTACCCTACTACGTTAATTCTCCTAACCTGCTACGTTAATTCTCCTTCCCTACTACGTTAATTCTCCTAACCTGCTATGAAAAGTAAAATCTGATGTTAATTTGACAAGAGCTGGACCCCTTCTAGCCATGACCTTCGAACTGGACTATGACCAACCAACTCACTGATACCTGACCTCAGAGAACTGAGAAACAGCAGAAAATGTCTGCCTGCCTGCCTGCCTGCCTGCCTGCCTGTCTGTCTGTCTGTCTGTCTGTCTGTCTGTCTGTCTGTCTGTCTGTCTGTCAGCATGTCTGCCTGTCAGCATGTCTGTCTGTCTGTCTGTCTGTCTGTCTGTCTGTCTGTCTGTCTGTCTGTCTGTCTGTCAGCATGTCTGCCTGCCTGCCTGCCTGCCTGCCTGCCTGCCTGCCTGTCTGTCTGTCTGTCTGTCTGTCTGTCTGTCTGTCTGTCTGTCAGCATGTCTGCCTGTCAGCATGTCTGTCTGTCTGTCTGTCTGTCAGCCTGTCTGTCTTTCTCTCTGTCTGTCTCTCTCTCTCTCAGTCTGTCTGTCTGTCTGTCTGTCTGTCTCTCTCTCAGTCTGTCTGTCAGCCTGTCTGTCTGTCTGTCTGTCTGTCTGATCTCTCTGTCTGTCTGTCAGCCTGTCTGTCTATCGGTCTCTCTCTCTCTCACTCTGCCTGTCTGCCTGTCTGTCTGTCTGTCTGTCTGTCTGTCTGTCTGTCTGTCTGTCTGTCTGTCTGTCTGTCAGCCTGTCAGCCTGTCGGTCTCTCTCTCTCTCTCTCTGTCTGCCTGTCTGCCTGCCTGTCTGTCTGTCTGTCTGTCTGTCTGTCTGTCTGTCTGTCTGTCTGTCTGTCTCTCTGTCTGTCAGTCTGTCAGTCTGTCAGTCTGTCAGCCTGTCGGTCTCTATGATTGATAGTGTAACATTCCATGCTACTCATGCTCTCACAGTTGTCTTCTGTTATTGTACCCTAGAGGCTTTGCAGAACATAACTTCCTGTGTCTGTGGCAGGGAGAAGTTTCACTTCATCTTAACAACACTGTAGCATACACACTGCCAGATGTTTCAATGCTGGTATTTTTTCCCAGGCTTTTTCGCAAATTCACCTGCCGTTTGGTACTTGGGACAGTTTTGGTATAATCTCTAACTTCCTAGTTGTGCCAAACATGTGACATCAACCTGACCTTTGAACAAAGAGGGTTGCCTGTATGTCTCTTTGACAGGTGAGTCTTCAGAAACACGCCCAGACTGGACCTGAGGTTTACACAGCTTTCACAAGGACAGGGATGTGCACAGAGACCTTTCAGGGGCCAGGGGCTCAAACTGAAAAAAGATTGACATCGTGGGCTATCAGCTGATCATTGATGGTGATGATTGATGTAAATCTGCTAGTCAGCTAGTTCATTTTTTAAAAACTAATTGTGATTTATCTTCATTGCTCTTCAATAATTGCTTCATAATAAAATATTAATTAGCTAACTCAAGATAGACACTGAGTGTACAAAACATTAGGAACACGTGCTCTTTCCATGACATAGACTGACCAGGTGAATCCAGGTGAAAGCTATGATCCCTCACTGATGGTAGTAGATGCCAGGCGCACCGGTTTGAGTGTGTAAAGAACTGCAACGCTGCTGGGTTTTTGACGCGCAACAGTTTCCCTTGTGTATCAGGAATGGTCCAGCACCCAAAGGACATCCAGCCAACTTGACACAACCGTGGGAAGCATTGGAGTCAACATGGGCCAGCATCCCTGTGGAAAGTTTTCGACACCTTGTAGAGTCCATGCACCGACGAACTGAGGCTGTTCTGAGAGGGGTGCAACAAAATATTAGGAAGGTGATCCTCATGTTTTGTACCCTCAGAGTATGGCTGGCTGGCTAGTGGCTCCGGTGGATATTTCTGGTGGTTATTGAGAGTCTAGATGACCTGTGTTGCTGCTGCTGACTGAGGAAGGCATGAAGTTGGGTCAGGGCGAGGGTCATCGATGCAGCTGCTCCTGTCTGACTTTTTGCCTCTCTCTGCTGCGCGTGCCAGCCAACCAGACCGAATATTGATGATGATGTAAATCAAGTGTTATCAAGTGCTAATCAATAGTTATGCTGATTTGGCTGTTGATATTTAAACTATGTAGTTAGCTACACACACTTGACCTGTTCACCACATCTCAAGACATGCATTTTTGGGTACCAGGGCGAACGCAATCTCTGTACAAGTTAGATTAGGAAAAAGGCGCAAGGGTCAATGGGTTCAGAACAATGACAAAACGTTATACAAAAAACTGTAATTGTACCACCAGGATGGAAAAGGGCCATGCACGAGGCATGCCTGCACACGGAGCAGGGCTTCATTTAGATAGGGAGGGACAGACAGGGGGAATGAGAGAGAGACATTCAGCTACTCATACAATCCTATTGCAAGGAGGTTGTCAATAGCTCCGCAGACGAGTAAGTAAATGCTGTGCAGTCACGGCATGCGAGTCAGGATAAACAATCACTCTCCTCCATGAGCTGAATCCACTTGTGTGCAATCTAATTAAAGAGAAACATCATGCTGTGAAGACAGAACTTGAACCGAAGTTTGATTTGGTTTATAAATATCACGAGGACAGTCTCTGTCTGTCTGTCTGTCTGTCTGTCTGTCTGTCTGTCTCTCTCTCTCTCTCTCTCTCTATATATATATATACTGCTCAAAAAAATAAAGGGAACACTTAAACAACACATCCTAGATCTGAATGAAAGAAATAATCTTACTAAATACTTTTTTTTTTACATTGTTGAATGTGCTGACAACAAAATCACACAAAAATAATCAATGGAAATCCAATTTATCAACCCATGGAGGTCTGGATTTGGAGTCACACTCAAAATTAAAGTGGAAAACCACACTACAGGCTGATCCAACTTTGATGTAATGTCCTTAAAACAAGTCAAAATGAGGCTCAGTAGTGTGTGTGGCCTCCACGTGCCTGTATGACCTCCCTACAACGCCTGGGCATGCTCCTGATGAGGTGGCGGATGGTCTCCTGAGGGATCTCCTCCCAGACCTGAACTAAAGCATCCGCCAACTCCTGGACAGTCTGTGGTGCAACGTGGCGTTGGTGGATGGAGCGAGACATGATGTCCCAGATGTGCTCAATTGGATTCAGGTCTGGGGAACGGGCGGGCCAGTCCATAGCATCAATGCCTTCCTCTTGCAGGAACTGCTGACACACTCCAGCCACATGAGGTCTAGCATTGTCTTGCATTAGGAGGAACCCAGGGCCAACCGCACCAGCATATGGTCTCACAAGGGGTCTGAGGATCTCATCTCGGTACCTAATGGCAGTCAGGCTACCTCTGGCGAGCACATGGAGGGCTGTGCGGCCCCCCAAAGAAATGCCACCCCACACCATGACTGACCCACCGCCAAACCGGTCATGCTGGAGGATGTTGCAGGCAGCAGAACGTTCTCCACGGCGTCTCCAGACTCTGTCACGTCTGTCACGTGCTCAGTGTGAACTTGCTTTCATCTGTGAAGAGCACAGGGCGCCAGTGGCAAATTTGCCTATCTTGGTGTTCTCTGGCAAATGCCAAACGTCCTGCACGGTGTTGGGCTGTAAGCACAACCCCCACCTGTGGACATCGGGCCCTCATACCACCCTCATGGAGCCTGTTTCTGACCGTTTGAGCAGACACATGCACATTTGTGGCCTGCTGGAGGTAATTTTGCAGGGCTCTGGCAGTGCTTCTCCTGCTCCTCCTTGCACAAAGGCGGAGGTAGCGGTCCTGCTGCTGGGTTGTTGGCCTCCTCCACGTCTCCTGATGTACTGGCCTGTCTCCTGGTAGCGCCTCCATGCTCTGGACACTACGCTGACAGACACAGCAAACCTTCTAGCCACAGCTCGCATTGATGTGCCATCCTGGATGAGCTGCACTACCTGAGCCACTTGTGTGGGTTGTAGACTCCGTCTCATGCTACCACTAGAGTGAAAGCACCGCCAGCATTCAAAAGTGACCAAAACATCAGCCAGGAAGCATAGGAACTGAGAAGTGGTCTGTGGTCCCCACCTGCAGAACCACTCCTTTATTGGGGGTGTCTTGCTAATTGCCTATAATTTCCACCTGTTGTCTATTCCATTTGCACAACAGCATGTGAAATTTATTGTCAATCAGTGTTGCTTCCTAAGTGGACAGTTTGATTTCACAGAAGTGTGATTGACTTGGAGTTACATTGTGTTGTTTAAGTGTTCCCTTTATATATATATATATATATATATATATATATATATATATATATATATATATACATGTAATTCTAATGGATTTATTGGCATGGGAAAAATGTTTACATTGCCAAAGCAAATAAAATAGATAATAAACAAAAGTGAAATAAACAAATCAGAAATGAACAGTAAACATTACACTCACAAAAGTTTCAAAAGAACACTGTAAAAAAACACTTCGTTTTTTGGGGGATATCTGTACTTTACTTTACCATTTATATTTTTGACAACTTTTACTTTTACTCCACTACGTTCTTTAAGAAAATTATGTACTTTTTACGCCATATATTTTCCCTGACACCCAAAAGTACTCGTTACATGTTGAATGCTTAGCAAGACAGGAAAATGGTCTAATTCACACACTTATCAAGAGAACATCCCTGGTCATCCCTACTGCCTCTGATCTGGTGGACTCACTAAACACATGGTTCGTTTGTAAATGATGTCTGAGTGTTGGAGCGTGCCCCTGGCCATCCGTAACATAAAAAAACAAGAAAATAATGCCGTCTGGTTTGAAATGGTCTTTGAAATTATTTATACTTCTACTTTTGATACTTAAGTATATTTTATCAATTACATTTACTTTTGATGCTTAAGTATATGTAAAACCAAATCCTTTTAGACTTGTACTCAAGTAGTATTTTACTGGGTGACTTTCACTTTTACTTGAGTCATTTTCTATTAAGGTATCTTTACTTTTACTCAAGTATGACAATTAGGTACTTTTTCCACCACTGCAAAAGAATAGAGACATTTCACATGTTATTCAATGTTGTAACATTTGTGCAAATAGTTAAAGTACAAAAAAGGAAAATAAATAAACATAAATATGGGTTGTATTTACAATGGTGTTTGTTCTTCACTGTGATGGCACACTATGGTATTTCACCCAATAGATTATATGGGAGTTTGTCAAAATTGGATTTGTTTTCGAATTCTTTGTGGGTCTGTGTATATATCTCTGTCTCTAACACACACACACACACACACACACACACACACACACACACACACACACACACACACACACACACACACACACACACACACACACACACACACACACACACACACACACACACACACACACACACACACACACACACACACACACACACACACACACACACAGCTGCCGACTGAAGCACAGATCAGCGATCACTCAAGGCATCTCCCGTGTGAGTGGTCGGGGGAACAACACTTAAAAAACACTGTGGAACAAACAGAAGCCTCCTGGTGCAGCCCAAACAAATCAACAGACAAACACACACAGTCGTAAACTCCTCCCTGCTCAGCACCATGCCTTCAAACAGCTGGCAGCAGCCCCAGAACAACACAGCGTTCGTTCGGTATATAACTTCCAAGCAGCAATGTAACATGGGATACTGTTTTTTCCATTGGTTCTTTCTTTTGGGCCTAGCATGTAAGGCTCTGTAGGGCTCAGTAAGGTTATTTAAGGCTATGTAACGCTCAGTAAGAGTCTGTAAGGCTCTGCAGGGCTCAGTAAGGATCTGTAAGTATCTGTAACGCTCAGTAAGGATCTGTAAGGCTCTGTAAGGCTCAGTAAGGGTCTGTAAGGCTCTGTAAGGCTCAGTAAGGATCTGTAAGGCTTTGTAAGGCTCAGTAAGGATCCGTAAGGCTCAGTAAGGGTCTGTAAGGATCTGTAAGGCTCAGTAAGGATCTGTACGGCTTTGTAAGGCTCAGTAAGGATCTGTAAGGATCTGTAGGGCTCAGTAAGGATCTGTAGGGCTCAGTAAGGATCTGTAAGTATCTGTAGGGCTCAGTAAGGATCTGTAAGTATCTGTAGGGCTCAGTAAGGATCTGTAAGTATCTGTAGGGCTCAGTAAGGATCTGTAAGTATCTGTAGGGCTCAGTAAGGATCTGGAAGTATCTGTAGGGCTCAGTAAGGATCTGTAAGTATCTGTAAGGATCTGTAAGGCTCAGTAAGGATCTGTAAGGCTCAGTAAGGATCTGTAAGGCTCAGTAAGGATCTGTAAGTATCTGTAAGGATCTGTAAGGCTCAGTAAGGATCTGTAAGTATCTGTAGGGCTCAGTAAGGATCTGTAAGGATCTGTAGGGCTCAGTAAGGATCTGTAAGTATCTGTAAGGCTCAGTAAGGATCTGTAAGGCTCAGTAAGGATCTGTAAGGCTCAGTAAGGATGAGGAAGAGAGGGCAGAGGAGGAGAGGGCAAGGGAGAGGAAGAGAGAGGATGGGAAGGCAGGGCAGTTGGGGAGGAGAGGGGAGATGAGAGGAGGGCAGGGAAGAGGAGGAGAGGGCAGGGGAGAGGAAGAGAGAGGATGGGAAGGCAGGGCAGGGGAGGAGAGGGGAGATGAGAAGAGGGCAGGGAAGAGGAGGAGCGAGCAGGGGAGAGGAGAAGAGGGCAGGGAAGAGGAGGAGAGAGCAGGGGAGAGGAGGAGAGGGGAGAGGGCAGGGGAGAGGAAGAGAGGGGAGGGCAGGGCAGGGGAGAGAAATAGAGGGCAGGGGAGAGGACAAGAGGGCAGGGAGAGGAAGAGAGGGCAGGGGCGAGGAAGAGAGGGCAGGGGAGAGGAAGAGAGGGCAGGGGAGAGGAAGAGAGGGCAGGGAAGAGGACGAGAGGGCAGGGGAGAGGAAGAGAGAGCAGGGGACAGGAAGAGAGGGCAGGAGAGAGGATGAGAGGGCAGGGGAGAGGAAGAGATGGCAGGGGAGAGGACAAGAGGGCAGGGCAGGGGAGGAGTGTGTGTGTGTGTGTGTGTGTGTGTGTGTGTGTGTGTGTGTGTGTGTGTGCACGTTTTACTATACTTCTGAGTACCAGAAGTTCTTACAAGAATAGTAAACCAACTAAAATTCTGAGAAGTGAGGACATTTTGCCGGTCCTCAATTGTAAAAAGGCTAAGGGGTTATGGGTTAAGGTTAGGATTATGGGTTAGGGAAAATACGATTTTGAATGGAAATCAATTGTTGGTCCCCATAAAGTCCCAACAAGTATAGTAAGACATAGCTGTGTGTGTGTGTGTGTGTGTGTGTGTGTGTGTGTGTGTGGCGCGCCCAGGAATGTTGGGTAAACCATACAAACACATCCACACACACAGCTGCACTTTCACACTCGTATACTACAACGTTCCACGAGCAGGGAGAGATACCAGAGAAGACTTGGCCAATGAAAACACTGAGCAGAGGATTGTTGAGCACCCGTCTCTGCACCGTGCCACATAGAGAAGTACAGCAGGAGGAGAGATTTCACACAGGAGAAGAAGGGAAAGAAAAAGAAGTATCAAGAAAAGAAGAGACAAGAAAGTTAGAAACAAAGAGAAAGAGAGAGGGAAACTGAGAGTTGGAGAGATGGAGAGGGGGAGATGGGGAGATGGAGAGATG
The DNA here is from genome assembly GCF_965601325.2 of Salmo salar. Lineage (NCBI taxonomy): Eukaryota > Metazoa > Chordata > Actinopteri > Salmoniformes > Salmonidae > Salmo > Salmo salar. The sequence goes on along the minus strand of NC_138303.1, from coordinate 15,441,845 downwards.
GATAGGGGGAGATGGAGAGATGGATAGGGGGAGATGGGGAGATGGAGGGATGGATAGGGGGAGATGGAGAGATGGATAGGGGGAGATGGGGAGATGGAGGGATGGATAGGGGGAGATGGAGAGATGGATAGGGGAGATGGAGAGATGGATAGGGGGAGATGGGGAGATGGAGGGATGGATAGGGGGAGATGGAGAGATGGATAGGGGGAGATGGGGAGATGGAGAGATGGATAGGGGGAGATGGAGAGGGGGAGATGGAGAGATGGATAGGGGAGATGGAGAGATGGATAGGGGGAGATGGGGAGATGGAGAGGGGGAGATGGAGAGGGGGAGATGGAGAGGGGGAGATGGGGAGATGGAGAGGGGGAGATGGGGAGATGGATAGGGGGAGATGGGGAGATGGAGAGGGGGAGATGGAGAGATGGATAGGGGGAGATGGGGAGATGGAGGGATGGAGTGATGAAGAGGGGGAGATGGAGAGACGGAGATGGAGAGATGGAGAGGGGAGATGGGGAGATGGATAGGGGGAGATGGGGAGATGGAGAGGGGAGATGGAGAGATGGGGAGATGGAGAGGGGGAGATGGGGAGATGGATAGGGGAGATGGAGAGATGGGGAGATGGAGATATGGAGAGGGGAGATGGGGAGATGGAGAGGGGGAGATGGATAGGGGAGATGGAGAGATGGGGAGATGGAGAGGGGGAGATGGGGAGATGGAGAGGGGAGATGGGGAGATGGATAGGGGAGATGGAGAGATGGGGAGATGGAGAGGGGGAGATGGGGAGATGGATAGGGGAGATGGAGAGATGGATAGGGGGAGATGGGGAGATGGAGAGGGGAGATGGAGAGATGGGGAGATGGAGATGGATAGGGGAGATGGAGAGATGGATAGGGGGAGATGGGGAGATGGAGAGGGGAGATGGAGGGATGGAGAGATGGATAGGGGGAGATGGGGAGATGGATAGGGGAGATGGAGGGATGGAGAGGGGGAGATGGGGAGATGGATAGGGGAGATGGAGAGATGGATAGGGGGAGATGGGGAGATGGATAGGGGAGATGGAGAGATGGATAGGGGGAGATGGGGAGATGGAGAGGGGAGATGGAGGGATGGAGAGGGGGAGAGACACAAGAAAAGGGAAACCAGTGAAGAACAAACCCCACTGTAAATACAACCCATATTTATGTTTATTTATTTTCCATGTTGTACTTTAACTATTTGCACATCGCTGCAACACTGTATATAGACATAATATGACATTTGAAATGTCTCTATTTGTTTATTTGTTTATTATTTATTTTCTGTTTATTTCACTTTAGTTTTTTTCTATTTGACTTGCTTTGGCAATGTTAACACATGTTTCCCATGCCAATAAAGCCCTTTGAATGGAATTGGAGAACCTGAAACTGAGCACATGTTTCTGAACACAGGGTCTGGTCAGACACGAGAGTCTCCTCTCCTCCCTCCGGAGCTCTTGGCTTGTGTCTCCAGGCTGCCAACAATGGGTGAAAATTAGCGTTCTGCCCATGCCAGGCTGCCTATACCATCCTGGGCTCACACCCAACTTCCACTGGAGCTTCACAAAATGGCCAACGAGACACATTGTTAGCCAAGCTGGCAGGGACACCATGCCATCACCACCACCACGCTCCAACTCTGGGCCCCCATAGCTGGGTTCTCTTTTGTGTGTCACAGGATGAATAACTAGATCTGAGGCTTGGCCACTTCAGTAGGGCTTTAGTGCTATCCTGAATACTGGGGCTTCTTTAGACTCTGGAAAATAGCTCAGCTCACCTGAAAGCCCCCTCAATTAAGTTAAATTCAATTCAAAGGGCTTTATTGGCATGGGAAACATATGTTAGAAAGTAAATGTCAATCTCAACTCTCTCTCGCTCGCTCTCTCTCTCAATTCAATTCAAAGGGCAAAAGATCTAGGTGCTACTGTAGGACCTCCTTGGTTGGTGACAGAAGCACCAGATCATCAGCAAACAGTAGACATTTGACTTCAGATTCTAGTAGGGTGAGGCCGGGTGCTGCAGACTGTTCTAGTGCCCTCGCCAATTTGTTGATATATACATGTATGTTGAAGAGGGTGGGGCTCCAGCTGCATCCCTGTCTCACACCACGCCCTGTGGAAAGAAATGTTTGTCTCCACTTCTGTGGATTGTGGTAATCAGTCCTTGGTTCCAAATATTGGGGAAGATGCCAGAGCTGAGGATGATGTTAAAGAGTTTAAGCCAATAGGAATTTGTGGTCTGTATATTTTATCATTTCATTTAGGATGCCATCAACACCACAGGCCTTTTTAGGTTAGAGGGTTTGTATTTTGTCCTGTACTTCATTCAGTGTAATTGGAGAATCCAGTGGGTTCTGGTAGTCTTTACTAGTTGATTCTAATATTTGTAATTGATCATGTATATGTTTTAGCTGTTTGTTCTTTGTTATAGAGCCAAAAAGATTGTAGAAGTGGTTTATCCATACATCTCCCTTTTGGATAGATAACTCTTCGTGTTGTGGTTTGTTTTGTTTGTTCCAATTTCTCCAGAATTGGTTAGATTCTATGGATTTTTCCATTATATTGAGCTGATTTCTGATGTGCTGTACCTTCTTTTTCCGTAGTGTATTTCTGTGTTGTTTTAGTGATTCACCATAGTGAATTCTTAGGCTCAGGTTTTCTGGGTCTCTATGTTTTTGGTTGGATATGTTTCTCAATTTCTTTCTTAAGTTTTTGCATTCTTCATGAAACCATTTGTCATTGATTTAAATGTTCTTAGTTTGTCTGCTTGACATTTTTAGATTTGATAGGGATGCTGGAAGGTCAAATATATTGTTTAGGCTTTCTACTGACAAGTTTACACTTTCACTATTACAATGAAATATTTTGTCCAGGAAGTTGTCTAAAACAGATTGAATTAGTTGTTGCCTAATTGTCTTTTGGTAGGTTTCCACACTACTTTCCTTCCATCTATAGCATTTCTTAATATTGTGCAGTTCATTTGGATTTGATATCTCTTGATTGAGTATTGCTCTGTTCAAGTGATTTTGCTGTGGTCTGATAAGGGTGTCAGTGTGCTGACTGTGAACGCTCTGAGAGACTCTGGGTTGAGGTCAGTGATAAAGTAATCTACAGTACTACTGTCAAGGGATGAATTGTAGGTGTACCTACCATAGGAGTCTCTTCGAAGCCTACCACTGACTATGTACCGACCCAGCATGCAACAGAGCAGCAGGAGTCGGTTGTTTTGTGATACACTACCAGTCAAAAGTTTTAGAACACCTACTTTTTCTTTGTCTTTACTATTTTCTACATTGTAGAATTTCTACATCAAAACTATGAAATAACACACATGGAATCATGTAGTAAACAAAAAAGTGTTAAACAAATCAAATATATTTGAGTCTTCAAATAGCCACCCTTTGCCTTGATGACAGCCTTGCACACTCTTGGCATTCTCTCAACCAGCTTCACCTAGAATGCTTTTCCAAATCAAATCAAATCAAATTGTATTTGTCACATACACATGGTTAGCAGATGTTAATGCAAGTGCAGCGAAATGCTTGTGTTGAAGGAGTTCCCACATATGCTGAGCACTTGTTGGCTGCTTTTCCTTCATTCTGCGGTCCAACTCATCCCAATTTGGTTGAGGTCGGGTGATTGTGGAGGACAGGTCATCTGATGCAGCACTTAATCACTCTCCTTCTTGGTAAAATAGGGGGTGAGGGGACGGGGCTAAGGGGTCTGGGGTGAGGGTAGGGGTGTGGGGTAGGTAGTCATGTGGCCACAGCAACAGGGCTCACCTGTTCTCCTTTTACAGAGTAAATAAACATGGAAGCCTGGACTCACACATGGCTCACTGTGGCGACACACACACACACACGCACGCGCGCACACACACACACACACACACACACACACACACACACACACACACACACACACACACAAATACACACACACACACACACACACACACACACACACACACACACACACACACACACACACACACACACACACACACACACACACACACACACACACACACACACACACACACACACACAATCTGGTCCAGCTCAGCCAACATGGGCTGCAGCTCTGCAAGTAATTAACCTGATAGGCTTTGCCTGTTCTGCTTAGCCTGCTTAAAAACAATATGTCTGTCTGATTACTCATACACACAAGACTCTGCTCAGGACAAATATCTGTTCCCCCTCTCACCCGTGTCCCAGTCATCACAGCAGGCAAGAGGACTGTTGCTGTTCATATAGGCCAGAACAGGAAAGGACAGGACAGGAAGCTCTGGACCAACTTCCTGTTATTAAGGAGGTAGAGAGATACTGAGGAGACAAGCAATCAAACAGGAGTAACACTAATATCCTTCCACTGTAACTCTCTCCATCTCTCCCTGCTCAGACAGACACATCCTGATGAGTACATACACCCAGCGCATTGTCCAAAGTGCTGTCTGTCTTAAAGGGGGTTTCAGCCTGGCTCTGCCACAGTATATAATCATTACTATATTAACATTTTTTTTTTTTTATCATATACATCACAATTATTCAAACCACAAGCTAGAACCCTGTTCAAACCCTATCAGTGGTCTTTGTACTCTGCCATCTAAGCATGGAGCCTCCCCTTGCCACTTCCCCATCCACCTACACAGGCCTTAACACAGTCTACGTCACACTTCATGTACACGTCTCTTTCTATCTCTTCCTCTCTCTCCCTCTCTCTTCCTCTCTCTCCCTCAGCATTGACACACACATCTAAAAAAACTCAAAGAGGTTTTACCTTACTGCCGTCCGAGAGGAATTGCCAACACGGATAGAGATCTTTAGTCTATGTGAGAGCATGCATATGGGTGTGTACAGGGTCTGTCCAATGTTTAAACCACTTTGGCCTGCCAAGCTGGGGAGAGTGAGTCTCACTGGCCCATGTCCACTTTAGCATTGCATAGTCATGAGTAAGGTTGAGATAGCTTCACCTTTACTTGGAGCATTCCCAGGTTTCAGTACAAAGGCTCTCTGAGAGCCAAACCACTGCTAAAGAGCACTAAATATCTCAACACTCTGACTCAAAGCTCTGTGAGACGCTCTGAGGTAACAAGCACAGGACCATACTGCTCTCTCAGACTGGCTCTCTACTGTGTCTCTGTCTGTGATACTGTCTACAGCTCTGACTCTATGTCTCTGTTAGGGATTTACTCTACCTGTCTCTATTGTACTCTTTCTCTCTCTCTCTCTGTTTGTCTCTCTCTCTCACAGACACAAATAAAGTCAATCAGCCTCTCAAATAAAATAAAATAGTATTTGTCACATTACATTTACATTTAAGTCATTTAGCAGAGCGACTTACAAATTGGTGCATTCACCTTATGATATCCAGTGGAACAACCACTTTACAATAGTGCATCTAAATCTTTTTTTTTTGGGGGAGGGGGGGGGGGGGGGTTAGAAGGATTACTTTATCCTATCCTAGGTATTCCTTAAAGAGGTGGGGTTTCAGGTGTCTCCGGAAGGTGGTGATTGACTCCGCTGTCCTGGCGTCGTGAGGGAGCTTGTTCCACCATAGGGGTGCCAGAGCAGCGAACAGTTTTGACTGGGCTGAGCGGGAACTGTGCTTCCTCAGAGGTAGGGGGGCCAGCAGGCCAGCGGTGGATGAGCACAGTGCCCTCGTTTGGGTGTAGGGCCTGATCAGAGCCTGAAGGTACGGAGGTGCCGTTCCCCTCACAGCTCCGTAGGCAAGCACCATGGTCTTGTAGCGGATGCGAGCTTCAACTGGAAGCCATTGGAGAGAGCGGAGGAGCGGGGTGACGTGAGAGAACTTGGGAAGGTTATAAAAAAGAATAACACGAGGAATAAATACACAATGAGTAATGATAACTTGGCTATATAGACGGGGTACCAGTACTGAGTACATGTGCAGGGGTACGAGGTAACTGAGTACATACAGAGCCGTGGAAAAGGATTTGCCACCTTTCTAATTTTCGCTACTTTTGCATATTTTTATACTGAATGTTTTCAGATCTTCAACCAAAACCTAATATTAGATAAAGGGAACCAGAGTGAACAAATAACACAACAATTACATAATTTCATTTATTTCATAAACAAAGGTATGCAACACCCAATGTTCCCGTGTGAGAAATAATTGCCTCGTTACACTCAATAACTGGTTGTTCCACCTTTAGCTGCAAATGACTGCAGTCAAACACTTCCTGTAGTTGTTGATCAGTCTCTCACGTCGCTGTGGATGAATTTTGGCCCACTCTTCCATGCAGAACTGCTGTAACTCAGCGACATTTGTGGGTTGTCAAGCATGAACTGCTCGTTTCAAGTCCTGCCACAACATCTCAATTGGGATTAGGTCTGGACTTTGACTAGGCCATTCCAAAATGTCAAATTTGTTGCTTTTTAGCCATTTTCATGTGTGTTTTGGATCATTGTCTTGCTGCATGACCCAGCTGCACATCATTTACATTTGACATTTTAGTCATTTAGCAGACGCTCTTATCCAGAGCGACTTACAGTAGTGAATGCATACATTTCAGACATTTCATACATTTTTTCCCCGTACTGGTCCTCCGTGGGAATCAAACTCACAACCCTGGTGGGGGTTTGGGTGGATGGCCTGACATTCTCCTGTAGAATTCTCTGATACAGAGCAGAATTCATGGTTCTTTCTATTAAGGCAAGTCGTCCAGGTCCTGAGGAAGCAAAGCATCCAAAACCATCACACTACCACTACCACCACCATGCTTGAGGTTCTTACTGTGGAATGCAGTGTTTGGTTTTCACCAGGCATAATGGGACTCATGTCGTCCAAAAAGTTATACTTTTTAATAACCTATCCATTGAACATTCTTCCAGAAGTCTTGATGATCATCCAGGTGCTTCCAGAAATGTTTGGGCCCCAAAAAAAATTCACAGTGATGTGAGAGACTGATCAACAACTACAGGAAGTGTTTGGTTGGAGTCATTGCAGCTAAAGGTGGAACAACCAGTTATTGAGTGTAAGGGGCCTGCACAGCTGGAAATGCACAGTTGTAGTGTATTTGAGGTTTTAAAAGTATTCTAATGTTTGTAATTTCAACTTTGAAATGTCAGACTTGATTTGCCATAACTAAAAATGTATCAACCCCAACAAAAATGTTAACATTAATTACATCCACATAATAATTGACATGTCCTGTTGTTGCAGTAATATTTTCCTGCTGTAGCAAACTGGCTCAAATTAAGATCCTACATTTGGGCTATCGAGTGGCGCAGCTGTCTATGGCACTGCATCTCAGTGCAAGAGGCGTCACTATTAGAGGTCGACCGATTAATCGGAATGGCCGATTAATTAGGGCCGATTTCAAGTTTTCATAACAATCGGAAATCGGTATTTTTGTACGCCGATTTGGCCGATATTTTTAGTCAGTTAAGAACACATTCTTATTTTCAATGACGGCCTAGGAACGGTGGGTTAACTGCCTTGTTCAGGGGCAGAATGACAGATTTTTACCTTGTCAGCTCAGGGATTCAATCTTGCAACCTTACGGTTAACTAGTCCAACGCTCTAACCACCTGCTTTACATTGCACTCCACAAGGAGCTTGCCTGTTACACGAATGCAGTAAGAAGCCAAGGTAAGTTGCTAGCTAGCATTAAACTTATCTTATAAAAAACAATCAATCAATCATAATCACTAGTTAACTACACATGGTTGATGATATTACTAGTTTATCTAGCCTGTCTTGTGTTGCATATAATCGCTTAGGTACACGTTGCTCCAACCATAAACATCAATGCCTTTCTTAAAATCAATACACAAGTATATATTTTTAAACCTGCATATTTAGTTAATATTGCCTGCTAACATGAATTTCTTTTAACTAGGGAAAATGTGTCACTTCTCTTGCAAACAGAGTCAGGGTATATGCAGCAGTTTGGGCCGCCTGGCTCATTGCGAACTGTGAAGACTATTTCTTCCTAACAAAGACAGCTGACTTCGCCAAACGGGAGATGATTTAACAAAAGCGTATTTGCGGAAAAAAGCACAATCGTTGCACGAATGTAGCTAACCATCAATGCCTTTCTTAAAATCAATACACAGAAGTATATATTTTTAAACATGCATATTTAGCTAAAAGAAATCCAGGTTAGCAGGCAATATTAACCAGGTGAAATTGTGTCATTTTGCGTTCATTGCACGCAGAATCAGGGTATATGCAACAGTTTGGTCCGCCTGGCTCGTTGCGAACTAATTTGCCAGAATGTTACGTAATTATGACATAACATTGAAGGTTGTGCAATGTAACAGGAATAACGTTTTGTTTTCGAGATGATAGTTTCCGGATTCGACCATATTAATGACCTAAGGCTCGTATTTCTGTGTGTTATTATGTTATAATTAAGTCTATGATTTGATAGAGCAGTCTGACTGAGCGATGGTAGGCAGCAGCAGGCTCGTAAGCATTCATTCAAACAGCCCTTCGCAATGCATTGCGCTGTTTATGACTTCAAGCCTGTCAACTCCCAAGATTAGGCTGGTGTAACCGATGTGAAATGGCTAGCTAGTTAGTGGGGTGCGCGCTAATAGCGTTTTAAATGTCACTCGCTCTGAGACTTGGAGTGGTTGTTTCTACATGGGTAACGCTGCTTCGAGGGTGGCTGTTGTCGATGTGTTCCTGGTTCGAGCCCAGGTAGGAGCGAGGAGAGGGACGGAAGCTATACTGTTACACTGGCAATACTAAAGTGCCTATAAGAACATCCAATAGTCAAAGGTATATGAAATACAAATCGTATATAGAGAAATAGTCCTATAATTCCTATAATAACTACAACCTAAAACTTCTTACCTGGGAATATTGAAGACTCATGTTAAAAGGAACCACCAGTTTCATATGTTCTCATGTTCTGAGCAAGGAACTTAAACGTTAGCTTTTTTACATGGCACATATTGCACTTTTATTTTCTTCTCCAACACTTTGTTTTTGCATTATTTAAACCAAATTGAACATGTTTCATTATTTATTTGAGGCTAAATTGATTTTATTGATGTATTATATTAAGTTAAAATAAGTGTTCATTCAGCATTGTTGTAATTGTCATTATTACAAATATTTCATATTTTTTTAAATCGGCCGAATAGTCGGCTTTGGCCCTTTTTGGGCCTCCAATAATCGGTATCGGCGTTGAAAAATCATAATAGGTCAACCTCTAGTCACTATAGTACCTGGTTTGAATCCAGGCTGTATCACATTCGACTGTGATTGGGAGTCCCATAGGGCGGCGCACAGTTGGCCCAGCACCGTTGGGGTTTGGCCGGAGTAGGCTGTCGTTGTAAATAAGAATTTGTTCTTAACTGATTTGCCTAGTTAAATAAAGGTAAAATAAATCAAATAAACATCTGTATCGGTAGGGGTAAAGCGACTAGGCAACAGGGTAGAAATCTCTGTTAGGGATTTCTCTACCAGTCTCTATTGCTCTCCCCTCTCTCACAAACACAGTCAATTAACTTCTCAAAAGGCATGTGTTTGTCACACACTGTGAGCTATTTGTGTAGACTACTGAGTCTGTGTATGGGAGTGTGTTAACGTGTGTGTGTGGCAAAGGCGCAGTGATTTACGAGTAGCAACCTGTTTCTTGTAAAACAAATGTAAGGGGAAAAGACATCCTTGGCCTGAGTGATACTAGACTAAGGTAAAGAGGGAAGAATGCTACTGCCTGGTGAAATAGATCTGTTGTTATTACTCTCACCACAGTGACAAGTTCTGATATGAACACTACTCTGCCAAAAAGCCTTGTGCAGCGGCCCACCAAACAGTTCATCTTCTAGTGAGCTCACATTCTTAGCAACTCAGCAAAACACAGAGTACATACGACTAAACACAGAGTACATACTGCTAAACACAGGGTACATACCGCTAAACACAGAGTACATACTGCTAAACACAGAGTACATACTGCTAAACAGAGTACATACTGCTAAACACGGAGTACATACTGCTAAATACAGAGTACATACTGCTAAACACAGAGTACATACTGCTAAACACGGAGTACATAACGCCAAACACAGAGTACATAATGCTAAACACAGAGTACATACCGCTAAACCCAGAGTACATACCGCTAAACACAGAGTACATACCGCTAAACACAGAGAACATACCGTACCGCTAAACACGGAGTACATAACGCTAAACACAGCGTACATACCGCTAAACACAGAGTAAATACTGCTAAATACAGAGTACATACTGCTAAAGCCAGAGTACATACCGCTAAACACAGAGTACATACCGCTAAACACAGAGTACATACTGCTAAACACAGAGTACATACTGCTAAACAGAGTACATACCGCTAAACACGGAGTACATAACGCTAAACACAGAGTACATACCGCTAAACACAGAGTACATACTGCTAAAGCCTATAAATCAGTTACTTTATCCTGTACTGTGTACTCTCTCTCGCTCTCCGTCTTTCTTTGGCTCCCCTTGCTCTCTCTCTCCTTCTTTCTTTGGCTCCCCTCTCTCCTTTCCTTGGCTCCTCTCTTTCTCTCGGTCCTGCAGAGTGTAGCCTCCTTCCCCTGCATTCCTCCTATGACAGTTTTTCCCAATTGTTTACCCACTACAACTGGCCATGAGGCACAATGACCCAAAACTGTAACTCATTTAGCAGAACCAATACTACTGCCACATGTTTTGTTTACACTCAGATTGCAATTTGGCAAAACATAACACACAATTCTCTACCTTTGGCACAACCTTCACAACTAAAATCTCTTGTGTTCAAATGAAAAGCAACACTGTTCAACAAGCTAAGATCAATTACCAATTGATCACTTTCACTCTTCACATGTTCAAACACTAATCGTGTACATGTTCACTTTGCAATCAAACTTTTGGTATGGATAAAAAGGCTATGGGTGAGTACTCCTGTGTTTGGAGAACAATGGAAGCAAACTTGGCAGAGAGAGGTGGAGGTGGAGGTAGAGGTGGATGAAGAGGTGGATGTAGAGGTGGATGTAGAGCTGGATGTGGAGATGGATGTAGAGGTGGATGTAGAGGTAGAGGTGGATGTAGAGGTGGATGTAGAGGTGGAGGTGGATGTAGAGGTGGATGTAGAGGTGGAGGTAGAGGTGGATGTAGAGGTAGAGGTGGATGTAGAGGTGGAAGTAGAGGTGGAGGTGGATGTAGAGGTGGATGTAGAGGTGGAGGTGGATGTAGAGGTAGAGGTGGATGTAGAGGTGGAGGTGGATGTAGAGGTGGATGTAGAGGTGGAGGTAGAGGTGGATGTAGAGGTGGAGGTGGATGTAGAGGTGGATGTAGAGGTGGATGTAGAGGTGGATGTAGAGGTGGATGTAAAGGTGGAGGTGGATGTAGAGGTGGATGTAGAGGTGGATGTAGAGGTAGTGATGGATGTAGAGGTGGAGGTAGAGGTGGATGTAGAGGTGGATGTGGAGGTGGATGTAGAGGTGGAGGTAGAGGTGGATGTAGAGGTGGATGTGGAGGTGGATGTAGAGGTGGAGGTAGAGGTGGATGTAGAGGTGGATGTAGAGGTGGATGTAGAAATAGTGGTGGATGTAGAGGTGGAGGTAGAGGTAGATGTAGAGGTGGATGTGGATGTAGAGGTGGAGGTAGAGGTAGAGGTGGATGTAGAGGTGGATGTAGAGGTGGATGTGGAAGTAGAGGTGGATGTAGAGATGGATGTAGAGGTGGAGGTGGATGTAGAGGTGGATGTGGATGTAGAGGTGGAGAAGGATGTAGAGGTGGATGTAGAGGTGGATGTAGAGGTAGAGGTGGATGTAGAGGTGGAGGTAGAGGTGGATGTAGAGGTGGAGGTGGATGTAGAGGTGGATGTAGAGGTGGATGTGGAGGTGGATGTAGAGGTGGAGAAGGATGTAGAGGTGGATGTAGAGGTGGAGATGGATGTAGAGGTAGAGGTGGATGTAGAGGTGGATGTAGAGGTGGATGTGGAGGTGGATGTGGAGGTGGATGTAGAGGTGGAGGTAGAGGTGGATGTAGAGGTGGAGGTGGATGTAGAGGTAGAGGTGGATGTAGAGATGGCCGTGGATGTAGAGGTGGATGTGGAGGTGGCGGTGGATGTAGAGGTGGATATGGAGGTGGATGTAGAGGTGGATGTGGAGTTGGATGTGGAGGTGGATGTAGAGGTGGATGTGGAGGTGGATGTGGATGTAGAGTTGGATGTGGATGTAGAGGTGGAGGTGGATGTAGAGGTAGAGGTGGATGTAGAGTTGGAGGTGGATGTGGAGGTGGATGTGGAGGTGGATGTGGAGGTGGATGTAGAGGTGGATGTACAGGTGGAGGTGGATGTAGAGGTAGAGGTGGATGTAGAGGTGGAGGTGTAGGTGGAGGTGGAGATGAAAGAAGACCAAAAACAAGGAGAGTAATCTCCGATGAAATTTGGGTAACTGTGGTGGACCATGTGGTCAACCATGGTTTGACCTTGAGAGAGGCTGGCAGACCATGTGGTCAACCATGGTTTGACCTTGAGAGAGGCTGGGCAGACCATGTGATCAACCATGGTTTGACCTTGAGAGAGGCTGGGCAGACCATGTGGTCAACCATGGTTTGACCTTGAGAGAGGCTGGGCAGAGCATGTGATCAACCATGGTTTGACCTTGAGAGAGGCTGGGCAGACCATGTGGTCAACCATGGTTTGACCTTGAGAGAGGCTGGGCAGACCATGTGGTCAACCATGGTTTGACCTTGAGAGAGGCTGGGCAGACCATGTGGTCAACCATGGTTTGACCTTGAGAGAGGCTGGGCAGAGAGTGCAGCCCAATCTGAGCCGCTTCACTGTAACATCCATCATCCGGACGTTCCAAAATGAGAAGAGGTTTGTACTGCAGACATTGGACCTCTCTAGTACTTTTACTACTTGACAGTAGTACAACATAAAGCACAGTAAAAACTGTAGATTCCAATACATACTGGAAGGGGAAACAAAGTAAATGATTAATGTATTACTGTATGGAGGAAACTGTGAGCTATACTACTTTGTAACATGTGTATCTTGTATACTGTATTACTGTAGTGTTTACTGTACTGTATGGAGGAAACTGGGAGCTATACTACTCTGTAACATGTTTATCTTGTATACTGTATTACTGTAGTGTTTACTGTACTGTATGGAGGAAACTGGGAGCTATACTACTCTGTAACATGTTTATCTTGTATACTGTATTACTGTAGTGTTTACTGTACTGTATGGAGGAAACTGGGAGCTATACTACTCTGTAACATGTTTTATCTTGTATACTGTATTACTGTAGTGTTTACTGTACTGTATGGAGGAAACTGGGAGCTATACTACTCTATAACATGTTTATCTTGTATACTGTATTACTGTAGTGTTTACTGTACTGTATGCTATTTAGTTGTTATAGAACTGAAAGATGACCACGACGTACATGGTGGTAGAACATGTGTATTTACAGACAAACAGGAGGCTGTAATCCTGTCATCTTCCATAACATCAGAGTGAGCTTATCAACCATAGCCCCCATCCTTCAGAAACACCATCTCTGGATGAAGCAAATCTACACAGTCATATATGAAAGGAACACACACACACACACACACACACACACACACACACACACACACACACACACACACACACACACTAGCGTGTCCCTGGGAGGAGGGGAGATGGGGTGTGGTTGACTGACTTTCCCAATATATTCAGCCTTGTCTCTACAGCGCAGTACAGCACGGTACAGCTCAGTACAGCTCAGTACAGCTCAGTACAACGCAGTACAGCTCAGTACAGCTCAGTACAGCTCAGTACAACGCAGTACAGCTCAGTACAGCTCAGTACAGCTCAGTACAACGCAGTACAGCTCAGTACAGCTCAGTACAACGCAGTACAGCTCAGTACAGCTCAGTACAGCTCAGTACAACGCAGTACAGCTCAGTACAGCTCAGTACAGCTCAGTACAACGCAGTACAGCTCAGTACAGCTCAGTACAGCTCAGTACAACGCAGTACAGCTCAGTACAGCGCAGTACAGCGCAGTACAGCGCGGTACAGCTCGGTACAGCGCAGTACAACACAGTACAGCTCAGTACAGCGCAGTACAGTGCAGTACAGCTCAGTACAGCTCCCCAGTGGTGTCAACAACCTGCCTATATACTGTACATAGCAGGACAACTACATATACAACCAGTCAGCAACCAGCAAACAGGAGACAAAGACACAAAACATGTGGCACCTGTGATCATCAAACCTTCCAAGATCATCTCTGTCTCTCAACTCAACTCTCTCTCTCTCTCTCTCTCTCACCCACCCTGCCTCAATCTGTCTCTCTCTCTCACCCTGCCTCTCTCTCAACCTCTCTCTCTCTCTTTCTCTCTCTCTCTCACCCTGCCTCAATCTCTGTCTCTCCCTCTCTCACCCTGTCTCTCTCTCTCAACCTCTCTCCCTCTCACCCTGCCTCAATCTCTCTCTCTCTCTCACCCTGCCTCTCTCTCTCTCTCTCTCTTTCACCCTGTCTCTCTCTGTCTCAATTCAATTCAATTCAATTCAAGGGGCTTTATTGGCATGGGAAACATATGTTAACATTGCCAAAGCAAGTGAAATAGAACATAATATCTCTCTCTCTCCCTCTCTCTCTCTCTCTCTCTCTCTCTCTCTCTCACCCTGCCTCACTCTCTCACCCTGCCTCTCTCTCTCACCCTGCCTCAATCTCGCTCTCTCACCCTGCCTCTCTCTCTCCCTCTCTCACCCTGCCTCTCTCTCTCTCTCTCCCTCTCGCACCCTCTCTCTCTCACACCCTGCCTCTCTCTCTCCCTCTCTCACCCTGCCTCTCTCTCTCCCTCTCTCTCTCTCTCTAACGGTGTGTTCAAAACACATCTCTGATGAAGACATAGGTTTGTTGGGAACTTACACCTTGTCCTAAATATGACACTCTGTCTGTCACTATTGGCCTCAACAAACAGACTAACTGCAGCAACATGTTTCCTGGCTAGGAGGAGCAACAGCCTTAATCATGTACTGTCTTTGCACTATGTGTTTATGTGGAATAGGGTTGTTATTGTTGGAGGGTAGAGCTTATGGAATAAAGCTTCCATCCAGTAGCCAACAAAATCTCCCGTGGCCAAACTACATGCCAATTTCCATTGCAGAGTACATCATTGGCTATATTTATGCTATAGAAGATTGAACTATGTATAATTGTTGGAAAGCCGTGCGGTATGAAAGACAGTTATGGAGAGGCTTGTGTTTCAGTGTTTATATCGAGCTTGGGCTACATCAACCAGAGAAACCAGAATGACGGTTATAGGAGGGAATATCTCCTCAAGGTCAGGGGTCAAGATCCTGTCAGGATGCCAATACTGCTGTGCTGTTGAGTCACACACACGCGCGCAGGCAGGTACGTACACACACACACACACACACACACTGACAGCTGAACCATTGTGTTTCCACCAGACCAGAAAACTGGAGCGTAATAACGAGTAAATGTCCATGCAAAGCCTTAGAGAGACAACAGCAGCCAAGAAGAGACGTTCAGCGGTGAATCCTAACTTGAAACATGCCCACATAACTCGCACTGTGGAACACATCTCCAGACGGCATCAATGCATGCTTAGGTGGACAAATGTTTGGCTTGAAGGTGTGTACGTGAAGTAAAGATTTAGCGCTTAGTACTGCAATAGTTTATAGAAAGAGACTCTTCTTCCTCGTTCGTTCGGAGCTGTTACTCCCTCTAGATGCATAGACTCATATCCAGTCCCTACAGACACACTGTCATTCTCCTCTGAGGCTTCCCTCTTATAGTAAAAAATTGTGACCCGTTTCAGGAAACTAGGCGTAACCACTTCACAGGAGAGCCGTTCGAACGTAAACATTTTCTTTTTTGGGGGGGGGGGGGGGGGGGGGGGCAGACATGCCTTCACGAACATGTGAACTTTCATGTTCTTTAATAATAAACTTGTATGCCATCTGTAAATATATAATATGTAAATATAAATGTATGCCATCTGTAAATACGAATAAAATTGTTAAATTACAAGTTGGTTTAGCCACAGAAAAAAGACAGCAACCTTCCCGCTAGCCATGATTGGCTGAGATAATGAGTGGGCTGGACATGCCGAGAGATGAGTTTGGATTGGTCTGCCATATCATTGCTATCGGGAAGGTTGCTGAGATAATGGTTAATTGTTTAGCTAGCTAGCTACATGTCTAAGCAAAATACCCCAAATGAAAGCTTACTGTTAGCTAGCCCGCTGAGGTTAGATGGTTGGCTCGCTAGCTAACATTACGTTTATGATCTGTGTGTAGTAATGTTATCTCATAATGCCATTTCGCATTGCTAGTTATAGCCTAATGTTAGCTAGCTAACTGGCTAACATTGAACCTATTTGGTTAACTTTAGCTAGCTATGACAATCGGTTTGTATTGCTAGTACTCTATGGATTGGGATTATGATTCATTGTTTAGCTAGCTAGCTAGCTAGCATGTCTAAACAAAAGACTCCACTTCGCCAGATGATTACATGACTCATCAAGTTAGCCAGGTGTGTCTGACAGTGATTACGGCTATCTATTGTATAATAATGGCAAAATGTTTGTATCTGGAATTTGTATTTCAGCCTCAGTAGAACATGCCTGACCCTCCACCACCAGTCAGTCATACAAGGAGAATGGTCTAATGCCTCCCATCAAAAAGAGAGCTGGTCCAAGCAAGCACAGGTTACACCTGAATCATGAGGACTTGCAGCGAGTGGTGAACTTCATCAACAACTACGAAGAGGATAATGCAATAGTATTACCAGGACACTACCCAGGACACAAACACTTCGGTGGAAAACTGCTGCTATCCCATGTGACAAAAGCAGCAGTGTGGCATCTCTACAACACTTGATATGTAAAGCATAAACAACACATTTTGATTATTTAATTGACCTCCAACATGATTGGCACTACTTTTATTGATCTCACATTATTTCTGTATTTTCCAGAGGTACGTGTAGTTGGGCTTTGTGTTATCATTTTAACTTCCAGTTTCCAAGATCATGTTTCTGTATGCAGTGCTGCTGCTCTGCACATGTATTTGTAGTTAAGTGAAACTTACCTGATATTCATTAACTTATCTTAATGTTCTTTTGTTGTTTGCAGGTGCACCATCCTTCTGACCCTATGCAGCCAGGACCCATCTACTTTTTAACTCCTTGCAACTACAGTGGCCAAAACAAGAACAAGTTTGTGCTCTGGAATTGTGCCTGGTGGACCATGCACAAGCTACACCACAGTCTGGACCTTCACTTCCTGATCACAGGCCACACAAAGTTTGCCCCCGACTGGTGCTTTGGCCTCATCAAGCTGCACTTCAGAAAGACTAGAGTGAACACTTTGTTTGAGATTGCTGGTGTTGTGAAGAACAGCCAAGAACTGCCCCAGATCAAGCAGTAGCAGCACTTCAGGTGAATATCATTATCATTGCATTGTATGAGGTGATTCTTCTTATCTAAACTTGGGAGGTGAATTGATGTTGTGCAAGGTTGTAATGTCTTCTAATTTATTTTGTTATTTCCTGTTTTACAGCTTCGATGCTCTGGAGCCTGGTGTTGTTGTCGCCAAGGAGCGTTCGGACTCAGTCGGGACCAGGTTTCAGCTGCTGTACAATGCTGACATCCTTCCTCCCATAGATGGTCTGCCTCTACAAGCACCACCTGGACTGGACACAGCTAGACAAACGTATCTTTTTGAGAAGATTTGGGAGTTTTGCGACGAAGAGGCTATGGATATCACATGCCCTGCACCAAAGTCAAGGTCAGGAGAGAAACAGGCTCTCCGAATATAGATTCCCTTGTTCATGCGTGGTTTGGACGGACCAGTCATCAGCACTATCTGCAGTGCCTCTATTCACATGACTCTCTCCTAACACACACACCATACGCTGCTGCTACTATATATTTATCATGCTGCTCAGCCACTTTACCCCTGATAGTATGCATATAACTACCTCATCTATCACACATATTATTATTGATATTGTTCATGTACATACTCTATATTCTTTTATTTATATTGACTCTATTTCTGATATTGCTACTACGCAAGTAACCATTTGGCTGTAACGTTTCCACCTTCTGTAGAGACCCATCCACTTAGCAAGATGTGGCTGGGGGTTATAGCATTTCTTTCACATGACCCATCAATTTAGACAAGTGTGTAATTTAATATTTATAAAATATTTTTATCTGGACACTTTCTGTTTACCTGGAATTTGTCCTTATTGTAAGCTAATACCACTTTTAGTCTTCATCTCGTGAATTCTTAAAGAGATGGGTAGGTCTAAGGCTTAAGAGGGTGTGAACGATACTGAATGGGTGTAGACAAAGAAGAGCGCTCCAGTAGGTACTAAGAAATTCAAAGGCCATTTTCTCAAAAGTGAGTTTACAAGTTCATCAACTTAAAAAAAAAATTTTTACTTTCCCATTGTTCCTCAAATGCAGTGTATGATATGTGTAGCTCTGTGTCTCTACTGTTATCCAATGTAAAAACACTTCCGGACTATTAAGCGCACCTGAATATAAGCCGCACCCACTGATTTTAATTTTTTATTTTTTTTTTGAACATAAATAAGCCGCACATGTCTATAAGCCGCAGGTGCCTACCGGTACATTGAAACAAATGAACTTTACACAGGCTTTAACGAAACACGGCTTGTAACAAAAATAAATAGGCTTTAACGAAACACGGCTTGTAACAAAAATAAATAGGCTTTAACGAAACACGGCTTGTAACAAAAAATAAAAAAATAGCAGTAAGCTTTAGTTGTCTTTTTGCACTGTGTCAATTCCTCACGCTGCTGTTTCCAACGCCTTATCATCGACTCATTAAGACCAAGCTCCCGTGCAGCAGCTCTATTTCCTTTTCCAACAGCCAGATCAATCGCCTTCAACTTGAAAGCTGCATCATATGCATTTCTCCATGTCTTTGCCATGATGAGGGTGACAAAATGACTACCGTAATCAGAATGATGGGACGTTTGAGAGCGCTCGATTCTAATCTAATCTAATCTAAAAAGTATACAAAAAAGTTGTTTGACGGCAATTTCATTGGTCTAATGAACGCTTCATGCCGCCAAAAAACTGAGCACGTCACAGAATGTGTTTTTTTGAAAAAAAAAAAATTGAAAGTGGGAAAAATCCATATATTAGCTGCGTCATTGTTTAAGCCGCGAGGTTCAAAGCCTGGGAAAAAAGTTGCGGCTTATAGTCCGGAATTTACGGTATTTCTAATTTTGCTACATAAGACCGATTTGAGCTGGTCGGTCACAAATTATCCATTTATAAACTCTGCTCAGCGCATCACGCAC